>NW_027202926.1:0-1200000 GCF_024711535.1 Dipodomys merriami | reverse complement strand
TATTAAGTGAAGTAAGCCAGGCCCAAAGAAACATAGGTCCAATGGTTTCCCTTATTTGTAATATCTAGTATATGTATGAGTCAAGCGGATAAGGTCAGATAATGTGATGTCAGGAAAATGAACCCTTAGATGTGTATTTTGATGTTTTTTCTTTCATGCATGTGTTTCTAACGCATTTATAAGATTATCTCTTTGTTGCTTTGTATGTCTCTCCCCCACAGTATAACCCCTTCTTTCACTATATTTGATGTCAGTATAACTAGTGGAGGAGATGGGGAAAAACCAGTTCTATAAGGATACAGTTGGTCCTTTTGCAACAATGAAAAGCACAAAGGGGAGGGGGGGGAAAGGTATAGGATTGGGATGGGGGGGAGGGGGGAGTCTTGGAAGGGATGTGAAGGGTAAACAAAGGAGGATGCTGCAATACTTAGTAAGAAATGTACACATTATCCTGCCCATGTAATTGTAACTCCTCTGTACAGTATGTTCATTAATAAAATTAAATTAAATTAAAAAAAAACATCAAATTACTTACATTATAATATATGCAGTTCAACTGGCACCACTAGCACCTCCATAAACCAAATGCAAACTAAAAGTTCTATTTCAAAATCCAACATCTAAGGCAGTGTTGGAAATACAAGAAGATACACAATAAACCTAAAGGAGTGAGATCTTTAACACTGGCAATGAGCAGTGATAGCTGAATATTTAACCATGCTTGAAAAGTCCAGGTGTTCACTAACTATGTGATTAGAGTTGCAGAGTTGACCTTGGTATCAATATTGGAGATAAAATTCAAAGGCAGCTAAGGTTGCTGCAGTATTGTAGCTCAATACAGTGTGACCCTGCCTGATAATGGTAAAGCCCAGAATAGATGCTAAGTCAGTAAAATGTATAGGAAGGATTCTCCACTGAGAATAATTGCAGGGGGTGATCATCACTCTTGCATTGAAAATGTATAGCCCATCATCCTACTTTAAGCTTTAGCATATTTCTGATCTGAAGACCATTATAACACACCAATGTGCCAAGAATGCTGATCAGTGTAGGAGTATATTACTGTAATATATGTAAAATCCTTACAGGTATGTAACGGCCTGCCCCTGACACTTCATTTTGTGTTCTTGAGTTTCTTGGAGAAATCCTCATAATTAGGCAATTCACACTCATCTAATTCGGAATCAGGAAACTGAGATAAGATATTAGGGTAATCACTCCAGTCACATGGTCTGTGACCTTTGAAATAAATGACATTATTTCACAATGTATATGTGTTTCTGAAAATGTATGCAATACCAAATACCTGGGGACAATTATCTATCTCATATTATCAGAAGTAAAGATACTCCTGAATTGTAATTTCTTGCTAGAGGATCATAGGGTGACTGCTGATGTTTGGTATCTTTCCAGGTGCTCCTATACATTTGTCAATGTTCTTTGAGGAAGTGTTTGTCATAGTTTGTATTGAGGTGTTCAGAATATCAGTACTGTCACTAACCGCAACCATGGGACAACCAAGATGATGGGATACCTGGACAAAGAACTAAGAAATCACAGGAAGTGATAGGAAAGAAGACACCAGAGGACCCAAAGCGTCATTGCCAACTTCTGGATCCCTAAATCCTGCTTGACATGGTTTATATTCATTCTACTACTGGGGGGGGGTGGTCAGTGGCTGCAGGTATGTCCGCAAAGACATCAATATACTTGTGGTTACAACTATTAACATGAAGTATTGCTGGTAGACATAGTGACAATTGAATCCCTTATTGTTAGGGAGCAGAAGGGAACAATAGTCATTCCAACCATAACACAGACATCCATTGTGTCTCCGAAGTCTTAATTTTTTAGTGTCCAACAGCTCGAACTTAAATACTCTTGAGGTAATAAATCATACCCCTGTCTTCCCGTGACTGCTTGGCCTTTACAGAGCACAGCTCTCAGCCTTTCGATTGCTGTTTGAGATGGCTTCCCAATCTATCCTTTTCCAAGTCTAATAGCTTGACTTTAAGATCACTCACAAGGTCTGTGACATATGTATTATTTTGAAAACAATATTTTTTCTAGGATAGGCTCAATTTTAAAATTTTATTTTATTTCAAAAATACTATACAGGGTAGTTACAGTTACATGAGTAAGTTGCATTCCTTATTGAATATTGTTACCCACTCCATTGTTGTTCTCCTATCACTTCCCACCACATATACCTCCCTCCCACTCCAAAGTTGTAAAGTGCATTTCCGTTATATAGTATCTTGTGAATATCATTGTTGCAATGAGTTACTCTTTTTACTTCTTTCATCATTGTATTTTTTTCCCTTTCCTTCTCCAAATCAGATAAATGTATATACAAGATGGAAGGAACCAGAATCAAGACAGAGATTGCCAGGGATAAACCAATGGCAAAAGAAAAATGAAATAAAATAAGATCTAGATACTCTACCGACATCAAGGTTGACATCTGAAAAAAGACGGTTTTTTTCCATGTTTTGGAGTTCATTTCAATTAGCTTCATTTTGTAAGGTCAAATATACGTAGCTCTGGAACCAGTAATCCCACTCCTGGGCATTTGTTGAAATGATCTCAAGCTAAAACCCATTAAATCTACAACTATGTTTTTGGGAGCATTATTGGAACCAATCAAGATGCCCCTCAAGAGATGAATGGATCAGGAAAATGTGGTATATATAAACAATGTAATTTTATGCATCTATCAGAAATAATGACACAGCCCCTTTCATAATAAAATGGAAAGACTTAGAAGCCAATCATATTATGTGAAGAAGCCAGACTCAAAGAAACATAGGTTCCATGGTTTCCCTCAGTTTTATTAATTAATATATGCTTAGGGTAGTCCTTAAACTCTTAATATTCCCTGTTTTCTCTCCCTCTTCCTCTCTCATTCCATTTGTGTGTGTGCACACACACACACACGCACACACACGTACATTAATGACACTTGACTCAGAGCCTCAAACTCTTGCTTGGTTTTTTTCACTCATGATTGACTGAGTTTGTAGTATTTGAACCAAGTTTAACTCTGTCGGTGATTGAATAATTGAACATAAATATCTCATGAATTGCTACACCAGCCATCTGTGAACCATGATATTCCAATCTCAGGCTCGTGACTATCTAGGAATAGGGAGGAAGCACTGGCATCCAGCTGTATTGCCAATTGTCTTTTCTTTGTTTTGCTTTTGTTTTTTGTTGGTTTTGTACATCCAAAATGTGTAAGCAAAACAAATCTTTTATAATAAGGACTACTCCCATAAAATATGTGAGGTTTAATGGTTACCTTAATAATGTTATGCTTTTGCATCCACATTATATGATTTGATTTTTTGAACTCTATTGTTGCGAACAGTCAAGATACTTATATACAATTTGAATCTTCTGGTCTTGGATTTATAGTTTGTTAGGTGTTTCCAAACAGAATTTATCAAGGTTTAACTCTGTACTACTGAAGCAAGACTTTTATGATTATTCAATGTCTTGTAAATCATAAGTTCTTCACTGCTTGTGGCACCATATGACCACAGGTAGTTTCCTATAACACCTCCACATAGTTTAGACCTCAATGCCACGCACTCTTCTGCCAAATATGCAAGGGCATCCTTTGTAATTTTTCCATTCATTTTCACTGTTCTTCTCTTTTCTCTCCAGTGTTAAATCCTGTGATGTTCATGTTGATTTTCTCCCCTGTTATATTAATTATTGCATCTTGGGAACTACAGGTGTGCACTAATGTACTTCTGTCCATTCCCCTTGTGCTTTGGCTTGTACCCCTCTCATCTTGAAGAGCCAGAAATTGGGGATATGTTCTTCACACTTTATCTCAGACATCTATCTTTACTTTCTAGCAATACATTCATCGAATTTTTTTGTAAAGTATAAGGCCTTGAAAATGATTATTGCGTTTTCATGGCTTTATTATTTGGCATTAGGGAAGAACATAGGTCAGTAATAGTAATTTAAATAAAAGAAGATTGCAATCATGCCTCAATAGATATTGTTCATTGGATAATGTTTACTTCAAGGTCTGCCTGCCTGCTTCCTTTTCCTTGTTTTGTTTATTTTTCAATGCAGCCTTTTCTTCTGGAAATTATTTGTGGGCCTAGAGAAAATCAATTCCTACTGTAATTAGTCATTAATTTTATTCCAACATCATTTCACAGATCCTTCTGAGTCTCTTCAGGGTCTCTATAGAAGTGTTTTACATTCTTAGATATGTTTTAACAGTGATGCATCCAAAGATAAATACACATTGTTTAAGTCACCATTTTGGTGACTGGAAAAAAAACCATGCTGCAATCCCACTATATGGCAATTTTATTGTTTTAAATCCTTTTAGATTAAAGTTGATGCTGGAGAATGAACAATCTGTGTACATTTTATATTTTCCTAATTAATTTTAGTATACATTCCAATATTATAAAAAGTTAAAACATTATTACTGCTTACATAGTTTTAGGATTTCTAAAATGGTCAGAGTAAAAGTTTCATTCATTCACAATTTTAAGACAATAGAGTGTCCATTATTACTAAGTGAGACATTTAAAAATTTTTATTTGTGGTTCTTAAAAGTTGTGCTGGGGAATCAAGTCCAGTGCTTCATGTGTCTTAGTCTACTGTGTGCCTCGGAGCCTGATGTGACCTGTGGTTTTATTTTCACTCAACTGGAATAAAGAAAATTTTCACTAGAAAGGAATTATTACTTGGCTTCTTTCTTCAATATCTCTCGCATACATAAAAGTAATACAATTCTATACTGACAGAAAATGGTGTTCCTATTTGGAGTAACTGTATATTTTTTGTCACCCAACTCTTCACTAAGTCTTGCCACTTTCCTATCCCCCTTCCCATAAAACATGACTGGATCCACTGGAAACCCACTTCCAGTCAGCCTCCTCATTCAAAAGTCCAATCTTAACTAACCTACCCACTGGTAGTCCTGCTGTAAACTTTCAAAGTCTGACTGCAACCAGACTACTTCCTGAAAGCCCTCCTCTGCTACAGGGAAAGCCTTCTTCAACTCCACCCTTCCCTGGAATCCTTGCTCTGTACCACCAGAAACCAGGCCATATCCATATCTCCTCCTTCTATGTCTCTCCTTGCTCCACCAAGAACCCAGCCTACATCGGGCTTCTCCCTCAAATCCTCACTTCATCCACCAGATACCCAGCCCCTAACTACACTATTTCCTCATAAACCCATTAATCCCATATCTTAGTATCTCCAAGCTCCTCCCTTCTCTTTCATACCCCACCCCACAACCAGACTTCTCCCTCCAGTCCCTTCTGGTTTCATCAGAAACTCTGCCCCTCTCTGTCTGCTTCTAAGGGACCTAACTTGTCAAACACAGCCCAGAACCTACCTCTTCCCACAAAACCAATCATGCTACACAAAAACCCTCCACCTCCGTATAACTACCCTTGAAGCCCAGCTTTGGTTGGCCAGAAGCTTCTCACATAGCCCATCTCCTGCTTGGAAAGCCAGCTCTGCTTCACAACAAGTCTCTCCACCTCCCATACCTACTCTCTCAATGCTTTGGATTGCTCCCCAGGTAAATCCAACCCTATTGGATGCTCCCTCAGATCCACACTCTACTCCAACAGATACCCTGCCCATAATTATACTACACCTTTGTAGACTTTCCACTCCTTCTCAAAGCCCCTCCTCCAATTAGCCCCATGGCTCTAAGCCCTGACCTGCTCTACAAGACCCCCACTAAAAATCTCCCACCACACTATCCCATCTCTTGACACCCACATTGCTTAACTGGAAACCATTGCACCAGTTGGCCCCCTTCTTGAAGCCTCACCATGCTCAACTGTAAATCCCTGTCCCTCCATAGTCTCTTTTTGAAGGTTGCCTTGCACTACTGGAAACCCTGTCCAAAGTCCTTGTCCTGCCTTGTAACACTGAAATCCCCACCCAACCTTACTCCTCTTTTCGAAGTGGTGACTGGCTACACCAGAAAGCCATCTTAACTAATCTAGTCCATTGGATCCTATCCATGCTTTAACAAAGCCCTGGTCCTGAAAAGCTTCTCTATACATTGTGAATACATCCTGCTCTGCTAGAAACCCCACCTCCTCCCTAACACACTTCCCAAAGGCCTGCCATTCTCCACCAGAAACCATGCCTCTTACTAGCTCACTTCTTCCTAGCACTGCCCTGCCCTCTTAAAGCCAGACCCTGAAAAGCTTCTCCCTCATAGATCCATATTCCTGCACCAGAAACCACACCTTCTGTCAGCCTCTTGCCTCCATTCCATTCCCTGCCTTATGGGAAACCCCACCCTACATATCCTACTAGAGCTCAGAGTGCTCCACCAGAACCCTTCCTGTAAGTAACCTCCTCCTTTGTAGCCTTGTTCTTCCTTCTCAAAGCTCTTCCCCAAACAGCCTCCTCCCCAATGACCCAGTCTTCATCCACTGAAAACCCGTCTACCTGCCAACCTCCATCCTAAAGCCCCACCTATTCCACAAGTCTAGTCCTTCCTGTCCCCTCCCTACTATCTCAAAGTCCTACACAGACTGGCCTTCATACTCAAAGCCCTGCCCTGCTCCACCACAGGGACTGTGCCAATACTAACTCTTCCTTTGAACCAGACAGAAACCCTACACCATCTCATAAATTTTATTAGAAGCCTTAGTCTAGTTGGAGGTTCTGTTATCAAGCAGATACACATTGTGTGAAAATGTATGAAGATGATTCCTCTAATTGGAAAACATCCTTTGAAGTATTAGTAAGGTTTCATGAGTGATCATTTTATTTCTGGAAAATTCATGCACATTTGTGCCCATTAACTTAAAAAATATTAGTTATTTTAAATCCTCTGGCTTTGTTGAGGAAAGAGTTAGTGTGTATAAAGATGACTTTCAACTCATCTCTCTAATGAATAATTTTGGAGTTGCTTCCCTTACTATATACTGGAGTTTTTAGTAACAGAAATTGTCTACCAGAATCAATGATTTTCCTCCTTCCACTAAAGTGCCCTTTGGAAAAGACTGAAGTGAGATTACTCAGGTAAAATGCCAGAAATAAAGACGCATTTTGAGATCATAACACAATTATTATTAAGACCCCACCCACTAGACTTACATTCCTATTGGTCCAACAGTGTAAGCCAGACCAGTATTTTACCAAAGCTTTGTATGTGGCATGCTATGGCTTATCCAGGCTTGATACAAAATGTCTCTGCCCAGGATTAAATGATGACATTTATAGCTAAAAATACTTAAAGTCATTATTAACATCTAATGCATGGTGAGGTTTTTGTTTATACTTCTCTTTTTCCCTTTCTTTCTTCCTCCTTCTTTCTTTTATTTATTCCTTTCTTTCTTTCTTCATTTTTCTTTCCTCTTTTAGGAAATGAGTATGAATTTTGATATTTTGTTTGCTGAACAAGTATTCTACCATTAGAACATTCTTTTATGATTTAGTTACTTTGCTCATAGGTTATCAATTTTGCTGAGGGCCAAACAGAGGCTAAGTTCCTCATTTCTGTCTGCCAAGTAGCTGGGATTACAAATTCATTCCAACATGCCAGCATTTAGGATGATATGAGACTATTACTTTCCTTGCACACAGGTTCTGAACTGTAATGCTCTCAAGTTTTAACTCTTCAATTAGTGATGTGAGTTCCAGTAGCCTGCCCTCAGTATAGATTGTCTAAATGAATGATTAAAGGCAATTTCACTTGAATATCTTGTTCTTTGCCATTCCAGGGACTGTTATAGTTTTATTTCTAGAAAATTTTTGTGTATATGTTATATGTGCACATTAATTGTAAAAATGTTACTTTTTCCTCCTTTTTTCCTTTTTTTAACTTTTCTTGGTCATAGGGCTTGAATTCTGGGTCTGGGCGTTGTCCCTGGGCTCAGTGCCACTTCCAGTTTTCTGGTGGTTAATTGGAGGTAAGAATGTCACAGATTTCCTGCCAGGGATAGCTTTGAACTACCATCCTCAAATTTCAGCTCCTGAGTAGCTAGGATTACAAGAATGAGCCAATGGCACACAGCTAAAATGGTACTTATTTTAAGTTCTAAGATATAGTTGAGGGAGTAGCATGAGTGTGTAGAAATATAACTTTCAAGTCATCTCAGTAAATAATTTTTTCATTTTCATAATATTTATTTCAGTGATTAATAACCGAAGCTCCCAAAGTAACAGTGTGATCCTTCATTTTCTCATTCCCATAGATACTATTGGAAGAGAATGAATGAGATTTAAGTCTAAGAAAATATGTACTTGAAATTATAAAAAATTATTTTGACATAAAGAGCCACATAACACAATGTGCTTTTCATTTTCTAAAGAAAGGAATGTCATACAAGTATGTTTATTGGCAGGCTTTTTTCATCTGAAAAACAAAGAAAAAACAATATCCTAAAAAAGCTGAAAGCGATCAGCAACCATGTAAATGTGATATAGCATTGGAGACTTGAAGACATGAATTGGTTCAGATAAAATAATTCTTTGAGAAAGGTATCTGTTCAATTAATTTATTCATTACAATTTTTTTATTTTTATTTACATGTTAATATATAAATACATACAAGTGTGTGTGTGTGTGTGTGTGTGTGTGTGTGTGTGTGTGTGTGTGTGTGTGTGTATCAGCAGTATCTGTCCAGTACACTGTCTGGTTATGTATGGTTAGGTAATTTCATCATGTCAAGTTCATCAAAAGGATGGACTTCCATAAACCTTAACAACCCTGCAACACTACTGCACATGCAAACTTAAGTGTTCATCATTGTAAGCTAGACCTGTGTTTTACCAAAGCTTTATATATAGTGTCCTATTTTTTCATTTAGGCTTAACAGAAAATATGTTTGGCCCTAGAAATAAATGATGGCATTTATTACTATGATAATTTAGTGTAAATCTTTACATTGAACACATGGTCAGTATTGTTTTTTCTTTCCTTTTCTTATTTTATCTTTAGGAAGTTGATTTGAGTTTTAATGTTCTGTTTGCCAGACAGGTACTCCACCACTGGAACCACTCCATCAATCCTTTCTCATTTAAGTTACTTTACTCCTAGAGTAGCAATTTTTGCACCCATCCCAGAAAGCAGGGATTATGATTGCATTCCAATATCCCTACCTAGTAGGTTGATATGAGTGTTTCTTTTCCTTCCTTGACTGATTCAGAACTGTGATCCTCTCAAATTCTACCACTTTATTTTATGGTGTGAGCTCCAGTTCTGCCTACTTCTAAAAGATATGACAGAAATAAATGATTACAGGTAATTTGAGTTAATCATTGATTAATATAGGTGATTTGATATAAAAATGTAGGGTAAGTTTGCAAGTATAATCACAGTAGTCAGATATTTTGCTAAGTAATTTTGTTTCACATTAAAAACACATCTCGACCAAAATTAAGGACTTACTTTTGCTGTCTGTCAACTTGTATGTCATTTGGGAAAATCAACTTCATGTCTTCCATGTGTGATAAAGGACTTTGAGTGGTCTGATGTGTTAGTTCACATCTATAATCGTGGTTAGAAATCAAAAATAAATAGATCACCATTTGAACATAGGCTAACCAAAAAATTAGGAAGTCCCAATCTCAACAAATTAGTGGATCATGTTGAAGCATGCTATTAATTTCAGCACAACAAGAGACTAAGTCTCTGCCAAGTACCTGTGCCACTTAGGTAACTGGCTCACATGGAGCCAGTCAACTCTCCTGATGCAGAAACTGGGCTGAGATTGCTCAAGAGGAGGGAGGAGTCTGCCACATTTTCCTAGGTTGGACCTCACAGAATGCAGTGAGCTTGCTTGCTTTACTCCCCTAAATGCCTTAATATGCCATGCTGCTGAGTGTTCATGATTTGATTCCAGTGATCTGTGATAGAGGTATAAGGGAACATTAAATTAAAGTTCACATTCACTAATTGAGCTGCTCTTCCCAGCCTGTGAGTTCAACTCAGCAAGTGTTCATTATTTGAGAGTTGAGAATACTGAAGTAGGAGAGAGAGAGAGGGTGAGTGAAAGAAAGGAGAGAGAGAGAGAGAGAGAGAGAGAGAGAGAGAGAGAGAGAGAGAGAGAGAGAGAGAGAGAGAGAGAGAGAGAGAGAGAGAGAGAGGGAAGGAAGGAGGGAAGGAAGGAAGGAAGGAAGAAAGGAAGGGAGGAAGGAAGGAAGAAAGAAAAAAGAAAAAGAAAGAAAAAGAAGGAGAGAAAGAAAATGTTTGAGAATGAATTTTTTAGAGTCTGGAGTCACATGGCAGTACTACGTGTATTTTATATTAGGTCTGCCCCAGGCCATGCAGACCCTATGCAGATGCCTTTTCACTTCTTGGCTAAGTTTCCACTCTATATGTGTTATCTAGGTATCTGGCACACCTGGAGGCAGCCACCTCCTCCTCCCACTAAGTCACGACCTGGTCAGCCTCTGATCACACTTTCCATCTGACTGGAGGTGAATCCCAGGCCCTGAAGTCACATCCAGATCCAGTATTGCTAGTCTTTCCCCCTACCTGGCCACACCTCATCCGATCCTTTGCCTAGATACATCCAGGCCCGAGGTTGGGTGGCCCTATTTTTTGTACATGCCTTTCCACCATGTATGGCATGGGCAGCAATTCAGTAAATAAACAACTTTACCTGGCTTAATACCGTGTTGTGTTCTCGTCATTGGTTACCTAATGAAATTCAACTAATTAGTATGCTTTACACTTCAGAATTTCTAGTTATGAATCCATGGATATTTTAGTGACACATGTGAGTTCAGTATCTAGAAAACACATGCATTAACTCATCATTTAACATTATAATTCTGCCAGGAATCTTTAATAACAGCTTAATTAACCATAACATCTATTTTCTTTACTTTCCTTTTTTTTTTTTTTTTTTTTTTTTGCTTAAAATAATAAGAGTTGTCGGGACAATATGAAAGGATCTCTGGTTTCATATTTTCTAATCACCCCGGGCTACAACCTGTGTGCTGACAGCTCAGATGATGATACTTTGAAATCCTAGAAAGTAGATGCACATCGTAAGGGCCAATGGCTACAGGATTTCTCAGATTTTTTTAAAATGTAATTGTTACTAATTGTACAGTGAGGTTACCATTTCACAATTCATGTAATGTTTACATTTGTCTTGTAGACAAGGCCATCCTTTCCTGAGCTTTCTCCAGTTTCTGTTTTTTTTGTGTGTGTTGAATGTTTTTGTTTTTGTGCCTGACCTTCTGCTTGAACTCAAGATTGGGTGCTGCCTCTGATTTTTTTTTTGGGGGGGGGCGTTCATGGGTCCTGAACTCTGGGCCTGGGCACTGTCCCTCACTCTTCAGCTCAAAGCTAGTGCTCTATCACTTGAGTCACAGCACCACTTATGTTTTTTTCTTTTTGCTTATGACGTGCTGAGGAATTGAACCAAGGGCATCATGCA
The DNA here is from genome assembly GCF_024711535.1 of Dipodomys merriami. NCBI lineage: Eukaryota > Metazoa > Chordata > Mammalia > Rodentia > Heteromyidae > Dipodomys > Dipodomys merriami. Next base: position 1,188,589 of record NW_027202926.1, on the reverse strand, counting down.
TGCATGGTAAGCACTCTACCACTGAGCCATCTTCCCAGCCCCCGCCTCTGACTTTTTGTAAGCAAGGCTACTCTACTTCTGGAGCCCCAGCTCCATTTATGGTTGTTGGTTGTTAATTGGAAAGAAGAGTCTCACAGATTTTCTCACTCCAGTTGGCTTTGAACAGTGATCATCAGCCTCCTTAGTAGCTAGGATTAGGCCTGAGTCCCCAGTGTCCAGCTAATATAGAGTTGGTTTCATGCTTTCCTGGTTGTGTTACAATTTTCCTCACCTCTTGGCACTAATATTACATATTGCCTGGCTCAAATCTGAATTGGTGGAACATGCTTGTATTTGAGGAAGGCAGGAATAGGAAACTATAGGCCATAGGGAAATATAAGCTAAACAAATCATTCAGAATATCGCATAAAGACAAATAAGTTTACTGCAAGTTTACTGTGTCCTGTCTTTACAATTACTTCTGCATGGCCTGTGAATGATGTCATACATATCCAAATAGCCATTGGTAGAAATAAGATTTCTCATCCTGTCCTAAAAACAAAACAAAAACCAAACAAAAGTATTATGTATGAGCCCAGCAATTTCCTCTAATTAGAGACCAATCTGCCCTAGTTTATGAAAAAATGTCCTTTATTCAAGTGCTGCTACTTTTTCTAACCATAAATATAATGAAATCTGTAGTAGACTGTAGAATTGTATACCAGAGCTGTCATTTTAATTCACAAGAAATTCAGACATTTATATGTTTGTTTGGTTTTTTTTTTTGTCAGTTGTGGCGCTTGAATTCCGAGCCTGGGCACTGACTCTGAGACTCTGTGCTCAAGTTAGTTAGCACTGGGTCAATTGAGCCATGGAGCCACTTCAAGCTTTTGAGTTGTTAATTGTAGATAAGAGTCTTATGGGAACTTTTCTTCCTGGGCTGGCTTTGAACGCCACACATGAGCCACTGGCACGTGGCTTCACATAGACTTTTTTTTATTGTGAAAATAACATACAGAGAAGTTACAATTAAATGGACAAGTTATTGAATAAATTTCTTATCAAGCATTGTGCCCTGTCCTTTGTTTCCCCTTCCCATACCTTCTTATCTCCACCACACACCTCCTTACCCCACCCCCACTTCTCACCCCTCCTGGTCAAAGTTGTAAAGTTCGTTTTTCAAAATATTGGCTTGTACATTTCATTGCTGCAATGGGTCCAACTGTATCCTTTTTTAAAAATATGTTTTTTCCTTCCCCTCCACAAATTATACCAACATCAAATACAGTGAAAGCAGTGGATATACTGTGGGGAAGGGACATACAAAACAACAAAGAAATCATCTTATGAATATCTTTGAAACAATCGCAAGAAAAAAAAATTGGAATCTTTCACTTGGGGTATATCTCATCCAAAATCAACTTATCTGACCTTTTCTGCATGTCTCGGAAATATACTAGTTATTGCAAATAAGGGAAATCAAGGGACTTATGTTTCTTTGGGCCTGGATTACTTCACTTAATATAATTTTTTCCAAGTCTTTCCATTTCCTAACAAATGGGGCAATGCCATTCTTTCTGATAGAGGCATAGAATTCCATTGTGTATATAGACCACATTTTCTTGATTCATTCATCTACTAAGGGGCATCTGGGTTGGTTCCACATCTTAGCTATGGTAAATAATGTTGTAATAAACATAGTTGTGCTGTTAGCTTTGGTATGGTCTTGTGATCATTTGGGTAAAACCCCAAAACTGGGATTGCTGGATCATAGGGGAGCTCTATGTGGTGTCTTTTGATGAACCTCCATAATACAAGTTTACAGACCCACCAACAATGCAGTAGGATTCCCTTCTGTCCATATCCCCTCCAGCATCTGTTGTTATTAGAGTTCTTGATTATAGCCATTCTATCTGGGGTGAGGTGGTACTTCAATGTTGTTTTGATTTGCATTTCTTTCATGGCCAGGGAGGTTGAGCATTTCTTCATGTGTTTATTGGCCATCCTTCTTTCCTCTTCAGAGAAGTATGTCTTTAAGGCTTTAGCCCACTTATTTATTGGGCAGTTGTTTCCTTGAGGGTTTGTTTTTGGGGGATTTAATTTTTTCAGTTCCAGGCATATTTAAATATGAGAACCTTGTCCGTTGTGTGGTTAGTGAAGATCTTCTCCTAATCTGTGGTTGATCTATTGATCTTGCTAGCTATGTCCTTTGCCATGCAGAAGCTCTGCAATTTCATGCAATCCTATTTGTCTAACCTTTCTTTGATTCATTGTGTTTCTGGGTGTCTTAAGAAAGTTTCGGCGTGTACCAAGGAGACCTAGGTAGTCTCTTATTCACGGACTCCACTCCTAAACTACTCACGGTGATTCAAACCTTTGACAAAGCAGCAGGGTATAAAATTAACCCTTAAAAATCAATGGCTTTTCTGTATTCCACAATGAGAAAAGCGTAGCTGAAATTAGGATAGCAACTCCATTCGTAATAGCACCACAAAAAATACCTGGGAATTAAGTTAACCAAAGAAGTAAAGAACCTCTATGGTGAAAACTTTAAAAACCTGTTAATGGAAATCAATACAATGTAAAAATGGAAAAAACTCCCATTCTCCTGAATTGGAAGGATCAACATCATGAAAATGGCAATACTTCCCAAGACTATCTATAACTTTAATGCAGTACCAATCAATATTCCAACCTCATTCTTCAGGGAAATAGATGAAGTAATCCAAAAATTCATATGGAACATAAAAGACCTCAAATAGCAAAAATTATCCTTAACAAAAAGAACAGTGCTGGAGGAATATCAATACCAAATTTCAAACTCTACTACAAAGCCATAGTAATCCAAACAGCTTGGTACTGGCAAAAGAACAGACCGCAGGACCAATGGAATAGAACTGAAATCCCCGAAATGAACCTACAGACATATAGCCATTTAAACTTCGATAAGGTAGCTTAAAAAAGAATGGAAAAAAGACAGCCTCTTCAGTAAATGGTGCTGGCAAAATTAGGTTACTACTTGTAGAAAAATAAAGCTAGATCCTTATATATCACCCTGCATCACAATCAACTCCAAATGGATCAAAGACCTTGGAGTCAAAGCAGACACTCAAATAGTCATTTTATAATGATGAACTGCTTAGTGTCTCTGGCTCACATATATAATCCAAGCTATAGTTAGGAATAAAGGTATGAGAAACAACACTGAGTGTGTGTTGTTCATGATGCTTTGCATTGGCATGATTTAATATTGTTTGTTTCTTATACTACAATGCTCTTATTTTTATTTTTACCTAGGTGGGGGAGATAGGTGCTAGCCAGTGTTGAACCTTCTTTGGTTGAGAGGGAGCCGTGTGGAAGTTCTTGCCATGTATGGCATGTAATTGAAATCCTCCTGCTTTCACCTCCCCATGGACCAGGGTGATAGAAGTATTCCATCATGCACAGCCAGGGGTTGGGGATCATTGCAGGTAAAACTTCACTGGTCTTGAAATGATGTCCCCACTAGCTAGCTTTACAGGTATATGCCTTCAAAACCTTGTTGTATTCCGTTTCACTTTAAAGTAGTGTTTGTACATACTTAGAGATAAAATGGTAACACATTACATGTTTAATATATAGAACAGTCAATATAATTAGCAAGTTTATCTCCTAAAACATTGCAGCTAATGTATTTTGGTAACTTCCTGACTCTGCTAGTCACTTTTTCGAATATACCATAAACATGAATACATTAATAATGTGCACTAGAAGACTGGATGTTGATAGATATAGACAAGTTAGACTATGTGTAGTAAATATATATTTATCTATTGCTGCTCTGAAGAACATTATCATATATTCACCATAACAATACCACCATATATTCACCATGACAATAATTTTCCTGCAGTGTAGAAATTTTCATTTCATAATCTGCCATCTTTTAATCTTTTTACATTCTCATAAGTATGCATTTTTACTTGTTTCTTGAAATTAAGATGGAATTTTAAAAATCATAGAGTCTCCTAAAATTAGCTCATTTTGTTTGGTTTTGTGTTGCTAAATCATTAAAACCAAGGTTTTCTGAAAGTTATGCTAGCAGACTATATCACTAAATTGTATTGTAATTACATCTTATTATTGTATTTTGATATAGGATTTTGCTGTTGCTGTTTTATGATATAGTGTCTTGAAGCCGGACTGAAACTTGCAATCCCACTGCCTCCATTAACAATGCTTTATCACCAGGTTCTGGAGGCTCATAATTATAACTCCAGCTAATCAGGAGGTTGATACCTGACATTTAGTTCAGACAGCCTGAGCAGGAAATTTTATGAGTCTCTCCTCTCTAGTTCACTAAAAAAAAGCTTGCAGCTGAAATGTAGTACAATTGGTAGAGCAACATGGTCAAGGGAAAGAAGCGTGGGATTGTCATATAGCCCCCGAGTTCAAGCCCTAAGACACAAATATGCACAGACACACATTCATAAACACACACACACACACACACACACACACACACACACACACTCCCACACACTCGTACACGCACAAATTACCAGGCAAAGTTGTACCTTAAATACTTATCCAGAGATTGGACAACAGTCTACTTATTTGTGAAGGTTTTTCCTTGATTATTTTGATGGAGGAGGATAGTTCATGGGACACAGACGACAAAACTTTAGTGAGGAATACTTTATAAATGACTAGCTTATAAAAAGAACAGGAGCACGGTTTTTATCTTTAAATCTTACATTCCTTCAACTATACTATTTAAAAAAAATAATCATTGAATTATGAGACAATGCACCTCTTCCCTTCTCCCCTTCCCCTCTGTCATAAAATATGACAAAAGATTCAAAAATACTCTTTTATCTTACAAGAATGTACACCTGTAAAAATGTCTGTCTATATGTGTAATAATGCATGTGTTTTCCAATACTTGTTTGATTTTCCCACCGCTAAGAACTTGCCTTTTTTCCAGATGAAAGCACACTGGGGCTTCAAAGGCAAGCAAGATTAGGAAACAAAAACCTAATAATGTCTTAGGAAGTTGATTTCAAAAATAGATGCAAGAAGCACATGGCAGGCCGAGGGGGCCCTGAGAGGCAAAATGATATGTGCAGGATGAGAGGAATAGTGACAAATAAGGCCTGGATCTGACCTAGGAAGGGCTCTTTGAGGCTGAGACATGCCTGTATCTAGGCCTAGCTGAGACTATTGGGATTTGACAATGTCCACATGTGTATAAAGTGATGTGGGAGGGGAGATTTCAGCCTCCAGTTTGTCTTTGGGATGGTCTTATGTGAGCAAGCAGCTTAGATCATTGGGCTCTGAGAGATGACACTACCTCACTCACAATGGAATAGAATATAGAACTCTGAGAGCCACGCAACTGTATCCTACAGTTAGCTCAAGCCAGCTCAGTTGGCCTGTGGCTCAGGAACAAGAAAGATGTTCCTGTACTGTTTTCAAAGTCAAGAGACTCAGGTCTCAAGCATGGGAGGTGTGAGTGCCTTACTCTATGCTGCAGACATTCGATCAGTGCCCAACCATGAATCCAATGTCTCAGGACTTTTTATAAGAAGAAACCAAGGAAATCACAAGGAAATTCAGGCCAGGTATAATTATGACAGAAAACCTATTTAATCTCATCCTAGCCCACACTAGAAACTTCTTATGTGCTTTTATATGTATAGACAGAAAATATTTGCTGTGCACTTTTCAATCCACTCTACTACAATTACTCAGTTTGAAGTCTACTCTCATTTCCATGTTTCATAGATCCATTCTTTTTACCACCTCATTGTGACAGTCCATCCAAACCCTGAATGTGCCTTATAATATATGGAGCCTGGACTCAGGCTTTCTGGAAATTCTGGTAATGGACCTTGTCCCTGCCTACCAGAAAGCTGATCCCTTCTATGTGGGAAACTTCCTCCACCACTACACAGAGTGTAGGACAATGGAGCAGTTGCTGGATATTCTGAAAGTGAGTGTTCTTGGTCTGGGAAGGTGGCTCAGTGATAGAGAGCTTGCCTTGTATGCATGAGGCCCTGGGTTCGATTCCTGACCACCACATAAGCAGAAAACAAGCCAGAAGTGTTGCTGTGGCTCAAGTGGTAGAGTGCTAGCATTGAGCTGAAGAGCTGAGGGACAGGGCCCAGGCCCAGAGTTCAAGCCCTGACAAACAAAAAAAGTGAGTGTTCCTAAGCCAGGCACCAGTAACTCACACCTGTAATCCTAGATACTCAGGAGACAGAGATCTGTGGTTCACGGTTCAAAGTCAGCCCTGGCAGGAAAGTCCATGATACTCCTCTCCAATAAAACACTAGAAAACCAGAAGTGGTGCTGTGGCTCAAGCAGTAGAGTGCTCCCCTTGAACTGAAGGGCTGAGGGATAGCACCAAGCCCAGAATTCAAGCCCCATGACAAACGAAAAAAAGTTAGTGTTCCTCCTTCAAACCCAGGGCTGATGAGACCCCCTGGCAGAATAGTGGAATACTAGGTACATCTCTGAGACAGTTTCACTGGGGTCTTGTCAAAGGAGTTTGGCTTGAGACAAAGAAGTGCAGTCCTTGTCTAATTCCTTAGGACTGGGCTGCCAGAATATTTCATGTGCCTCATATGCTAGTGGAGCCTTAGTAATTTGCTTGCTGAGAGACTAGGATTTAAGGAAGGAGCAAGTGGCACCCAACGTCCACGCTCACCTAGGAAATCACTATCTTTGAGACCTTTGAAGGAATATAGACAGAAGAAAGGAGGCAACTTTTATTTTAATTAGGGGCTTGAGTGCTGTCCCATTTCTAACACACTACCAATTGAGTCCCAGGTCCAATTCTGGCCTTTGGCTGGTTAATTGAAGATAAGTATATTTAGATTTTTACAAACCAGACTGGGTTCAAACTGTGATTCACAGATCTCACCCTCCGGATTAGTAGGATTAGAGGCATGATCCATTGTGCATTTATTTGGAAAGATGCACATAAGCATCTTCACAGAATTACCATGAAGTTGTATAGACAAATCTCCAATTTTGTCTGTCATGTTTACATTACCATATGGGACTTAGCGAGTCCTATGTGTGTCCTGTTAGTTCACAAAAGGAGAAGCATAGAGTTAACTTCCTTCTCTCCTCCCATTGGTACAGATCCTTCTACCATAACTGGGAAGAAGATGAACAAGTGAAGAAGTAAGTGGACACTGGCACAAAGAGTTCTATCCTTGAAAATTTGGTATCTTTGAGGATTCTGAATCAAACTCAACTTTCTTTTTTGCACACCAGTTGTAATTTTCACCAGGGGGTTGAGTCTTGGCACTTCAGTGGATAGCAGATTACACAGTTGTGGTTGTGGTTGTGCTTTTGGACTCTCATGGATGACAGGGAAGGCTGTGTGTAGCAAGTCAGATCCAGTGGGGAAACAAATTTCTCTTCCTATTACAGGGAGAATTTTAGAGGATTATATTTGAGAAATTACTAGAAGTGGGTTGTGAGGAGCATCCTGCTTGCAGGAGTCTCTTTCCACTTCCCAACAATCAATTTGCACACAGTCTTGTTTGTTTCATCTTCCCTATGTGGATGGACTTCTACCCTGATTATTTCTATGAGCCCAAGAACAATGACACCCTAAAAGAATTTACACAGAATGTCAAGCTCAACATGGCCTCTTCAGACCTGCTCTTCCGCTTACATATTTTTCTGGACCAGCTGGAGGAACCCATGAAACAAAGAAAAAGAGGAAGAAGTCCTTGTTTAGATGCCTCAGAGCTTGTGAGTAGGGATGGAACCTGAGTCTCTAGGGATGTGCCTGATTGGCCAAGAGCCCTTAGTACTCCCCAGCTTGGCAAAATTTCCTTTTATGGATATTCTTTGCCAGGTAATGTCTGTTCTCCTTTTGAAAGAACTTGGAAGTAGACACTCATTAGAATAAGCCTACCTCCTCATCAGTGTTCAGTCCCAACTCAAATCCTACTGCTTCTCCCATTGGATCCTCTTGGAAGTTTAGTGACACCTTAACTACGAGTGTCTACTCAAAGACTCCTGTACCTATTTTCATTCTCAGGTTTGCATCACCGTAGAGAAGCTTCTGCAGAACTCCAGATAAAGAACCCATCAGTGATGTCGTCTAGGGTGACTGATGGAGATTGGAAGCCATCGCTGATCTCCAGAAATCCTGTGAAGGTAGAGGGTATTTTTCAATTTGTAGAAAGGCCAAAGTAGGTTTTGAGTCCTGTGGACATCCCACTGATTCTGAACCCCACATGTGATGCAGGTGAATCTACACATACTACCAAGGAAGAAGACGATACAGAATGTCTTCCATTGATGTTCACAATCCAGCTAGATCAGCTCTAAATCAGTCAAAAAAAAAAAAAAACACTTCTTGGTGTGATGGTTAAATGTGTGCTAATGGAAAATGACCCCAGTCTATGTTTAGGAAAACCAATAAGTGAGGTCCAAAATCTAGATTCATTTGAGGAAAGGGAATCTTTCCTCACAGAATACCCAGACCAATCTCTCCTCTTGCAAGGGATCCAATTTCCAGTTGATAAATTAGAATTTGTCCCTCCCTGGACTCAGGAAGAAAATCCTGTCTTTAATGAGGAAGTAGATCCCTTTGAAGACTCTGAGGCAGAATTTCTGCCTGAAGGCAACTTAGAGGCCAATCTAGATTTTGAGATTCCTTCTCCCCTTCCTAACAAAATCCTTATTTTTCTTTTTTTTTCTGATTTTTGTAAAAGGTTCATTCTATTTATTTTTCTAACTTTATTAAAATGTCAATGTTTTTGACATATTCTAGAATTCATGAATCCTAAATATATTTCTTTTTAAACCTACAAACTGAAGAATCGTGTATACCTCTTCTTGAGCGGGGGAAGCAGAGTGACAGGGGGCTGTAGAAGAGAGCCTACTGGATATAATGGGAGCTGTTAAATGCAAAAAGAGTGACTAGGAAGCCAGGCCATGCCTGTATGGGGTGATAAGGTGGCTACAAAAGGTCTAGGACATAGCAGATCAGATATCCTAGAAAGCTATTCTGTCAATTGGGACAAATACCACAATACTTACAGTGTTAAGTGGGACTCTCTTCCAACAATGAATTCAAATCTGTATACATTTTCATTGCATTCATTTGCGTTGAGCAAATATGGAAGGGAAATTTGACTCCAATATTATAAAAAGTCTACTTTGGGCTGAAAATATTTGACAAAATATATAGGAGATATGTATACTGGAAAGTAAAGGCCATCATCAATAGAAGAAAGAAGGCTTTCATAGATGAACAAACACAAAATCAGGAAAAATTTCCACAATTAAATCAGTTATATGTAAATACATGTTATATTCTTTATGTTATATATAGTATATTATATTATATATAAGATTCAATATGATTTTTCAAACTAAAAAGGCATTTAAAGTTTTAGAATTGAGTGTTTTTTGCACAAAACATTAGTGTAAATGTTATTGGAGAAAGTAGTGATATAATTTTATTATAATTATATGAATATATATTTGTGTGTTTCTAGATATAACACTGAGTATAAATAAATATTATATACATATATTTGTATATATCTGTCTATGAAGTGAATATAATGAAAGTGAATATAATGAAACTGAGTATAGTATGTATAAAAAAGTTGAATACATGAGACTCAGACCTGTAATCCTACTGATGTAGGAAGCTGGGTTTTGAGTTTTAGTATCTCTTATCCCCAAGCCTTAGATTTTTTCAGAGGAGGCACGGGCCCTCCAGTGTAGCAAACAGAAACATATGCCATGGGATCACACTCCCTGACCCCAGAGGAAAGTCAGTAGAAATCAGGACAAGCTTCTTATCTTGACTGTGTACTCAGTTCCTGTACCAAGAAGGCCATCTTTAGAACACCAAATGGAAAGTTGGCATTCCCTCCAAAAGGTTCTAAAAAGATCCTTCTGAACGATAGTCTGACTATATTGAATTAAATCTTTTTGCCCTTCGCAAGCTGCAAACACATAGAAATATGACAAGAGCTCAATGACAAATTATCAAAGGCATGTCAAATTTTTTTAAAGGTAATAGAAACATACTCTGAGTTTATTAGGAACGGGGTGATATTTTGGTTGCTGAATTGTTGAATGCACTTCTGGGCAAAGGAGACACATACCTTGGGGGAAATTGTGTGGGGTTGGGTGTCCTCACATGGTTTCACAATAAAATGGCCATAACATCTAGGATGTCACAGCCAGCTTTGCCATGGCAGCAAGTAGGTGTCAGGCACTGATTTTGCCCTGAAATGGACTCAACAACACTAACAGGCACAAAGAATGAGAAGGAATGACTATTATCCACCAAACTTCAGCTGAAAGAGCTGTCCTTACCAGAACTAGGATAAATTGAGCTGGAAAAGGCGGATCTCCATGTAAGGCTCCTGAGCACTAAGGACTAGTGTGTGTGTGTGTGTGTGTGTGTGTGGTGTGTGTGTGTGTGTGTGTGTTTGTGTGTGTGTGTGTGTGTGTGTGTGTGTGTGTGTGTGTGTGTGTGTGTGTGTGTGTGTGTGTGTGTGAATACTGGGGCTTGAACTCAGGGATATGACCTTTAGCTTTTTTTAACCAAGGGTAACAGTCTACGACTTGAACCCAATTTCCATGTCTTGATTTTGAATGGTTAATTAGAGATCAAAGTTTCAGTGTTGCACATGTTCATTCTTTGTCCCTCCTTTTCAATGACACCTTTAACTTCTTTTTTTTTTTTTTTGGGTCCGGTCATGGGGCCTGAACTCTGGGCCTGTGTGCTGTCCCTCAGCTCTTCAACTGAAGGTTAGCGCTCTACCGCTTGAGCCACAGCACCAATTCCGGCTTTTTTCTTTTTGCTTATGTGGTGCTGAAGAATGGAACCCAGGTCCTCAGGCAGGCAAGACAAGTGCTCTACCACTGAGCCACCTTCCCAGCCCCCCCTTAAACTTCTGAAAGAGAGATAAATGTAAAAAAAATGAAAAAAAATGAAAGAAAATAAATATCATCTTGTTTCTGTTTCCTGGTCACTGATTTTTTTTTTTTTTGTCGGTCATGGGGCTTGAACTCTGGGCCTGGGCGCTGTCCCTTAGCTCTTCAGCTCAAGGCAAGCGCTCTACCACTTGAGCTACAGCGCCACTTCCGGTTTTCTAGTGGTTTATTGGAGATAGGAGTCTCACGGTCTTTCCTGCCCGGGCTGGCTTTGAACCGCAATCCTCAGATCTCAGCCTCCTGAGTAGCTAGGATTACAGGCGTGAGCCACCAGCGCCCGGCCACGGTCACTGATTATTTTTGAGATAGTGCTTCTTACTAATAATAATTATTGGTAGAATATGAAAACCTATTTGAGTAACAAATAGGTTTTTTTTATCACTACATTTCTTTTTGTCTAAGTATAAATGCCAGACTTACCCTAAGGGCCTAGAATAAGCAAAATGGCTTATAGAGCTCAGATCATATCTTTCCACAGAAGATGACAGCCCCAGAAGAAAAACCTGTCCACAACTTGCACAAGGAAGAGAAAGTTTGATGTCTCCTTAAATCTTAGGATCGAATACTCATGAGGAGCCCTGGGGACTGATGACAGCTTAAGGACCTAACATTTCCTGTGTCGTTCCACCATAGGAACAGTCACCAGTCTCCCATCACACTGTAGGTGCCATGCCTGACTGGTGACCTTGGCTGTGTCATGAGAACGTGCAGCAGGGCTCTGTCATGGTCATTGGAGAGTCAGTGTTGCACACTAAGAGGACATTCATGAAGGTGGTAACAAGGCCTGAGTCAGGGTTTTGTCAGATCTAGATGATTTGTAACAGGCACTACTGTATTCTGGCTAAGAATGTGGATATATCATTGGGGTCTTGAACACAAATTTGTTAAGTGTTAGCTTGCAACATTTCTGCATGAAAGCCAACAAAAGTCATCAATGCCCTCTGAACATATTCTCATCAATATTTAATAAGTAAAAAGCTATAAAATCAAGTTCATCATGAGGAAAAATCTGATATGAAAACCAAATTGCAGGAGCATTTACAAAAAAATGTTTTTCTGTATGTATCAAATGTGACAAAATATTAAAAGTTAATGAAGCTGGGAAAGTTAAATTGATTTCTTTTTTTACTATGGTTGCAACTATCTTTTACATTTCAAATACTTAACAAAAAGAAGGTAGGCCAAGGACCACCGGTGTCTCACACCTGTAATTCTAGCTAGTTAGAAACCTGAGATCTGAGGAAAGTGAATTGAAGTTAGACTAGTTAGGAAAAACCAGTGAAACTTTGATCTCTAATTAACCATTCAAAATCAAGACATGGAAGTTTGGTTCAAGTCATAGACTGTCACCCTTGATTAAAACAGTTAAAGGTCAGCTCCCTGAATTCAAGCACCAGTATTCACACACACACACACACACACACACACACACACACACACACACACACACACACACACACACACACACACACACACACACACACACACACATTCTCAAAAATAACCAGTGACCAGGAAACAGAAACAAGATGATATATATTTTCTTTCATTTTTGTCATTTTTTTCAGAAGTTAAAGGGGTCATAGGAAAGGAAGGACAAAGAATGAACACGTGCAACACTGGTATTCAATTGGTACTATGTTGAAAATGACCTATGCAATTTGTTTTGGGGGAAGAACGGGAAAACAGAAAAAGAGATAAAGTGAAAGGGTAAAATTGTCCAAAAAAAAATGCACTCAGGGAATTAGAGCTGTGGCTCAATATGAGTGCCATTATTCAGCAAAAGAGCTCAGAGAGAGTGTCCAGGCCCTGGATTCAAGCCTCATTACTGACTAAAACAAAAACAAGAAAAAAGAAATGTAATCATTACCACATGATTGTAACTAAAACCTCTACAGCACAATAATAAAAATAATAATGATAAAGAAGAAGATGATAATGAAGAAGAAGAAGGAAGTTAAAAAAACCAAACCAGTGAGAAAAATTGAGAGAGCAAGGGAAGGACTGACCTTTCAAAAAGAAATATATCCATACCTGACTTATATGACTGTAACCTCTGTGTAATTCACATTCATAATAACAATACAAAAGAAAAAACAGAAATGTAGTGCTGGAGCCATAACTCAAATGGGAGGTCAGACTAATATGTATGTGATACCAAGGTCAACCCCCTTATCAATTTCTCCTTCAAAAAATGGCTCTTCTCATCACTTGTGCTTTCCCTAGCTTATGAAAAGGGGTGCAGTTAAAGAAAGAGAAAGGTAAATTGTCAGGCACAGAACTGTACTTGCAAAGAGCAGTACTCACTAGAACACATGTTTACTAGACCACTTGATGACTCCATGTTTTCTGAAATAAACAGAACTATTTGGACTTGAATACATGCTCCACTGTATACTAGATGGGGACTCAAAATTCATGAAACTCTCTGGATCTCAAATTCTTTACAGGTTAAATGAGAATAACAATACGTATCTCACAGCATTATGAGATCTGGTTGTCATCAAACATGGAGTGGTTTTATCTTTGGTGTGTGTGCAACACTCAAACACTGGTGGAAGGAGTATAAACTGGCATGATGTTTACTATATTACTTAACATAATACAACATGCCTGTAATCCTACTTACAAAAGAGGCTGAGAAATGGGGATCAAGGTTTTAAGTCTGGACAGGAAACTGGATCAGATTCATCTCCAATGATCTCTATAAAAGCTTGAGGTGGAGTTTGGTTCAAGTGGTAGAGTGCTAGACTGGAGCATAAGCCTCAGGAACAGTGCCCAGGCACTGAGTTCAAGCCCTAGGACCAGCACAAGCACACACACATGTACAAGCAAACACACACACTAAATTTTTTGTGTTCTTATCACCCTGCTTAACAATATATTTCCTCTTCCAAGCTCACCTGATTTTTTTTTGTTTTAAAAGGGACTTCCTGTATAGCACAGGCTGCTCCTAAACTTACAATCCTCCTGGGTACTGGTAGTACAGGCATGCCTACTATAATTGCCTTCACTCAGTAACTCTATTTATAACATATTAGCAAGAAATTCATTCATACTCATGAACATATTTGGCTTAAAGCTGTTCACAGTAATATTCTACTGTACAAAATGTAAATAATATAACTGGATATGGTACTATCCTACCGCATGGTAATACCAGCCAATACTCAGGAACCTGACACAGGAGAATAAGCAGGTGAGGAAAGCCTGGTCTACGCTACAAAACCTGGTCTCCAAAGGAAAGAAATTCTATAAATATTAATCTACTATGAAACATACAATATGTTAAATTTATATAATGTAACAAATCGATCATTGTTAATAAAAATAAAATCTTGGCAGACATTTTAAATACATACATATGCATATATATTTAAACTTGTAGAAATAAAATTTCAAGTGCTTTTATCTGCATCTTTCAGTCTACCTGTCACCTACTTATTTACTGACACATTGATTTCTGTTTAGTCTTCACAAAACACTGTTCTCTCACATAAGTACACAAAATTGTAAAACAAAAAGTACAAAACAAATATTATTATAAATACAAATGTAGTTTAATCCCTACCAAAATAATTTGGAGAAAACATACATTAAGTTAATGGCATTGTATACTGCTCAGGAAGGGGAGTCTAGGAAAATGTAGATTGTATGTGTGTGTGTGTGTGTGTGTGTGTGTGTGTGTGTGTGTGTGTCTGTCTGTCTGTCTGTCTGTCTGTCTGTCTGTCTGTCTGTCTCTCTGTGTCAGTGTGTTTTCCATGAGTAATATTGGAGTTAGAATTAAACGTATTATTCTTGCTTGGTCTTTTTGCTCAAAGCTGACACTCTACCACTTGAGCCACATCTCCACTTCTGGATTTTGGTTTCTTAATTGGAGAAATATCTCAGATTTTCTGCATGGGCTGCTTTAAACCTGAATCCTCAGTTTTTGACCTCTAAAGTAGATAGGTTTTAAAATATGAGCCACTGGTGGAAAGCAACTACGTTAACATTTTTGCATGTTTGAATGAATTTTAAAGTAAGACATATATGATACTTTTGAGAGTGACTGGAAATATTCATTAACGTTTAACAGAATTTAAAACATACAAAGCTGAGAATGGTAAGTAGCTGAGAACAGAATGGAATAAATCAAAATTACCTATGACAGTTTTCAGTATGTGCACAGAAATAATTACATTATTGGAGCCCAAGGACATCAATTAGCTGAGCTCCAGCTGGCTGCTATGCTCATGAGGCCAGCTGGTGCTATTCACAAGAATGTGATGTTGTTGGATGGTAGGGATCAGCTTCAAGTTAAGAACCTGAAATATTTCTATTCATCGAGAAGAGGAAACATACCAGGACAAGAAATGTGATTAAAATTGCTGAATGCAATTAAAGGAAGGCAGTTAAAGGAAGACAGAATAACTCTTTCTATAGCTGAAAAGAGTATTCTCTCACAAAGAATCATGAGCTGAATATGGTGGTCAATGTTTGTAATCTCTGAACTTGGGAGGCTGATTTAGAAGTTAACTTGAGGCCAGCCTAAGTTTTAGGCAATCAGAATGACATATAGTAAAATGCTATCTTAAAACAACAACAACAAAAGACCCAGTGACTGGGAATGTGTTTAGTGGTAGAGTGCTGGCCTTACATGCAAGAAGCACTTGATTTGATTCCTCAGTATGTCGTAAGCAGAAAAACTGAAAGTGGTGCTGTGGCTCAATTGCCTTGAGCAAAATAAATTCAGGAAGAGTGCACAGGCCCTGATTTCAAGCCCCAGCTCTGGCAAAATTAAAAAAAAAAAACAAGTGCAAAATGCTGTTTGTTGAAATAAGTATGTTGAAGAATTTTTATATTCACTAGAAAATTGTGCTGTTGGGAATTCATAATGAACTTTGTTAGGAAAAATTAAATAAATTAATGAAATATTATCTGGCATTGGAAAGGACATAGTGAGATGTAAAAATGATTGGTGCCTATGGTTAATTGATACAACAATGTTACAGATACACTTGCCAGATTGTGATTTTTTTAAGTATAGAATCATGGGTTTGTTCTTTTTCAAAATAATTTTACTGCCTGGCCTAGCTACTAAGGAGACTGAGAACTCTTCGAATCCAGCCAGGGCAGGAAAGTCTGTGAGACCTTTATATCCAAATAAAGGTTCAGAAAATGTGAAGTGGCACTGTTGCTTAAGTGGTAGAGTGCTAGTCTTGAGCTGAAGAGTTGAGATACAATGCTCAGACCTAAAGTTCAAGCCCCACAACTGACAAAAAATAGTAATAGTGGGCTGGGAAGGTGGCTCAGTGGTAGAGCGCTTGCCTTGCATGCTCAAGGCCCTGGGTTCGATTCCTCAGCACCACATAAGCAAAAAGAAAAAAGCCGGAAGTGGCGCTGTGGCTCAAGTGGTAGAGCACTAGCCTTGAGCTGAAGAGCTGAGGGACAGTGCCCAGGCCCAGAGTTCAGGCCCCACGACCGGACCCAAAAAAAAAAAAATAGTAATAGTAACAATATTAATTTTATTGTTACTATTAAGGTGTTATATATAAAGGCTACCAATTCATAAGTTTTTTTTCTTTGCTAAAAGAAATACATATCCATCTTCATTGCCAACAGCCAGGATTTAGCCATCTGCTTTCCAGCTGATCTCTGGGTGTAGAGGCAATGTGTAATACAAAGCAATACAAACCATTTCTGACTATAAATAATTTTTTCTCTGCACATCTTAAAAATCAATGCTGACAACATGAAATAAAAAATCCCTAAGTTTAAAACATTCTTCTAAACAAGTTAAAGAAATTCTGATAACTAGTATTTTAAGAATAATTTCAGAGAGCTTGAACTCAGGGCCTGGGTTCTGTCTCTGAGATTTACTACTCAAGATTGGGTTGCCACTTTGAGCCACAGTGCCATTTCCAGTTTTCTCGTGATTAGTTGCACAGAAAAGTCTCACCAACTTTCCTCTCCAAACTGGCTTTGAACTAGGATCTAGAGATCTCAGCTCTCTGAGTAGCTAGGTTTATAGGCATGAGCCCCTGGCACATGGCTTTTTGCTTACCTGAGACAGAAGCCAGTTAATATTAAATGTCAATCATTTTTAACTTTGTAAAATGAAGTTAACTGAAATGCCTTCCACTAGAAATAAGGAATCAAATGAGTAGGTGGGTTACAACGTTCTTACCAAAAGTTACATATTTTCCTTGTGTTTTTTTCTTCCAAAATTTTGTGCTTTCCAGAATCATACCTTATCTTTCCTTGATGGTTTCTTTGGTTTATTTCATAATTATCCACAGCTTCTTCAGGCATCATTTATTTATGTGAAGAGCTTTCAAACATCTATTTTCAGCCCAAATTCCTTGTATACACCTCTCATCCATATATTCAACTGACATAAAAACTTGTGAAACAGTAATCATCTATTATCAGTATTGGATATTAATGTGTAAGTAAAATTTAAGAAAATTACATCAATAATTATAACATGATTTTAATAATAATGCTAAACATAAATACAACGTTGATTATATTCTGAGCAATTTAATAAAAACCTCCAGGAAAAGAAATCACTTTTTTTAGTGCTGATATTATGGTTTAAACTCAGGACCTTACCTTCTCACTTAAGCTTTTTCCCTCAAGGGTGGTGCTCTGTATTTCAACCACAGCTCTCCTTCGAATTTTATTTGGGGGATAATATAGAGAAAAGAATTTCATGGAATAAAAAATATCATTTGTGTCCCTATCTTGTGGTTCATTTCACATAACATTCTGTTATAAGGTTATATGGTACCATGTACTACTTTCTGAACGTGAGGTTAACCATGGGACCTATAGTTATTTGAGCCTCGCTTATTTCACTTAATAAAATTGTTTCCCCGTCTTTCCATTTCCTAGCAAATGGGGCGATTTCATTCTCTCTGATGGAGGCATAGAATTCCAGTGTGTGTGTGTGTGTGTGTGTGTGTGTGTGTGTGTGTGTGTGTGTGTGTGTGTGTGTGTGTGTGTGTGTGTGTGTGTGTGTATCACATTTTCTTGATCCATTCATCTACTGAGAGGCATCTGGGTTGGTTCCATATCTTAGCTATGGTAAATAATGCTGCAATAAACATAGTTGTGCCGGTAGCTTAGTATGGTCTTGTGTGTTATCATTTGGTAAATGCCCAAAAGTGGGATTGCTGGGTTATAGGGGAGCTCTAAGTGGAGTCTTGGAAAAAATTATATTACGTAAAGTAAGTCAGACAAAAGAAATATAGGTCCTATGTTTTCCCTTATTTGGAATAACTAGTGTATATCTAGGACAAGCATAAGAGTTCAAATGTTATGTACATACCACCAGATAAGATGATGTTAAGCGAAGTGAATACCAAGATAGGGTTTATAATTTACCATGTGATTTCTTTTTGTTTTTGTTTTTGTATTTTCCCCCACCAAGGTATAACTCCTGTTTACACTGTATTTAATGTCGGTGCCCTGCATCTTGTATACACCATTTCTCTAGCTAGGGGAGGGCAAGGGAAAAAACAAAATGTTTAAATAGGGCAGGCTGACCCGTTGTAACAATGAGATACACAAGATACTATGTTGAAAAAGAATCTTTACAATATGGGTGGGGAAGCAGGGAAGGGAGAAGAGGGGGGTGTGTAGTTGTGGAGGTGGGAGGGAAGAAAGAGTAGGGGAAAAACAAAGGAGGAGGTAACAATGCCTCATAGGAAATGTATTCATTACCTTGCTCATGTAACTATAACCCCTCTATACCATATTTTTACAGTAAAAACCTCTTTTATAAAACAGAAGGTGTCATGTACACCAAGTATAGCAGCCCACATATGTAATTCCAGCTGATTGGGAAGCAGAGATGACAAGGATCGTGGTCTGAGGCCAGACCAGAGGAAAAACTGCCAAGACAGCCATCTCAACGAATGAGCTTTCCACAGTGGTTCACATCTGTATTCCTAGCTAATTATGTGGGAGGCATAGGTAGCAAATTCTCAGTCAATCTAAGATCAGACCCTGGCAAAAAGTTCAACACCTCAAGTAATTAAATGGACTAGAAGTACGGTAAAAGTAGTGAGCTTCTTGATGCTATACAACCAGAGTCCTATCTAGCAAGCAGGGAACCCCTGAATAGAACCCTTCCACCAAAAAGCCTAAATAATTTTAGCCTATTTGAACATCTAATTTCAAGGAGCCTGACAGACCAGAGATGATGACATTCTCTTTAAAATTAGGTATTCAAAAGAGACAAAATTATTTAGATTTTGAAAAAATTGAAAAGGAAAATACATGTGATTTTTGTTAGCTCTGTAATTCTTGAAAACATGAAATGTACTCAAGTATTTAATATATATCCATATGTGTGCATATGTTCAAGTATGTATGTATATATATGTATATATACATACATATATGTATATGTATATATATATATATATGTATATATACATACATACATACAAGTGGTTCATCTCTATTCTGTGTAGCAAATGGTACAAATGAATCTGTATAATCACTATTCAAATGCATGAATAGACAAAGAGAATGAGCAAAGAACTCATATTCAGGAAATTATGGCTAGCCCATAACCCTGAAAATCTTTTACATCAGTTTGCATGTTTCAGTTACTGCAGTACAGGGACAGTAGGACGACAGTGGGATACGAGGCAGATGAAATGAGAAATGAGAGATACAAATGTTAAAATATTCTTTCTGATGGGTAAGTGGAATTTCCTCTCTCTCTCTCTCTCTCTCTCTCTCTCTCTCTCTCTCTCTCTCTCTCTCTCTCTCTCTCTCTCTCTGTGTGTGTATTACATTTTCTTGATTATTTTTTCTCTTGAAGGTTATCTGGGCAGATTCAATAAGAATGGTCTGGCTGAAACCTTTACTATATCCTGGTTTGTAATCTTTCGGGTAAATGCCTAGAGATGAGTTGCTGGATCATTTGGAAGTGGGTAGTCAAATGAGGGGTGAAGGGTTAAAAGGTAGAAGAATGAACAAGAGAAAAGGGGGAAATGCAGAGAGAAATCCAATAAACATCCTATAATATTAAGAAGAGTGAAGGAAGCAGTGTATAGAGGAGGGATGGATGAGAACATTGAAAGGGTTGGCATTTATCAACGTATATTGTACGCATAAAATGCTTTGTTTAATGATAATTTCTATGCTACTTAAAATAATAATTAAAAAATCATGTCCCTAAACTGTTATGCAATTAGAAGCAAAGAATGAGAATTTGCTCAGATCAACTCCAGGTTCTATAAGTCTTTTTTGTTACGATAAGTTTTAGAACAACACTAATGATACATATCACCTGAAGAAAATTTAATGATTTTCAGTGATTTAAAGTAATCATTTTGGAGATATGGCTCAAGTGGCAAAATGCTACTTAGTGAGCAAAGGTGTCAGATAATGAATTCAAGTATCAATCTCGAACAAAAGTACAAACAATCAGTAAAATTCAGGCACTTTCCTGGGCACGGGTAGCTCATGCTTTTAATCCTACCTTTAATCAGAAGGCAGAGATCTGGGGATCTCAGTTCAATGTCAGTTTAGATAGGAATGTCTGTGAGTTTCATATCTCCAACTCACTGCCAAAGAAAGCTGGAAGTGGACTCATGGTTCAAGTGGTAGAATGCTAGCCTACAGCAAAAAGCTCAGAGGCAGAACCTTTGTATCCATATACATAAAAAAGGGGAAGTAAGTCACTCAAGTTCTCAATCTTCCTTTTCCCTAATCCTAACTCAAATATTGGACAGAACCCTAAGAGTAACCTTGATGATAATAGTAACCCAATCTTAAAATTAATGGAAAATATATCCTAACAGATACTCATTGTCTTTGAAATGATTTGCACTTTGCTCCAAATACTACAGATTTCCTGACTTGGACTCTGAAATCATTCCCTATTATGAATCATTAATCTCAAATCTTCATATCGTGAAAACTTCTGTAGTTTCCACTGATCTTAACTTTTACTGAACTCCTCTATCTCCAAAAAGAAGTTTCAGGTTTACTTAAAATCTACTCTAGTTCTTAACCCTAACTTTATACCTAAACCTTACTAGAAAACTAACTCTAAATTTAACCCTATTGAACCCTGAATAAGAAAATTAAGAAAACTCTGTAGTTTTTGTTAAATTTCACACTTATTTTACTTGAAAGTGTTAGCAGAAAACTCAGTTTTACCTGAAAGCTTACCCTTCCCTAAGCCTAAGTCTAACCTGAACTAGAAAAGCAACCCTAGCCCTAGAACTAATAGCCTTTGGATTCTAAAGGTCATAAAAATACATTAGTTTTTATTCATCCTAACTTTGATTTAACTCATCCTTCTAAAAACACTTTGTAGTTTTACTCATTATCTTGCCATTTTTGTAACCCTAACCCTAACTGGAATATTGTGGCTAACGCTCACACTAACCATACCCTAATATTAATATTATTAGCAGTTTCTCATTTCACATTCATCCTAATTCTAACTAGACTTGTTATTCGAAGATTTACTTTCAGTTGGACCCTAAACTTTCCATTTCCCCAATGCTAACACTAAGCCCAGCTGGAACTGAAACCTAACTTTCATACTAATGATAGTCCAATTCAAATGTTTAAGAAAAATACTCTAGTTTTTATTCATTCTAATGAATACTCCAGTTTGTACTCTGGAAATGAGTTTGTTTGCCCTAATTCCCACAAATTTTCTCACTCTTCCTCTGAAGTTATCTTGTTCCCTAACATGAACCATTATATTATTTGTCCTCACATTCTCTTATCAGGAAAAATACTGTAGTTTCCAATGATCCTACCTTTTCCTGAACCCCTGTGCCCTAAAACAATATCAGATTTACTTACCATCTAGTCCATTAATTAACTCTAACTCTCAACCTAAACCTGGCTGGAAAACTCTCATTAATCATTACAAGAATGATCACTGAGAAATAAATATAATGATAATGGTCGAGTTTCTGTTCAATCTCATATTTTTGCTTCCACTTGTTACTGAAAACTGAATATTATACTAAAAACTTTCCTATTCATAACACTATACATACTCAGCACAAAATACTGACCCTAATGGTAATCCAAATTATATGTCAATACTAACACTAACACAAGTACACTAGTTTTCACTCATCCTAAGGTGATTCAAATAAGCTTTCCAAAAATAGGTTTCAATTTTTTTTCCAATATCTTAGTCATTTTCTAACCCTAAACTTAATCTTAACTGGAACATTGAGAATAACCATAACCCTAATTGCATACTCTAGTTCACATTCATTCTAATTCCTGCCAGGCTTATTCTAAAATTTACCTTCAATTTGATTCTCATTTTTTTCTCCTTCACTCTAAACCCAATCATGGCTACAATCGTAACCATATCCTTGACACTAACGGTATCTCACTTCTAAAATTTATGAAAAATGCTTGTTTTGTGTCATCATTACTGAAATTCCACCTGTAATTCTTGAAATAAATTGCAGGTTTTCCTAAACCCTATAGATTTTCTCGCTCTTAACTCTGAATCTATCTTGTTCCTTAACAGGAATCATTATATCCATTGATCTCAAATCCTGATATCATGAAATACATTATCCTTCCAATATCCAAGCTTTTCCTGAATTCCTAGAACCTAAAATAAGTTCAGATTTACTTAACATTTAACACATTTCTTTTCTTTTTCTTTTTGTCCAACGTGGGGTTTGAACTCTGGGCCTGGGCATGATCCCTGAACTCTAGGTCATGATCCCTCAGTTCTTTAGCTGTAGGTGCACTTTACCACTTGAGCCACAGCACCATTTTGGGTTTTCTAGTGGTTAATTGGAGATAAATGTCTCATGGACTTTCTGCCCTTGCAGGCTTTGAACTGCGATCCTCAGAAATCAGCTTCCTGACTAGCTAGGATAATAGGCACGAGAAACTAGTTTAACCAATTTATTTATCCTATTCTCAACCCCCTTTAAGCAGAAACCTAATCCTAATCACAATCTGATTTAACACCAAATAGTTACTGTAAGGAAAATTGTCTAGATTCTATTCAATCACACATTTTTTTTGTTTCTACTTCTTATTGGAAAACAAATTTTACACTAAAGCTTATCCTTCCCTAAACCTAACGAGAACAAAATGTAATTCACCTTTAAGCCAAATTATGTCTAAATGTTTAAACTAACACAGACACTGGTTTTCATTAATTCTAACCTTGATGCCATTCATTCTTCTTAAAATATGTTGCAGTTTTGCACCTTTTTAAATCTTACATCTTTTTATCATGCTAACCCCAGCTCTAACTGGAACACCTTGCCTAATCCTAAACCTACATATAACAGAATCATAAAGTTAATAGCAAGCCTCTATTGCACTTTTATTCTCTTGCTCAGCGTGTAGGTCTAAATTTTACTTGCATTTTGAGCCTACATTTTTAAAGTGTTTTTCTATTTCCTGTCAGGTTTTCTTTTTCTTTTTCTTTCTTTCTTCTTTTTTTTTTTTTTGGTCGGTCATGGGGCCTAAATTCTGGCATTGGGCGCTGTCCCTCCACTCTTCAGATCAAGGCGAATGCTCTACCACTTAAGCCACAGCGCCACTTATGGTTTTCTAGTGGTTGGTTTATTGGAGATATGAGACTCACAGACTTTCCTGCCTGGGCTGCTTGGAACTCCGATCCTCAGACATCAGTATCCTGAGTAGCTAGGATTAAAAGCGTTAGCCACTGACCCCCATCTTTATTATATTTTTAAATTATATTTTATTGTAAAGATGCTTTAAAGACAGATTAGTTATACGAGTAAGGTAATGGGTATATTTCTTGTTGAGCATTGTTACACCCTTCTTTGTTGTTCTCCTCCTACCCCCCTTCCCTTACTCCTCCCTCCTCTTGGTGTAAAGTCCGTTTTCAACATAGGGTCTTCTGAGTATCATTTTTGCAATGAGTCATCCTGTATTGAACCTATTTCACTAACCTTAATTCTAATTTTGTCTGGGATGCGATAATAATAATGATAGCTAAATTCAGAAGTTAATAAAAATATTCAAGTTTTTATTCATCTTATTAATCCACTATACAAGTTGAATTAAATTGCAGTTTACCTTAATTATTTTTCCAAATTAGATTATATGTGCATATATAAGGATGTAACTTTATGTGAAATACAGAAGATCTTTGGAAGAAGAAGTAATGAAAAGAAAATAGAAGGAGGGAGTATAATCAAATGCTTTAAACATATTATGGAATTGCCACTTCTGACAATTAATAACTATTAACAAAATAACTGAAAATTAATAAAGAACACACTGCCGTCTAGTATTTTTTAAGAGAGCCATGATATGTCTTGTGAATAAAATACTTGTGTTAGATAAACTTTGTTCATGCATATTTTATATTGTTATTGGTCAATTATTAACTTAATGAATAAAAATACATCAAATAAGATTCCATGAAAAAATCATTAAACAGTTTTTTAGTAATTGAGAAAAAGTTATAGTCATAAATTTTAGGAAACTAAATTTCTATTTCTCTATGAAGCAATGATTTAGGTTTACTAATCTAGTTATTTTAGAGAACATAATTGGCATGAAAAACAACTAACTGTATATCTTGTTTCTTTAATATGTGATGTTTAAACATTGTCTTTCATTCAAATGAATACTTAGGTTTACTTTTCAAAATAAATGCAATTTTATCTCCTTTTAAAACAAGTGTTTACCCTGCAATTAAATGTATTAGCATATTCAAGTATTTAAAAGCTAAAATTTCTATGTTTGATACGTAGCTCTACATATTCAGAATGACACAATTTTTGTATTCGTAAATGTCTAAACACTGGGATATTTGCTTCATCAATATAAATTATCTCATGAGATTGTTGCAAAGGCTCCAATAACCAGTGTGGTCAAAAACATTTCCTGAATTCTAAAAATTAAATCTTATCATTTTTAGCCTTTGATTATATCATTTATTGTCTCTTCAGAGCAATTAAGCTAAACTAAACACTACTTTTTAAAGATTTTGCTCACATTGTAAATAATATCAACACAGGTCACAAAGAGACTGATTATTTCAGACTCATCATATTTGGTAAAGTTAGTGTGAAGAATGTAGAGAGCGGAAGGTTCATATACTCAATAAATATTTTTGGTTAATTTAAATTAAATATCTGGATTTCTAATTTGGACGTTAATCACATGGAAACAAGAAAATAATTTAAAAATAATTACTTTGGGACCATTTTTCTTCTTAAAATATGAAGCAAAAATATCTATAAGAAATATATTTTTTTCAATAAAATGTTTCAACCCTTCGTAAACTGCTTTATACTTTAATATAAAGTCTGTCTCAAAATAATAATTCTGCAACTAATCTAATGTATGTTTTCATGCACAAAATTCTGTAACTTCTAGTCTTATGTGATTTTAATTATATTTTATAGTTGTGATATGATCCCTACTTATATTTATTACAAACTTCTGTAATTATATAAATCATGCCGGTACACACTAACTTACATAAGATAATATTCAAACAAAATTATCTTTTTTTCCTGTCTCCAACAGGGAAGGATGATGTGCTGAAGTATATTAAATGAAAGCACTCTAACAGAGTCTTTACGGAATGGAAATTTGCAACATGAGGATGAGAACATGAGCACTTTCTACTTGGCTGAACAGGAATTTTTGTTTCTACCGTACTTTCTTACCTTTTAATCACACAGGGAAAGCCATAAACTTTGAAATTCATATGAAGGAATTGCTTTACTAAAAGATGTGGCAACCCTGCTCAAAAGCTCGATCTTATCACTAGGTCTTTGTGCTTGCTGGCTGATCTATTTCTCTATCATATATTTCATACTACTAAACATATTAATAATTAAGCAGTAAGTACATTACAGGAGATTCCCGAAAATCACAGCTATTACAGTTTAGTAATCAGAAGTGAGGAAAAAGATTATATTAATCTCCAATTTCTCCCTTTGGCCTTCAATTTGCCAATTAATTTTCAAAACAATCATGTAAGATGTTAGTTTATGTTTCCCTTTTTAATTAGAGATTAAGCAAGTGTTTTTTTTTTGTTGTTGTTTTTTACAGTAAAAAGTGATGACAATGGTATCAGAGCTCTGGTAAGGGCACCTTCTCCTTAACAATTAATGCTCTATGGACTGTAAATATAGAAGCCACACTAAAATTCTCTAAACACACACACACAAACACACAAACCCACTCACACACACACACACACACACACACAAACAAGCACACACACACACCACTGCCATCCAGACACATCAGATATATGTTCCATTCCCTTGTAATGATAGTTGATTAATGTTTGCTGCATTGCTTTATTTCAGCTTCAATATCTTTCCTGAACCTTTATCTTTCCCCGAGATCAAGTCCCTAATTCTTAGTATACCGAGTGTCTGTATTCACAATAAGTTCCTGCCTGCTTCAAGCCAATAAATACCCTGAATACAGTATCCTCAAACTTCACATCCCAGTCAAACTCCATGAGTTTATACACCGTTGCAAAATACTAAAATTTATTGGATGTAGAAACCAAGAGAACACCCACCTTGTTACTATAGTAGAAATTGACATCATGAAAGTAGAAGAATATTGATCAAGAACTGAGGTAAGTGAATGGGAGTATGTCTAAAATGTAGAATACTGGATATGTGTTACAGATACAAAATCATCATCTATAGACGTATTTATTGAAAACGTAATCATATATTGAAAGCACTATTTACAAATATAGTTTTCCAGTTACTTTGCTTACCTATCACTTCTGATCACAAATCCGCTCATGAATTTTTATAGTATCTTTGAATAAAGATTTGCATGTATGTATCATCTTAAAATAAGACAGTATGCTTTTACATCTTTCTTTCTATATGACAAGCCCTTATTTTTTGTTTCCTTGTTTGCTGAATAACTGTTTTCCTGGAAACAAGATATTCACATCAAATCTGAGTGTAATTTTTATTTCTTAAATTTGAAACATAAACTTTGTTGTGACTTGTCATTTTCCAAAGATGAGTCATATTCATGAACACTAATATGTTGTTGCCTTTACTTAAACTGAGACTTGATGTAGTATGATAGTTCTTGTGTCTAATTGACATAACCATTAGATGATTCATGTATAAACATGTGCATTGCACTTTTTTATTTTTATATATAACATAGTCCCCAAGGATATACTTTAAAGTGTCTCCATGTTCCATACTTTATATTTATTTCAGTAAAAGTACTAGAAATAAATGATGTTTACTTGAACAATAAAAAAGAAAATATTTTCTTTAGAACATATTTCTAAAGATAATAGATTTATTGTTTAAAGAATAGAAAAGAGTAAAATAGGTTTCTTGCTTGAGACTGCATAAATTACATATGAATATAGCTCAAGATGAGACTCAGAGATAAATTCATATTAATATTACTGAGATTTAAATCACAATATAAGCAATATAGGTATTTTAAGGAACGGGTCATTCCAAGCCCTAGATACCTAATAGATGAAGAATGGTATTGAAAATAGCAGAGGAAAACAATTCAACATGCAGATGTTTTGATTTTATAGTACTAATAGGAAAAAAATGGAGCATTTGCCTTTCTGAAGGAGAATGTTTAGCCAGTAATTTCAGTGAAAGGCATCAGTTGTAATCAGTCTAAAGTCTTTTCCTCCAAGATATCCAACAGTACTATACTCATCCTCTGAAGAGTAAATAAGAGTTAATTAGCTTTGCTTAATATTAATTTAATTGTAGCAAATAGGTTAAAATGTCTGCACTCTTTCTTTCAATGTAATAACTTACATTTGTTTTACTAGACTCAAGACCACCCGAAGACCACCCGACCAATACAAGTAACAAATGTGTCGTTTATTTGCAAGGCCCAGTCTGGTGCTCTGTGCAATCGGTAACCCATGACAATAAGAGACCCCAAGCATAGAATCAGCACAGTTTTTATAGTATTGAACAAACAACTTTATGGAAGTTTTAAATGAGAAATTTCTTGATTGATTAACATTTTAATAAACTAAGCTATACATATGTGAATGGCTAATATTATTGTGGTGTTATTGACAAGAAGTGTCTGGCCACTGGGTCACCATGTCCTGCATGGCCAACCAATGTTTGGTCAATGCATTTGGAGAAAATTCCTGTGGCTTTCCCAAGGATTGTTTATGTCTCAGTTGTCCAGGAATTGTTTTTCCTTTTGTGTCATTTCTGGGTCCAACCCATGGTTATTTTCATAATTCATACCTCACAAGATGGTTGCTAGCCTGTAATGGAGTTACTTAGGCCTTCATTGTGCCTCTTTAAGCTTTAAACTTTAAGCTCTTCACAATTCATATTATTACTGTCTCTTCATACAAGCCAGAAATCACTATCTAAAAGTAACACAAACAGAAAAACAAAAATAACTTGATACAACCATCACAAATCCTAAATTATATGAAAAAAATCCACAATATAATAAATAAACCAGAGGAAGAGGAAAAACAGTGGCAGAATAACAAGAGAAAAGTACCCTAGATTTCCCTAACGAAACAGAGATTTAGAGTCCTAGAAGGTACTCCATTTCTAGGGTGTCACACCAAGTTAGGTATAATTATATATAGATACACAATTCAAAAGAATATTTTATACTGTCTTCACAAGAAAACAGAAATCTATGAAAAATTACCCAGCCAGGAAGGTGAGTGCTGTGACTGTGTTGGCCAACATATTCAAAAACACAATTGCAGTGTGGAAATGAAAGGGCTACTTGGGAAAAAATCATGAACAGAGAGACAGTCACATATAAACACAGGCACAATTCACCTTACCACTGGATAGTGGGAATTGTCGTTGGAACCACAAGTATTAATTTGACAACATCTCTCACAACTGATCTCTTCTCCTACACTTAATGGTCTAGACAAAAACCTAATTCCAGAAAAACAAATCACAACAGAAGACCAAAGCAACACCTGGCAAATCATCCAAGAACATAGATAGTCACCTATTAAAATCATAGATTCCCCAAAATGAAAAGCCAAGAAATACTTCAAATGGACAAAACAAATCAGAAAATTATGAGAAAAGTCATGCCAAGGTAATATAATTCACACAGTAAATCAAAGGGCATTAGAACAATCAATGATCTAGAAGATATTTTTCAAAATACATTACAAATACTGCTTAAAAATGTGATTAATGAAAAGACACAAAACCTCTAAAAGAAAATTTGTGAACAAGATGAGACCAAGCAAAGATCAGCAAAATAATTCATGGAGACTCCAAACACAAAGGAATATAAATTCTGAGAAGGCAAGAGAGTCCAAGGGAAAAATGGATGCCAAGTTAAAAGATATGAGAGAAGATACAGCTAAAACACATACCTCCCAAGCCACCACCCAATAAAAAGTTGTAAAGAAAATCCATACAAACCTAAAATAAAGCTTTAATAAAGAGATAGAAGCCCTAAAACAATAACTAATTGTAAGACAGGGAAATCAAACAGAGAGGCTAATTAAGATAAGAGAAGCCTTTAGAACACCAAACAGAGTATACTAGAACAGAACAAACCACCATCACATCATAATCCATTAGAGGATCATTAGACATCAATGAAGGGATTCTTAAATATGTCAGGAGAAAAGACTGATTATATAAAGGATATACAGTCAGAATAAATACAAATTTCCTAGCTGATATGGTAAAAAGGGGAGCCTCACATGATATATGACAAACATTAAAGGCAATCAACTACCAACCGTGAATATGGTCCCAAGCCAAACTCGCCTTTACATTAAAAGGATATATAAAAATATTTCATGCCAAAGATATCTTGAAACAATGTATCTCCACCAAATCATCAGGATAGAAGTTAATCAAATATATCCTACATAGAGAAGATCATGAAGAACAAGAACTGGTTATATAAAATGCTCCCTACCAGTTAACAAGGTAAATATATTTAGAGTAGATGAGACACAGAGCCTAACAGCAGGTGAATAACATAGCAGGACTTATGAGATATTTCACAGACTTAACTCTCAATATCAATGGACTTAACTTTCCAATTAGAAAACAGACTAAATAGTATAATAAAACAAGACACATGCATGTAATATCTACAAGAGACACATTTTATTGACAAAAACAAACACATACTCAAACTGAAAGGCTGGAAGGAAAATTTTCAAGCAAATGAACACCATAAACAGGCCACAGTAGAATTACTAACATAAGATAAAATAGAATTCAAAATAAAATTACTAGGAAGAGACATTATATATTGATAAAGGCACATCTCCATTAGGTAGATATATCAAGTCTAAGTATCAATGGCTGGAGCACCCCATTTCATCAAACAAATATTAATTAACCAAAAAAACATTTCTCAACACATCATTGAAATGCATGGATAGGTCATCCAGGAAAAACTCAACCAAACAACTGAAGACCTAAATAACTACATTGAACGCCTAGCCCTAACAGACATCTACAGAATATACATTCAGCATCAGTATACACATTCTTCACAGCAGCTCGAGAAAGAGTCTCCAAAATAGAACATATCCTATATCACATAGAAATTCTATCCAAATTGAAAGAAAAGTTATTTGAATTCCCATATATTGTCAGACCACAACAGAATAAACTTAGAATTAAAAAAGCTAAAGCAAAAAAAAGTTCCCAAACCCATGAAAACTGAACAACACATTGCTGAATGACCAGTGAGGCACTGAATACATTAGAATGAAAATCTGAAAGTTTCTGAAATTTAACAAATTGAACACACAAAATAACAACTCCTCTTGGAAAGAGTAAATGCAGTACTTAGAGGAAAATTTATAACTCTAAGTGCCTACATCAAGCAATTGGGGAAATCTGAAGTCTTTTTTTTTAATTATATACCTGAAAATTCTTGAAAACAGGAAAAAGGCCAAACCCAAAGCACAAGACAGAAACAAATAAAAAAATTAAATCAGAAATATCTAAATAAAGACAAACTAAAACATAAAAAGATCAACAAAACAGAATTGGTTGTTTCAATAAATTAACAGACTTGGCAGACCCTTACCAAATCTAAGAAGAGAACTTACATAGATAGAAAGATTAATAGAAAGCACACAGATTGGGAGAAGTTCGTTACTTGCTCTGCAACAGGCAATGGCCTTACATCTCAAATATATTTAGAGCCCTAGCAGTTAACTCCCCAAAAAACAAATCTTCAAAGAAACAACCCTCTTAATAAGTGGGCTAAAGATTTAAAGACAGACCTCTCTGAAGAAGAAATATCAATGGCCAATTGAAACATGAAGGAATATGCAACATTTCTGGCCATAGAAATACAAATAAAAGCAACATTGAGATTCCACCTCCCCCCAGTTTGATAACCATTATGAAGAAAACTAATAATAACAGATGCTGGTCTGGTGGGAATGTAGCCAAACAGGAATGTTACTACACAATTTGTTGAAAAGTAAACTTGTTCAAATACTCCATAAAGAAGTATACAGGTTCCTCAGAATATCTCCCCTTTAACCCAGCAATCCCACATCTGGACAATTACCCAAATGACCACAGACAAGGCCACACTAAAGTTACCATCACAACTATGTCAATTGTAGCAGTATTTACCATACCTAAGATAGGGAACCAACACAGATGGCCCTCAGTAGATGAATCGATCGAGAAAATGTCATATATATTCACAACAAAATTCTATGCTTCCGTCAGAAAGAATGACATTGCCCCATTTGTAAGGAAATGGAAAGACTTGGAAAACATAATACATCAAACAAGCCACACCCAAAGAATCATAGGCTACATGTTTTCACTCATTAAAAAAACTAGAATATGTCTAGGATATTCTTATAAAAGATCACAACAGCTCAATAGTTATATGCATGTCATCATAGAAAATGATGCTTATTGAAATGAGCTCCAAGAAATGGATACAAGATAATTGTATAGTGAACTGCTTTTAGTTATTTCTATTTACTTTTTCCCCTTTGGATTATTCCCTGTAGTCACTGTTTTTGATTTCTCTACCCTTTGTCTTAAACATAAGTTTATCTGATTTGGGGAAGGGAAGGGAAATCACAGAAATGGTCGGACAAAGAATAACCAAAGCAACAGTGATATACACTAATCACTATGTTAGAAATGAACTTTACAACTTTGGGGAAATGGGATATCAGTGTTGGGGGAAGCAGGAAAAAATGAGGAAGTGATAACACTGTAAAAAAAAAAGTACTTTTACTTTTGTAACTGTAACCCACCCTTTGCAATATCAGCTTCATAATAAAAATAAACAAAAAATAAAATAAGAGAGCTGACAGGAAGCTCAGCCTGACTTTTCTGCCATGCTCCCTAGGATAATGGGTGCTATTCAGTCCCCTTCTTGTGGTGGGAAGTCCACTTTTTGTCAGCCGTGGGGCTTGAACTCTGGGCCTGGGCACTGTCCCCGATCTCCTCAGCTCAAGGCTAGCACTCTGCCATTTGAGTCACAGCACCACTTCTGTTTTCTGGTGATTCTTTGGAGATAAGTGTCTCACAGATGTTCCTGCCCAGGTTGCCTATAAAACATAGTCCTCATATCTCAACCTCCTGTGTATTCAGAATTATAGGCCTGAGCCACCAGCACCTGGCTTAAGTGTAATTATGACTCTCTCTCTCTCTCTCTCTCTCTCTCTCTCTCTCTCTCTCTCTCTCTCTCTCTCTCTCTCTCTCTCTCTCTCTCTAACTTATTTAATGGATGCTAGAGGAGGTGGCCCAGCATCCCCATGTGGCTGGAACCAATGTGGCCCTCTCATTCTGGAGGTGGGCTGTGGGTCAGGAGTTGTCTTGCTCAGTCTGTTGTTCCAGCTCCATGAGGTAAGCCCCTCTGTGCTCTGGCTAGACCATGATGGCTATTCAATGTCCATCTAGCCTTACTGGACTCAGTACTGTGTTCAATGTCCTTTTCTAGCAAAAATTTCTGGCTAAAATTATGATACATATTTACAGAATGAAAAAGTAATGCCATCTTAAGAAAGCCATTTAGGGCTCTGGGAACAGTACGGTGATTGATTAGCATGCATGAAAACTTTGGTTCAATTCTTCAGTACCACATAAACAGAAAAAGAACCACTGGAAATAGTGTTGTGTCTCAAGTGGTAGAGGGTTAGCCTAGAACAACAACAACAAAAATAGCTGAGGAATAATTCCCTATCCCTGAGTTGAAGCCCCAGGACTGGCAAAACAACAAGAACAACAACAAATATTTAGTTAGTAAATGGAAAATAAACAACTCATACTTGGAATATGTAATTGCTCCTTCCGTACTGATACCTGACAATAGTCCCTAATTCATGTGCTTTACCTATATTAGTATAAAATATTGAAAAAAACCAAAAACTTTTGTTCATTAATTCATGGCAATTAATGCCAGGAATGTGCTTAGATGTCAGGTGAAGATTAATTCTGGAAATTCAAAGTTTCCAGGCTTTTGAGTGGTCACTGCTAATCACAATCAGAAGGATAGTATAAGTGAGATTTGGAAATCTTTTTGATAAGATATGGCACCAAAAAGGGAGAGGCTAATTAT
Organism: Dipodomys merriami; assembly: GCF_024711535.1. Classification (NCBI taxonomy): domain Eukaryota; kingdom Metazoa; phylum Chordata; class Mammalia; order Rodentia; family Heteromyidae; genus Dipodomys; species Dipodomys merriami. Next base: position 1,155,085 of record NW_027202926.1, on the reverse strand, counting down.
AGTTTTTACAGAAGAGAAGGAATAACTCCAGATGGAAGTAATAAATGGTAATAACTAAGTTATACCACAAAATGTTCTAGGGAACCATTTTTTGTTATTAAAGAACTAGTCATCCACTAGGCTTATTCCTCATTGCCTTTAGCATTCTAGTAATTAGGCTAATTCTTTATCTCTCTGTGATAAATTGTATATCCTTCTATGCTGTACTTTCATACCTGAACTCCTTTGCTTTCTAAAAATCTCAGTCTTTTATATTTCTCTATGAACAATTTCTGATACTAAGTCGACAAATACAGACAGAAGAAGATGCTAATATAAGAGTCCCATAACACATGAATCATTAATGTAACAACATGGAAAAGGGGGATAAATTTATTGCTACCTCGATTTTCCTAAAAAGTTGCAATGTCATCATTTGATACAAATTTCCATTCTTTGTCTACATAGTGTCAATAAGTGCACATAAATGCAAATATAAGACGGATGTTGGTGGCTCACACCTGTAATCCTAACTACTCAGAAAGATGAGACCACAGAATTGTGGTTCAAAACCAGCTTGGTCAGGAAAGTCCATGAGACTCTTATCTTTAATTAACCACATGAAACCCAGAAGTGGTACTGTACCAAAAGTGGCAGAGTGCTCAACTTGAGCTGAAGAATTGAGGGACAGGGTTCAGTATCAGAGTTAAAGACCCATGACCAACTAAAAAGTGCAAATATGACTTTAAGTTTCCCCAAAAGGAACTACAAAGTCAATAGTAATCTTCCCAAGTAGAAAAAAAAATATTCCAAAATCATTCAGTGCACCTACTTTTGTTGAGTTATTTAAGGTATGGTTTCTTTGTTGGACATATTCTCTTCTTTTAAAAATTGTCAAATATTAGATTTATATAAACTTCATCTAATATTTCGTGATTCAAAAGAGAAATACAGGGGGAAACAAAGGAGGGGGCTACAATGCTTGATAAGAAATGTACTCATTATCTTGCCCATCTAATTGTAACCCCTCTGTACAGTATTTTCACAATAAAAAATAAATAAAAATTAAAAAAGAGAAGTCCATAGAGTTGAAGTCACTTGGATTTATTATTTTCTCAGTTCAAAGCCAACTTAGGCAGGAGAGTCTGTCTAACTCTTATCAGTAATTAAACACTAAAAAAGCCAGAAGTGGAGTTTAGGCTCAAGCAATAGAGTACTAGCTTTGGGGGCAGGTGGGCAGGAAAGACAACTGTACAGGGACCGGGGCCACCCTCTGGGTTCAAGCCCCCAAACCAGCACAAACTAAATAAACAAACAAGCAAATAAAAAAAACCACCTGTTTCTTTGTGACCATCCTTAAAACATTGGTTTGAGAAGAGGCTCCTTTTGCTGATTGTACTCACTGGATCCTGCTTTTTGGAAACCTTATTGCTATGGAGAACTCAGGACCAGACTAAACAATTGGGTAACTGACTCCTGCAACAGCTTTTTCTTGCTTGTCCTTCTTTTAATGTATCTAACAAGTAGTATGTGATTTTTTTGTTTCTCTTCTATTTTCTTCCTCCATGGTATAACCCCTGTTTTCACTATATTTATTGTCAGAGACCTGCATCTTTCATATACATTTTTCTAATGTGGGGAGGGGAAGGGAAATAACAAAATGCTTAAACAATTATACAGTATGACCTATTGTAACAATGATTTGTATAAGGCACTATGTAGAAAATTAGCTTTACAACTTGAGGAGGGGAGAAGGGATTTGGGTTGGTGGGGAGGAAAAGGAGTGAAGGAGAAATACAAAAGAGGAGGTAACAACGCTTGATAGATAATGTACTCATTAACTTTCATATGTAACTCTAACCCCTCTTTAAACCGTTTTTACAATAAAAAAAACATCCTGGACTACTTTAAGTTCAAAATTTCCTAAGTGCTCTGTAATTAAGACCAATTTTATGTGGGAAGAATGTTCTCAGAAACATTTTTTGTGAGTGTGTTTGTTGTGCATTATTTCCCAAGTGTACATAAGTTAGAAGTAGGAGAAACAATAGGAATAATAAGAGAAAATGAAGTTTTGTGCTTAAGTATAATGGTTCAATACACTATAGAAGACTCTTCAATAAGACAACTTTGAAACAATAAATTCAAGGCCAGTATGTAGATCTATGGGGGTGATATAGGGAAAGCTTTACTACTAAGTGGAATATGAAGGATGAGGCCTATCTTCTTGTCTACTAGATCTAAATCATGGTAGCTAATCATGCAAATTTGTAAAAAGTAGAACAGAAGAGTAATTCTGGTTCCAAAACAAGTCAGATATAAGAGCATAGACAACTGGAAAAAAAGGTCATGTTGAGAGAGCAGGAAATATAGCAGCAATGAACTGGTGGATAAGATCACATTTCTTTTTCTTTTTTGGTTTTTTTATTGTTGTGGGTCTTGAACTCTGGGCCTAGGCAATGTCCTTCCCCTCTTCAGCTCAAGGCTAGAGCTCTACAGTTTGATCCACAGTTCCAATTCATTTTCTGGTGGTTAATTGGAGATAAGTGCCTCAGAAAACTTTCTTACTGGTGCTTGATCTGAACTGCAAAACTCAGATCTCAACCTCCTGAGTAACTAGGTTTATAGGTTTGAGCCACCAGTACCAGGCTTAAGATCACATTTCTAGCAGTGTACACTCAGGATTTGTAATGGGTATGTTCATCTATCTTTCTATGAATTCTTGAGTTAAAAATCTAGGCTATAGGTTAGACTTTACATCCACAAAAATGTTTGTAGCTTAAAACCATACTCCTGGAAAAAATAAAAACTAAGAATTTAAAAGAGTCTGAAAAGTTCAGTTTGCATCCAGCCTCGGCAGAACAGTCTTTGCAACACTACCTATAATTAACCAGCCAAAAGCTGCATTGGACGAATGGCTCAAGTGATGGGATATTAGTTATGAGCAAGAGTGCTGAATAATAGCCTGAGGTTTTTGCATACATACATACAAACATTTACATACACACAGAAGATCTTATATGTGCAAACACACATATGAAACAACTCTCACAATGTGTAGAAAAGTTAGAAAATAATAGAAAATATGTCTTGAGTAAGACTAGAATCAAGTGATAATTTTTAATATTAGAAAGTCCTCAAGTGAACTTTCCCCCCAAAAGATTGAGACTATTACATAGGTACTGACCAGACATAGTAAAAGAGCCAAGTAATAATTATTAAAGGGATTGGATCCATGGAAGAATGAATCAGAGACCCCTGCAGGTGCATCTGAAAATGTTCATATCTTGTGTCAAGTGTTAGAACATCTTTGAAAATTGCACAGAAATAGTTTGAGCAGTCAGTCATGGATAAGATCATCGGAGAAATTCAGAATTACTAGCATGTTTGTCGATTAAATAAACCAAGAAACTATGGCAGGGCAATGTGATACAAGTCTGGAATTCTAGCACTCAGACTAATACAGGAGATTAGAGAGTGGATTAAATAGTAATACGTTCCCTGGACTAGGTAGTATAATTTTGCCTCCATAAAACAAACCAAAGAACAAGAAAGGAATACACAGTTGGAAGTTTGGGCTAATTTTGTCATTATGTTTTGAGAAGCCAAGTTTCCTATTGAAATGCAACTCATATATCATCCTCAGTCATGTTTTAAATGCTCTCTTCATTACAGAATACTTCTAGATACAAAATACGTCAGTATTCTGAACCAAAAATTTGGAAAATTTAGCATCATTCTGTTGGATTCCAAAGAAATAATGAAGGATTACAAAAGTTTAAGCCTGGAGAAACAGCAAAGTTATCTAGTGTAGGACTTTGTAGACCTTTCTAAATTCGAATTTAGATTTAAAATAAATATCTTTTGCTTGTAATTTCATATTCTATAGGATACTACAAAATACTTTTTAAGTAGAAGTTTTAATTTACAAATTCACAAATGATTCAACAAATTATTTGTCTAGAATATTCTTTCAAGAGAGTTGTAATTAGGACTTAGTTAATAGTTAATTCCAGCAGTTCATGTATAACATGATAATGTGAATAATCTAGAAAGAGTTGGGAATAAATAGAAGCTATTTATTTATAAATTTAGAAAAAGAGCCATGTTTTGTGACTTTTGTGTAACATGGTATGAAGAGAGTTATTGTTTGAAATCTTTTTTCTTCTACCTGTACATAACATAGGAAGAAATTTCCTTATTTATATACCTATGTATACAATGAGAAAAATGCTAGGTTTGGGGTATGTTTTCATTTTGTTTTTGTTGTTTTGTTTGTCCTAGGGCTTGACGTCTGGGCCTGGGCACTGTCCCTGAGCCTTTTTTTTTGCTCAAAGATACTACCAGTTGAACCTCAGTGCTACTTGTGTCTGGCTCTTCCTGAGCAGTTTATTGGAGATAAGAATCTAAGGAACCTTCGTGCCTGGGTGGGATTTGAACCATAATATACAGATCTTTGCGTCATGAATATCTATGGTAGACGAAAAGACAAGTATAAATAATATTTTCAAGTTTTCTGATCTGAAAGATACCACTTGAGGGAAAACGATGCAGCAAAGTTTAGTGTCGTGTTCTTTCAACAATAGAAAGGGCATAATATTAGCAGAAGTGTAGAATTTTTTCATAATAGTGATAAGCTACTCATGCTGTCAATTTAGGGAATTTTAAGGTGCGGCTTACAAAGTGTAAACTGTTGGGCTAGAATGACTTTACTGCATAAAATGTTGGGATTGATTGCCATTGAAATAATAGCTTACTATGATGAAAAAATGTTTACTCTAGAGGAATTAATTATTATAGATACTTCATAGTTTTATCTTCTACCAGAATGTGGCTAGTTTCTCTGTTAACCTTTAAATATGTCATGCCCCATTGGAAACTGTATCTATTGAAGAATTAAATAAAATGCATACAGGCACTGTTTTAAATGTCTCTGGTATGGCATGCTCAGAATTTGAAAATGAGTAGTTAGTAGAACACATATATTCTGTCCTCTTAACAAATATTCAGTTTCAAAAATTAGGAGTTTCCAGAGAAATGAACTGTTTTCTATTTAGTATGAGACAATACTAAAATAATGTTTTTTTTAATAATGGCAATATATTCTGAAAATTTTGTATAGTTTGATAGGATTCAAGTTGATGACCCTCTGAAAAAGAAAGGGGCAATTAATTCAAATGAGAAGCCAAATATTGTTCATTTTTTAAAAATGAAATACATATAGAATATCATTTACTATAGAAATACAGGGAAATTATATTTTATGTAGCTTATTTTTAAATTTAATTTTATTGTCAATGTGATATATGGAAGGGGTTGCAGTAATTGTAAGGTAGTGAATATCTAACAAGTCGAATGTTTTATGCCCTCCCTGATTTTTCTCACACTTTTACTTCAACCCAATACCCCTCACAAGTTGTAATGTGAATATCCTACATGTTGTCTTGTGAGTATTGCTATTGCATTGGTTTGTCCTTTGTCCTTTGCCTCTCCATTTTGTTGTTCCTCTTCCCTTGCCAAATTAAAATGCATGTGTATATAATACACAGGATACTGAAATCAAATACAGCAGGGAATAAACCATAGGGGAAAACACAAAAGAAAAAAGAAATCACATAGTACAGTAAAAACAACAACCACAAAGCAAAACCTCTGTTTCCATGTCTAGGAGTTCATTTTGCTTAGCATCCTCTTATATGTATATTTATACATAGCTATTGAGCCATCCTGCTCATCCGCTAGGACTATCTTTGACATTACCTAATTATTACACATGAGGAAAAGCACGGAATCTGTTTCTTTGTGTCTTGCTTATTTTTCTTAGTAGGATTTTTCCAAGTCTTTCCATTTTCTTATGAATTGGAAGCTTGGAATTCCACTGTGTGTGTGTTTAATGGATTTGTTCATCTTCTGAGTGGCATATTGGTTTAAATCATGATTGCATGTAAGTATCATTAGGGTCATTCAAAAATGGCAGATGCCACCTCCCCAGATATACTAAAATCACGATTTCTAAGTAAGATAGTTATTTATGGTGGTACAAGTGTTGAGATACCTGGATAACTCTAATGTATTTCTTGCAGAGTTAGGCAGGAAGACATCATATAGGATAAAAATGGTAGTGACAAAATATTCCCTTGAAAAAGATATAGGAGGCTTCCAGAAATACGAAGAAATTCAGATAATTTTGAAGAATTTAGAAACTCAAGCTCAAGTAAGTCTCCTTAAATAAAAATATGTTAGTGGAAGAGCAAAAGAAGAGGAAGAGAAGAAATAACTGACAACAGATCATTGTTCTAAGTTAGAGTATAAAAAGACATAATCTATAGCTTCCCAGTTAAAAAGAGACCAATATAATGCGTCCCACTTAATTTAGGTACATGAAAAATATTGGCTTTTTCCTACTTTAAAGCTCGAAAAAAAAGTGAAGACTTATAAGAAAAGTTATGTGATTGCCATTACTTCAATCAGAACACTAACTGTGATGAGCCTTCTTTTTCGTACTTTGCTCTTGGAAAATAGTCCCTAAGTTGATGATGTTGTATTGTGATTAAAGTCAGAGTTAGGGGCTTCTTCTGATAGTTAACCCAAAGTAGTTTAAAGCAGTTATCCACCCAAGATATCCAACTGCATTGTCTGAAGCTGTACTTTGAACACACCCTCAAACGCGAGTACATAATTTGAAATTATACTTCAGCATTTCCTTGACACATTCTACTTTGTGCCTTTGTCTTTTTTGCACATTCCTTTTGAGTTCATAGTTGCTCTATTTCAATTTCATCTTTATAAACTAATAAGAACGTTGTTTAACTATCACTTGTTGTTTGCACACACCCAGTGTCTGTATCAAGGTACTTTGTCTATTTTAAACAATAGGGTAGTATTCACTCTCTGAGGAGAAAAGTTCCACAGTATAACCCTATGCCCATCTTAGAGGATGTAGAATTTAAAGCATTTTGAGACAAACAGTGATATTAGTAGTGAAAGCCTCGGAAGATGGCGGAGGAGAAGCTGGTGGCTAAACAAGCTCTTGCATAGAAAGCAGTTTTAGAGTTCCAGTGAACAGTCCTAAGCCAGAGAATCACAACAAGTGTGCCATCACAGGACAGAAAGTTAGGCCAGAGAAGGAAAATCCAGGCAAGGAGAGAAATCTGAGCTCTTGCCACCACTGCAGTGGCCGAACCCACCATACTTGAATCACAGAGAGTGCGAGACCAAGGAACCACCACTGCAGGCAAGCGGATTCTACTCAACACCAGCAAGAACCAACAAGGAGCGGACATCTTCATCCTGCAGTTCTCAGACCAGAAACAACCCTGGAACCAAGACTTGGCATGAGCAGAAGCCTGACATCCTCACTCCTTCTCAGGGAGCAAAGGAGGGAAGGCCACCCCTCCCCCCCCAGTACCGGAGATCTCCATCTTGGATACCGACAAAGCTCGACGGAGCTGCTAGCTCCAACTCAGGCCTTTGAATAAAATTAGAGTCATTTAGCAGGTCACAAGAACTTAAGCCGACCTGCCAGACTCAGCTTCACCCAGGGAAAAGACACCCAGCTCGGGCACCAGCCCCAGGAGTGGCTTTCTTCAACAGGTAATCAGAGCCAGAGGCTGCCCCTCACTTTAGCAGCCTCGACAATCAATTGAAATTCAGTAAACAGAAACCCTGAGAATGGCTCCAGGCTGGGCTCTGTGAGTTTCTCAGAAACTAGCCCCCAGGAAAAGCTACTGTTTGCTGACAGGCCTCAACACTACCCAGAATCTAGCCTGAACACAGCATCTCCAAATTTGAGGAAAAAGCTATCTCCCTCTTTTGTGATATTCAAAGCAGATCCTACTCCCATTGAACTAGCCTAGGAGGAGGAATGCAAAATTCTGGGTAAAGCAGAGTATTTTTCTCCCTGTTCAAACACACTGACTTAAGAAATCAACCAAGCCACAGGACCACAAGCAGAAGAGAGACTCCAACAAAAGGCTGGTTACAGACAAAAGGGAGATACAGGATTTTTTCCATCCCTCCCAAAAAAATGAAAGAATTTTTGGTCTTTTTTTTTTGCTACATTTCATAATTTTTTTTCTTTTCTAAAACTTTTTTTTAAATTTTTACCATTTTTGGAAAAAAATTGTTTTCTAGTAACTTTTTTTTCCTCTTATAATTTTTATTTTAGGGATCCATGTGTGTGTGCATTTTTCTTTCTTTCTTTTTTTTCTTTCTTTTTTTTTTTAAATTTTTCTTTTTGATTTTTGTTTAGCTCTACTGAACTTCTGATCTTTTTTCTTCCTTTCTTATCCTTTTCACCTTTTCTTCTCTTTCGTTCTTCTTTATGTGACTTAATTGTTGTCCTGCACATCCTCAGATAAACCCGAGGTTGATTATTATACCCTACCCCAATTGTGTGCACACTTAATCCACAAATTTATTACTCAATTCAAAACCTCTAAGACTTAAATTCCTTAATAGCCGTACTACCTCTGTATACCTATATAATATTTTAAGTACTTTTATTTTTAACTTTTTCACATCTCCTTTATATCCCTCCCATAGTCTCATTATATTCATGTTCTTCTCTGAATAGTTTGTTTTTGTTCTGCATAATATTATTATTATTTTCTATTTTTTTCTGGTCTCTTTTCTTTTCCCTTTCTCTTTCTTCTTTTTTTTCTCTCTACTTCCATCCTATCCAACCTATTTCCTGCTTTGAGATTAGGACTTAGTTAAGATAACTCTCCCTGTGCCTTCCCAGATCACTTTTTTCATAATTTTTTACGCACATCTCTCCCTAACGCTAATAATTTCTGGTTTTCCAAATTCTACTTTGAGTTTGTAGCCCATAGTTGTTTGATGTTGAATAGATTTATCTGTTGAACTAGATTGTATCTGCAGATTATTGACTGTGCTAATTCAGACTTTGGTTGATGCTTGCCTTAAAATAGCATTCTAGCACAAAACTGGTGTTATTTTCATCCCAAATGGTCAGAGTAAGCCGGAAAAACACAAGCAAAATGGCAAGTCCTGGTATCTCAATTCCCATTCATGATAATCCGGAGACAGAACAGATAATGAATAATCCAGAGGAGAGTTACAAAATAGCTCTACAAACACTGCTAGCAAACTTGATAAATGAAAAGATTGAAAACACACAAAGGACTTTGATTGAGCGTGATAGGGAGAGAGAGGAGGCAAAGAAAAGAACAATGCAGGAAATGATTAAAAACCTACAAAGGACTCTGTATGAGCATGATAGGGAGAGAGAAGAGGCAATCTAAAGGTTTAAACAGGAATATCATGAGCGTGAGGAAGCTACTCAAAAACTGATACAGGAATTGGGTGAGCAGCTTGAGAATACTCAAAGAGAAAGTCAGGAATGGCGTGAACAGGCTGAGAACACTCAAAGAGAACTACAGGAATGGCAAGAAAAGGAGCGGGAGGAAGTAAAGCAATGAGTAATACAGGAATTGAGAAAGCAGGATGAGAATACACAAAGATCACCAAAGGCATTCATGGGATCCATTAACAAAGAGCTGAAGGAATTCAGGGAGACAACAAAGGGAATGCTGAATAAAAACCAACAGAAGGAACGGGAGTCCAAGGAAACCATAACCAATCAATTAAATGATTTCAGAATAAACACTGAACACCAAATTAAGGAAGAAAAGAAGTTCATACCAGACCTAAAAAAAAGCTACAACAAAGAATTTGACCAATCAAAGGCGACCAATTAGAAGGAAAAGAAATAAAAAACAAAGTAGAAAGCCTTGACAGCAGGTTAGACTGTGTAGAAGATCGAATCTCAGGGATTGAAGACAGCCAAGATAATATAGAGAAAGAACATACAAAAATCCAAGACAAGTCCAAGAAATATGACAGAACTATCCAAAACTAGAAAGACACCATCAAAAGGCCTAATCTAAGGATAATGGGTGTAGAGGAGCACATAGAAACAGAAGTTAATGGTCTAGGAAATGTGTTTAACAGGATCCTAGCGGAGAACTGTCCAAACATACAAAAAGACAGGCCTATTCAAATACATGAAGCTTTTAGAACTACAAATAGACCAAACCAGAATAGGACATCCCACCGTCACATTATAATCCACACAGGATCAACTCAGACCAAGCAAAAGATCCTTAAAGCTGTCAAAGAGAAAAGATGAATAACCTATAATGGGAAACCAATTAGAATCACCTCAGATTTCTCAGCAGAGACAATCAAATCAAGAAGAGCCTGGAATGATGTATGCCATGACTTAAAAACAAACAATTATCAACCAAGAATACTGTACCCAGCTAAACTCTCCTTCATAACTGAAGGCCAAATAAAAACCTTCCATAGCAAAGAAAAATTGAAACAATACATCTCCACCAAACCAGTCCTACAAAAGATTTTTAAAGATGTCCTACACATAGAAAACCAACAAGACCACAATAAAGACCAAGAAACTGCACCCAAACTGAGAATCCAACAATCAAATGAGGAACCCAGATTTCACAGCCCCCATGGCAGGAGCTCCCATATAACTCTCAGTCCTATCTCTTAACATTAACGGACTTAACTCTCCAAATAAGCGACATAGACTCTCTAGTTGGATTAAAAAACAAGATCCTTCTGTCTGCTGCCTTCAGGAGTCACATCTTGCCCATAAAAACGAACACATTTTCAATGTTAAAGGCTGGAGCAAAATCTATCAAGTAAACGGCCCCCATAAACAGGTGGGAGTGGCAATCCTAATATCAGATAAAATAGACTTCAAATTAAAATTCTTGAGAAGAGATAAAGAAGGTCGCTACATACTAATTAAGGGCTCTCTCCTTCAGGAGGATATTACCATTCTAAATATCTATTCGCCAAACAATGGAGGACCCAAATTTATCCAAGAAACACTACTTTCCCTCAAATCCCACATAGATCCAAAGACATTAATAGTTGGGGATTTTAACACATCACTCTCCCCACTAGAGAGATCAACTCAGCAAAAACTCAACAGAGAAACCGCAGATCTAAACAGCTGCATAGATCAACTAGATTTAACAGACATCTACCGAATATTTTATCCAGCAGCAACAGAATACATGTTTTTCTCAGCAGCACATGGAACATTTTCTAAAATAGACCACATTTTAGGCCACAAAGCAAACTTGTCCAAATTCAGAAACATTGAAGTAATCCTGTGCATTCTCTCTGACCCCAACGGAATAAAATTAGAACTCAACACCAAAAGCCACCAAAGAAACCCAGTAATACATGGAGGGTGAACAACACACTGCTGAATCACGAGTGGGTCATGGAAGAGATTGGAAAGGAAATTCAAATGTTCAATGCTATTCAACAAAAGCGAGCACTCAAAATTCCAGCTCCTCGGGCTGGGATGTAGCTCAGTGGCAAAGCACTTGCCTAGCAAGTGCAACGTCCTGGGTTCGATCCCCAGTACCAAAAAAGAAAAGACAAAAAAAATACAGTTAAAAAAAAAACCAAACAAAATTCCAGCTCCTCTGGGACACAGCAAAGGAAGAACTCAGAGGCAAGTTTATAGCGCTGAACTCCTACATCAACAAATTGGGGAGATATGAAACCAACAATTTAATCACACATCTAAACCCCCTTGAAACAGAGCAGCACAATAAACCCCAATCCAGTAGATAAACAGAAATAATTAAAATTAAATCAGAATTAAAAGAATTAGAATCCAAAAAAACTATAGAAAGAATCAACAATACAAAGAGTTCGTTCTTCGAAAAAATTAACAAAATTGACAGATACTTAGCAAATCTTATCAGAAAAAGAAGAGAACACACCCAAACAAATAAACTCATAGATGAGAGTTAAACCATCTTTACAGGCCCATATCAAGCATTGAAATAGAAACAGCAATAAGAGACCTCCCAGCTATGAAAAGTTGAGGACCAGATGGTTTTTCAGCGGAATTCTTCAAGGCCTTCAAAGCAGAGCTCACACCAATACTCCTCCATGTCTTCAATGAAAATGAAAGAGAAAGTTCACTACCGAATGTCGCAACCACATCGACCAGGAAGGAAGACACGACCCGGGATTCTTCTCAATGCGGTTTATTCAGGACCTTGCTGCAAGCTTCTCTACCGCTTCTCTGCCCGCTTCTTCTCCCCCTCCCCCGCACCTGCGCTCCAGTTATAAGCCTCCTGGATGGCCAATCCCGAAGCGCCAAGTGGCATATAACGATAGGGTCGCAAACACGGAAGTAAACTAGGAGCCAAGTCATAGCCATATAAGGAGTTGTTTTTACAGAGAGCACTCATCACCGGGAAGACGGAAAGCGGGAGCCAGTGCCATCTTTGGTTGCAGCCACGCCATTTGGTAGTGCCATTTTTGTGGCCACGCCTTTCGGCCACGCCATCGTTGGTCGCGGCTCCTGCAGCTCTCCAAAGCTCCCCGTTTTTTGTTTTATTAAGCAACAGGTAAGAATAGAGGTTGGGCCTCTGTCGAAAACATTAATGAGAGGACTTTGCACTGGGCTTCGCCTGAGGGGCTCCTACCCCAGTGATGACCAGGCCCGTCAGATGCCTTTTTTGCAGAGGTGGGATCTTGGGCATCAACCCACTTGCAAGCCAACATGCTCTTCTTGGGCTCACGCCAGGGAGTGATTCCCAAGTGCAGTGCATTTGCATCGCACCCTGTGCTATTTCTTTAACGTGGCAAGCCACGCGTAGTGGGACAGTCCGGCCTCAATGGCAGTGAAGGCCTGGACCACCGTAGCCATACTCCTGCTCTGTGAGCTCCTAATCTGGCATATGCACCACAGGCACAGCAAGATCACCAATGCCAGGATACCAATAAGGGAGCCCATTCCCACCCACTCCTTCAAACGATCCACAGCTGTCAAAATCCAGGAGGAAACATCTTGTAACAGGGCATCATCCATCCGGGTAGAGTTTATCGCGACAATGGCCGATCGTAGCTGCAATATCAATTGGTCGAATTCCCCCGTCCAGTTGCCTAAAAGATAACTTGACAGTTGTTTAGACAAATTTGCTGCTTGGGTATAGTTATAATACTGAATAGCAGTAATACAAAGCCCTTCATATTTTTGAACACATCCCAGCTGAGCCAACTGCCACATGATATCAACCTGCTCCTGCACAAGGTCAACCCTTTGATTTAACAGCATCAGTCCTCCTTTTAATTTTGCATTGGCCGCTTGTTGTAAATCCAGAGCTCTGGCTGTAGTAGTCGACAAGTTATTTAAAGTCTGAGCCATCTGCATAGTATGTGACATGGCGACAGCGGCAGCCGTCGCACCCGCAGCAGCCACAGCTATAGCAGTTACAATGGCCACAGTGATGCCAAAATCTCTCTTATGCCTAAACAAGGTTACAGCTTGAGAAGCATCTACTGGCACAGGCACCCAATGTGGGATGCGTGCACCTATAGCTAACGGATACTGAGAACTCCAGCAGGTAGCATAATAGCAGGTTTCATTAGTGCAAGCACATACATCATCTGAGCATACAGAGGTGTTGTTAATTCCCAAAAACACCACAGGGAAACCACACACACGGGTGTAGGCTGATAGCTAAATACCGTATAATTCTTACTAAAATGCATTTGGCACCCACAGTACGGGCAGTACTAGTCAAATTGCAAGTCATGTTTGCTATAAAAAAGTGACCTCCTTGCAGCATAACTATAGGCTCGGCATGCAAGCAACTTCCATTAAGACCACATAACAGCCAATTATTAAAGGGATTAATTCCAGCCCAGATTTGTACACTAGCATTGGACAAAACACTAGGGGAGAATGAAAAACGCTCAGACTCATCAGCCCAAACAGCGCGTCGTGATTGGCAACCTGTCCAAAGCCAAGCCTCCCCCATACGGTCAGGCAAGCAAAAAAGGGGCCCATTTAGGTTGCTTTACAATCCACGGGTCAGTACTTAACTTTAAGCTTTCATAATATCTGCCTAAAACAATACCAACAAATCCAGTAGCATTTGCCCAAACCTCAGTTGATCCCAGATTCCCATACCAATATCTAAAATAAGCAGCCGGGGAACAAGTCAAGGCCATGCAACTACCATTAAGGGTCACATCACTTAAGCAAAAGCATAGCATGCCAATCAAGCTAATATTTCTAGCTTCACCTATCCCTGCTATTTGTTTATCCTCTGGGTAAAAGGGAAGGTTAAGAGTCTTATTTGTAGTGAAAAATCTAAGGAAAAGAGAGGTGTCATGTCTCACGGGCATGGGCCTCGGGAATGCAGACAGTATCCCCCATCTCGTTACCCTCTGCCCCTGTTGGATCATCAGGAGCTGTATAATCAGCAATGCAATCTTTTGTTTCTTCCGTGTTCCGTTCATCTTGGACTCGCCGCACAAGTCGTTCGGGCACCCACACTGGATCCGAACGATTCTGAGGAAAAACACAAACAGATCCTCGTGCCCATACCAGCACGGGGTCAGGCCCGTTCCAGAGGCCCGTGAGCACATCCTTCCACAAAGCCGATCCTAAGGCCGAAGGAGTGGAACAGTTATGCCTATCCGCCGCTGAGCGACCAGCATTATCCAAATTCAAAAAATTTAGGGTGAAAAGTGTCATGGCTATTCTTTGTCTTGCTGTAGCCATCAGGGGTCCAGCTCCCCCTTTCTGTTTTATTAACATTTCCTTGATAGTACGATGAGCTCTTTCCACAATTCCTTGTCCTTGAGGGTTATAGGGCAGTCCATGCACCAGGGTAACACCCATTTGAGTGCAAAAGGAAACAAAGCGCTGCCCAGTATAGGCCGGACCATTATCAGTTTTTAGCTGTTTTGGCATTGCCCAGGCCACCCACGCTTCCAGGCAGTGAGATATTACATCAGTAGCCTTTACCCCTGACAGGGGGTTGGCAAGTATAACACCAGAAAAGGTGTCAACAGAAACATGTAGATATTTTAAGCGGCCAAATTCTGGTACATGAGTTACATCCATTTGCCATACTTGTAAGGGTCTTAGACCACGTGGATTAACTCCAAACATAGGGGGCTTATGGTAAATAATACATCGGGGACACTCCTTTACCACTTGACGTGCATCCGCTCTAGAAAGGGAAAAGCGGCTTTGTAAAGTCCTGGCGTTTACATGAAATTTGTCATGAAAATCTTTTGCTAAGTCAACAGAAGAAGCATGGAGGGCCCACTCAGCACGAGTGTGTACATCAGGCAGGGCATTACCCTTTGTCAGTGGTCCTGGGAGGCCCGTATGTGCTCAAATATGAATTGGAAAAAAGGTTCCTTGTGTTGCCATATAAGGGATTGTAGCAAGGTAAAGGGAGCTAGAACAGAACTGGTAGCCTTTATTGTACCAACCGCTTCCAATATCTTTAAAGCATTTATTACATAGGCTGAATCTGATATTAAATTAAAGGGACAGGGGAAAGCTTTAAATACTTCAATTACAATCATCAACTCAACAATCTGTGGATTCCCAGGGACAAATTGATGCTGCACGGGGTCTTGGTTACCTGCGACGTATACCCCGCATCCCATTTTGGAACCATCCGTAAAAATATTTATAGCCCCTCCAATAGGCTTTTGGGCAGTTACCTTTGGAAAAATCACTGGATGTTCCTTTACAAATCTCAGTAGGGGGTAATGATTATCAATATCTCCTGGAAACATGCATCTCAAAATGGACCAATTATCAATAGTGGCACATAAAGTCTGAACTTGGTAGGCATTGTAGGGAACAATGATGAAGTGCGGATAAATTCCAAAAAATTGTAAACTCTGTTGAACTCCTTGCAGAGCTAAGCCCGTTACCACCTCAGGGTAATACTCCAGTGCCTTTCTGGGGGAAACATGAGAGTGTAACCACATCAACGGCCCCTCTTGCCAAAGTACCCCAGTTGGTTGGGTCTCAGTGGGAAGAATGCATAAATCAAAGGGTTGGCCATCTTGTAGCCTGTTTAAACAGGCAGCACTTAAAGCCTCCTTCACCCTTTTGAGAGCAAATCAGGCGCTCTCAGTCAGGTCTCGTGGAGAGTTTAAATCTATATCTCCTTTTAACATATCAAATAAGGGTTTTAATTCATAATTTGGCAATTTCAAATACCCCCTTATCCAATTAATATCCCCCAACAATTTTTGAAAATCATTTAAAGTCTTTAAGTTATCTTTTCTCAGGGTCAATTTTTGGGGCATGATCGACCTGGGATATATCTTAGCTCCCAGGTACTCTACCACTCTGCCTGTTTGTATTTTTTCTGGTGCTGGATAAAGACCCTGTTCCATTAAGGCAAAAACCAATTCTGCATAGGCCTTTTGTAACCCAGCTTCTTCCTTATGAGCTATCAACATGTCATCCATATAATGGACCACCCTGAGTTTAGGATGCCGTTCTTTAACAGGAGCTATAGCCCTGCCGACAAACAGCTGACACATAGTGCGGCTGTTGGCCATACCTTGAGGCAGCACGACCCACTCATATCTTTGGTCAGGTTCTTCATTTACAGGAGGGCACAGTAAAGGCAAAATGCTCACAATCAGCAGAATGCAAGGGGATAGAAAAGAAACAATCTTTTATATCTATTACCATAATAGGCCAATGGGCAGGGAGTACGGAAAGCAAAGGTAACCCTCTTTGTACAGGGCCCATAATTTGCATTTGTGCGTTTATGGAACGCAAATCATGAAGTAATCACCATTTACCCGACTTCTTTTTTTATCACAAATATTGGAGTATTCCATGGTGAAACTGAGGGTCTCACTTGGCCCAGGGCTACTTGTTCTTCTACAAGTTTATGAGTGGCTAAAAGCTTTTTGGAGGATAGAGGCCACTGAGCTACCCATACCGGTTCCTCCGTCTTCCAGGTAATGGGAACTGGATTTTCAGCGGCCCCTATGAAAAACCCAGCCCATGTCTATCAAGTTTTTGGTGGACATCAATAGTCTCTTTCCAGCCTTGCAAGTTTTTTTTCCCAGTCCTTGCCCTGGGCAGTAGCCCATTTGTAACATCATTTCCTTTGAGGTAAGAGAATATTCATTACTAAGGCAAAACCCCATCTCTTTTAGTAAATCTCGACCCCACAGGGAGACAGGCAATTCTAAAACATAAGGCTGGATGTTTCAAGAGTGTCCCTCTCCATCCTTCCAGTTGAGGGGTCTTGCACTTATGTCAGGGGCTTTGGCATAGCCCAACCCTCTCAGGGTTTGTTCTGAGGCCTGTAATGGCCACCCTCTCGGCCAATCCTTTTTGGCAATAATGCTACGATCGGCCCCTGTGTCTAACAGTCCTACAATCATTTTTCCTTCAATCTCCAGCTCAAGCGTGGGTCTCTGGTCTAAATCCAGGGCTAGGTACACTGACTCAATTCCGGAGGAGCCAAAACCCTTTTTACCTCTCTCAGACTGTATGGCAGGAAAATTTTCATGTAGGCTAGGCAGGAGTAACAATGGGGCAATTCTGTCTCCAGGGGAAATTGCTACAATACCTTTTGGAGCTTCTACCATGATTTTAACTATACCTGTATAATCTGGGTCAATAACTCCTGGGTGAATTTTAAGCAATCTAAGAGTAACGGAAGACGGCCCAGTAGTAACCCCACTGTGCCCCGTTCTAGAGGACCTTGAAAATCTGCCTCTATTAACTGAACGCCCATTTGCGGGGTTAGTACGAGTCTGGTGGTGGCGCGCAGGTCCAGTCCCGCCGAGCCTGTAGTGGCTCTCTGCGGTTCTTGGGATGCCTCAGGGTAGGCCATCCTTCTTGGGAAATTTCCTCATTTGGGCTCTCCATTGCCCCATACATTTGCGGGCCCTGGGAACGGGGGCCCCTCTGCCAGTTTTTTTGGCTGCATGATGGGGCCCAAGGGATGACCATTAACATCTTTGACTGATCTACATTCATTGGCCCAATGTTTTCCTTTCTTACATCTGGGGCACAGCCCTGGCTGTTTACCCATTGTAACTCCTCCAGCCCTTCCGGTTCCTTTTCTCTCTAGGCAATCTCTCTTAAAATGACCAGCCTTACCACACTTAAAACATACTCCAGATGTCACTCCAGAGTTCCCCCCCCATTTGAATACTAGAGTACTGAGGCAGCAAGGCCTGCATTAGTTAGAGGTCCTCCCAGCTCCCTGCACACTTTCATCCATGCCTCCAACCCTCTATGTTTATACGGGGTAATGGCAACTCTGCATTCTTTGGTGCATTGCTTATAGACTAATTGTTTTATAAGAGGCATAGCCATGTCAGGGTCCCCAAATATTTTGCCTGCTGATTCCACCATTCTGGCCACAAAATCTGAAAAAGGCTCTGTAACCCCCTGCAGGATCTTGGTGAGATTGCTGCTAACTTCCCCTTTATTAGGTAGTGATTTCCATGCCTTAATGCAAACATCATTTATCTGTTGATACACTTCAGGGGGATATCCTGTCTGAGCATTAGGAAAGCGACCTTGTCCTAGGAGCATGTCTCTGTCCCAAGCCTGGTGTCCATTCGCTTGATTGATGGCTGCCTGGTCATTACAAAATTCCAGCATAAATGCCCTCCAATCCAAGTATTGGCCTGGACTCAAACATGTCCTTGCTAGGCTCGCCCAATCAGAGGGGGTCATGCAGTATCTCTTTATAGCTTCCACTTGAGCTACAGTAAAAGAGGCTATAATCCCATATGTCCAAACAGACTCAGCCAGGGACTTAATTACTTTAAATTCTAGAGGCTCATGGAGTCTCTGTTGATTATTGTCTTGAAAAACTGGGAAGGCAAGTTCTGATCGAGCAGTTCGCCAAGTGTCCAGGCAAAACGTGTGCCCATTGGCTCCATGTTGATATGGAGGAGGAGCTAAAGGGGTCTGACAGGAAGTTCTTTCTACGTCCTCATTAAATGCAGGTTGGCTTAGCTTACGTTCCCCTTGTTTTATACGGCTCCTTTTCATCTGTTGAATAAGTGCTCTCAATTTTTCTTCCACTAACTCGCTGGAACTCCCTCTTTCCGATTTTAGCTCGGACAGATCTGAGTATAGTTGCCCCCTTTTGTCCTGTTCATTGTCTCCCTTTTTACTGATCGCCTTCTCTGACCTCTCCTCCTGTAACTGCTCCAGTGCTGACTGTCCATTTTCTATAATCTCACAGCAGCTCTGATCCTCCAGGCAGCCACTAATCAATCTCCTAATGGGGCGGACTCCTGCCTTTAATGTGCCCTGTTCATAGGCAAAGTCCAAATCCCTCCCTAATTTATCCCATGAGGCTATAGTAAGGCTCCCGGACACTATAAACCAAGGAGCTACAATGTTGCATTCTTCAAGGAACCTCTGTAAAGTACCCTTCTTTAACTTTAGTCCTTTCGAGCGTAGTAGCTCTTCCAGGGCCAGAAAAATTGGATGTGGCGTCACGGCACACATCTCAGTTATTAAAAATTTTATGTTTTGTTACTTTCACTTTAGGACTGTATTTTATTTCTTCCCGGCTTTCCACTCTCTCTTTTATCTACAAAGAAGAGCCCCATATTATGCCCTTTTTAATCGCGGATTCCCACTTCACCTGGGAACTTACCCCCGCTCTTGTCACGGATTCCCCCTTTTCCAGGGAACTTACCGGTGCACCACCCTGACTGCAGAGAGTTCTGAATTCCCCATACGGGCCACCAGCTCTTGCGACCAACTCGACCAGCAAGGAAGACGCGACCCGGGATTCAGGACCTTGCTGCAAGCTTCTCTCCTGCTTCTCTGCCCGCTTCTTCTCCCCCTCCCCCTCCCCCGCGCTCCGGTAATAAGCCTCCTGGATGGCCAATCCCGAAGCGCCACGTGGCATATAATGATAGGGTCGCAAACACGGAAACAAACTAGGAGCCAAGTAATAGCCATATAAGGAGTTGTTTTTACAGAGAGCACTCATCACCGGGAAGACGGAAGGCGGGAACCAGCGCCATCTTTGGTCGCAGCCGCGCCATTTTTGCAGCCGCGCCTTATGGCCGCGCCGTCTTTGGTTGAGGCTCCCACAGCTCTCCACAACTGAACACATTCTATGAGGCCATCATAACCCTCACCCAAAAGCAGGCAGGGACTCATCAAAGAAAGAGAACTATAGACTCATTTCTTTGATGAATATTGATGCAAATCTTCTCAATAACATATTGGCTAATCGACTTCAACAATTCATCAAAAATACACAACACGATCAAACAGGATTCATTTCAGGGATGCAAAGCTGGCTCAATATAAGCAAATCAATTAATATTATTCATCACATCAAAAGGAGCAAGAATAAGAACCACATGGTTATCACAATAGATGCACAAATACTTTTGACAAGATCCAACACCCCTTTATGATGAAGGTTTTGGAAAAATTAGGAATCCATGGAACATTCTTCAACACAATAAAGACTATATGACAAACCTACAGCCAGCATTATACTTAATGGTGAAAAACTAAAGCCATTTCCTCTTAACTCAGGAACAAGACAAGGATGTCCACTCTCTCCACTTCTCTTCAACTTAGTATTAGAATGTCTAGCTACAGCAAAAAGACAAGATGGAAACATAAAAGGGATCCAAATAGGGAAAGAAGAAATAAAACACTCCCTCTTTACAAATTACATGATCTTGTATGTAAAGAATCCCATAGACTCCACTCCCAAATTACTCAAACTGATTCAAAACTTTGGCAAAGTAGCAGGGTATAAAATTAACCCTCAAAAATCAATGGCTTTTCTGTATGCATGCCAACAATGAGAAAAGTGGGGTTGAAATTAGGAAAGCAACTCCATTTGTAATAGCCTCACAAAAAATAAAATACCTAGGAATTAACTTAACCAAAGAAGTGAAGGACCTCTATGATGAAAACTTTAAAAAAATCAAAAAGGAAATCAAAACAGAACTTAGAAAATGGCAAATACTCCCATGCTCATGGATTGGAAAGATTAACACCGTGAAAATGGCAATACTTGCCAAGGCTATCTACAAATTCAATGAGATACCTATCAAAATTCCAAACTCATTCTTTAAGGAAATACAAGAGGCAATCCAAAAATTCATATGGAACAATAAAAAACCCCGAATAGCCAAAAGGCTCCTCAATGGAAAGAACACTGCTGGCAGAATAGCAATACCAAATTTCAAACTCTACTATAAAGCCATAGTAATCAAAACAGCTTGGTAGTGGCATAAGAACAGACCTCAGGACCAATGGAATAGAATTGAAATCCCTGAAATGAACCTACAGACCTATAGCGATCTAATCTTCGGTAAGGGTGCTAAAAAAATAGAATGGAAGAAAGACAGCCTCATCAGTAAATGGTGTTGGCAAAATTGGTTAACTACTTGTAGAAACTAAAGCTAGACCCTTATTTATCACCTTGCACCAGAATCAACTCCAAAGGGATCAAAGACCTCAGAGTCATGAAGACACTCTGAAAACATTACAGGATGGAATAGGGGAAACCCTAGGTCTCCTTGGCCCAGGCTGAAATTTTCTTAATAGAGACCCGGAAACACAACAAATCACAGAAATGTTGGGCAAATGGGATTGCATGAAGTTGCAGAGTTTGTACATGGCAAAGGACATAGCTAGCAAGATCAATAGAAAGCCCACCGATTGGGAGAAGATCTTTACTAGCCATACAACGGACAAGGGTCTCATATCTAAAATATACTTGGAACTCAAAAAATTAAATCCCCCAACAACAAATCCTCAAAGAAACAACTGCCCAATAAATAAGTCATTTTATTCTAGGAAACTTTTACAAAAATAGACTGTATATCTTTGAAATATAAAAGTTCAAAAATAGTAGCAAAAATTTTTAGAGACAGTCTGTCTTCAGAAATATTTTTATATATAAATATTAATGTTATGTGTAGAATGACATATATTTTATCAGAAATATATACACATATCTAAATTTATGTGTAGAATGATGTGCACTATAGTGAAACAAAAATTTTAAAACATAATTAAAATAAAAAAAATACATCACACCAAGTGCCAATGACTCACTCTTATAATTCGACCTATTCTGGGTAATGAGATCTTAAAAATGTGTTTGAAAGTGGCCCAGATAGAAAAGTACTTGTTAGATTCTTATCTATAATTAACCACTAGAAACATGAATTAGCTCTGTGCCTCAAGTTGGAGATTGCTGTCCTTGAGCATAAAAAGTCTTAGGGATAATGCCCAGGCCTTTCAAACAACAACAACAACAATAATAATAAAATGTATCACATTAATTTCACAAAAGCATCTTTTAACTGCTGTGAACATTTCTTAGAAACATGAGTACATGCCCCTGGAAAATGTTAAGTAAAACGTATAGAATATTTACGTCTATGTTAAAGACATGACTATTTAGATTGTTTAAGATATTTAGGTAATGATAAGGAATTCAGAATAATGATGGGTAGGTAATGGGAGTGGTTTGTCATTCTATTTTATGATAGGAATAGAATGATACTTATAATGGTTATATAAAATTACTCTTGCTTCATATTTGAATTATAATAAATGATAAACATTTTTAAATGTTTCCAATGGAAAGGAATATCAATTCTTCTGTAATTTCAAAGCAACTGAGAAAATTATTCCAAGGCTGGTTTGCTCAAAGACTATATTTCTTTTCTTGTTCTAGTTTTCATATGTTCATAGAAATTAAAATTCCCAAAATTCAATGGATTTTGGCATTCAGGAACATGTTCATAGATACTAATATTGGAATCCCTTAAGTGGAATTGTTTATTTCATTTGTTACTTTCACAAATAAATCAAGATGACAGTGTATTTTGTTTCTTTTCACTGATATTGGCTCTTATCTTGAGAATACTTTTTCCCTAGCAAAGTAGAGAAAAACAATTGGATTGACCAAGTAACATATGGCTTTCATAAGATGCAGATGCATAGATTTGTGTCTTCTGTCATTTGCCAAAAGTTTCTTCCAGAAAAGGTTATCAATTATTTATAAGTGTTGCTTAATTTCTAGGTATTCCAGTTATCACATATACTTTTTGACTGAGTTATATCTGAATAAACTCAAAATAAACAGACAAAAATTCCTCAAAATGAACGGAAATCATATTATTGTTTTAAATGTTGCAGTTTACAAAGTTTTTAAGCAAACACAGAAAATATCTTTTTAGGTATTCTGCATTTTGTGTGAAGTATTTTAACAATAGTTTTTTTTTGCTGACATGTAATTCACTTGAAATATATCTTCTCCTTTTATTGTATGCATTTTAGTGCTTTGGAAGTGAATTGTACAATCATAGGTTTTCCAAGCTTAATTTTCACGAATTTGCTTATCTTCAAATAAAAATGCTCCAAATTTTAGAACAGATATTAAAGTAGATATAAAATTCATTTACAGGAATTTGTCCAGCATACATCCTCGATAGTGATCCTTTTCAAAATTTGGTTTTGGGATTATTTCCAGGGTCTCACACAAAGTATTCAAGTGCATTCTCAATGAAACACATTCCCTGTCCAAACAAGTTTTTTACTTCTCTTTAATACATACATAGACGTGTAATGGATAGAACCTTTTCAATTCTCTTTGACCTTTTGAAAACTTGCTTGCTTTAATGATTGAAGTATTTTACAAATTCATTTGCTATGTGGAGTATATCAATTTCTCCACAAGTATATTACTATATTTGTGTCATCTTTTTATATTATGGTCCTACTAGTGAGCTTTCTATTTATTCTTGGATACTAAAGAGGAAATTAATTCATATGCTCCTACTATTTACATATGTTCTTTAAAGAAATATCCTATTTGGGGTAAAATTATATGGAATTAGAAGATATAAAAATACTTAGACTCAGAATCATTGTAGCATTAACATTGTAGCATTAACAAATATGTGTCATCTATCTGTTAGATATGTTTTCACTTCTGTTATATTGTCCTTTGAATTATGAAAGATTATAAGTTGACATTATCCAGTTCATTCTTGTTTTTCTTTACCCACTAATGTTTTCTATGTTATATTTTAGAAACCTTTACTGATCCAATGCCATGAATTTTATGTTTATGTTTTATATGTTTTTATATCTCACATTTAGTTTGTTAATCATTTTTATTTAAAATTTTTAAATTTTTGTATAAGGATTGAGGTAGTAGTCTAAGAACTTTTCTTTTAAATCTAGGGAGGCAATAGTGCCACTACACCCATTTAAGATTCTATTTTTATTTCATAAAATCATGGCATCCTTTTCAAAATCTATTGACCATAAATCAGTGATTTTTTTATTGTGAAAATACCATACAGAGGGGTTACAATTACACAACAGTATTAACCAAAGCATCCTATTTGCAGAGGGGTATTTAAAACATGTAATTTCTTATAAAATTGAACTTTTAATCCAACAAAATGAATATCAGGAATCTATCACTTGGAAGATGTGAGGGGAAGTCAAAGGGAAGGAATAAAGAGAGTTATGGAGGAAGAGAGTGAAGACATACTATACAATGCAGATAGTATGAAACTAGAAAACATGAAAGTGGGGTGAGGTTTGGAAGAGTATGGGAAGGTTATGTAAAGATCCATTGTACTTATAAACTGATTTGTGGAATGGAAATTCTTTTGAACAACTATTTAATAAAAATATAATTTAAAACAATGGAGACATCTGATCTTAAACTGCATTCTCTTAAACCATGAATCAATATAATAGTTTCCTCCTCAGAAATTTTCTTTGCAGGAATTTTTCTTATAATGTCAAAAAACTGACCAATGCAATGAATATCAATATATCACATTGCAAATTGTAAATAGACACAATATAAAAATCACAGTAAAAATGTTAGAATTCATCACATGATAAAATAACAGGTAGAAAGTATCAAATGCTGAATGATAGTTTTTCCAAGTACTTTACCTATGTTATCTAACTTAATCCTCACAATAATCCCATAAAGTGGAACTACTTCCATTTTTAATTCTCAGATGATGTTCTTGAAATCTTCAGAATTGGAATTACTAGTACAGCATTGCACGCATGGTAAGTGTTAGCCTGAGGCCCATCTCCCACTCTATCAAATAACTTCATTTTATTTTATGACTAAAATACCAGCACTTAGTCTACTAATTCTAGGAAAATTTCCCAGAATTATTGTGTACACTCTAATAATATTTGACTTTATCTTTGTTAGAAAATAGGTAGCTGTAATATGAAAACTCCAAGCTCATAATCGATTTAAACTTCCTTGGTGAAATGAACTGCTAATGTATAACATTCTTGATTTCTAGCTCAAAATAGTAGAAATCATATTCTATCCTTTCACTCAACACTGCACTGCCTGGGGACCCCATCTCTCTTTAACACACTCATATCGAAAGAGTGTCCTTCTCAATTCTGGATGGAAACAGATTGCAGGTGTTATGGACCAATCATTTCCACATTGTAGCTCACCTAGGTTGTTTACCATTATAAATATTTTGACTGCGTTTTATACACAACATTCTGAGGAAAATGTACTACTTTAAAATGTTATTAAGGGCTGGGAAGGTGGCTCATTGGTAGAATGCTTGCCTTGCATGCATGAAGCCCTGGGTTCGATTCCTCAGCAACACATAAACAGAAAAAGCTGGAAGTGGAGTTTAGGCCCCACAACCAAAATAAAATAAAATAAAATAAAATAAAATAAAATAAAATAAAATAAAATGTTATTAAAGCAAGACTGATATAAAAATCATCTTTGACTCCAGATAAATATTTTGCCTTTCATATACCCCAAAATGCACTCTGAACTATCATTAATGTCAGGAACAAGAGGTTAAAAATCATAGACCCAAGACCTAAGCATGAATTAAAGACTCTCCACCTTGTCAATACAATTGGTTTAAAAAGTCGTCAATACTACTGCATTTTTAAAATTTTCTTATGAAATGAAGATTCAATTATAAACTATTAACACTTGAAAATAACTCATTTTCTTGGGAGTAGGACACAAAGGTCAAGATTAATCCGAATCATTTTAAAGGACCTTTATTTATACTACAAATTCACTCCCATAACTACAATGATATGAAAAATAACTGAAGTACAGAAACACAAAGGAAATAATTTAACTGCATCATCTACATTCAAAGGACTCTGTTAATAGAAAACAAAGTTAAACTAATAATTAGCTTACCAAATTCACTTACATTCTTTTATTTTATTTCATTTAGTTTCATAAAAACTGGATTTTCATAAGATTATGCATAAAAAAGCCTATATACCCACTTCCATTTTCAGATCTTAATATTTATTTCAGAAATGTCTTTAGCTCCATAGTCAATGAACTGAAATAATACTAAAATATTCAAAGGGTTTTCCGAAATTGCAAGACTCGCTCTGGGATGTTATTTATATTGGAAAAGATATTCAAAAAGCCTTATTTGTTAAGTTGGGATAGTTACTCCCACAAAAGAGCCATTAGCCCTTTGCATGTACAAAACAACTTCAGATACATCCACTATCTGGAGATGACACATGCTTTTTGTTCGTTTGTTTCTGAAAGAAATATCTAACAAGCATGTCAACAATACCGATTTTCAGTCAATATGATGGGATATTCAAACTTGATAAATATTGGGTTGATTACCTCTTAGTGTGAATAGATATGATCTTACAAAGAAAGTTATTTTCAACAGAAAGCCAGAAAGATTTTATCCACTTTGTGTTTCACGGGAATAACCAGAGAGCAATACCTATTTGGTCCAGTTGGTCAAACTCACTCCATGAGCATATGTTAAATGTATAACACATTTAAGAGGTCAAATACATATTTTGTACCGACAGTCATCATACAGCACTAATTTACTACCTAAATATGTCTGAATCTTCTCACCTAACATATAATAAGAGCTGAAAGCAGTCTCTTTTATCTAACTTAATATGGTAAATCCTTTGATTCTGATGATATTATTTGACAAATAAAATGTACAAAAGGGTGGTCCAACTGAAATGACATGACAGAATACTGATAAATAAAAACATTGCAACAAAGTTACCTCTTTTCAGCCTCACCCTGTCCACATTGGCAAGCAACATTGCAACAGCACATGCACACATATACACATACACACATATGCACACATGTACACACACCTATACATACATGCTAAATTCAGGATTTATTGTACAAAAAAGTTCAAATAAAAATTAATGATTAGTACAAATAATAATTTGCCTTACTACAAAAAAATACACAATCCAGTCACCACAGATGTTATATTTTACCTGCCTATCCACATGTGACCACTTAATTTAAATTTAATTACTTAATTAACGAATTCATTCAATTATTTGTTTGGTGCTAATACTAAGGCTGGAACTCAGGACCTGTCTCTGTCCCAGAATTTGTTATTTTTTTTTGTTTTAGTTTTCTCAAGGATATCATTTTACTGCTTGTACCACATCTCCAGTTCTAGCTTTGGTGGTTTCTTTCAAAGCAAAATCTAATGGACTTTTTTTTTGTTTGGTCTGGTTTCAAACCACAATCCTCAGACTTCATCTTTCTGATTAGCTAGGATTAATGACATGAGCCACCAGCGTGGCTTCTGCTTTTTCCTTTATAGTTATCTATTGCACATACTTAGATAGTAATTTAAAAATGAGAGTATAGAAGCAAGATGTACATGATGATTTTGTCCTGTCAGAAATTCAAGTTAGTAATGTAAATTTCTTCTTAAGAACATACACAAAAAATACCATGATATAGTATAAGACAACTCACAATTGGACATATAAGCTTTAAGAGATTTCTAATAGATCCATTATTTATTGGTACCCAACATTAGAAAAAAAAGTGTATAATGTAGTACTAAAATAGAAGTCCTTTACATGAATGACAAGTTACATTCCATGTTTTTTTAAAGACACTTGTTTTCATCTAAAAAAATAGGCCTGTCTATTTTCTTCATGTGATTTCAATGATTGAAGGTGCTTAATGAGAAATAAAAATGTATTAGTAGTTCTTTGCTATCAATTAAATCTCACTTTGTCTTTTTGGAGAATATAATGATCAAAGCAATAGTTGAGAATCAGCAAGCAATTGTTCAGAATCATGCTTCCAGTGCAAGTGGATCAACAGTAAATAATGCTCAATACCATTTTCCACAAAGTTTTGTCACAGATACAATCAGCCTGACTTCTTTTGCTGCTTTCCTAGCCTGGATCTATTCCTTCATTGTACGTGAAAAGTGTGATTCAACTGATTTCATACAGATCTGTTCCTAGAATTATCAAGGATTTAGATTCTTGTCTGTAATAAGATTAAACCTACATCTCTTCATGTAGGCTGCTAAAAATGTATTTACCAAATTCAAGTAAATACATAAATTCTATTTCCATCTTTTTTAAAACATAAAATTCTGTTTGCTCTATAAATTGATCAGAGGCATGCATTTGTGGCTATCTAGGTCATTGCACATGTGTCTCTCTTCCTCTCTCTTTAATGTTTCTTATAGATAATAGGATTGCTCTATAATTATCGTAATTTATTTTGCTTTTATATTTTTGGTTGCATCATTTTACTTTCTGCTCTGCCATTTCCCAAATGATTTATATAGAAGGCATTATTTCATCTTTTCTCATTCATAGAATAAGCTGCACATGAAGACACTACTGGTCCTTATTTTCAGTCTGTATCTTTGAATACGGAGGAAAATCTTTCCTCTGCTATCCATCAATTCCCTACTCTCCAGTTAGAATAATTTGAAATAGTAAAAATGGAAAAAGGGAAAATAAATCATGGTGAAAAAACAGATGCAGAAAATTCACAGGATTTTTCTGAACAGTTCAACTAATGTGAACTATTAGGGAAATACATGGATGCCTCATTCCCACTGTCACTCAAAGTCTCTAGTTAGGCAATTTTTAGGAATATGAGGAACTTGATGAAAAAGTGAGGAATGGTATCAATTGCAAAAAAAATGGAGAAGGATCCATGCAAATTTCTTCTTTGGGCTGCTGAAAATAAACAGGTTATTACAGTGCGGAGACTACTTTCCAAAAAGTCCACTCATGTGAATACTAGGGATGACGATGAGTATACCCATATTCATCAAGAAGCCTACAGTGGACACTTAGACACTGTCCATGAGTTGTTGCCTCAAGCAGCAGATATTCATGCAATAACTGTAGATGGTTGGACAACCCTGTGCAGTGCTTATATATGGAATAATACTATAGTGGCTTTTTTCTTACTTCATCATGATGCAGATACCAATGGCCCCCTTGCATCTTGCTGCTGGGAATAGAGATAGCAAAGACTTGTTGCATCTGCTTCTGTTGAACCATTATGTCAAATCAGGTCTGAAAAACAACTTGGAAAAACTGTATTTGATATTGCCAAAAGGATAAGTATGTATCACTATCTCTTTGAAGTTTGGTAAGGCTGCACAAATTGCTCTCCTAAGTCATAATAGTTCGGTTAACTTTATTAAATTTCAAAAATGCCATTGTATTCTTGTTTCCATAGAAAATATTTTCAGAATCCAAATAACAACAATAGCTTATTGTAACAATTAATGGATTCCATGG
Source organism: Dipodomys merriami (assembly GCF_024711535.1). NCBI lineage: Eukaryota > Metazoa > Chordata > Mammalia > Rodentia > Heteromyidae > Dipodomys > Dipodomys merriami. The sequence continues at coordinate 1,125,645 of NW_027202926.1, read as the reverse complement.
AAATCTTCCAAGTGAATTGCCTGACTTTTATGTCAAAATGTATTCAAGAGTTATTTGTATATATCTATAATGATTTCTGGAGAGTTTTGCTATTTTTATTGTAATTAAGTGGTTATATAATTTCCCTAATTTCACAGTATTGTGGAATAGTGATGCTCAGTTAAAGTCACAAACACATTCTAACATTTCTGGAGCAAATTGTCTATCACAGTCTATAACATTTATGAGTTCTATGAGCTTTGCGATACAGTTATTCCTTCCACATTGGTTGGTATGTACATTTCTTTTGTTTTGTATAACATCAGCTGTTCCTGTTTTCCCACTTGTTTCCTCCCTCCCATCCGTGTCATTAACTTGCTTTGTTCATTTTGGACAATGTCCAGTGCAGCTGATAGGTTTTTCCTTTATTCCCTCTAGTTCTATGTCATCTTCCTGGTTCCCCTCCATTGTACATATATACAACATACATGTGATCAGCAGCATGGGGTTATTTAGTACAGATTCGACCAGATTGTTTCATAAGTCCTGTTAATTTTGTCATATTACCTAACATTTTGGTTTTAACATCCACTTATCAGGGAGACCATGTAATGTTTGTCTCTTTGCTCTTGGCTTACCTTGCTCAACATGATCACCTTCTAGCTCCATCCATTTCCCTGCAAATGCCATTATTTTGTCATTTCTAATGGCTGCATAATATTCCATTGTGTATAGATAACACAATTTTGGGATCCATTCTTCTGTGGTGGGGCATCTGGGTTGTTTCCATATTCTGGTTATTACGAACAGTACGGCAATAAACAAGGAGGTGCATGTGTCCTTGTATACTGGTTCCTGTTGTTCAGGATGGATGCCTAGAAGTGGTATGACTGGGTCATAAGGGAGGTCAATATTTAGCTTTCTTAGGACCCTCCAGACTGTTTTCAAAAGTGGTTGTATGAGTGTACATTCCCAACAGCAGTGTAGTAGGGTTCCTCTTTCTCCGCATACCCTCCAGCATTTGTCATTGGCTGACTTGAGGATGTGGGACATTCTGACTGGGGTAAGGTGGTATCTCATGGTTTTCTTTATTTACATTTCCTTCAAAACCAGGGATGGTGAACATTTCCTCATGTGTTTCTTTGCCATTTGTAACTCTTCTTCTGAGAAGTCTCTCTTTAGTTCCCTTGTCCATTTAGTAATTGGTTTGTTAGCTTTGGGAGGGATTAGTTTCTTGAGTTACCTGTATATACTGGATATTAACCCCTTGTTGGATATATTTCTGGTAAATATTTTTCCCAATTAATTGGTTGTCTTTCTAGCTTTGCAGAAGCTTTTTATTTTAAGGTAGTACCATTTGTCGTGTCTCACTCCAGTTTATTGTGACCCTGGGACTCTGTTGATGAAATTCTTTCCTAGGCCTATAAGTTCAAGTGTCTCTCCTACTCTGCCTGCAGAGGTTTCAGAGATTCAGGTTTAATGCTAAGGTCTTTAATCCACTTTGAGCTGATGTTGGTGTATGGTGATATGCGGGGGTCCACTTTTATTCTTCTGCATATGGCCAATGTGGAGAGCTGTGGGAGCCACGACCAAAGACGGCCACAAAAGCAACATTTTAGCTAAAATGGTGGGGCCGCGTGGTGCAGCTGCAAACTAAGATGGCGCGGGTTCCTGCCTTCTGTCTTCCCGGTGACTAGTGCTCTCTGTAATAAACAACTCCTTATATGGCTATGACTTGGCTCCTAGTTTGCTTCCGTGTTTGCAGCCCTATCGGTATATGCCACGTAGCGCTTCGGGATTGGCCATTCAGGAGGCTTATAACCAGAGCGCGGGGGCGGAGGGGAAAGAGAAGCAGGAAGAAGCAGGAAGAAGCGGGCAGGAGAGAAGTGGGAGAGAAGCTTGTTACAAGGTTCCTGAATAAACTGCATTGAGAAGAATCCCGGGTCGCGTCTTCGTTGCTGGTCGAGGTGGTCGCGACAGCTGGTGGCCCGTACGGGGAATTCAGAACTCTCTTTGGTCAGGGTGGTGCTCCGGTAAGTTCCCAGGAAAAGCGGGAATCCGAGACAAGAGCGGGGGTAAGTTCCCAGGTGAAGTGGGAATCCGCGATTAAAGCAGGCATAATAAGGGGCTCTTCTCTGTAGATAAAAGAGAGAGCAGAAAGCTGGGAAGAAATAAAATACAGGCCTAAAGTGAAAGTAACAAAAAATAAAATTTTTATTAACTAAGATGGGCGCCTTGATGTCACATCCAATTTTTCTGGCCCTGGAAGAGCTACTACGCTCAAAAGGACTAAAGTTAAAGAAGGGTACTTTACAGAGGTTCCTTGAAGAATGCAACATTGTAGCTCCTTGGTTCATAGTGTCCGGGAGCCTTACCTCAAAGGAAATGATGTTACAAATTGGCTACTGCCCAGGGCAAGGACTGGGAAAAAACTTGTAAGGCTGTAAAGAGCCTATTGATGCCCACCAAAAACTTGATAGGCATGGGCTGGGTTTTTCATAGGGGCCTCTGAGAATCATATTTGAAAGAGTTATATTTTACTGTTCATCATTATCATACCTTGTAACTAGCATTTAGATATTTAAAGGATCTATTAAATTAGCATTGTATTTGGACAAAACATAACCAAACTGCAGGCCTATTTTCTTTCATACCTAATTAGAAATAAAAGCTAGAAGTTCTTTAAATTCAGTAGGCCAGTAATAGCTTATAATTCCCTTTCTTAAATTGACTCTTCTGCTGTCAGCTTTAATGACTTTATTTTCGAAGTTCCTGCTCAGGAACTTGAGGACAAAATGCTTGGATTCAGGTTGATTTTGAATGTAAGTTTCCTATAACTCAAACACAAATTTTGATTAGTTTTAATTGGATCCTAAGTGTTTTGAATTTCTTGATTGATATAGTAGGATAGTAGAAAGATTCAAGTTTCATGGACTCACAAACATTAGAAGACAGTACAGGGTACATTTATTTAATGCTAAGATCTTTTTATATGTAACTTCTTAATCTTCTTCAGGAGTGAACAGTCTTAAATTGTGCATTCCAATGATCTGTATTAAATACTGGAAAGTTTTAACATAAGCTTTCAATTAACACATTTTAAGTACTAAGTGATACTAGGAAATGTTTAATAGAGTAAGGAGTAAAGTTTTTAAAGTTTTACTTAGTTATTTGCAGTTATACTTAGGACTGACATATTCTTTTGAAGAGAAGTGAAATTTGTTTTTCTAAGTGATGAAGAAAATTGTGATATTTGTAAAAAGCAGGTACTACTTATGTATGTGCTTGCACTAATGAAACCTGCTATTATGCTACCTGCTGGAGTTCTCAGTATCCGTTAGCTATAGTTGCACACATCCTATGTTGGGTGCCTGTGCCAGTACATGCTTCTCAAGCTGTAACCTTGTTTAGGCATAAGAGAGATTTTGGCATCACTGTGGCCATTGTAACTGCTATAGCTGTGGCTGCTGTGGGGTGCCACGGCTGCCGCTGTCGCCATGTCACATACTGTGCAGATAGCTCAGACTTTAAATAACTTGTCGGCTACTACAGCCAGAGCTCTGGATTTAAAACAAGTGGCCAATGCACAAGTAAAAGGAGGACTGATGCTGTTAAATCAAAGGGTTGACCTTGTGCAGGAGCAGGTTGATGTCCTGTGGCAGTTGGCTCAGCTGGGATGTGTTCAAAAATATGAAGGGCTTTGTATTACTGCTATTCAGTATTATAACTATACCCAAGCAGCAAATTTGTCTAAACAACTGTCAAGTTATCTTTTAGGCAACTGGACGGGGGAATTCGACCAATTGATGTTGCAGCTACGATTGGCCATTGTCGAGATAAACTCTACCCAGATGGATGATGCCCTGTTACAAGATGTTTCCTCCTGGATTTTGACAGCTGTGGATCATTTGAAGGGCGGAAATGGGCTCCCTTATTGGTATCCTGGCATTGGTGATCTTATTGTGCCTGTGGTGCATATACCGGATTAGGAGCTCACAGCGCAGAAGTATGGCTACGGTGGTCCAGGCCTTCACTGCCATTGAGGCCGGACAGTCCTTGCCACGTTAAAGGAATAGCACAGGGTGTGAGGCAAATGCACTGCAATTGGGAATCAGTCCCTCGCGTGAGCCCAAGAAGAGCATGTTGGGTTGCAATTGGGTTGATGCCCAAGATCCCACCTCTGCAAAAAAGCCATCGGACGGGCCTGGTCATCACTGGGTAAGGCGCCGCTCAGGCGAAGAACAGTGAAAGGTCCTCTCATTAATGTTTTAGACAGAGGCCCAACCTCTACTCTTACCTGTTGCTTAATAAAACAAAAAAGGGGGAGCTGTGGAGAGCTGCGGGAGCCACGAACAAAGATGGCCGCAAAAGCAACATTGTAGCTAAAATGGCGGGGCCACGTGGTGCGGCTGCGACCTAAGATGGCGCGGGCTCCCGCCTTCCGTCTTCCCAGTGACAAGTGCTCTCTGTAAAAAACAGCTCCTTATATGTGTATGACTTGGCTCCTAGTTTGCTTCCATGTTTGCAGCCTTATCGGTATATGCCAGGTGGCGCTTCGGGATTGGCCATCCAGGAGGCTTATAACCAGAGCGCGGGGGCGGAGGGGAAAGAGAAGCAGGAAGAAGCAGGAAGAAGCGGCCAGGAGAGAAGTGGGAGAGAAGCTTGTTACAAGGTTCCTGAATAAACCGCATTGAGAAGAATCCTGGGTCGCGTCTTCCTTGCTGGTCAAGGTGGTCGCGACAGCCACCCAGTTTTCCCAGCACTAGTGGTTGAAGAGGCTGTGATTCTTCCATCGTCTGTCTTTGGTTCCTTTTTCAAATATCAGCTGACTGTAGGCATGTGGATTTATTTCTGGATCTTCTATTCTATTCTATTGTTCTTCGAGTCTGTGTTTGTGCCAGTACCATGCTGTCTTTGTTATTATGGCTCTATAGTAGAGTTTGAAGTGCGACATGGATATAACTCCCATGTTGTCTTTATTTGCTAGAATTGTTTTGGATATTCTCGGTTTTTGTGGTTCCATATGAATTTTTGGACTGTTTTCTTATTTCAGAGAAATACATCATTGGGATTTTAATAGGAATTGCATTGAATTTGTATATAAATTTGGCCAGAATTGCCATTTTCAGTATATTGTCTGCCTATCCAAGATCATGGGAGGTCTTTCCATTCCCTAGTGTCTTCGGTAATTTTTTTCTTTAACTTTTTATAGTTTTCATTAAATAGTACTTTTACATCTTTGGTTAGGTTAGTTTCTGAATATTTTATTTTGGGGGATGTTATTGTGAATAGGCTTGCTTTCCTTTATTTCCCTCTCTGCTTGTACATTGTCAGTGTACAGGAATGCAACTGATTTTTGTGCATTTATTTTGTATCCTGCTACTTTGCCGAAGTGATTCATGATTTCTAAGAGTTTTGGGGATGGAATTTTTGGAATTGTGAAGGTATAGTATGATGTCATCTGCAAAAAGGGATAGTTTAATTTCTTCTTTCCATATACAGATATTTTAATGTCTTTTTCTTGCCTTATTGACCTGGCTAAGAGTTCCAGGGCTATATTGAACAGGAGTAGAGACAGTGGGCATCCTTGCCTTGTTCCTGATTTTAAGAGAATTGGTTGTAGCTTTTCCCCATTAAGTATAGTATTAGCTATTGGTCTGTCTTAAATGGCTTTTAATGTTTTAAGAAATGTTCCTTCTATTCCTATTGCCTTCAGAGCTTTTAGCATGAATGAATGTTGAATTTTATCAAAAACCTTTTCTGCATTTGTGGAGATAATCATGTGATTCTTGACATTGGCTCTGTTGATGTGTTGGATTATATTTATTGACTTACATATGTTAAACCATCCCTGAATCTCTGGGATGAAGCCTACTTGGTTTTAGTGTATGGGTTTTTTTATGTGTTTCTGGATTCTGTTAGCTAGAATCTTGTTAATGACCTTTGCACCTGTGTTCATCAAGGAAATTGGCCTGTAATTCTCCTTTTTGGTTGGGTCTTTGCCTGGTTTGGGGATGAGTGTGATATTGGCTTCATAGAATGTGTTTGGGATAGCTCCCTCCTTCTCTGTTTCTCTGAAGAGCTTGAAGAGTATAGGTGTTAGTTCTTCTTTAAAGGACGTATAGAATTCTGTTGTGAATCCATCTGGTCCTGGGTTTTTTTTTGTTGTTGTTGTTGTTGGAAGACCTCTGATTGCTTCCTGTATCTCGTTGTAGGACATTGGCTTATTTAATTGATTTACTTCTTCCTTGCTCAATTTGGGAAACTTGTATTTCTCTGAAAATGCATCCATTTCTGCCAGGATTTCTTTCTTTAGAGGGTATAACTTTTCAAAGTAGTTCGTTAAAATTGTTTGGGCATCTTGGGTATGTGTTGTGATTTTTCCCATGGCATCCCTAATACTGTTAAAATGGGTTTCCTCTCTTCTTTTTTAAATTAATCTTGCCAAATATCTATCAATTTTATTTATTTTTTCAACCATCTTTTTGTTTGGTTAATTTTGGCTATGATTCTCCAAATCTCTATTTCAATAATCTCCGCTCTTAATTTGGTTATCTGGCTCTTTAATAACTTTAGGTTCCATCTTTTCATGTTTTTCTAGCTGTTTTAATTGCATCATGAGATTATTTTCTTGGTCTGTCTCTATTTTCTTGATGTGGGCACTGAAGGCAATAAATTTGTTCATCAGGACTGCGTTTGCTGTGTCCCAAAGGTTTTTGCGAGGTATTTTCATTTACATTGTGTTGTAGGAATTTTTTAATTTCTTCTTTAATCACTTCCATTACCCAGGCATTGCTTTGAATTGAGCTGTTAAATTTCCATGTATTTGAGTAATTTCTGCAGTATGTTTTGTTATTGAGAACTAGCTTGATTCCACTATGGTCACATAGGATACAGGGGATTATGTCAATCTCTTGAATTTTCTTAAGTTTATTGCATGAACTATTATATGGTCTATATTGGAGAAAGTACCATGAGCTGCTGAGAAGAATGTGTACTGTGTTGTTTTTAGGGTGAAATACTTGGTAAATGTCAGTTCTGCTTGAAGTATGACCTCATTAATTCAATAGCTTCTTTGCCAATACTCTGGTTGGTAGACCTGTCCTTTGGTGAGAGTGGGGTGTTAAAAGTCTTCTAGTATTATCATATTGGATCTATTTTATTCTGTAATTTTGAGAGTATTTGCTTAACATATTTGGGTGCACCGATGTTTGGGGAATGATAGGTAGATGATGGTAATATCCTCCTCTTGTATTGTTCCCTGTATTAATATGTAGTGTCCATCCTTGTCTTTTTGTATTGATTTTAGTTTATTTTTTTTACTGTTGATTGGATCTTTTTTTAAATTTTTTATTGTAAAGATACTATACAGAGGTTACAATTACATGAGCAAGGTAATGAGTACACTTCCTATTGAGCATTGTTACCCCCTCTATTGTTTTCCCCCTACCATTCCTTCCCTCCTTACGTCCCTGAGGTTCTTTCTTTTTATTGTGATTAAGTGATTACATAACTTCCCAAATTTCACTGTATTGTGAAATAATGATGCTCATTTAAAGTCACAAGTTCATTCTAACTTTCCTGGAGCAAAATGTCTATCACAGTCTATAACATATAATGGTGTACACAATACAACATACATGTGATCAGCAGTATGGGGATATTTAGTAGTGTTTCGACCAGATGAGTGGGAGTTCTTTGTTTCTTAAGTCCTGTTAATTTTGTCGTATCACCTAACATTTTGGATTTAGAATCCACTTATCAGGGAGACCATGTACCGTTTGTCTCTTTGCTCTTGGCTTACCTTGCTCAACATGATCACCTTCTAGCTCCATCCATTTCCCTGCAAATGCCATTATTTTGTCATTTCTAATGGCTGCATAATATTCCATTGTTTGTAGATACCACAATTTTTGGATACATTCATCTGTGGTGGGGCATCTGGGTTGTTTCCATATCCTAGCTATTGTGAACAGTGCTGCAATAAACATTGAGGTGCACGTGTCATTGTATATTGGTTCCTGTTGTTCAGGGTAGATGCCTAAAAGTGGTATGACTGGGTTATAAGGGAGATCAATCTTTATCTTTCTAAGGACCTTCCAGAGTGCTTTCCAAAGTGGTTGTATAAGTGTACATTCCCACCAGCAGTGTAATGGGGTTCCTCTTTCTCCACATCCCCTCCAGCAATTGTCGTTGGCTGATTTGTGGATGTGTGACATTCTGAATGGGGTAAGGTGGTATCTCATGGTTGACTTTATTTGCATTTCCTTCACCACCAGGGATGATGAACATTTCCTCATGTGTTTCTTTGCCATTTTTATTTCTTCCTCTGAGAAGTCCCTCTTTACTTCCCTTGCCCATTTAGTAATTGATTTGTTAGGTTTAGGAGGGATTAGTTTCTTGAGTTCCCTGTATATACTGGATGATAACTCCTTGTCTGATATATTGCTGGTAAATATTTTTCCCAATTAGTTATTTGTCTTTCTAGCTTGGTTGCAATAGATTTAGCTGTGCAGGAGCTTTTTATTTTAAAGTAGTCCCATTTGTTGAGCCTCTCTCCAATTTGTTGTGATCCTGGGACTCTGTTCAGGAAGTTCCTTCCTGTGCCTATTAGTTCAAGTGTCTCTCCTACTCTGTCCTGCAGTTGTTTCAGAGATTCAGTTTTAATGTTAATATCTTTAATCTATTTTGAGTTGATATTGGTGCATGGTGATAGGCTGGGGTCCATTTTTAGTTTTCTGCATGTGGCAGCGCAGTTTTCCCAGCATTAGTGGTTGAAGAGGCTGTGTTTCTTCCATTGTATGTCTTGGGCTCCTTTGTCTAATATCAGCTGGCTGTAGGCCTGTGGATTTATTTCTGGATCTTCTATTCTGTTCCATTGGTCTTCCGATCTGTTTTTGTGCTAGTACCATGCTGTCTTTATTATTATAGCTCTGTAGTATAGTTTGAAGTGCAGCATGGATATCCCTCCCATTTTGTCTTTGTTCCCTAGAATTGGTTTGGCTATTCTAGGTCTTTTGTTGTTCCATATGAATTTTTGGACTGTTTTCTGTATTTTAGTGATGTAAGTCATTAGGATTTTAATAGGAATTGCATTGAATTTGTATATTAAGTTTGGCAATATTGCCATCGTCACTATATTATGTTGGCCTATCCAAGAGCATGGGAGGTCTTTCCATTTCCTAGTGTCTTCTGAAATTTCTTTCTTTATCTTTTTATAGTCTTCATTAAATAGTTCTTTTACATCTTTGGTTAGGTTAATTCCAAAATATTGTATTTTTGGGGAGGTTATTGTGAATAGGGTTACTCCCTTTATTTCCCTCTCTTCTTGTACATTGTCAGTGTACAGGAAGGCAGCTGATTTTTTTGGGTTTATTTTGTATCCTGCTACTTTGCCGAAGTGATTTATGATTTCTAAGAGTTTGGGGATGGAATTTTTGGGATCATGAAAGTATAGTATCATGTTGTCTGAAAAAAGGAATAGTTTAACCTCTTCTTTCCCTATGCGGATCCCTTTCATGTATTTTTCTTGCCTTATTGACCTGGCTAAGGGTTACAGGACTATATTGAAGAGCAGTGGAGACAGTTGGCATCCTTGCATTCTTCCTGATTTTAGGAGAATTGGTTGTAGCTTTTCCCCATTAAGTATAATATTGTCTATTGGTCTGTCATAAATGGTTTTATTGTTTTAAGAAATGTTCCTGCTATTTCTGTTTTCTCCAGAGCCTTTAGCATGAATGAATGTTGAATTTTATTAAAGGCCTTTTCTGCATCTGTGGTGAAAATCATGTGATTCTTGACTTTGGCTCTATTGATGGGTTGGATTATATTTATTGACTTACAGAATAAAATAGATCCCAATACGATAATACTAGGAGACTTCAACACACCGCTCTCACCAAAGGACAGGCCTACCAACCAGAGGATTGGCAAAGAAGCTACCAAATTAAGTGAGGCCATACTTCAAGCAGAATTAACTGACATCTACCGAGTATTTCACCCTAAAACAACACAGTACACATTCTTCTCAGCAGCTCATGGAACTTTCTCCAAAATAGACCATATCATACTTCATGCAAGGAACTTAAGCAAATACAAAGGGACGACATAATCCCCTGTATCCTATCTGACCATAGTGGAATCAAGCCAGTTCTCAATAACAAAGCATACCGCAGAAATTCCTCTAATACATGCAAATTGAACAGCACACTCCATAGCAAATGCCTGGGTAATGGAAGAGATCAGAGAAGAAATAAAACATTTCCTACAACTCAATGAAAATGAAAAAAATCTCACAAAGAAACTTGTGGGACACAGCAAAAGCAGTCCTGAGGGGCAAATTTATTGCCCTCATTGCCCACATCAAGAAAATGGAGACAAACCAAGTAAATAATCTCATGTTGCAATTAAAACAGCTAGAAAAACAAGAAAAAATGGAACCTAAAATTACTAGACGGAGCCAGATAACCAAATTAAGAGCAGAGATTAACCAATTAGAAAATAAAAAAATACAGCCAAAATTAACCAAACAAAAAGCTGGTTCTTTGAAAAAATAAACAAAATTGATGGACCATTTGCAAGATTAATTAAAAAAGGAAGAGAGGAAAGCCATTGTAACAGCATTAGGGATGCCACTGGAAAAATCATAACACGTACCCAAGATATCCAAACAATCCTAATGGACTATTTTAAAAAGTTATAATCTCTAAAGGAAGAAAACCTGGCAGATATTGATGCATTTTTAGAGAAATCCAAGTTGCCCAAACTGAGCAAAGAAGAAACCAGTTAAATAAGCCAATATCCTACAACGAGATACAGGAAGCTATCAAAAGTCTTCCAACCAAAAAAGCCCAGGACCAGATAGATTCACAGCAAAATTCTATAAGACCTTTAAAGAAGAACTAATACCCACACTCCTCAAGCTCTTCAGAGAAACAGAGAAGGAGGGAGCTATCCCAAACTCATTCTATGAAGCCAATATCACACTCATCCCCAAACCAGGCAAAGACCCAACCAAAAAGGAGAATTACAGGCCAATTTCCTTGATGAACACAGGTGCAAAGATCCTTAAGATTCTAGCTAAAAGAATCCAGAAACACATTTAAAAAATCATACACTATGACCAGGTAAGCTTCATCCCAGGGATGCAGGGATGGTTTGACATTGCAATGATTTTAATGACAAGTTTATTTTGTCAGATATAAGGATTGCTACGTCTGCTCTCTTACTAAGGGCATTTGATTGGTAGATCCTTTTCTAACCCTTCACTCTGAGTTTGTTTGCATGTTTGGCTTAGAGGTGGGTCTCCTGAAGGCAACAGATGGATGGGTCATGTTTTAGGATCCAAACTGCAGTTCTTTTTCTTTTGATTGGTGAAGTAAGCCCGTTAATCTTAAGAGATAGTATAGAGAGATGCATTATGGACACTGTTTTTCATCTTTCCTTTCCTCTGTCCTTGCTCAGATAGACTTCTATTAATGCCTGTCTCGGTGCAGGTCCCTGTTTCTGGTTGCTTTTCTCAGGTTGTGTTCCACCTCTTAGTAGTCTTTGTAACGCTGGCTTAATGTTTATGTATTAATTTAGTTTTTCTTTGCTATTAAAAATTTTCAGTTCTCCATCGAATGTGAATGCTAGCTTTTCTGAGTATATCAGTCTGGGTTGGAAGTTATTGGCTCTCAGGGCTCATGTGGTACATTCCCAGGCCTTTCTTGCATTCAGTGTTTGTGTGGAGAGATCTGTAGTGATTCTAATATTTTCCTATAGTAGTATAGCTCCTTCTTCATTTTTTGCTGCATGCAAGATTGTTTCCTTATCATTCAGATCTATCAATTATTCTATAATGTGTCTAGAAGTGTTTCTCCTGGGATCCTGCTTGTTAGGTGTTCTATATGCTTCTGTTATGTGGGTAAGATGTTCTTTTTTGAGATGGGGAAAATTTTCACCGATTATCTTGGGGAATAGGTGTTGCATTCCCTTGCTTTGATATTCCTAACCTTCGTATATGAAGGTTAATTTTCTTGGCACTATCTGCTTGCCCTTGAATTTCCCTTTGGTATAATTTAAGTGAATTTTCCATATCTGTCATTTTTTGTTCCAGTTGATGTATTCTGTCTTCTGAATTCCATTTTGTTCACTCTGTTAACTGTGGCTTCCATTGTGTTTTGCATGGAGGAAATGGACTCATTGTTGATTTTAATGGATTCAATGTTGGTTTTCAAAATACTAATCTCACCTCTTAATGAGGTGTGTACTGCCTCTATTTTGTCACTTATCTCATGGCTTAGTGAGGTGTGTGCTACCTCTATTTTTGCATGCATCTCCTCTTTGATGTCCTGCACCTCTTTTGGTATTTTGACCTGGTGTTCTTTCAAATTCTGGTCTATTTCTCACTTTATTTCTTGAGTCATTGCCTCCAGCATGTCTTGGATGTAGTGTTTGTCTTCCATTCCTGCTTTGCTCCCAGTGGGGCTCTCCCCTGGGTTGCTGCTGGCTTTTAGAGATAGCTTGCTATCCTAGCTGTTGATAAACCTTATAATATTTCTCTGTGATTTTCTCATGGTTATTCAGGGATTATTGCAGACTAATCTGAAATTTTGTTTTGGTCAATAGGTGTCTGTCTTTGCTTGGTTACTGTTTCTGTGCTGGTAGAGGGAGTCTGTACCTGATCTCGGTTCTGTTGGGGGCCGACCTCCAGCTGCTGGTCTGACCCACACAGGATTCTCAGCTCTCTGCTGTAGATCACTGGCAGTTCCCGCCGTTAGAAGGGTTGAGCAGCCTAGACTGCTCCTGTTTGTTCCTACAGGTGCTCTTGGCTAGTTTGGATGTGCTGGATGTATTCTCCCAGATGCTGGAGTCTGCTATGGTCTCCTGATGTTTTGTTTTGTTTTACTTTTTTGGCTATTTGTGGGCTTGAACTCTGGTCTTGGGTGCTGTCCCTCAGCTCTTCAACTCAAGGCTGGCACCCTACCATTTGACCCATAGCACCACATCTGGCCCTTTCAGCTTATGTTTTGCTGAGGAATCAGATCCAGGGCCTCTTGCACCTAAGAAAAGCACTGTACTGTTGAGCACCTTACCAGCCTGAACTCCTGACTATTATCGGGTGCTGGAGGCCTGTGTTGTTCAATTCTTAGCCTAGAATACATGGGTCAGGTTCTTGTGGAGTTTGGGCTTCTCTTTTCCTGAACCCCCCGCATCTTTTGCTGTCACAGGCATGATTACCAGGAGTGTAGTTCCCTGTTTTTCTCCCCTCTACTGAGGCGTATGCTCAGCTTCTGATTTCAGTTGGGAGGAGTTGGTTATGTTGCTCAGGCACCAGATCCCCAGGCCTGGTCCCAGACCCCAGCCTGGACACACCTGTTGGACCTGTGCTGCTGTGTATCCCACCTAGATTATGCAGCTTGGAGTACACAGTTCAAATTTCTTCCACCGTTGGGTTCTTGACCCAATGGCGCTGTACCAGGCTTGGGCTTTTAAGCTTCCTTCCAGGGTCTCTCTTGTTCTAGCCTGGCCAGCTGAGTGTGATTCATGGGCTGGTGGAGCTCTTGAACAGTTTCTAGGTTTAGTGGGTCCTGTGGTGCAGGTTTTGGGGTAGGGGGTCTCGGAATTACCACCAGCTCTGGTCTCCCTTGAGGAATACACTGTCCCCTGCGGGGTACTCACCCTGGAGCTATTTGTTTTCATGTGATGTAGGTTGTTGTTGGTTGCCATTGCAATCAGAGTTCAATTGAGGTGGTTGTGGGCTAGGCTGAGAGGTGGTGGCTCTGTGTGTTTCTTTTCTGTCACTGCCCCCATTGACACTGTTTGGGTCCGCTCCAAGGGATGGGCGTCTGGCCTCCACCCGAGGGGTGGGGTGGGGACTCTGTTCAGGTTCTGATTGCTGGGGTTTGTCTCTGTGCTCTCTGGATCAGCACCACTTCCTTTCAGTTCTTCTGCTCTGGTGTTCTGTGGGCATCTCATGTATCTCTGAGGTTCCTGCCATGGGGCTGAGTGGCTTTGGTGGGATGGAGCCTCCCTGCTCCAATGGAGAGTGAGGGGAAGGGGTGGGATCTTTGTGCAAGTTCCCTGCTCGGAGGTTTCTTCATTCGTCAGGATCAGCCGGTCTGACACTGATACCTCAGGGGTCTTTGGTGCCGGTGATCTGCAGACAACTCCCTGTGTATCTATCTGGGCCACTGGTAGCTCCCACCAGGCCGGGCTGGCCATGGCTTGGCACGCTGCTTTGTGGCCAATAGACGTTGGGGGAGGCGTCTTCAAGCTTCTCTGTTGTGAAATTCTTCTTTTCAACTCCTGTTTTTCTCTGGATGTTGATTTTTTTGTTGTTGTCGGTCTCTTGGGGAGATTAAACGTTGGAACTCAAACTCTCTTTTTGGTTGGGGAGAGCTGTGGCATTCCCCTAGTTCCCCGTCACCATCTTGGACACCCTCGAGTTTTTGCTTTTTTTTATTCACAAATTTTAATTTATCTGTTGAAATGAGTACTAAAGAAACTAAAGATATTTCTGGTGCTTATGTGAAAAATTATACCTTTAAATATTCTGTATTCTGTTTGTATAATGCCAATTATCTATTTTATTCTTTCCTAGATATAAGACTTTGAATTCTACATTGTTTTATAATATATAGGCTCATTAATAAATGTGTCCTTTCAGATTGCATTCCATACCAAAACAGTTTAAGATTCCTTTTTTACTAGGTCCTTATAGTATATTTCTTTGGAATAAAATGACAATGTTGTCTAATTTTAAAAGTTTTATAACGATTATGCTATGTAAAGGCCTTTCTAAGGTGAAGATTTAATACACTGATGTCAAACTAACTTTTATTTATATGGATTACATGTATTGTTACACTATTAATTTTGTAATCAACTTTTTAATAATTGTTTTTCATTTCTTGCATCTGAAGAATGAAAAATCTGGAATAATTCACAGATTTTCATATCATCCTTTGCAATTGCCATGTTAATCTCTGTATTGGTGTAATTTGGGTTCATGTGCTGCTGAAGCATGTAATGTCCTCTAAATTTAGGTAGTTAATGATGCAATATTTATACAGGATTATATCCTTGGGTGCCTGTTTGTAACAAGGAAACCTTATTGTTTCTAACAATGCTACTGATCTTATTTCCCTAAAATTCTGTGTATAATGGAAAATAATTATATTGTTCAGTTGAATGCTCACGTTTGTAATTTTTTTTGTCAATTACTATTTTAAATCTTTTTCATTTTAGTTTAATCATACTTTGAAGCATTTTTAGCTAGGTCCAAAGGGGATGGCTTTTTCAAATACTTATTTATTCAACTGAGTTTGCTCTGTGTAGCTAACGGATTCAAAGTAAGCCTTGCTTAAGAGCTACTTCTAAACTTCTGCAGCTGAAATTTTCCCAAATGCGGTCTCATTGGCACAAATGTCTACCAGATGCTTTACCCTTCTTCCATGTAGGATCAGACCAACCAGAATATCTTACCCTGATCGCGTAAATTGTCTTACTTGAACAAAATAAATCTTAGTTCCAAGGGATCATAGAAAAATGAATATTTCAGACAGAACTTTTCAGACTAGAAGGTTTTTTATCAAAATATAATGGTTTATTATACCTACCATTTCAAAAGTAGCTAAAGCCAAGAAGGTGAAAAAATTGTTCATATGCATGATTACCTAATGTCCGGGCCTGTCTACCTTCCAACCAGGCAGGAACTTAGACTACTGCCTTTCTATCACCAAATATTTTCATAGCTCCAGGAGAAGTCCATATGTTTCTCCTTGTTATTAGGCCTTAAATTGGTAATGTTTCCTCTTGCCTCCAATCTGTGAATCTACAAAGGTAAAGGTTTAAATCTAACTCTATCAAACACTGAGGTAGAGATAATGGAAAAATACTTTAAAACAGAGTAGCTTTGGATACCCTAACCAAAACAGAACAATGCAAAACATGTGCCATTTTATTATATTATATATAGTTATATATTTTATATTTATATGTGCTGATTTTATATTTCACACAGTGAAACTTACTAGAATCAATTGATAATTTGACAAATAAATTGATATTTATTTATTCCAATAAATAGAATTGGAATGTAAATAATTAAGTTTAGAATATATATTAGAATATAAAAAGTATCAATGCAATGTCTTCGGTATATACTTGTGATACCTTCTAAGTGTTCATGGTCTTCTGAATTCACATTGTTAAAAATAAATGTTGTTTTCCTCTAATCTATAAGAGATTTTACTCTGATGCTCTGTTTATTGTTTTAACTCACTGGTCCCAAACTGTTTTTCTCCATATTTCTGATTCATTCCTCCTACATATTATACTCCAATTTTGCTAATATTATATCTAAAAGACATTATTCTTCTATAGACCCATGGGTCCTAATATCTTATGGCTGAGTTACCTGCATCATCAGATAACAGGGGCAATACTTCTCACCTAGGACTACGCAACATGCCAGCAGACAGTAACTGAAAATCCATCTCAATTTCTCATTTCTTATATTTCAGGGCTCCAATTCCTTGAGAAACAAGAATTAGCAGCAAGCAATTGTGTAATGTAAGGCAACTTAAAATGAAAGATGAAGTCACAAAATCGAGAGAAATTACTGTATTTCAACCTGAATTGACAGATGACCAGCCCATATGAGTGAACAAGATCAGAAAGTGTCACAAGATTATTTTTAATACCCCTCCCCTTATGACTAATGTAATATTTCAGTCCAGCATAAGTGGGCCAAAAAATAGTTCCTGGAAAGATAGATCCGTGATTGATCTACCATGGTCAGGAAAATGACTTAGAGGTTAAATTTAATTCAGCAAAACATTAATTGAGAAGATCGTTTGTGCTTCAAAACACTGGTACTTTAGTACAACTTGGTTCTGTGGTATAAAAATGTTGTCATTCTCAAACCAACCTACATTTAATCTCCTGAAAGTGTATTCCTTTTCAAATGAACTTTTTGAAATCACACTTACCAAAATAACATTTGATAAGTAGATGACACTTAGTGACACTACAAGTTTTTCAAGTGTAGGGAGCAAGTTACAATAGACTTGATTCATTTACCCAGCACTAATGTCAGACAGGTTCAACCATTCATTAAAGTCTAAAAGTAGTACCACGCACCATTTGTGTTGCTCAGTAGGTGCCTTCCAGAAATTTGTTTAATAGATCAGCCTCCCATATTTCAACCCTAAACATTAGCTAATAAAGTAAATTTCATCACTTAATAAGGGGCATTTTAAAAAGTCACAAATACTTGCCTTATCATATGCTGTTTTGTTTTCCCTCTGTCTAACACAGTAAGAAATATGTCTTTAAGTCTTGAATATGGGTACTCATCTGAGATGTGACAAAATCTATCTTCTATTTCTATCATATTCTTCTATATTAGTATATGTTACTTTCCTTCTTTTTCCAAAACTTATAGGTAGTAGAAAGTTTTATTCCATGTAATATAAAATAATCACACATCATTGTACAAAACCATTTATAAAAACTGGTAGTTAAGAATACATTCAAAGCCATTTTTAAACTTTCTTGTTGACTAAAGATTAATCTTCAAATGGATGAGAATATAATCATGTCTAGGTGTTTCAAGTCTCCAGTCTTGCAAATTGTTATTGCAGATGAATGAATTATGGAAATATAAGCTGACATCAGTTCAAGTATGTGCAGGACTGAAACTCCATGGAATGTATATAAACCTTTCAAATATTAACAGACAGTTTAACAGAATGACTATCAGGAAGTTGAAACCAGAGAGCCATAATAGTAAAGACATAGAATGAATGAAAAATGGAACAAGGGGCAAGTACAGCTAGAATACTCAATGTACACATTTGAGAAAGGAAGTGGTAAATCGGAAATAAATCTTGGAGAATGGAGTGGTTGAGAATGATAGATGGTGTCACTGTGATCCAGGAGCAATGGATAATTAGGTGGACATATTTAATTGTAAGACAGTTGCACAACCTTTGGAAATTCAGTTAAAAAAACACAAAAACACATAAAAAACACAACCAAACAGCAATCTGTAGGGAGTATGAATATGACCTCTCAAAAATTTTAAGCAGTTAATGGAGGGAAGTCTTAGTAAAAGCAAACAAAGATGTTCAAAGAGGGCAGTTTGGCGTAGGGGAGTATTCTGAACAGATTTAAATAGATTATCTAAGGTTATAAATCACATATATCTGCTGCAAATATTATCTTTCTTCTATGAGTTCTCTTTGTCTGAACTTGATACTCCAGTCCTGAGCCACAATTGATAGCTTGGAAAAATGGAATGGAAGAAACAAAATGAAGAACCCATTACTCCACTGTAGAGAAAAAAATCCTTTATTTTTTCCTCTCATCTCTCTTCACTACATTTTATTCATACTTTTAGGTCAATTCATTTTGAATTACATTTTCCTTCTTTATTCTGGCAAAGTAATTGGTCAAATAATTCACTAAAAGTTATTTGCCATTTTATTTTATTATGCTGTTTAATTGACTAAGCGAGTCCATTAAACTTTCCTCTTGTATTTGGTTGCCATGAAACAACATCTATGTTAATGAGGACAAATCTAATGTAAAAATTGTCTCCAGAAAACCAGTCCAAGAAACTGTGATTACAAATACTTGGCTAACATTTTTCTTTTTCCTTTACCTTGAAAGTCTTCTTGTGTCTAAATTGCCCAGAAAAATAGGTGCTCCATCACTTTTTGTTTCAATCAATTCTAACCTCAAGGACATATTTTGCTAACAAGATGCTTAGAGGAAACCAAAAAATACTCAATTTTTATCTTCTCACTTAAGACTCTCCTTAGATATCATATCAGGAACAGTGAAGTTTCTCTTTGCAAAATTATTTCAATATATTATTTTTCTCTTGTTCTTGCATTTGCTCACCAAGATGTATGGAGAAGAATAGAGGTAAATCACCCATACCTTGGAAGACAGGTCTGTTACAAAAGGACAACGCTTCTGTGTCCTACTTCTATGTCCTCCTCTCAGCTCTTTCCTGATTTCCAATTAAACACAGCTTCTTGGCTATTGAAGCCTCACCCACTGCTTCATCTTCATAGTTTTTTTAAAACTCTTTTAAGGGTAGAGACCCAGCTATATACAACCAATCTGAAAAGGATCCCAAACCTCAAAATCTAAAGGAGTTTTATGACTCTTCAGGAGGACGATTGGGAGACCTAGGACCCCCCATGCCAATCGTTTGATCATCACATTCCTGCCTCATTTTGTCCCCTTTCCTATTGGCCAATATTCGTCGCTGTAACTGATCTGGATATGACCAGGTGTCAGGAATGGTAGTGGTTAGAGCCCCGTTCTTTTTTTGTCTAGGAGACAACTCCTCCGCTACTTGCACTCTCAGCAATCACTGGCAACCCAATGACTCATATCCTTTTGCAGGTTTGGTACGTGTTCCCCCATTTATTGTTCTGGCTACTAATGACTCTCAGTTTTCCCAGATTCATTTGATTCATCCGTGCACTAAAAGAGCAGTAGGATTGATCCTTGCAATCGGGTCCGCAATCATCGCTACAGTGGCTTCAGCTACCACCGCGGCTGTATTGCTGTCCCAAAGCGTGTCCACCGTGCAACAGATAAACCAGCTCATCCCTCAACTGTCATCCATAGAATTATAACATTTACAAGTTGCCAATCATCTTAAGGGAGGCCTCCTTGTGCTCCAACAACAAATAGACTTGCTCCAAGAACAGATTACGTTTCTTTGATTACAACAAGGAGGACTATGTAATGCTTTGACTAATTCTGTCGGTCAGCTTACCACTCCCGCACCCAATTTCACTGAACTTAGTAACTACCTCAAAGGCCCTAAGTCCCTTAAGTACTTAAACTTCAACCAAAACCTGCTGCATGATGTTACCCACCTAAACCAGACCACCATTCAGCTTATTCCCGCTGTCTCCTTTTTAGAAGATGTGCTTAAAAAGTTACAACAATGGTTTTCGCCATCCTCTCTGGTCATCTGGGGAGGCCGTGCACACGTAGGGCTTACTCTCCTAGGAATTATTAAATGCTTGCACTCCCGGCAAAAATGCCTCCAATGACGGGTCACCATAATGACGGTCCTTTTAAAAGAAAAGGGAAAATTTGTGGGTAGAGCCGGTCAGATCTGGTTGAGTCAGCTAGAGTAGCAGTTGAAGCACACTTCCTGCTCATAGAGACGTGACCCACAGGCACGTCTGCCTAGCTTTCCTGCCATGAGCTGTCCCTGCTCCCTACATGCCCCCGGGGGACCAATCAGTGCCTGTCACCAAGCAGTGCCCATCATCAACTCCCCGCTAAGTAATTGGCTGGGAAGGACTCAGGAGGTTGGGAAAGTTGGAGCTATAAAATCCCAACCCTTGTGCAGAAATAAACCAGAACTGCTTAAGCCTGTTCTCCCAACGTGTGTTCCTTGAGTGCGTCGTTCACACTTACCTCCTGCCAGAGATCTAGCCCTACAATGTAGCAATGGGGGAGTCCTTATAGTCCTTCACCTTCATTAGACTTGAAGCTAAGAATCTGTGATTAGTTGGAAATCAGGCAAGAGCTAAGAGGAGGACAGAGAAATAGGACATAGGAGCATTGTCCTTTTGTGAAAGACACTGTCATCCATGGTATGGGTGATTCAACTCTATTATTCTCCATACATCTTGTTGAGCAAATGCAAGATGAAGAGAAAAAAATAATCTATTGAAATAATTTTGCAAAGAATAACTTCACTGTTCCTGACATGGTATCTAAGGAGAGTCTTAAGAGAGAAGATAAAAGTGCAGTATTCTTCGGTTTCCTCTAAGCATCTTGTTAGCAAAATATCTTTGAGGTTATAAGTGATTGATCCAAAAATTGGCAGAGTACTTATTTTTGAGGGCACTTTAGACAAAGAAGACTTTCAAGGTAAAAGAAAAAAGAAAAATGTATAGCTAAATATTTGTGATCACAGCTTCTTGGACTGGTATTTTGGAGACAAAGTTTTACATTAGAGATTGTCCTCATTAACATTGATGCTGGGTTTCTGTGGCAACCAAATGCAAGCGGGAAGTGTAATGGACTCGCTTGGACAAGAAAACAGCATGATAGAAAAAAAAGGCTAATAATATTTAGTGAATTATTTTGACCAATTACTTTGCCAGAACAAAGAAGGAAATATTTAATTCAAATCACTTGACTTAAACTTATGAATAAAAGTAGTCAATAGAAATGAGAGAAAACGTAGACGACTGTTTCCTCTCCAATGGATTAATGGGTTCTTGATCTTGTTTCTTCCATTCTACCTTCACAAGCTATCAAGTGTCGCTCAGGATTGGAATATCCTTTCAGACCAAGAGAACTCGCAGAAGAAAATATTTGCAGCAGATGTAGGTGATTTATAACCTTAAACAGTCTATTTAAATCTGTTAAAATTTCTCCTCTACCACAAATTGCTCACTTCGAACAGCTTTGTATGCTTTTCCCAAGATTGTCCTTCATTAACTATTTAAAATTTTGAGAGGTCATAATCGTACTCTATAGAGATTGCTGTTTGGTTGTGCTTTTTGTGTGTTTTTGTTTTTTGTTGTGTTTTTTCACTGAATTTCAAAAAGTTGTGAAAGTGTGTTACAAAAATGTCCATCTAATTGTCCAATGTTCCGGGATCAGAGTCACTCCTTCTATCATTCTCAACCAACCCCTTCTACAAGATTTATTTCCGATTTACCACTTCCTTTCTCACATGTGTATATTAAGTATTCTAGCTGTACTTGCCCCTTGTTCCATTCTTCGTTCATTCTATGGCTTTATTATTATTCCTTTACTATTATTACTATTAATTCAATTTCCTGATACTCATTCTGTTAAACTGTCTGTTAGTACTTTGAAAGGTTTATATACATTCCATGGAGTTTCAATTCTGCATATACTTGAACTGATGTCAGCTTATATTTCCATAATTCATTCATCTGAAGTAACAATTTGCAAGACTGGAGACATGAAGCACCTAGACATGATTTCATTGCCCTCCATTTGGAAGATTAATCTGTAGTCAACAAGAAAGTTTAAAAATGGCTTAGAATGTATTCCTAACTACCAGTTTTTATAAATGGCTTTGTACAGTGGTGTGTGATTATTTTATTTTACCTGGGATATTTTCAACTAACTATAAGTATTGGCAAAAGAAGAAATATCAAATTTACTACGGTAGAGGAATATGATAGAAATAGAAGACAGATTGTATGTTTGTCAAATCTCTGATGAGTACCCATATTCAAGACTTAAAGTCATATTTCTTACTATGTTAGACATATAGGGAAAACATAAAACACCATATGATAAGGCAACTATTCATGACTTTTTAAAATGTACTTATGTTATGAAATTTACTTTATTAGCTAATGTTTTGGTTTGAAATATTGGAGGCTGAACTATTTAACAAATTTTTGAAGGTACCTACTGAAAAACACAAATGGTGGGGGGTACTATTCCTACACTTTAATGAATGGTTGAACCTGTTTGGCATTAGTGCTGGGTGAATAAATCAACTCTATTGAAACTTGCTCCCTACACTTGAAATACTAGTAACCTCACTAAATATGATCACTTGTAAAGTGTTATTTTGGCAAATGTGATTTTTAAAAGTTTATTTGAAAAGGAATATACTTTCAGCAGATTAAATGTAGGTTATCATTTATTTGAGAATGACATTTTTATACTACAGAACCAAGTTTACTGAAGTACCAGTGTTTTGAAGCACTAAGGATCTTCTCAATTAATGTTTTTTGAATTATATTTGACCTCTATGTCAAGTATTCCTAGCATTGGTAAACCAATTATGGATCTATCGTTCAGGAACTATTTTTTAGCCTGCTGATACTGGACTGAAATCATTCATTAATCATTAGGAGAACGGTATTACAAATAATCTTGTGACATTTGTGGTCTTTTCCAATCATATGGCATGGTCATCTGAAAATTGAAAGTTTGAATTACTGTACTTTCACATTTTGTGATTTCATCTTGCATTTTAAGTTGTCTTGCATTTCCCAATTGCTCACTGCTAATTCCTTCATTTCAAGGAATTGGGGCCCTGAAATGTAAGAAATGAGAAATTGAGATGGGTCTTCAATTACTTTCTCTTGGCATGTTGCATGGGCATAGGTGGGAACTTTTGCCCTAGTTATCTGATGATGCAGATAACTGGGACCTGGGATCCTAGGACCCATGGATCCTGTAGAAGAATAATACCTTTTAGACATCATATCAGCAAAATTTGAGTATAATCAGTAGGAATGCTTCAGAAATATGGAGAAAAACAATTTGGGACCAGCGAGTTAAAACAATAAACAGAGCAGCAGAGTAAAATCCCTTATAGATTAGAGGAAAACAACATTGTTTTTTTTACCATGTGAATTCAGAAGACCAAGAACACGTAGAAAGTATCACAAGTTTATACCGAAAACATTGCATTGATACTTTTTATATTCTAATATATATTCTAATCCTGATTATTTATATTCCAATCTATTTATTGGAATAATATAAATTAATTTGTCAAATTATCAATTAATTCCAGTAAGATCCACTGTGTGAAATATAAAATCAACACATATAAATATAAAATATATAATTATCTATAAGAAAATGTTTTGCATTGTTCCGTTGTGGTTAGGGAATCAAAGGCAACTGTTTTAAAGTATTATTCCATTGCCTCTACCTCATTGTTTAGGAGAATTAGAACTAAAGCTTTACCATTCGGGGATGTACAGCTTAGAGGCAAGAGGAAACACTGTGGTTAAAACACTACCAATTTAAGGCCTAATAACCAGGAGAAACATATGGACTTCTCCTGGAGCTATGGAATATATTTGGTGATAGAAAATCAGTGGTGTAACTTCCTGCCTGGTTGGATGGTAGTCAGGCCAGGACATTAGGTAATCATGCATATGAACAATTTTTTCACCTTCTTGGCTTTAGCTACTTTTGAAATGGTAGGGTGTAATAAGCAGTTATATTTTGAAAAAATACCTTCTAGTCCGAACAGTTCTGTCTGAACTGTTTGTCTCTATATAATCCCTTGTAACTAAGATTAGTTTTGCTCCAGTAAGACAATCTATGCTGTCAGGGTAAGACATTCTGGTTGGGCTGTTCCTACATGAAGCAAGGGTGAAATGTCAAGGAGACATTTGTGCCAGCAAGACCTCATTTGGGAAATTTTAAGCTGCAGAAATTTAGAAGTAGCTCTTAAGCAAGGCTTACTTTTAATCCATTAGCTCCACAAAGCTAAATCAGTTAATAAATAAGTACTTGAAAATCCATCACCTTTGCACCTATCTATAACGGCTTCAAAGTATGATCAAATTTCAAATGAAAAAGACCTAAAATAGTCATTTACAAAAACTTGCAAATGTGAGCAATCGAACAAACAACATAAGTTTTTTCCACCATACACAGAATTTTACAGAAATAAGATGAATAACAATTTTGGGAACAATAAGGTTTCCTTGTTACAAATAGGCAACCAAGGATATATACCTGTCTTAAGATTGCATCATTGATTACTTAAGTTTATAGGATACTACATGCTTCAGCAGCAGGTCTACCCGAATTACAATACAGAGATTTACATGCCTCTTGCACAAGGATGATATGAAAATTTGTGAAGTATTCCATATTTTTCATTCTTCAGATGCAAGAAATGAAAAACAGTTATTCAAAAGTTGATTACAAATATACAAGTGTAATAATATATGTAATTCATAGAAATAAAAGTTAGTTTGACATCAGTGTATTCAATCTTCACCGTTTTAGAAAGGCCTTTACATAGCATATCCTTTATAAAACTTTTTAAATAAATAACATTGTCATTTTATCCCAAAGAAATAAAATTCTATAAGGACCTAGGAATTAAAAGAATTTTAAAATGTTTCTATATGGAATGCAATCTGAAAGGACACATTTATTAATGAACGTATGTATTATAAAACAATGTCGAATTCAAAGTATTATATCTAGGAGCGAATGAAATAGATTATGGACATTATACAAACAGAATATTAAATATTTTAAAATATACTTTTTCAGACAAGCACCAGAAATATCTTTAGTTTCTGTACTACTCATTTCAACAGATAAATTAAAATTTTTTCTGATTTAAAAAATCACAAACTCTATAGAAATCATTATAGATGTATACAAACAACTCAAATATATTTTGACATCAAAGTCAGGCAATTCACTTGGAAGAATACCATGGAATACATGAATTTTTAAAGTAAGGTATTGCTGTTGCTTTGTATTGTGAAAATATTTTCTATGGTCACATAGGATGGAGTGGCAATTTTGAAATTAAAGAAAATTAACTGATCCATTAGGACTTAGGAGAACAATTTGTACAGCTTTCCACAACTTCCAAGAGGTAGTGATACATACTTATCCTTTTGGCAATATCAAATTCAGTTTCTTCCAAGTTGTGCTTCAGACCTGGCTTGATATAATGGTTCAATAGAAGGAGATCCAGCGTATCATTGCTATATCTATTCCCAGCAGCAAGATGCATGGGGGTCAAGAAGCCTTTAACTTGGCCATTGGTATCTGCATCATGATGAAATAAAGAAGCCACTCTGTTATTATTCCATGTATGAGTACTGTGCAGGGATGTCCAGCCATTCGCAGTTATTGCATGAATATCTGCCTTGAGCCACCAACTCATGGACAATATCTAAGTGTCCACTGTAGGCTTCTCGATGAAGAGGGGTATGCTCATCGTCATCCCTAGTAATCACATGAGTGACCTTTTTGGAAAGTAGTCTCTGCACTGTAGTAAAGCGATTGTTTTCAGCAGAACAAAGAAGAAATTTGCTTGGATACTATTTCATTTTTTTTTGCAATTGATACCATTTCTCACTTTTTCATCTTGTTCCTCAACTTCATCAGAATTGCCTAACCAGAGACTTTGAGTGCCAGTGAGAATGAGCTGTCCATGTATTTCCCCAATAGTTAACATTGGATGAAATGGTCAGAAAAATCTGGTGAATTTGCTGCATCTGTTTTTTTCACTATTATTTATTTTCTCTTTTTTCATTTTTACTATTCTAAATTATTCTAACTGGAGAGTAGGGAATTGGTAGAGAGCAGAGGAAAGATTTTCCTCCGTATTTAAAGGTACAGACTGAAAATGAGGACCAGTGTTTTCTTCTTGTGCAGCTTATTCTAAGAATGAGAAAACAGGAAATAATGTCTTCTATGTAAATGAATTGGGATATGGCAGAGCAGAAAGTGAAATGATGCAACCAAAAATATAAAAGCAAAATAAATTATGATAATTATGGAGCAATCATATTACTTATAAGAACCATGAAAGGGAGAGAGGAAGAGAGAGACAGATGTGCAATGATTTAGCTACCCACAAAATCCATCCCTCTCATCAAATTATAGAGCAAATAAATTTATTTTTTAAAAGAGATGGAAATAGAATTTAAGATCAGATGTCTCCATTGTTTTTAATTATATTCTTATTATCTTAAATACTTGTACAAGGGAATTTTCATTCAACATATCAGTTTTTTAAAGTAAAATGGATCTTTATATAACTTTTCCACACCCTTCCAAACCTCACCCCATTTTAATTTTTTCTAGTTTCATACTATCTGTATTGAATATTATACCTTCAGGCTCCTCCTCCATAACTCTCTTTATTCCTTCCTTTTGACTTCCACTCACATATTCCAAGTGATAGTTTCCTGGTATTCATTTTGTTGGAGTAAAGTTCAATTTTATAAGAAATTACGCCTTTGAAATACTCCTCTGCAAATAACATGCTTTGGTTAATATTTTTGTGTAAACTTTCCAAATATGGCTCTGACTCAGTTCCATTAATATATTTTTAGATCTATCCATTTCGTTGCAAATAATGTAACAGTCTTCAAAATGGATGGGTTCAATCCAATTGTGTATATGTGCCACTCTTTCTCTAATCATCACTCTGCCAAAGGGCATCTGGGCTGTTTCTGTAACTTGGCTACAGTGAATAGTGCAGCAGTGAACATGATTGTGAAAGTGATTTTACTGTTACGTTTTGGAATAATTCATCACTTCCTTTGTGGGAGCAATACTCTATCCAGTTTTCCATAATAAGAACATCCTTCCCTTCATCTTCATCACAATGTATTGCAAGTCCTCAAAAACACACTTACCCCTACACTTACCCCTACAGGTCTCAATAAGCTAAAACATCACTGTGCCCATATTCTTTCAAAACATTTTTTCATAATTGTACATATAATTTAGTGAGAACCTTCTATGTACTTTCCTAATGTGGGAATGAGGGACATGACAGAGTAAACGTAAGAAATATGCAACTTAATTAGCTATTATCATATTTAAAATCATGTTCAGCTCTAATTCATAGCCTCACATAATATTATTTTAATCTTTATTTGATTACTTCATCTAACCTGTAAATTATATCAGGTGAGTTAAAAGCATAGGCAAAAAGTGTGGTTTGATTTTGACACTCATGTGTGAGGTTGCACAACATGGGCAAATAGATGGATTGGAATTAATAGCTCTTATCCATTTTGTTAACGTAGAGATGATTTTCCCAACCTGATTCTTGAATTCTTATTCCATTCAACAACAAGAAACATGTGATAATTTCCTTTGTTTTGCTCCTTATTAACTTTTTTCCATTTTATTTTATAATGGATGATTTCATAAATGTACTGTACATACAAAAATATGCTAAATATTTCTATCCGTATGCATTGATATATACATACACACATATATTATGCAGGTTATATGATAATATATAATTTCAGTAACTGTACAATTTACTAAATTATTAAAACTATCGATGGTTCATGCCTGGCATCCTGGTTACTCGGGAGGCTGAGATCTGACAATCATAGTTTGAAGCCATCCTGGGCAAGAATGTCCAGGAGCCTCTTATCACCAAACGATCAACAGAAAATCAGAATTGGAACTGTGGTTCAAATAGTAGAGTGGTAGCCTTGAGAGAAAAATCTCAGGGATATCATCCAGGTTCTTAGTTTAGGAAGTACAATCTACCCAAATAAAATCTATTTAATTTACACCTGTGTAATTAAAGTATTTCCATCACCCAAATGCACAACCATGCTCATTTGCAAGGTAACTCTGTTTTGTCTGAAGTACCATAAAATATTTTCACTTAAGGTGAAAGCATTGGAACGTGGGTTCATTCTATCTCTCTCATGAATTTTTCCACTCAAATATTCAAATCTTACAATTATTCCAATTATTTAAAATAATAGCTTTTTACTTTAATACCCAAATATTAGAGTTTGAATTGAGTGTCTTGTGCCCCATAAATGGGTGTTCTTACCACTTTGTCATGTCCCCAGCGCTAAATTATCCTGATTATTTTTCAGATCCTTGTGTATGACCTTGGGCTCAGTCCATGTTATGTTATTCTTCCTGGAATTTAGAATAACAGGTGCATGGCATTGTGTACTGATTTTTTTGTCCAGTCTGGGCTTTAACCTCTATCCTCTCAAGAGTAGACTCCCATGTAGTCAGGATTTTCATAAGTTTGTGATAGCTGATGTTTTTTTAAGACTTTGCATTTCCTGCAGGTTCTTGACTACTGAATTAATTTGTTTTCTTGGGTTGTGTTGTTTCATTTGAATGTATGTGTTGAGTTGTTCCTCACTTGTACTTTTGTTTCTTTCAATCAAGTTCTTACCTAAAATGCTGAGAAACCAATTCTTCTTTTTCATGATAGTCAAGGTGAACATGATTTATTACAAAGCAATTTCAGTAATATTTAAACATCTTCATATCTATGGATGGTACATAAATGATAAGTGCTGTGACGGGTTTTTTTTATTTTCACAGCAGTCTTTGCCATGCACAGACAGATCATCATAAAATCTATGAAGATAATAAAACTACAAATGCAAGCAAAGAGAAGAAAAACCTATTATTAATTTTTTGACAGAGGCTTGCGTTCTAGAGAAAGAAATACGTTGCTTGATGCAAGATTTCACAAAATTGTATTGCTAGGGTGAAGCTAAACAATCATCTAATTCTACAGAATTGAGGGAGAAGAATCAAACTCCTGAATAGTTTACATATGGGTCAAATAAAAGCATGCTTCTAAAAAGAGAGTTTACTTTAGAGAAACATGATGAGTTCTATGTAAATAGGTGCTTAGCTGATTTTGTTAATTTGTAAACTAATACAGGGAAATAGGGTACAGCAAGGTAAAAAAAAAGAACTTCGCATTGAAATACTCATGTGTGTGTG
Organism: Dipodomys merriami; assembly: GCF_024711535.1. Lineage (NCBI taxonomy): Eukaryota > Metazoa > Chordata > Mammalia > Rodentia > Heteromyidae > Dipodomys > Dipodomys merriami. The sequence continues at coordinate 1,096,401 of NW_027202926.1, read as the reverse complement.
TGTGTGTGTGTGTGTGTGTGTGTGTGTGTGTGTGTGTGTGTGTGTGTGTGTACATGCACGTGTATACACGCATGCATATGTGCAAGTGCTCATTTATTCATTCATCATCCCTAAGCTTCTTTGTCCAAGGATAGTGGCTTACCACTTGAGCCATTGTTCCACTTCTGGTTTTTTGGAGATAATTGCATGTATTTTCATGATTGGACTGGCTTTGAATAGTGGTCTTCATATCTCAGCCTCCAGAGTAGCTAGCTAATCTTACTCAGCCCCCAAGTAGCTAGTTAAAATTCGGCCTGTCCTCTATACTTCACTGCTTTTTTATTCTTGTCCTGAGGTGTTCACATGCCTAAGTCATATATATGTCTGAACTCTTAACTACTGAGGAGGCTTGAGAACAGAACCCAGGCCAAAAGTTTAGTGGACTTCTTTCTCAATCTATAGTTGGGTGCATTGGATCATTTCTACCATCCTGCCCTATCTACAGGTTAAGATTGGAAGGGCTGCCGAATCCAGGCCAGCCAGGTTAGGAAGCAAGACAATTTGGTGTGCAACTCTTATGCCCTTGATAATGAGAAGGTTAAAAAGTCAGATCAGATGCATGTTCTTTTGAAAGGGAACCCCTATCCTAAAATTAACCACTGATATGACACCACTCTACAAAAACAATACCCAAGTTGAACACAATTTCCCACAACCAAAATAAGCATATACTTTAACATGCAAAAACTTAGTACAATCTGCTTTTTGCTCTAATATCAGCTTCATCTAATTATCATATCATGTGACAGAATAGTTTCTTCATTAAACTGATTATATATTTTAAGAAACCTAGAAAATTCTTTCTCACATATTAAATCAAACGAATGGCAAATTGCCTCATTTCTTACCTATTTGACTACCACTATAAATTCATCTTATGACTATTATTAATAGTAATATATTCAGATTTATTAATTTACTTTGTAACAGTTTTTAAACTTTTGGCTTCTCTGCTGAAGTTGAAGTATTTAAATAGTATCATCAAATTTTATTACTTGGGTACTTAGGGCAGTTTTTTAAAAAGTTTTAAACCAATGGTTTCTAGTAATTCTGTTTTTTTTTGGGGGGGGAGGGTGTCGGATCATGGGACCTGAATTCTGGGCCTGGGTGCTGTTCCTCAAGGCTAGTTCAAGGCTAGCACTCGACCACTTGATCCACAGCGCCACTTCCAGTTTTTTTTTCTGTTTATGTGATGCTGAGGAATTGAACCCAGGGACTCAAACATGCAAAGCAAGAGTTCTACCACTGAGCCACCTTCCTAGCTCTCTATGAATTCTTAATTGGTATATTATTTAGTTTATTTTTAATTTCAATTTAATTTTATTGTAAAGGTAATTTACAGAGGGGATACAGCTACCTAAATAAAGTAATGAGTACATTTATTATGGAAGGAACATATTTATCGCTTCCATTGATTTTTTTGCACACTCAAAAAATAAAACTACTGATGCTTTTCCTGTCGATATTGACCAATGGGTACTTTTCTTTCTTCATGCATTTTTTATTATAAAATTGATATACAGAGGGCTTACAGTTATTTAAGTCAACTAAAGAGTACACTTCATTTTATTTTCTAAATTTTGAACTTAATTATTTTCTTTTGTTTCTTTAGGGTAATTCTTTTTTCAGAGTTGTAAGATTAGTTAATTTAGTTTTGCATAATTTTAACACATGTAAATTATTCAGAGATATATTTTTTGCTTTCAAAATAGTTAACATGTGAATTTTTAAAAATTATTTTCTTAAATTTTATATGGTTGATGAATTTAAATAAATTTAATTTCTTAAAGTTCTAAACATATTTGTTCAGGTAATGAATACTGTATTTTCAAGAAGCACATACTTAATAAAAAAGGCTGCATTACATGGTCACTTTTTGGAAATATTTATACTTGAATTAAAAAAAAAACTGAGCTGGGCATAGTGATTTGTAGTTTCCATTTTCTAACTATGGTGGGAAGTGTAAATAGGGTTTGCAATTCGGGAGAGACTGGGAAAATATGAGACCTTATCATAAAATTTCCAGAGTGAAATGATTAGAGATATAGCCATGCCTAGCAAGATATAGAGCACCTGGTTATCATATACTAAATCTTGAGTTAAAACACCAGTAACATCAATCTTTTATCAAAATAAAAGTATACATGTTTCAAAATGTTTATTATTTAAAACTTGTTTGCAAATTTCTCATGTCTTTTATTTCTTAATTTTCAATTTACTTAATCTATAAGAATCCAAGTATCTTGTGACTTTTATTTCTACTAAACTTTTAAATAGTATGAGCAATATTATGATTTCATATATTAAAATACTTTTACTGTTTGTGATAATTTCCTCTGTTTAATATGATAATAACAGTATTCCAAATGTGTGTATGTGCTATGTGTGTGTGTGTTTATGTGGGTTTTGTGTGTGTGTGCTTTGTGTGTACTTTGTAATGCTTGGGAGATCACACAATTGTTTCACATATGTTAGGCCAAAGTTTTATCACTGAACTATACTGTCTAGTTATAATACAATTTGTGTTTTAAGTTATGACTTTTTAAAATTTTCATTCCTAGTATGCTTTTCAAAATTATATATGATAAAATGTGATCCATCTTCTATCCACATTAGCAACTGTTAGTTTTATTCTTTCTCTTATTTCTTTGGAAATGAATTATATTCCTATTACAACTTTTTTACATTGTAACAGCTCTATACAATGCTTTGTTTTCTATTTTAATTTTTCCATGTTATCTGACTTTCAGTCCAAACTATCAGGTGGATTAAAAAGAAACTTGATTCAGAACACTTTATTTTTCTCCTTCTCTTCTCTGAAGTCTTTCTGTTTTTTGAAACAATACCAATGACATACAGCTCCTATGTGATCCACCATTCTTCCCCATCTCTCTCTCTTCTGCAGTACAGCTCAAGTCGTTATCATTCAGCTTTATTATGCTATAATGTTATCTAAAACTTAACTCATTCCTAAATTAATTTTAGTTGCTTTGAGCAATCTCTAAAGACATTTATCTATATATAATATCAGGGGTTTGTGTTTCCACAATGTGCGAAATATGAGTGACTATCAAACATCCAGATATCTCTGGAGAATATTGGTCCACCTGCTCAATAATACCGTATGTAAATTCAAGGAATTCATAACAATCTTGTAAAATGGTGTAGCTTGAGCCTTCATACAAGCTTTGAATCTTATTACCATGTTTAGTGAAGATAACCTAGTTCTATTATAAGAACAGAGGCATAGAAGAAGGTAACAGATTTTTCAAAAATAAATTCTTAGTTTTATGTTCCACAGATAATGAAAAGGATGCTATGAGACTTTATGAAATAAAAACAGAATCTTAAATGGTTGTATTGGCACTATTGCCTCTCTAGATTTAAAGAATGATCTTAGAATATTACCTCAATCCTTTGTTTGTGTGTATGTATGTCGGTCATGGGGTTTGAACTCTGGGCTTGGGAGTTGTCCATGTGCTCTTCAGCTCAAGGTGAGCACTCTACCGCTTGAGCAACAGCAAAACTGCCAGTTTTCTAGTGGTTTATTGGAGATAAGATTCTCATGGACTTTCCTGCCCAGGATAGCTTTAAACCACCATCCTCAGATCTCAGCCTCCTAAGTAGCTAGGATTACAGGCGTGAGCCACCGGCACCTGGCCTACCTGAAACCTTATAAAGAATGATTATCAAACTAAATGTGAGATGTAAAAACCTGTAAAACATAAATGTAAATATTCATGACATCGGATTAGTAAAGGTTTCTAAAAATTTGACATGGAAAACATTAGTAGCTAAAGAGAAGCAAGAACTGGATTATATCAAGTGATAACCTTTCATAATTCAAAGGACACTATAACAGAAACGAAACCATATCCAACAGATAGAGGGCATATATTTGTTAATGCTACAATGTTAATGCTACAATGATTCTGAAACTTAAGTGTTTTTTGGGAGGGGTCCGGTTGTGGGCCCTGAACTCTGGGCCTGGGCCCTGTCCTTCAGCTCTTCAGCTCAAGGCTAGCGCTCTACCACTTGAGCCACAGAGCGCTCTACCACTTGAGCCACAGAGCAACTTCCAGCTTTTTTTTTGCTTATGTGATGCAAAGGAATCGAACCCAGGGCCTCAGGCATGCAAGGCATCGCTCTACCACTGAGCCACCTTCCCAGCCCCTGAAACTTAAGTATTTTTATATCTTCTAATTCTATATAAATTTTTTCCTGAATAGTATATTTCGTTAAATAACATATGCAAATTAATAGTCAATAGGAGGAGCATATGAAATAAGCTCCTTTTTAGTGTCTAAGAAGTAATAAAAACTCACTAATAAGTCCATAATATAAAAAGAGGACACAAAATATAGTAATGCATTTGTGGAGAAATTGATATACTTCTGATAGTGATCGATTTGTATAAAACTACAATCATTTTAGCAAATAAGATTTCAAGTCTTCAAAAGGTGAAAGAGAATTTTTATAGGATCCAGGCATTACACTTCTATGAATGTATTAAACAGAAGTAAAAAAACTTTTTTGGATAGAGAATGTAGTTAATTGACAGTGAACTTGAATAGTATGTGTGAGACCCTGGAAATGATCCGCAAAAAACAAATTTGGAAAAGACACACTATAGAGGATGTATGCTGGGCAAATTCCTGAAACTGAATTTTATATCTATTTTTAATGTCTGTTCTAAAATTTACAGCATTTCTATTTGAAGGAATGCAAGTTTGTGAAAATCGGGCTTTGAAAACCTATGAAGGCACAATTCACTTCCAAAGCACTAAAATGTATACAATAAAAGGAGATAATATATTGTAAGTGAATTGCATGTCAGGAAAAAAAAAACTATTGTTAAAACTTCTTCACACAAAATGCAGAATAGCTAAAAAGATGTTTTGGTGTTGGCTAAAACTCTTTGTAAACTACTGCATTTAAAACAAAGATGTGATTTCTGTTTATTTTGAGGGTATTTTGGCCGTTTGGATTTATACAGAGATAACTCAATCCAAAAGTATATGTGATAACTGGAATACCTAGGAATTATGCATCAATTCTAAGTAATTTTTTTATTATTTTTTATTGTGAAAATACTGTACAGATGGGTTACAATTACCTGGGCAAGATAATGAGTACATTTCTTATCAAGCATTGTAGCCTCCCCCTTTGTTTCTCCTTCCTCTCCCTTCCCATCCTCCCCCTGTCCCCCCACCCAATCCTCCCTGTTCCCCCCCAAAGTTGTAAAGTTCATTTTTCAACATAACGACTTTTACATCTCATTGTTAAAATGAGTCCACCTGTATCCCTATTGTTTTCCCATGGTTTCCCTTATTTGCAATATCTAGTATATGTCTGAGTCAAGCAGAAAAGGCCAGATAAGGTGATGTTAGGGAAATGAACCCTAAGGTAGGTATTCAAATGTTTTCTTTTCTTTCGTACGATTGTTTCTAACACATTTATGATTATTTCTTTGTTGCTTTGTATGTCCCTCCCCCACAGTATAACCCCTGCTTTCACTGTATTTGATGTCGGTATAATTGTGGAGGGGAAGGGGTAAAACTTCTAAGTAATTGAGAAACTTTTCTGGAAGAAACTTTTAGCAAATGACAAAAGACACAAATCTATGCATCTGCATTTTATGAAAGTCATATATTACATGCTCAATCCAATTGCTTATCTCTAGTTTTCTAGGAAAAACGTATTCTCAAGATAAGAAACAAAAGCAGTGAAAATAACAAAATACACAATCATCTTGATTTATTTGTGAAAGTAACAAATGAAATAAAATAATTCCACTGAAGGGAATCCAATATTAGTGTATGTGAAGATCTTCCTAAATGCCAATATCCATTACATTTTTGGAATTTTAATTTCTACTAACATAGGAAAACTAGAACAAAAAAAACAAATACAGACTTAGAGTGAACCAGCCTTGAAATCATTTTCTTAATTGTTTTGAAATTACAAAAGAATTGATACTCCTTTGCTTTGGAAATCATTTGAAAATATTTATCACTTATGATCATTCAAATACCAAGCAAGAGTAATTTTATATAATCATTATAAATATCATTTTATTACTATTGTAAATTAGAATAAAAAAATCAATCCCAATATATGACGTACCTATCATTATTCTTAACTTCTAATCATTACCTAAATATCTTAAACAATCTAAATAATCATGTCTTTAACATGGACGTAAATGTTCTATACTTTTTTACTTAACATTTTCCAGGGGTATGTATTCATGTTTCTAAGAAATGTTCACAGCAGTTAAAAGATGCTTTTGTGAAATTAATGTGCTTGCTACATTTTTTGTTGTGGGTGTTGTTTTTAGTGGTTAATTGGAGATAAGAATCTAACAAGTACTTTTCTGTCTGGGCTAGTTTCGGAAACAATTCTAAGATCTCAGCACCCAGACTAGCTCTTATTATAAGGGTGAGTTACCGGCACTTGATTTCATGAAGTTTTTTTAAATTTTAATTCTATTTGAAGATACTTGTTTCACTAAAATGTATATCATTCTACACATAAATTTAGATATATGTATATATTTCTGAGGACAAATATTCTCTAAAAATATACTATTCTACACATAACATTTATATATAGAGAGAGAAGACAGATATACATATATATATAGAGAGAGAAGACAGACTCACTCTAAAAATTATATGCGACTATTTTTGACCTTTTTCATTTCAAAGATATACAGTCTATTTTTCTAAAAGTTTTCTAGAATAAAATAACTAATATTTCAATAGAAAGTAGGGTTTATTACTTTCAAGGGAATTTTAGATATACACATGATATTATAGTAACATTTACAGTATATTACTTGAAAAGGTTCTGCCCAAACTCTTAAATATTTGATTGTAGTTAGGGGAAGAAAGGAAGTTAATTCATACTGATTAGGAAATTGCAATGCTTCAAAAAATCTATTCCATAATTTGTTATAAGCACATAGTCAAACTACCTGATATGGTTTAGGTTTTTTGTTTATTTGTTCAAAATTTCAATATGAATTAATGCACAGTGGTAACATTAAAATTATTAATCAAAAGACAAATAATAAAATCATAGACACATATCTGATGTTCAATAATTAGCACTTATGTTGCTAATAAAAATTTTGATGGGGAGGATGATGACCACAGTGTAGCCTGATAATGACGATGTTGTGATTGAAAAGGAAAAAAAAAATACGTAGATATCTTTGAAGCTGGATTTCCCACATTGAATGCATAGTTATAAACAGCGTTGGATTACATACAATAAGAATAAGAGGAGGAGGGCTGGGAAGGTGGCTGAGTGGCAGAGTGCTGCCCTTGTCTACATGAGGCTCTGGGTTTGATTCCTCAGCACCACATAAGCAGAAAAAGCGGGAAGTGGCACTGTTGCTCAAGTGGTAGAGTGCATTGAGCGAAGAGCTGAGGGACAGTGCCAGGCCAAGAGTCCAGGCCCCATGACGAACCAAACAAAACAAAACAAAACAAAACAGAATAACAAAAGGAGAGTTTGAATATCAAGAATTACAATCACATAAACAGGTACAGACAGTAAAAACCCTAATGTTATTCCAGCAGTCTTTCTAATGTATATACACTCACTGTTCTTGGTGGTATTATTTTCTTATAAATAAAATCGTTTATTTCCACATTTTGATGGACTAAGATGTAGGTTTCAACTTAGTGTGATTAGTTCAAATAACGTTCTCATATAGATACCATTCAATAACCAATGTTTTCAAATGATATATTAAGAGTATGTTCTTCATTACAGCTGTAAATACATGACACAATTTACATAATACTACTTACATTTCTGCAGTTACCATAAAAGGACACAAGCTGCAGAGCCAGGAGTTAAAATTTATTTTTATTTCTGCATAAAACTATTTCTGACTTTATACCAACAAACTGAATTTGACACTTTCCTTATTTGTAAGCTAAGGTAGAAAATGTATTGACTGTTTACTTTCTTTTTCCTTGCTCTAGACGTCAACAAATATATTCTTCAATATTTCTGGCAGATTACATCCATTAAATGTAAGACCAACATTCAATGTTGTGAGTAATTAATGGTACTAGAGTTTTTGTCTGAGTTATTCACTCTGTGTGCTTACAAGGAGACTCATTGGGTGATAGAGAGGACCAATATGAAAAGCTAGAAGTCAACAAATATATTCTTCAATATTTCTGGCAGATTACATCCATTAAATGTAAGACCAACATTCAATGTTGTGAGTAATTAATAATACTAGAATTTTTGTCTGAGTTCTTCACTCTGTGTGCTTACAAGGAGACTCATTGGGTGATGGAGAGGACCAATATGAAAAGACTGGGGAGAAATGCATACTTAGTAAACAGTTGGTTTAGGACTGAGTGACTGGTGATGGGTATTTGCAATAGGCTGGTGTGTCAGGGTCATAAAAAGAAGTACATAGAAATTACGTTAGTGACAGAAACTGAGAAAATCTTGATCATTCATCTTATCTAATGGATGGAGGTAGGGTAAGAGGAAATCTAAAGTTTTTCCACATCTCTGTCTCCTAACTGTGTTAGTTACATTCTTGGTGATAAGGATGGATTTAGATGGATTTATCTTGGTGATAAAGATGGATTTAGAGGAAAAAACTCTCTGATAGTTCTAAGATTTATGTTAAACAGATGCAAAGATAGGTCTGTTTGGACATCATCAAAATATTCATAACCATGAATATGAAAAATAATAAAATCAGGGACATTATTAAAGGGAAGAGGAAAAGGAATGTTCTGACGAAAGTGTGAAGAATGTGAGTACCAGAGTGGACAAGATTGGAGGAAAGTGATAAATAAGGAAACAAAAAAGGAATAAACACAGATTTACAGAAGAAAAGGAAGGAAAGAATTTTCAGGAAGATATTGAAGGAAACCTACTATTTGGATTTGAAAAGTAAAAGGACATAGACAAGTTCAATAAGAACAGTGTTTTGGTGAAAGTTATATTGATAAAATGTTGAGATGTGAATGTGTGGACAAAATTCTGGATCGATTAATTCAACAGATCCTGTTGATTCTAAATGTTGGGAACAAATGCTTTAATCCTGACCTTAGAAATATTATACAGATATAACTGTCATGAACTTTTCTTAGTGGTATTCTGTGAATATTTTTGAAAACTTTATTTAGCTAGGAGATTATAGATTGAACTACAGCACAAAAAAAGCCTAATTTGTCCTACAGTTCCAATTAGTGACCCATCTATGCATATCATTTTGGGATTTTATTGAAATATATATAGATACGTTTGGATATCTTATCAGCCTACTCATTATAAATGTAGGACAAGTAACACCAAGTATTAGGTTGAATATACAACTTTAATGATGTGACTGAAGACTCCTGGAATTGATTCCTCTTTAGAATAGAAAATGCCTCAATAGCAATTGACACATCATAACTGCCATATACACTATTGAAATCTAAATCTTGTTAGGTATATCTCCATGCTAAAATAACACTGCCAACCAACCTGACACAAGTTCTTATACGTAGGAAAATGTTCTTATAAACTTCAAGCTTTTATTGAATGGAAAAATTCAGACAATACTCTCACCACGAGGATTAAATGCCTAACAAGATAAGAACTTTTGCTTTAATGCTTTTCTTTCACTTTCTCATACACATTGTCAAGTAGTGAAGGATTCTGATTTAACAATAAGACAATCGTGACTTTTATTAACACAACATCTAGGATCTAATGTTAATTTGGATACTTACTAATTAGCTCCAAATTTTGTGGATATTTATATTTCTTCTGGGTAAACTAATGAACTCCATGAAAATGTCCCTAAGGAGCCTTTCAATTCTAATATCACTGTCTCAAAATGCTTTAAATTCTACATCCTTTAATGTGGGCATAGGGTTGAGTATTACCCTATTGCTTAACATGGACAAAGTACCTTCATACATAGACTGGGCGTGTACAAACAAGAAGTGGTAGTTGAACAATGTTCTTAGCAGTTTGTACAGATGAAATGGAAATAGAGCAACTATGAACTCAAAAGGAATGTGCAAAGAAGACAAAGGCACAAAGTAGAATGTTCCAAGAAAAGCTAAAGTATAATTTCAAATAATGTGCTCAGGTGTGAGGGTGTGTTCAAAGTACAGGTTCAGACAATATAGTTGGATATCTTGGGCGGAAAACTGCTTTAAACTGTTCTGGGATAATTGTACAAGTAGAAGGCCCTAATTTTGACTCTAATCAGCCACAACGTCATCAATTTACCAAGTGCAAAGTGAGAAAAAGAGGGCTGATCACAGTTAGTGTTGAAACAATGGCAATAACATAACTTTTCTTGTAAGTGTTCATTTATTTTGGAGCATTTAAGTAGGGAAAAGCCAAGTAAATATTTTGCATGTACCTAAATTAAGTGGGACGTATTATATTGGTATCTCTTTAACTTGGAAGTTTTAGATTATGTCTTTTTGTACTCTAACTTGGGATAATGATCTGCTGTCAGTTATTTTCTTCTCTTACCATTTTTTTGCCCTTCCACTTACATAATTATTATTTAAAGAGACATAATTGAGCTTGCCCTTCTAAATTCTTCAAATTTATCTGAACTACTTCATACTTCTGGCAGCCTCCTATATCTTTCTCAAGGGAAACATTTTGTCACTACCATTTTTATCCTACATGATATTGGATATCTTCCTGGCTAATTCACGCAAGATATACATTAGACTCATCCTATATCTCAACATTTGTACCACCATAAAATACTATCTTACATAGAAATCATGATATTAGTATATCTGTTGAGGCAGCATCTGTCATTTTTGAATGACCTTAAGTGATACTTACATGCAATCATGTTTTAAAACAATATGCCACTTAGTAGATGAATGAATTGACAAAATGTGGTTTAAATATGTACGGAGTACTTCTATGCTTCCTATTCATAAGGAAATGGAAAGACTTGGAAAAATCCTACTAAAAAAATAAGCAAGACACAAAGAAACAGATTTCATGGTTTCCCTCATTTGTAATAACTAGGAAATATCTGATAGTCTTAGCAGATGAGCAGAATGAATCAGTAGCTATGTATAAATGACCATATAAAATGATGCTGAGCAAAATAAACTCCTAGATATGGAAAGAGAGGTTTGTCTTTGTGGTTGTTGTTTTTAATGTACTATGTGATTTCTTTTTTCTTTTGTGTTTTCCCATATGGTTTGTCCATTGTTGTATTTGGATTCAGTATCCTGTGTATTGTATATACATTTATCTTCATTTGGCAAGCGAAGCAGAACAATAAAATGGCGAGACAAAGGACAAAAGGCAAACCAATGCAGTAGCAATAGTCACAGGACAATATATTGGAAATTTACATTACAATTTGTGAGTGGTATTGGGGTGAAGGAAAAGTGAGAAAAATGAGGGAGGGGGTAAAAATTTTGACATGTTATTTATTCAATACCTTACAATTACTGCAACCCCTTCTATATATCACCTTGACAATAAAATTAAGTTAAAAAATGAGCTACATAAAATATAATTTCACTGTATTGGTATAGTAAATATTATTCTATGTGTATTACCTTTAAAAATGAACATTTTGGTTGCTAATTTGAATTACCTCTTTCTTTGTCAGACATCAACTGGAATGTTATCAAACTATACAATATTTTCAGAATATACTTGGCATTATTTGGAAAAAAACATCATTTTTAGTGTTGTCTCATACTAAAACAGAAAACCGTTCAATTCTATGGAAACTCCTAACTTTGAAAACTTACTAATTGTTAAGAGGAGAGAATATATCTGTTCCTCAACATTCCTATGACTACTAACTACTCATTTTCAAATTCTGAACATGCCATACCAGAGACATTCAAAAGAGTACCTGTTTGTATTTTATTTAATTCTGCAATAGATGCAATTTTCAATGAGGCATTACATATTTAAAAGTCAACAGAAAAAATAGACACGTTCTTGTAGAGGATAAAACTATGAAGTAACTATAATAATTAATTTTTTTTTGGTAAGTCGTGGGGCTTGAAATCTGGGCTTGGGCACTGTCCCTGCACTCTGCAGCTCAAGGTGAACGCTCTACCACTTGAGCCACAGTGCCACTTCCAATAAAAATTCCGTAAGAGTAAACTTTTGTTCATAAGATTAACTATTATTTCTATGACAATCAATCCCAAGTTTTTATGCCGTAAAGTCATCCTAGTCCAACAGTTTCCAACTTGTAAGGTGCACGTTATGAATCCCTAAATTCACATCATGACTAGTTTATCAATATTGTGAAAAAATACTACACTTTTGCTAATGTGATGCCCTTCCTATTGTGGAAAGAATAATACACTTAACTTTGCTACATCATTTTCCCAACAGTGGTATTCTTGAGATCAGAACACTTGCAAATAGAATTTATTTTTATTTTTATTTTATAATTATTTTACTATATATATATATATATTATCTATCATAGATATTCAGAAGATCTGTATATCTTAATATTAAGAATTGAAGATTATGGTTGAAAGCCCACCCAGGCAGGAAAGTTCCTTGGATTCTTATATCCAATAAACTCATAAGGAAAAGCCAGACCAAAGTGGCACTGAGGTTCAAGTGGTAGAGCAGTAGCCTTGATCAAAAACAGGCTCAGGGACAGTGCCCAAGCCCAGGGGCTAAGCCCTAGGACAAACCAAACAACAAAATCAAAATTTAAAAACCCCTCAAACCTAGCATTTTTCTCATTGTATACAGATGGACATAATTAAGAAATTACTTTCTGTGTTATGTAAAGGTAGGAAAAAAAGATGTCACACAATTACTCTCTTCATACCATGTTACACCAAAGTCTCAAAAGATTGCTCTTTTTCTATATTTATAAATTAATATCATCAATTTGTTGACAATTTGTCTAGATTATTCACATTATCATTTTACACATGAACTGTTGGAATTATCTATTAACTAAGTTCTTATTATACCTCACTTGAAAGACTACTCTAGTCAATTAGAATGCCAGAATCATTTGTGAATTTGTAAATTAAATATTTTATTTGAAAAGAATTTTGCAGTATCCTATAGAATATTAAATTACAAACAAAAATTATCTATTTTAAATCTAATTCTAATTTAGGCAAGTCTACAAAGTCCTATATTAAATGAACTTTCCTATTTCTCCAGGCTTAAACTTTTGTAATTCTTCATCATTTCTTTGGAATCTAACAGAATGATGCTTACTTTTTCAAATTTTTGGTTGGGAATCATGAGCTCTTTTGCATCTAGAAATGTTATGTAATTAAGACAACATTTAAAACACAACTGAGGATTATATATGAGTTGCATTTCTATAGGAAACTTGAATTCTCAAAACATAATGACAAAATTAGCCCAAATTTCCAACTGTGTCTTCCTTTCTTGTTTATTTTTTATTCCTTTCTTGGTTGGTTTTATTGAGGCAAAGTTATATTCTGCTACTTAGCCAAAGTTTCTAATCAGCTCAAGTAACTTGGGAATGGAGTCCATGGAGTCCATTAAATACAAGATAATATCATCTTCATGATTTTTTTTCTTTTTTAAAATTTATTATTTTTTCTTCTGAAAATACTGTACAGAGGGGTTAAAATTACCTGTGGAAGACAATGAGTACATTTCTTGTCAAGCATTGTATCCTCCTACTGTGTTTCTCCTATCCATCCCTTCATATCCTCCCCCGGCGCCTCCACCCAATCCTCCTCCCCCCACCAAAGTTGCAAAGTTCGATTTCGACATAATGACTTGTACATCTTATTGTTGCAATGAGTCCACCTCTATCCCTATTAAAACGATTTGTTTTTGCCCTTCCCCTCCAGAAATTATACCAACATCAATACAGTTAAAGCAGGGGTTATACCATGGGGGAGGGACATACAAAGCAACAAAGAAATAATCTTATAAATGTATTAGAAACAAGCCCATGAAAGAAAAAAAAACATTTGAATACATATTTTACGGTTCATTTCCCTAACATCAACTTATCTGACCTATTCTGCTTGACTCAGACATATTCTAGTTAGTGCAAATAAAGGAGACCATGGGAGCTATGTTTCTTTGAGTCTGGCTTATTTCACTTACTATATTTTTTCCAAGTCTTTCCATTTCCGAACAAATGGGGCAATGTCATTCTTTCTGATGGAGGAATAGAATTCCATTATGTATATATACCACATTTTCTTGATCTATTCATCTACTGAGGGGCATCTGGCTTGGTTCCATATCTTAGCTATGGTAAATAATGATGTAATAAACAAAGGCGTGATGGGAGCTTTAGTGTGGTCTTGTTTGTATTTCTTACAGGGACACAATAATTTCAGGACATTGATTTAATTAATAGTTTATTAAGGATGAAAACAATAATATTAATTATATGGAAGCATAATAAATACCCAAGAATTGTTAGGAATTTAGTCTATATTACTGAATAATGGATAGACATCTCTGGCACACTGTAAATAGGATGTTTGCTAGTGGTGGGGATCGATTTCAGGCATAAGGAACAGACTTAAATTTCTTGACTTCAAGAAAGCAAGCTTCCTCTTCCTACACAGTGCAACAAAATTACCCAGACCATGAGTTGCAATCCCAGTCCTGGCAGAAAAACATGGCATCTCTATGCTATGTGACAACCAATTCTTAGGTATTTCATTATTTCTCCTTTTAATGAATTTAATTTTTTAAATGTTTCATAAAGTATTGATTAATATCAATCAGTATCCTAGAATATAATTGTATATAATTTTATCATAGAATCATTCAAGAATTGCCCATTCAATCATGACAAATATCACATTCCATTGGTATTCATATGGATAAAAATGAGTTCCTTGGGACATCTTCATCCTGCAGTTTGCAGACCAGAGACAACCCAGGAACCAAGACTCGGCATAAGTAAAAGCCTGACGTCCTCACTCTTTCTCAGAGAGCAGAGGAGGGAAGGCTACCCCTCCCACCCCCAGTACCGGAGATCTCCATCTTGGATACCGACAAAGCTCGGCGGAGCTGCTAGCTTCAACTCAGTCCTTTGAATAAAACTAGAGTCATTTAGCAGGTCACAAGAACTTAACCTGACCTGCCAGACTCAGCTACACCCAGGGAAAAGTCACCCAGCTCAGGTGCCAGAGCTAGGAGTGGTTTTCTTCACTGGGTTATCAAATCCAGAAGCTGCCACTCCCTTTAGCAGCCTCGACAATCAATTGAAATTAAGTAAAGAGAAACCCTGAGAATGGCTCTATGCTTGGCTCTGTGAGCTTCTCACAAACTACTATCCCCCGGCAAAGCTACTGTTTGTTGAAGTGCCTCAACTCTACTCAGAACCTAGCCTCATCACAGTATCTCCAAACTTGAGGAAAAAGTCATTTCCCTCTTTTGTAATACTCAAAGCAGATCCTACTCCCATTGAACTACCCTGGGAGGATGATCGCAAAACCCTGGTTAAAGCAGAGCATTTTTCTGCCTGTTCGAACAAACTGACTTAAGAAACCAACCAAGCCACAGGACCAAAAGCAGACCAGAGACTACAACAAGAGGCTGATTACAGACACAAGGGAGATACAAGATTTTCCCCACCCCTCCCAAAAAAATTAAAGAACTATTTCTTCTTCTTCTCCTTCTTCTCCTTCTTCTCCTTCTTCTTCTTCTTCTTCTTCTTCTTCTTCTTCTTCTTCTTCTTCTTCTTCTTCTTCTTCTTCTTCTTCTTCTTCTTCTTCTTCTTCTTCTTCTTCTTCTTCTTCTTCTTCTTCTGGTACCTTTTATAAATTTTTTTCTTTTCTAAAACTTTTTTTAATCTATAATTTTTACATTTTTTGAAATATATTGTTTTCTAGTAACTTTATTTTCCTCTTATAATTTTTATTTCAGGGATACATATGTGTTTGTGTTTTTCTTTCTTTCTTGTTCTTTCTTTTTTTTTTTAAATTTTCTTTTTGTTTTTTGTTTAGCTCTACTGGACTTCTGTTTTTTTTCTTCCTTTCTTATCCTTTTCACCTTTTCTTCTCGTTCATTCTCCTTTATATGACTTAATTGTTGTCCTGCACATGCTCAGATAAACCCGTAGTTGATTATTAGCCACTATCCCCCATTGGGTACACACTTAATCCACAAATTTATTACTCAATTCAAAACCTCTGAGACTTAAATTGCTTAATAGCAGTACTAACTTTTTATACCTATATAATATTTTAAGCATTTTTATTTTTAATTTTTTCACATCTCCTTTATATCCCTTCCCTTCTCCCATGATATTCATGTTCTCTTCTGAATAGTTTGTTTTCGATATGCATAGTATTATTAATTATTATTTTCCATTTTTCTGGTCTCTTTTCTTTTTCCTTTCTCTTTCTTCTTTTTTTCTCTCTCTCTACTTTCATCTTATCCAACCTATTTCCTGCTTTGATATAAGGACTTAGTTAACTCTACCTTTGCCTTCCCACATCACTCTATTCCTATTTATAACCCACATTTCTACCTAACCCTAATAATTTCTGGTTTTCCAAATTCATCTTTGCGGTTCATAGCCCATTAATATATAGTTGTTTGATGTTGAATAGATGTATCTGTTGAACTAGATTGTATCTGCAGAATATTGACTGTGCAAATTCAGATTTTGGTTGATGCTTGCCTTAAGTTAGTGTTCTAGCACAAAACTGGTGCTATTTTTATCACAAATGGGCAGAGTAAGCCGGAAAAACAGAAGAAAAATGGCAAGTCCGGGTATCTCAACTCCCACTCATGATAAGCAGGGGACAGAACAGATAATTAATAATCCAGAGGAGAGTTCCCAAATAGCTCTACAAACACTGCTGGCAAGCATGATAAATGAAAAGTTTGAAAACATACAAAGGACTCTGTATGAGCGTGATGGGGGGGGCAAACAAAAGGTCAATGCAGGAAAAGATTGAAAACCTACAAAGGACTCTGTATGAGCGTGATAGGGAGAGAGAGAAGGCAATCCAAAGGTTTATACAAGAATATCATGAGCGTGAGGAAGCTACTCAAAAACTGATACAGGATTTGCATGAGCAGCTTGAGAATACTCAAACAGAAAGGCAGGAATGGCGTCAACAGGCTGAGAACACTCAAAGAGAACTACAGGAATGGCATGAATGGGAGTGGGAGGAACCTAAGGAAAGAGTAATACAGGAATTGAGAGTGCAGCATGAGAATACACAAAGATCACTAAAGGCATTCATGGGATCCATTAACAAAGAGTTGAAGGAAATCAGGGAGACCACAAAGGGAATGCTGAATGGAAACCAACAGCAGGAATGGGAGCCCAAGGAATCCATAGCCCATCAACTAAGTGATTTGAGAATAAACACTGAACACCAAATTAAGGAAGTAAAGAAGTTCATACAAGATCTAAAACAATGCTTCAACAAAGAATTTAAAGCCATCAAAGCTGCCCAATTAGAAGGAAAAGAAATAAAAAACGAAGTAGAAAGTTTGACAGCAGGTTAGACCATGCAGAAGATCGAATCTCGGGGATTGAAGACATACTAGGTATTATAGAGAAAGAACATAAAACCATCCAAGACAAGTCCAAGAAATATGATAGATCTATCCAAAACTTGGAAGACACCATCCGAAGGCCTAATCTAAGTATAATGGTTGCAGAGGAGAACCTAGAAACAGAAGTGAATGGTCTAGGAAATTTGTTTAACAGGATCCTAGAAGAGAACTTCCCAAACATGCAAAAAGATAGGCCTATTCAGATATAAGAAGCATTTAGAACTTCAAATAGACAAGACTAGAATAGGACATCCCACCATAACATTATAATCCACACAGGATCAATTCAGACCAAGGAAAAGATCATTAAAGCTGTGAAGGAGAAAAGATTAATCACCAATAAAGGGAAACCAATTAGAATCACCTCACATTTCTCAGCAGAGACAATCCAACAAGAGTCTGATATGATATATGCCATGCCCTAAAATGAAACAACTATCAAGCAAGAATACTGTAACCAGCTAAACTCTCCTACATAACTGAAGGCCAAATACAAAACTTCCATAGCAAGAAACATTGAAACAATACATGTCCGCCAAACCAGCCCTACAAAAGATTTTTAAAGATATATAGAAAACCATATAGAAAACCAACAAGACCACAATAAAGACCAAGAATCTGCACCCAAACTGAGAATCCAAGAACTATAGGAAGGACCCAGTTTTCAAAACCCCCAAGAAGGTGGATAACATGGCAGGAACTCCCAAATACCACTCAATCCTATCTATCAACATTAACGGAAGTAACTCTCCAATTAAGCCACATAGACTGTCTAGTGGATTAAAAAACAAGATCCTTCTATCTGCTGCCTTCAGGAGCATACTAATTAAGGGATCTCTCCTTCAGCAGGATATTAACATTCTAAATATCTATTCCCCAAACCATGGAGCACTCAAATTTATCCAAGAAACACTACTATCCCTCAAATCCCATATAGATCCAAAGACATTAATTGTTGGTGATTTTAAAACACCACTCTTCCCACTAGAGAGATCAACTCAGCAAAAACTCAACAGAGAAACCACAGATCTAAACAACTGCATAGATCAACTAGATTTAACAGACATCTACCGAATATTTTACCCAGCAGCATCAGAATACACGTTTTTCTCAGCAGCACAGGGAACGTTTTCTAAAATAGACCACATTTTCGGCCACAAAGCAAACTTGTCTAAATTCAGAAACATTGAAGTTATACCTTGCATTCTCTCGGACCACAAGGGAACAAAATTAGAACTCAACACCAAAAGCCACCAAAAAAGCTCAGTAACACATGGAGGGTGAACAACACACTGCTGAATCACGAGTGGAAGAGATTAGAAAGGAAATTCAAATGTTCATGCTATTCAACAAAAATGAGCACAAAATTATCCAGCTCCTCTGGGACACAGCAAAGGCAGTACTCAGAGCCAAGCTTATAGCTCTGAGCTCCTACATCAACAAATTGGGGAGATCTGAAACCAACAATTTAATGACACATCTAAACCTCCTTGAAAAAGAGCAGCAAGATAAACCCCAATCCAGTAGATGGAAATTAATTAATTAATTAATTCTGACTGATCTGAATTAAATGAATTAGAATCCAAAAAAACTATAGAAAGAATAAACAAAACAAAGAGTTGGTTCTTCGAAAAAATTAACAAAATTGACAGAACCTTAGCAAATCTTATCAGATAAAGAAGAGAATGCACCCAAATAAATAAACTCAGAGATGAGAATGGAAACATCACCATGGAAACAAACAAGATTCAGAACATTATAAGGGAATACTTCTCAAAACTTTATGCTAATAAGTTTGAGAATTTGACAGAAATGGACATTTTTCTAGCAAATACTGACATGCCAAAACTAAACCAAGATGAGTTAAACCATCTTAACCGGCCCTTATCAAGCATTGAAACAGAAACTGCAATAAGAGACCTTCCAGCTAAGAAAAGTCCAGGACCAGATGGTTTTACAGAGTCCAAGTACCGGGCTTGAACTCAAGTCTTGGCATCTCTGCCAAAGACGATCCTGGGATCTTAGGTCCTTAGTTCAAATCTCAGGACTGGCAAAAAAAAAAAATAAAAAGGAAAAGGATAAAACTGAGAAGTTCAATAAGGTGGTTTTACTTTTTTTCCCCTTTGTATTATACCATCCTGGGGCTAAATAACAATGCCCAGACAATGTACATGACCTTAACTTGCTGATGTTTGGCGGGATATTAGGGAAGCCAAGCCGAAATCAGCAACTTAGGCCTGAAGGTTGAATCCCGGGACTCCCAATAATGAACGGCTAGCGGGAGATTCTAAGAAACGCTTTCCAGGGCTGTGAAGGTGGCTCAGTGGTAGAGTGCTTGTGTTGCATGCTAGAGGCCCTGGGTTCGATTACTCAGCACAACATATGCAAAAAGTAAAAAGCTACAAGTGGCGCTGTGGCTCAAGTGGTAGAGCGCTAGCCTTGAGCTGAAGAGCTGAGAGACAGCGACCAGGCTCAGAGTTCAGGCCCCACGACCGGACCCACCAAAAGAATTAAAACAAATTAAAATTAAAATTAAAAAAGAAACGCTTTCCAATAGGCATCTGTACAAATAGAATGTTGTAAAAGTAACAATTACATTAGTAGTGTACGATTATATTATAAAATTATTCACAACAATTATACTACATTGACTAATTTTCAATTAATACTTTATTATGCATTTAATCATGATACTTTAAAAAGGAAGGAATAATTTAATTGGCAATATTTGTTAGAAATATCAAATATGCAATTTCATAATTTACAGACATCTCTCGTTAAATATATCTACATCTATCTATGTATGTATGAATCTATCTATCTATCTATCTATCTGTCTGTCTGTCTATCTACCAATCTACACATTTATCTGTTTATACACTTGTCACTACTGGGGCTCAGTGGTAGAGTGCTCACCTAGTAAGTACATAGCCCTTGGTTCGATTTCTCACTAGCATGTGCATAGAAAAATCCAGAAGTTTTGCTGTAGCTCAAACATTCCAGGACTAGCTTTGAGCATAAAGGCTTAGGGACTGTGTCTAGACCCTTACTCAAGACCGAGGACTGGCACCAAAAAAAAAAAAAAGGAAAAGAGAATGTTCTGACTACAACTATATAAGGATAGGGCTGCAAATACCTCACCACAGAGCAAGCTGGGAGTCTTGTACTGACATTTGCCATCTAACCTGAATTAGCCAGAGGTAAACCACTGCAACCCAGTTCCATGAACTAGATGCTGCTGGCTTGCTCATCCTGTCATCCAAGATGCTCGGGGGCTGAGATCTGACACTGGTGGGTTAAAAACCCAGCCCTGGCAGGAAGTCTGTAAAACACTGAGCTGTGGCTTAAAGTGTTAGAGTTCTAGTCTGATCAAAAGATCTTAGGACAGTACCCCCAACATTTCAGTGCAATCCCTGTGCTGACTCCCCCCCAAAAAAATCTCACCCCTCTAAAATTTAAATTTGGACTGTATGTGGCGTGTTTCTGAAAGAATGGTGATACTGATGAAAGCCCCCTATTTCTAATGACATTATGTGAGTTACAGCTATGTGATGAGTCTTTCATGAGTTGTGTGCTGAGTCCTTCATGGGGTGCAATTTTTCATTTTTTCATCTCGTTCTTTTAAGAGCTACACAAGTAAGATGATTGTGCAGATGAGAAATTTGTGGCTCAGATATGTCCTCATGTCAGGGACAAAATTATGTATGTACCTAACTCTAGTGAGTTGTCTCCTGCAGACAATTGTTTTGGTTTATGTTTCTTGATCATGAACCTTGAACTCAGGGCCTAGCCACTGACACTTACCAGTGGGGATCATGGTTAGCGCCCTACCATGTGGAGCAAAGGACCCCCTTGCAACAGAGTGTTACAGTCTAGTCATGTAGTAGCTGAAGTCTGTCATCCTGCCTACTCAGTAAACTGAGATCTGATGATCTGGGTTCAAAACTATCCCAGACACAAAAGGTCCCATGAGACTATTATCTCCTATTCACCACTTAGAAACTTGAAGTGGAAGCTAGTCGCTGTTGACTCGTGCCTGTCATCCTAGGTATTCAGGATGCTGAGAGCTGAGGATCAGGGTCCAAAGCCAGCCTGGGCAGGAAATTCCTTGAGACGCTTCTCTCCAGTGACCCACCAAAAACGTGAAGGTGTGCTGTTGCTCAATTGGTAGAGCGATTGGCTTTCGCTAAAGAGTTCAAGGATAACACCCAGGCCTAGATATAAATTCCTCCAATTTCCAACAAAAGAAAGAAACCTGAAGTAGAGTGCTGGGAATGTGTCTTAGGAGTACAGTGCTTTGCATGTGTGAATCCCTGGGTTAGATTCCTTAGTACTACATCTCTAGAAAAAAGTGTGAAGTGGCTGTGTGCCTCAAGTGGTAGAGTGCTATCCTTGTACAGGAGAAACTCAGGTACAGTGTTCAGGTCCTGAGTTGAAGCTCCAGGACAAGTATATGAACACACATACATGCACACAAACATACACACACAGATACCAGAAGTAAAGCTGTGACAACAAATGATAAAGAACTGAGCTTCTGCAATGAGTTCATAGTCAGTACCCATGTCCTGTGTTCAACCATGAAACACAGCCATCCAGGGCCCAACTAGGAGAGGTCAAAATTTCAAAATCAGATGAGTTTTACCAGCCCTAGATGACAGGAAGCATAGTGATATTACACATGTGCTTTGATTTAGCAAGCTTCTGAAAACGCAGGGAGGATCATTGCCAATAATGAATCATTTCATTAGGTTCAGCTCCCTAGTTGTCTGCCAGAAGGACCCTTGAATTAATTGTAGCAGGTTATTTCAACACTGGAACATAGTCTAACAAAGACAGGATAATTGCAGGGAACTTGGCCATGGGAGGTGCACAAATGAAGTCTTCCTGTCACAACAGAGCTCTCGGCAGAGAGATAGGTTAAGGTACATAGAGGCCTTTTTCTCCTGGCCTTCAGAGCCCACCCACACTCCTCACTAATTGGCCTAGAAGGAGTTTTTTTTTAAATCACTCAGCTGTACAGGAGTGAGGCCTGTTCCAACAACGAGGAAGACTTCTTCCAGCAGTCCCTGATGTGGAGAAAACCTCAGGCTACAATGGGAACAGTGAGAGGAGCCCTGGAAGATGCACTGTCTTGCAAACTCTCTCTGTTCTATGAAATTATTCTATTCAAACTAAATTTCCTAGCTGGATACCTTTCATCATAGGAACTCTAGACCTTCACCAATAGAAATACATGCATACATACAAGGGGTGACATGTTGTTACTGGCTTTTTTTTTATTGGAAGGTCCCGGGGTTTTACTATGAGCCTAGGCAATGTTCCTGAGCTCCATTTGCTCAAGTGTAGTGCTTTGCCCTTGAGTCATAGCCCCATTAATGGGAATTTTTATTCCTGTAATCCCTCAGAAATAAGAGTGTGGTGGGATTTCCTGTCCTGGCTGAATTCAAACTGGCATTCTCTACCTCTTAGCTTCCTGAAGAGCTAGGATTACAGGTAGGATTCACTGAAACTTTGCTTTCTTTTCTTCTCATTCTTTTCTTTCATCCTGACAATCTGAAATCTTCACAGTGTCATTCCAATGGTTTGCATTTTGAAGTAAAATACCCAGGCCTGGAGTTGAAGTGCCTGGACTGCCACCTACAAATGGAGGGAGATCTTGAGAAATCATTCTTATCCATGGGAATGCCTAATGGAATGTTATAAAAGTAACAATTAAATTTGCAGTTAGTTCATGATTTTCTTATAGAATACCACACAAAAAGTATTGTCTTCCATTCTAGCACCATGGTATGATTCTCCCAATTAAGGAATACTGACTACTTTTACATTAATGCTTTAATAAGTATTCAACCATGATACTTCATTTCATTCAAAGGAGGCATAATTTAATAACTAATAATATATAATATATATAATTTAATATCCTCACATTCTCTCTCATATACATAGCAAACTATCTATCTATCTATCTATCTATCTATCTATCTATCTATCTATCTATCTATCTATCTATCTATCTATCTATCTATCTATCTATCTATTCCGCCACTACTATTGCTTGATCTCAGAAGTGGCTGGTAGTTCAGTTTGCCAAAGGCTTTTGTTTTACAACTGGCCCATTCATGATTTGTGTATTGTGGGCTGTGAGTTCAAATCCCAGCATGGCCAAAAGTTTATATGTGGAGTCAGAAGCCAATTTTGACCCATTTTTTTCCTTCTCTGTGAAAGTCCTGGGTCTCTGTATGATGTATAATCTGTATGCAAATAAATCCATGTCATAAGATGTAATAAATGAAATAAATGCTATATATGTAGTAATACTAAATAAAATAAATAAGGGTAATAAATGTCATGTGGAGTAAACACATGTATGTAAATAGATCTCATGTATGAATATTATTTTTTCCAGTACTGGGGCTTGAATTCAGTCCCTGGAAACTGGTCTGAAATTCTTGTCTTCAACGATGGTGGGTTTCCCCTCCCCCACAGTGCCAGAGAGATAATCAGACCCTGAGTTGACATCCCAGGCCTGTCAGGAAAATGGTGCAAATTCCAAGCCACGGTCTTAAATTTTTTTTGACAAGGAACATGCACTGTCTTGAAAGCACTCTCTGTGCTATGACATCATTCTATTCAAAGCAAATTTGTTAGCTGGGTGCTATTGTTAATAACGACTATGGATGTTCACTGATAGAAATACATGCATATATACACAGACACATGCAATTACTGGCTTTTTTTTAGTGCAGATCCTGAGGCTTGAACTATGAGCCTAGAAATTGTCCCAGAGCTCCATTTACACAAGGAAGCATTTTATTGTGCCTTAATCCATGATACTTCATTAAATGGAGGCATAATTTAATACCTAATAATTATTAGTAATATATTACATGTAATTTAATAATATATAGACATCTCACATTCTATAAATATATTTATATTTAAATGTACAGTGGAATATACATATACATCTCTCTCTCTCACTATATATACTTATATACACGTATTTGCAGCAATTTACACATCTATCTATTTATATATTGGACACTCATGTGGCTAGAACTCAGGTCCTGAGAACTGCCTGGCATTGAATTTATTTGAGGCTGCTCTCCTTAAACTGACCCCTTGATGATTTAGACATTCCAGGCCCTGAGTTCAAATCCCAGGAGTGCTGAAGTCAATAGGTGGAGTAAGAAGCCAATGTTGACCTGATTTCCTTTCTGTGGAAATATTGTGCCCTAGATACAATATGTAATATCTATGCAAATACATATATATGATAGATATTATACATGTATATAAGTATTTTTTTTTGCCATTTCTAGAGCTGGAATTCACACACTGGGAAATGCTCCGGATTTTTTTTTCTTCTAGGAGGTTAGCTTTCATTTCACCCAGAACGCAATAGTGTTACCCAGTCCCTGAGTTCAAATTCCAGGTATGGCAGATAAAATGGCCCAAACTCCTAGCCAGGACCTTAACTTTTTTGGGAGGGCAGGCACGGGGCATGAACTCAGGTCACCACAACTCTGCCTTAGCCTTGATTACCCTAGGCTGGGGTGCAGCTTTTACACCTACAGATGATCCAGGGATCCTATGACCTGAGTTCAACTCCCAGCTCTGGCAAAAAAAATAAAGCAACCAAGATGGAGGAGGAAAATCCAGGAAGTTTTAGACAATAGTTTTACCTTTGTTTCCTTTGCACGGTGACCACCCTGGCTCTCAATGCCTCGGCTTGAAAATTGTACATGTCCTTGCATGGCCGAAGGTTGGTGGGCTGTCAGTGAAGCCTGAGCCCAACCAAGACACCTAGGCCCTCAGTTTGATCCTGGGACTTTCACCTACTTGTTCCTATCTATAAGAACAATGATAGAATCTTTGTAATGTACCAATTGAACTACTAATTAGCTAGTCATTGTAGTCTAAGATTGTACACAATAAATATAGGTCATTGATTAATTTAATTAATACTTTATTAAGTCTCCTACCGTGATTAATTAATGGAGGCATAATTTTAGACCAAATAATTCATAGTAATAGAATATATAAAAATAAGATATAGGTCATCATTCTTTGTATAGAGTTATACACTAGAATCTACATAAATGTCTATTTGTCTCTCTATATAACTTTATTTATAGATTCATATACATATGTAAATACACACACACACACACACACACGCTTCAATCTACACATATATCTGAATTTATATATTGGCCACACCTAGGGCTTCATCTCAGGTCCTCAAATTTGCTCAACAACTTCACTTGCATCAGACTGGTGGGCTAACATTGACCCATTCATGAAGAGTGCCTTCTAGGCCCACAGTTCAAATCACAGAACTGCCAAAAACTTAATCCTGGTGGAAGAAGGCAAGTGTCCCACTTGTTTTCCTTATCAGTGAATGTCCTGGGTCTCAGGAATGATGTATAATACATAGGCAAATCTATGTTCTGTGTAATAGGTTGTAAAAAATGTTATACATGTAATCATACTCTCTAAAATATATAATGAATGAATAAAAAACAAAATAAAATGAATAACTACACTAACTGCAATATGCAGTAAATATGTGTATGTAGGTATAAATCATGTATTTAAAATGTATACAAATATTATTTTTACGAGTGCTAGGAACAGGCCTGTCTTTCTTATCTTCCAGCACTGTGAGCTTTCCCTTCCCCCACAGTACTGCAGATTTACCCAGACCCTGAGTTCAAATCCCAGGCCAGGCAGAAAAAATGGCGTGAATACAACTCCAAGTAGCCTAATAATTTCTAAATATTTTTAATATATATATGTACGTATGCATGTATGTATTACGTATTTTTATTTTGCCAAGCACAGGGCTTGAACTCAGGGCATGGCAACCCTTCTCAGCTTTGATCACTCTAGCCTGGGTTGCAGCCACTGGACCCACAGCCGAACCTAGGTTCCTGGGCCTCAAAGGCTGACAGGAAAAATAAATAAATGAAAAGACACAGAAAAAAAAACCCAGTAACTTGCAGATGGCTGCCAGTTTTACATTTGTTTTATTTTCAAGGTGACCATCCTGGGTCTAAATGACAGGGCTGAAAAGTGTTGGTAACCTGCCATTGCTGAATGCTGTCGTTCTTCCAGAGAAGCCATGGGCCAACACCACAACATAGGCCCTGTGTTTGAAGCTGGGTCCTGACCCGTACCAATGAAGGGAGATCCTAAGTTTCTCATTCCTATTCATAGGAATACCGATGGAAAGTTATGAATGTCAAGGTTGTATTACTTGTTCCTGAATGATACTAGCATAAAATTACAGAGTGATTTTAGGAGTCCAAAGGATTTTAATGAATATTTTTAACACATTAAAAGAATACTATTAATTACATGGACACAACAGTTTCTGGACAGTGGTCGATATAATTAATAATTCATTAAGGATGAAAACAGTAATATTAATTACATGGAGGCATAATAAATACCCAAAAATTGGTAGGAATGTAGCCTATATAACTAAATACTATATAGACATCTCTGGTACTCTATAAAGATCTATATTTATTTGTGTACTACCATCTGCAGGTCCATCTGTTCTTGTTTTGTCAACCCCTGGGGCTAAATCTCAGGGGCTGGGAACTACTTGTCAGTTCAATATGCCCGAGGCTGGCATGCTGACACTCACCCATTCATGAATTGGGCCTTGTAGGTTGTGAGTTCAGATGCCAGCACTAACAAAAATTGAATCATGCAGTAGGACACAGGGTGACACATGTTTTCTTTTTCTGTGAAAGTCCTGGGTGTCAGGTGTAAAGTTTCATGCATAGGCAATTCTATATCCTATGTAATAAATGTAGTAAATATTCCATGTGTTATAGCAGTCAATAAAATTAATGGTAAATGAATAAAAAAATAAAATGAATAACTACTTTAAGCACAATTTGGAGTCAATGTACAGGGCTCAATCTCAGGGCCTGGGCACTGCCAGGCAGCTGAATTGGCTAGGGGCTGCTGTGCTGGCAGTCACCCATTCATGAACTGAGCCTTCTTTGCCCTGATTTTAGATCCCAGCACTCCCAAAAATGTAATATTGGAGTGAGAAGCTGAGCACGACACATGTTTTCCTTTTCTTTGAAAGTGCTCAGTGTCAGGTAGGATGTATAATTTGGATGCAAATCTATATGCTATGTAATAGGATTTAATAAAGGTAGAAAACATCATAGGTAGAAGAGTTACCACTACAGTAAATGATAAACAGATTGAATTAGTAGTGAATCATTCTAGGATGTGCACTAAGTTTAATTAATATTTTATTAAGCATTAACAAAATAAAAATTACAAGGTGACATAATTAAACAACTAATAATTGGGAGTAACACATGATGCATAATTTAATAATATATAGACATTGTTCTCATTCTATGAAATATCAAATTATATGTATGGATATATGTATATATATGACAAACAGTTATGGGATATTGAGTAATTATTAATTAATGCTTTATTAATTGTTAACTGGGACACATCATTAAATGGAGACATAATTTAATACCTAAGTATTGCTAGCAATATTATCTATAATTTAATATTATGCAGAAATCTCTTTTTGTGTATAAAATATTTATATACAGCAGTCTCTATCTATTTATACCTCATTCACTCGTGAGGCTCGGTGGTTGAGTGCTTTCATAGTAAGCACGAATTCCTGGATTTGATTCCTCAGTGCCACAAAACAGAAAACTCAGAAGTTCTGCTGTCTTTCAATCGAGTGCTAGCCTTGAGCACAAACGTTTAGGGACAGTGTCTAAGCTCTTACTCAAGCCCCAGGTATGATGCCAAAAAAGGGTACGATATTCTATAGAAGGACAGAACTTCAAATACCTCATTACAGAGCAAGCTAGGAGTCTGGTGCTGACAGCTGCCACCTAACCTGACTTAGTCACATGTAAACTGCTGCAACCCTGCTCCACGGGTTACCCATGTCATCCTGGCTTATGCCCGTAATCCTAGCTGCTCAGGGGCTTTAAAACCCAGTCCTGGCAGGAAGTCTGAGAGACACCTCAAATGTGGCTCCAAGTGGTAGAGCTTTGAGTTCAAGCCCCATGGCTAACACCCTCTCCCCAGAAAAACACCCCACTAAACCATTAAATGTGAACTTTTATGGTTTGTAAATTTTCCTCAAAGAATGGTGATACTGATGAAAGCACCCTAATTCTAATGACAGCTTGTGGAATGGAGCTATGTGCTTAGTCCTCCATTGGGTGCTCCATTCTGAGTCCTGCACAGGGTGCTATGTGCTGAGTCTTTCACAGGATGCAGTGTACTGAGTCCTGCATTGGGTGCTGGGTGCTGAATCTTTCACAGGATGTTGTGTGCTGAGTGGTGCAAAGAGTGCCTTAACCGGGGGCATTCTTTCATCTTGTCTATGTAAGAGCTCCACAACTTAGATGTTTATATAGACAAGAATATTGAGGCTCAGATAGGCCCCCATGTCAGGGACAAAATTATGTATTACTGAAGACTCGTGAGTTGTCTACAGCAGATAATGGTTTGGTTTGTTTTTTCTTGGTCATGAACCTTGAACTCGGGGCTGAGGCACTGACCCTTATCTCTTGGGCTCGTGGCTAGCACTCCACCACGTGGAGCCATGGACCCCCTTGCAGCAGAGGCTATGGCCAAGGGGTCAGTAGCTGAAGTCTGTCATCCTGCCTTCTCGGGAAGCTGAGTTCTAAAGATCTGGGTTCCAAACTATCTCAGACACAAAAGGTACTATGAGACTATTATCTCCAATTCACTACTAAGAACCTGAAGGGGAAACTGGGTGCTGGAGCTCATGTTGGTTATCCTACCTACTCAGCAGGATGAGATCTGAGGATCATGGTTCAAAGCTAGCCTAGGCAGGAAAGTCCTTGAGAAACTTAGCACCAATGAACCACAAAAAACCGGAAGTAGCTGTGTGGCTCAAGTGGTAGAGCACAAGACTTGAGCTGAAGGGGTCAGGGACAGCACCCACACCAAGACTTCAACTCCTTCAATTGACAACAACAACAATAAAAAAGACAGAACTAAACTAAGAAAGCTGAAATAGAGGGCTGGGAATGTGCCTTAGTGGTAGAATACTTTGCATATATAAAATCGTGGGCTTCATTTCTCAGGACCATATGACTAGGACAAAGCCTGAAGTGGCTCTGCGGCTAAAGTGGGAGAGGGATATCATTGTACAAGAGAAACTAGGTACACTCCTCAGGTCCTGAGGTCAAGCTTCAGGACTCATGTATATGTGTGCACGCACACACCCACCCACGCACACACACACCGTGGTGTACACACATACACACCCACACATACATGCACAGACCAGAAGAGATGTTGTTACACAAAATGGGAAAGCACTGGGCTTCTGCACTGAGCTCATGGTCAGCACTCAGGCCCTATATTCAACCCCAAAACCTGGCCACCCAGGGACCAGCTAGGAGAAGTCAAAGGTTTCAAAACCTGATGAGCTTCACCAGTCCTAGATGACAGGAAGCTTTGTGATATCCAACATGTGCTTGGATTTCCCAAGCTTTCGGAAATATAGGAAAGGCATCATAGACCCAACATTGCTTGCAATGAATCATTTCATTATGTTTAGTGCCTTAGTTGTCTGCCTGAATGACTCTTGAATTATATTGAGCACTGTAACTGAACAACAGAATATAGTCTCACAAAGGCAGGATAAGTGCACAGAACTTGGCCTGCCATGAGAGGTGGCACAAATGAAGGTCTCCTGTTAAAACAGAGCACTGAGGAGAGAGATAGCTAAGGGTACAAAGAGGCCATTTTTCCTGACCTTCAGAGCCAACTCACACTCATCCTCACTAACTGGCCCAGGTGGAGTTGTTTGTTACCCAGCTGTACAGGAGTGAGGACTTTTGTGTTCCTGTCCAGACAATGAGAGAGACTTCCTCCAGCAGGCCTGTGTTGCAGAGAAACCCTCAGGTTACACTGTGAACAGTGAGGGGAGCCCTGGAACATGCACTATCTTGAAAGAAGTCTCTCTGTTACGAACTCATTGTACTGAATACAAATTTCCTTGGTTGGTGCCATTCAGTATAGCTACTCGGGAATTTCACCTATAAGAATACAAAGACATGGAAGTACAGGCTCTTTTTGAGGGGGCAGGTCCTGGGGTGGAAGTATGATCCTATTCATGGTCCCTGGGCTCCTTTTGCTCAAGGGTACTGCATTAAGCTTGAGTTACAGCACCACTTCTGGGTATTTCTGTGATCTCTTAGAAATAACTGTGTCATGGACTTTCCTACACTGGCTGGATTCAAACTCAGTTTCTCTACATCTCAGCCTCCTGAGGACCTGGAATTACAGACAGCAGCCACTGGCACCTTATATCTTCTCTTCTTCATTTTTTAATCTGGACAATCTGACTTCTTAACAGGGTCATTCCCAAGGTTTTAATTTATAAGCAAACTATCCAATGTTATTTATAGCTGCTTTCCCTTAGAAGGATTTTCTCTCCTCATCTTCCCCTCTGGTCACAGGTTTGAGGCCAAAAGGGAGAAATGAGTGTCACAGGATTTGGGAGCAAATATCCACAGTACATGCCAGTTCTGTCACTTAGCATTGAGCTGCTGTGAATTTACTGTCTCAGGATATGAGGACTGAAACCTGGAGTGATCCTCATATAGTCTGCATTGCTCCTTTTGCCTATAAAATGATCTAATAATTATGAGTGTTTTGTGTCTCCAACATTAAGTGTCTAGAACACACTAGTAGCATCTTCATGTGAAGGGTTAAAGTTTTGAGGCAGTGACCACTTGTTGCTTGTTTCTAGCAGAGCAACACGTGGTGGTAATCCAAACACCTGGTTGGTTGTGTGCCTTTATAAACCCTGCAAAACTTTAGCTCGGGGTTCTCCTCCTAGGCTCCACTGTGTTGGAGTGTAGGATGAGACCCAAGCTGCAGCCCGTTTAAATAAAACCTTAAAACAGCTGTAAAGTCTGACTCTCGATGGTCTTCTTGGTGTGGATCCTGCGACCTGGGTATACTATATTAGTGAGGGCTTGTCCTGGATCCCCCCAAAGACCCTCGAGATCTCAGTCTCCAAAGGTAATACAGAGCTGTCTTTGTTAATTTGTCTTGTCCTGTCATTTGTCTGTTTTACTTTCGTTTTCCTTTGTGAGGATGGCCACTCCGATTTGTAAAGGGTTGTTGAGGCAGATGCGCTTGCACCACAACCGTGGAGGAACTGGGAGATGTCCAAGATCCTCTTGTGGGGCAGGGGTCCTTGGAACCCCACTGTGTGGGGCATGGGGGGGGCAGTCCTTGGAACACCGCCGTGTGAATTGTGGGGTGGGGGTCGGTTCAGTGTTGGGCTGGAACTGACCAAGAGGGCCTTCTAACAGTGGCGCAACTCGCCCACTCTGGCTCTGCTCTTTCTCCTGTGTGGCCTGGGTGTGGAATCCCACACTGTAGTCAGTGGACCAATTTGGGAGATCTCCACTTTGTAAGCCCTTTTTTGTAACTGTCAGGCCTGCGTGTGTCTTGTTTGTACTGTTTATTGTTTTTTGGACTGTACGTCTGATGGGACTGGAAACCATAGGCACCACTCCATCTAGCCTCCTAGACTTACAAAAAGTAACTGAGACAGAGGGAAAGAAAAGGTACCCCTCGGTTTTTCAGGGAGATAACTTGGAAGAAGAAATGTTTCCTCCCCCATATTCTCCTTTCCAGGTTCCTTTCGCAGAACCTGAGAATGGTCAAGAGGAGGAGGGAGCTATAAAACACTCAGCACCTGCCCTTAAAGTTTCTGAGTGGCCAGTCAATCCACGACAAAGTGGGATCAACCCCCCTTCTAATGCAGCTATTTATCTCATACGCACCATAGGTCGTGTGGATGCAGATGGTCAACAGCAACTCCAATATTGGCCATTTTCTACCAGTGATCTACACAATTGGCACACCCAAAATGCCCCCTTTTCTGAGAAACACCAGGATTTAATTTGTTTGCTTGAAATTATTCTCTTTACTCATCAGCCCACTTAGGATGATTTTAGTCAGTTTTTACAGGTCCTTTTTACCACAGAAGAGAGATACTATATCCAAGAGGCAGCCCAGAAACATATCCCTGGCCCCACAGGAGCACCTATCACGGATCCTGCCCTGATCACTGCCTATTTTCCTGAGATCCAACCAAAAATTGAGACAACAATACAGTTGAAAGTAGGGAGCGACTCCTCGTCTATCACCAGGCTCTGTTGGCATGTCTCAAGGTGGCAGCTTGCCAACCTACTAATATGGCCAAAGTTTATAATGTTAGACAGGGAGGAAGTGAAAGTCTGGCAGCATATCTTGAGTGGCTCATGGAAGCTTTTAGTCAATATACCGTATGATCTTGAGACCCAGGAGTTGGCTCAGATGATTATGTTTGCCTATATAAATCAAGCTGCCCCAGACATAAAGCGAAAGTTGCAGGCTCTAGACAGACTTAGTGAAAAGTCTATTAGGGATCTAGTAGCTGCAGTGGAAAGGGTTTACAATAAGAGAGAGACAGTAGCAAAGACAGGAATGGAAGGGCAAAGAACATGAAATTGAGTGTGAAAAGAGCGACCAGGCCAAAGAAAAGAGGCTAGACTGGTTGGACTTGCCACTATCGCATGCTGAGCATACCTGGTTCACAGATGGCATCAGTTTCATTTGAGAGGGAAAAAGGTACGCCGGTGCAGCAATCACCATGGACACTGAGATAGTGTGGGCAGAAGCACTCTCCCAGGGAACGTCTGCACAAAGAGAAGAAAACAAAAGCCCTACAGATGGGATAAGGGAAGAGACTAAACATTTACAAGGACAGTCGGTATGCTTTTGCCACTGTGCATGTCCATGGAGCCATTTACCAAGAGAGGGGGCTGTTGACAGCTGAGGCAAAGGTTATTATAAACGAAAAAGACATTTTAAGCCTCATTCGGGCCTTATGGGAACCAGCAAATATTGCCATGCACTTTCCTGGCCATCAAAAGGTAATTGATTCAATAACCAAAGGAAATAACTTGGCCGATCAGGCAGCTAAGGAGGTGGACCTCCAGCCCAGGGCCACAAGGTTTGCCTCCTGAGCCTCAGTACTCCCAAGAAGACTTGGAGTGGATAAAGAAAATTTCCATGGCCTATAAACCCCCAAACAGAAAAAGAGAAAAAGATTGGTGGAAAACTGGTGAGGGAAAGCTTATCTTGCCACAAAGATTGGGCAAGAGGTTTCTTATGAGAATCCATCGGGTCTCTCACATGGGAACCCAAAGAATGGAGAACTTGCTCCTACTCTCAGAAGTAAAAATCAGGCAAGGAAATCAACTCATTGAGGACATTGTTAAAAATTTTAAAGCCTGTCAGCTCAACAATGCCCCTAATCAACTGGTTACAAAAGGAGCTCATCTCCATGGAGATAGGCCAGGTGTGTATTGGCAAGTAGACTTCACAGAAATTAAAACTGGAAAATTTGGATATAAATATTTGTTAGTTTTTGTAGACACCTTTTCAGGATGGGTAAAAGCCTACCCAACAAAGCATGAGACTGTGAACGTCATATCTAAGAAGATCCTGGAAGAAATCCTACCCAGGGATGGCTTCCCAACCACAACTGGGTAGGACAATGGACCAGCCTTCGACTCAAAAGTAAGTCAGGGAATATCCGCGGCACTGGAGATGGATTGGAAATTGCACTGTGCTTATAGACCCCAGAGTTCAGGGCAGGTAGAAAGAATGAATCGGACTCTAAAAGACACCTTAACTAAATTGGCCTTGGAGACTGGTCCAGACTGTGTATCGCTGTTACCTTTTGCCCTGTTTAGAGTAAGAAATTCACCCTATCAGCTTGGCTTCACTCCTTTTGAAATAATGTATGGACACCCTCCACCCATTATCCCTACCCTTCAGACTGAATTGCTTGCTGATTTGGATGATATTGAATTTCTGTGTAAGCTTGACTACAGATGGTGCATAAGAGGATGTGGACCCAGCTTAGAGCATTATATGATTCTGCTTCTATTCCTACCCCCCCCCCCGCCATTTGTTTAAACCAGGGGACTGGGTGTTTGTTGGAAGACACAACCTGATATTTCTGGAACCACGGTGGAAGCGAACTTACATGGTGCTACTGGCTACACCTACTGCCCTTAAGGTGGATGGCATTGCTGCTTGGATCCACTGCTCCCACCCCAGACCAGCTGACCCCTTTGCCCTGGACAACCATGGAGAAACATGGGAAGTCTCCAAGCATCCTACCCAACTACTCTGCATAAAACTCAAGAAAAAATGAGCTGATTTTTATTGGTATTGTTGTTTAATAGTATGGCTAAGGTCAGTTAGGGACCATACCCATTCAAGATCAAGAGCTGTTGGAGTTTAGTTTGAGGCTGGAGCCACAAGACCATTAGTCAAGGTGGGGAATGAAGGGTTAAAGTTTTGAGGCAGTGACCACTTGTTGCTTGTTTCTAACAGAGCAACACGTGGTGGTAATCCAAACACCTGGTTGGTTGTGTGCCTTTATAAACTCTGCAAATCTTTACCTTTGGGCTCTTCTCCTAGGTGCTGCTGTGTTGGAGTGTAGGATGAGACCCGAGCTGCAGCCCGTTTAAATAAAACCTTAAAACAGCTGTAAAGTCTGACACTCGGTGGTCTTTTTGGTGGGGGTCCTGCGGCTGGGGTATAACAATGTTTCCATTTTTCTCTAGTAGTCCTCGAGATTTAGACTAAGGGTTTGTGTGGAGTGGCTCCTCAGTGAATTCCTGAGGAAACCATTTGAAGCCTTCTCAGGAGAACGCCATTCAAGCCAGCAGAGCAGGAGAGTCTCTGAGACTATTTTCTCCAATAAACCACCAGAGAACCAGAAGTGAAGCAATGGCCCAGAGGGTAGAGCTCCAGCTTTGAGAGAGAAAACTGAGTAGGAGATACAATCCAGACCAGGCAGGAAAGCCTGGGAATTGCTTAGGTCCAATTAACTACCAGCTGGCGGGAAGTGGAGCTGTGGTGGTGGTAGAGACACAGCCTTGAGCAAAACAGCTCAGGAACACATCGGGCCCTGAGTTTAAATCCTGGGATGGCCACAAAAACATTCAAAAAGAGAAGGCCAAGTTTATGTATCAGTGCCCTTCCTACTGTGTGTGTATATATATATTACCTCCCATAGTGCAAACTCTGCTTTTATTTACTGGTTTATTTTTCAGATATGCTAGTTGTACATACTGCATCATTCTCTTCATTTCAGGCCCATTGCTTTTCTCTTCCAGGGTTCTAGGCCTGTGTCTTTACATGATGCACACTGAAGCTCTCAGCAGCCTTTATTTACATTTTATTATGAGGGCAATCCAGGAACAATCACAAATCTGGCAAGGGAAGAGATCAGGTTTCTTAGAAGTAACCGGTATTCAGAAAATTAAACTTGAGAACATAAAATGGTAGCATACTTATGTAAAAACTACCATTAAGAAAAAAATGAAGGAGCTGGGAATATGGATTAATGAGAGAGTGCTTGCCTAGCATGCAAGAAGCCCTGGGTTTAATTCCTCAGGCACCTGTACACAGACAAAGCCAGAATATGTGCTGTGGCTCAAGTACCAGAGTGCTAGAGACAATTCCCAGGCCTTGAATTCATCCCAACCACTGGCAAAGAGATAGCTACCTAGATAGGATGGTAGGTAGATAGATAAAAAGAAATATAGAGAGAGACACAGAGAGAGAGAGAGAGAGAGAGAGAGAGAGAGAGAGAGAGAGAGAGAGAGAGAGAGAGAGAGAGAGTGAGAGAGAGAGAGAGAGAGAGAGAGAGAGAGAGAGAGAGAAAGAGAGAGAGAGAGAGAGAGAAAGAAAGAAAGAAAGGAAGGAAGGAAGGAAAGAAGGAAGGAAGGAAGGAAGGAAGGAAGGAAGGAAGGAAGGAAGGAAGGAAGGAAGGAAGGAAAGAAAGTTGATAGATGAATCTGTTTTTGACGTCAGAAGGAAAGAAGGGAACATTCCCAGTCATGAGGCTTTCTGCAGTGCGCCAGGACACCAGCATCGCCTTCACACAAATGCAGAGCAGGATTACTGTCTCTGTCCGACTTCTCAGGCATCCAAGAGCCCCAGAGTCAAGAGGGCAGAGCCAGGTTCTAACTCAGGTGCTTGGAGACAGAAGAGAAATGGCCCTGCCCCTCCTTGGACTGGGGATTTGCATTAATGATGTAGAGAATGAAGTAAGGAGAATGGAAGGGCCTTCAAACTTGACAAATTGAGAGTCAAAAACCTACTCCCTAACCAGAGAGCAGGGTTTTCTACTCTGTTCCTCCCCTCTCCAGCACTAGACTGGATCTCTATTGGTAATCTAAAGATAGCCTGAGGCTCCCTTCACATGAGGAAGGAAGGTTAATTAGTCATTGTTTGAAGAGAGTGAGAAAAGCCTGATCCTGCTGTAACTCTAACAAATGTTTCAGGTTGCCCCCATTGCTGGCTGTGCCTGGAATGAATGAAGTGGTTTTGCAGCTCACTTCTGTGATGAATGTGTATATTCTGCCTCCTAATCCTGGAGGCCTAGTTCTCTGCACCTAGCCTGGCTTTAGAAACTGTTTTCTGTCCTTCAAATACAGTGTTACACTGGAGTTCTTCCTGCTAACAGAGTTAGGGCTTGGATCCTGAGAACTTCTTTTGAACCCTGATTGGGTCAATAATATTTCTTTCCTTCTTCTGTAGCTCAAGAACTCCAAGAACATTTAGAGTGCAAGTAACTTCTCATCACCAAGTGAAACAGGAATTTCTTAAGCATCTGACCTTTCAGAACAGGAAATCAGAATGTCCTAGACTTCCCTTCCTTGGCTGGTTTCACCCAATGAGAGACCTAAGCCTCCTGAGCAAGCTTGATGGGCGTGAGGTATTGGTTCTCTGCTAGGGTCAGAACTGTAATGACATTGACAATACAAGTCAACTGCTTATCACAAAGTGCTTGGGGAGCATATTAACACTTTCAACAATGTGCCTTTCAGAACCCTGTAGGACATAAGTTTATAATGCTAGAGTCTGAGAGGCTGGGCTTATGGATGTGCTACACTTGAATCTTGAGGTCTGACTCCAATTCTGGTGTACATCAGCATTCATTTTCCTAAAAATATTTTCATAAGTAGCAAATAGGAAAATTATTTTGATTATCCCTCAATCTTTTTCCAGTTGTGTGTCTCAAACTGAAGCCTGGGTGCTGTCTCTGAGCGCTTCAGCTCAAGGCAAACACTCTACCACTTGAGCCACAGTGCCACATGGGGTTTTTTGATGGTTCATTGGAGGTAAGAGTCTAACAGGCTTTCCTTCCCTAGGCTGTCTTCAAACTGTGATCTTCAGATCTCAGCCTCCTGAGAAAGTAGGTTTCCAGAGCCACTGGAATCTGGAGTATTGTTTTTGCCAGACCTGGAGCCTGAAATTAGGGCCTGGATACTGCCTTTGAGCTTCGTTTTCTCAAGGCTAGCACTCTATCACTTGAGCCACACCACAGCTTCTGGCTTTTTCTGAGTATGTAGCACTGAGGATTCAAACCCTGGCATTCATGCATGCTGAGCAAGATCTCTACCACTAAGCCACATTTCCAGACCCAACCTTACGATTTTATCCCTCAACTTGCCTATCCACAAGAAAAGGCTTCTGAGTATAAATCATCTAAACAAATCCGTATAGGAAGTTGTCCAAAGATAAATAAGACAAAACTCATACTGGGGACAGACTCTAACCATGTGATGACTTGACAAATGCCTCCATTTAATTAAGTATTATATTTCAAAACTTAATAAAGTATTAATGAAAATTAGTCAATGTACTGAATTATTGTGTATAATTTTATAATATATATACACAACATAATAAATATTATGTGTATAATAATACTAAATACAATAAACAATAAAATGAGTAAAATGAAAATTAAATACAAAATTAATAATAATAATCATAATATGAAATATACATACTTATTTACCTATATATCTTATATTACACATGTATACAAATATTTTTTCTATTGCAGGGTCTTAATTCAGGCCCTGGGAACTCTAGCTTGAAAATCTTTTCCTCAAGGACAGGGATCTTAGCCTTCACCCAAGGTGCAAAAGAGTTACATGGACAGTGAGCTCAAATCCCAGCAATGGCAGAAATACTGGCCCCAGTTCCAAGACAGTGACTTAATATTTGTAACAGAAACAGTTATGTTTATTCAGTTACATACTGAACACTGAAAAAAAATCAGCATAGAATTTTGTACAGCTGTTCAGACATACATCCCTTAACCACAAAGTGCTTTTTGAGCACTACATAAGTTTTTGTACGTTTTTTATTTTAAAAATGTTGTACAGATTGGTCACAGTTACATGAGCAAAGTAATGAGTACATTTAGTATTGAGCATTGTTGCCTCCTCGTTTGTTTTTCCCCTACCATCCATTCCCTCCCATCTTCACAACTAACTTCCCTGGTGAGGTCAGTGACTTATTTATTTTAGGCTTGGCATGGGGATTCAACTCAAATATTGGACAACTCTGCGCATTCTGTCACATTGCTATGGATTCATCAAAACTCTGAGTTCAAATCCCAGGCTATTAAAGAATACTGGCAGAAATTCTAAACCAAGGAGCTTTATTATTTCAATTTAGTTAGTTAGTTAATTAATTAATTAATTAGTTAATTAATTTTGCCAACCATGGGGCTTGAACTCAGGTCATGGTAACTCTGACTCAGCTTCACTCTCCCTAGGCTGGGGTGCAGCCTTGAGACCCAAAGCTGATCCTGGGACCCTAGGCCCAGGGGGCTTGCAGAAGGAAAAAAAGCAGAACAGCACAAAAAGTGGGGAGCTGTAGAGGGCTCAGGGTTTTACAATTTTTTTCTTTACATGGTGACCGTCCTGGGTCTGAATGACATGGTTTCAAAGTGGACCTGGCCTGCCATTGCTGATGGCTGGCAGGCTATCAGGGAAGCCATAAGCCAACATGTCAACATAGGCCCTCGGTTCAAATCCTAATCCTTACATTTACCAATGGCAGGAGATCACAAGAGACTCGTTCCTATGCATAAGATTACAGATTGAAAGAGTAGTTCATGCATTTGTCTAGTCTAAGATTGGATGCAATAATCCTAGGATGCTGTTTGACCTTAATTAATAGTTTATTAAGCATGAAAAGAATAATATTGTTTCAATGGAGATATAATAAATACCTAAGAGTTGGTAGGAACGTAGTAGATGTCATTCAGTTATAGACAGACAGCTCTGGAACTCTTTAACAATATATATTTATTTGTATACCACCTCTGCCTAGCCATGTATTGCTGTTTTGGCTAAACTTTGGGCTTGATCTCAGTGCCTGGGAACCACCTGACAGCTTCATTGGCTAGAGGCTTCTGTGCTCACCCTCACCCAATCATGAATTGGGCCTGCTAGTCCCTGAGTTCAGATCCAAGCACTGCCAAAAATTTAATCTTTGAGTAAGAAGCCGAGTGTGACACATGCCAGGGTGTCAGGCATGATAGAGAACACATATACAAATCTAGATGGTATGTGATATGATGTAAAAATTGTAATAAGTGGATAAATGGTATAGGTGTCATCAAAGACAATAAAATAAATTGTAAATAAATGGATAAAAAAAGAAATAAAATGAATAACAACACTAAATGTGATATGGACTGAACATCTCTATGGAAGTATAAATCCTACCACACCAAACAGTATCTACTGAACATCTGTATGGAAGTATAAATTCTATCTCTAATATTTATATAAGGAGTATGTTTTCCATGCCTGAGGCTTGAATTCAGCCCACCCCCATGAGAAAGCAATGGCAGGAAATCCTGAGAAACTGGTTTCTGGACCAGGAAAAGTCATGGAATGTGATCGATCTCATCGAATGAGTATTTCATGCATGAT
The DNA here is from genome assembly GCF_024711535.1 of Dipodomys merriami. Lineage (NCBI taxonomy): Eukaryota > Metazoa > Chordata > Mammalia > Rodentia > Heteromyidae > Dipodomys > Dipodomys merriami. Next base: position 1,055,923 of record NW_027202926.1, on the reverse strand, counting down.
GTGACTAGGAAATGATAGGCAAGACTCATGGGGTATCACTTATTTGTAAAGCAGTGTTGATTAAGCATGACAATAATCATCACAGTCATGAAATGAAGACATCTGGAAAGATCCAAGAATCAGTATACACATGGTAGATTGGATTCCATCACAGGTTATCGTCTCTCCTAATCTATACAAATGTGTACTCATTTGCATACTACCTTCAACTTATGAATGGATGACTACTGTGTACCCTCCTCCCCCCCCACCTGGGGGTCCATCTCAGGTCCTGGGAACGGCCTTACTCCTTAGTAGCTCACGGGCTGGTGTGCTCACATGGACCCATTCGTCATTTGGGTCTGCTAGGGCTTGAGTTCAAATCCCAGCACTGCCATAAGATTCACCTTGATTTGAGAAGCCAATCGATCCACCTGTTTTCCTGTCCTGTGAAAATCCTGGGTCTCAGCGAGGATGGAAATTCTATATAGACAACTCTATAGGCATTCGAATAGGTTGTTATCCATGTCAGCATAGTTATATCTATCACCATACTCAATAAAATACACAATACATCCATGAATAAGACACAAAATAAAAAGAATAACTACACTGAATGCAAGATGCATATGAAACTTGTAGGTAAAGAGAGATCCTATGTTTAAAAAAGGCGGGCTTGTTATTTTGTCCAGTACTGGGGCTTCAAATCAGGCCCTTGATGAGGCCTGACATTCTAGTCTTCAAGGATGGTGAGATTTCCCTTGCCCCAAAGTGCAACAGAGCTACCCAGACCTCAATTCAAATCCCAGCACTGACAAAAGTTTCATTCTGTTGTCAGAAGCCAGTCGTTGAACATGTTTTCCTCTCCTGTGAAAGAACCGGGCTTTCACTAGGATGTAGAATGCATAGGAAACGATATAACTATGGGAACAGATTGTCATCCATGTCAGCACAGTATACCTGTCACCATACTCAGTAAAATACACAATAACTCCATGAATTAGACACAAATTAAGGAGAAGTGCACTGAATGCAAGATGCTGTCCACACATGTATGTAAATATAGATCCTATATTTGAATTACGAATTTATGACTATCTGGACCTCCCTGGGACTCGATGTCAGTTCCTAGGAATGGCCTATCTCCTTCGTTGCTCACAGGCTGGTGTCCTCACCTTGACCATTTCCCCAATTGGGCCTGATAGAGTGTGAGTTCAAATCCCAACACTGCCAAAAGATGAATCCTGATGTGAGAAGCCCATTGATTCACCTGTTTTCCTGTCCTGTGAAAGTCCTGGGTCTCAGCTTGGATGGAGAATGCATAGGAAACCCTATAGCCAGGGCAATAGGTTGTCTTCCATGTATGTTCTGTTATATCTGTTACATTATTCAGTAAAATACACAATACTTACATAAGACAGAAAATAAGGAGAAAAGTACTCCAAAGGCAAGATACTGTCCACACATATATGTAAATATAGATCCTATGTTTCAATCATTAGTTTATGACTATCATGGCCACCCTGGGGATCAATGTCAGATCCTGGGATGGCTTAACTCCTTTGTTGCTCACAGGCTGGTGTGGTCACCTTGAACTATTCACCAATTGGTCCTGCTAGGCCCTGAGTTCAGATCCCAGCACTACCAACAACTGGATCATGCAGTAAGAAGCCAAGTGTGAAATTTTTTCCTTTTCTCTGAGAGTCCTGGGTGTCTGGCATGATGGAGAACATGTCTACAAATTTAGATTCCATGTTAAGAATGAAAACAATAACATTAATTATATGGAGGCATTATAAATACCCAAGAATTGGTAGGAATGTAGTCTATATAACTGAATAAGGTATAGACATCTCTGGCACTCTAAAAAGATATACATTTACTACCATCTGTATGTCAATCTGTTCTTATTTTGTCAACTGCTGGGGCTCGATCTCAGGTACTTGGGACTGCCTGTCAGCTCAATTTGCCACAGGATGGCAGGCTGACACTCACCCATTCATGAATTGGGCCTTGAAGGCTGTTAGTTCAGATGCTAGTACTCCCAAAAAATGAATCGTGTAGTAAGAAGCTGATGATGACACATGTTTTCCTTTCTGTGAAAGTCCTGGGTGTCAGGAAGGACGTGCAATACATATGCAAACCTATATCCTATGTAATCAATGTAATCACTGTTCTATGTGTCATAATAGTTAATAAAATGAGTAGTCAGTATATGAATAAAACAAAAAATAAAATAACTACACTGAATGCAATATGGAATCAACATATGTTTAAAAATATAAATCATATATTTAAAATGTAAACAAATAGTATGTTTTCTAGTTGTGGGCATCGATTTCAGGCCTAAAAAACAGACTTGAATTTCTTAAATTCAAGGAGGCAAGCTTCCCCTTCCCACAAAGTGCAACAGCAGGGTTACCTAGACCATGAGTTCAAATCCCAGTCCTGGCAGAAAAAAAATGGCATCTCTATGCTATGTGATGCCCAATTCGTCGGTATTTCATTTGGCCTCCATTTAATGAAGGTGATTGTTTAAATGCTTCATAAAGTATTAATTAATATCGACCAGTGTCCTATTATGTAATTGTGTATAATTTTATCCTCGAATCATTCAAGTACTGCCCATTTAATCATGATATACATCACATTCCTTTGGTAATCATATGAATAGGAATGAATTTCATAGGATCTCCTGCCATTTGTTGGTGGCAGCCCAGGATTCAAGCTGTGGGCTCCAGCTCCTACCACTTAAACCTGAGGATAGGGAACTCACAGGTCTGTCCAAGATCATCAGCAAAACCAGGCATCAGTGGCTCTCAGCAGTCCTCCTTAAAACTTACAAGGCTGTGAAAGTCAAAGTCACCCTAGGCAGGACAGTCCTTGAGACTCCTGTCCAACTTGTGCCATCAAAGACAGAAGTAAAGCCGTGTGGCTTCAGTGGTAGAGAGCTAGCCTTGATCAAAAACAACTCACAGATTGTGCCCTGATCCTGAATTCAAGGTCTGGGAACAAACAGACATACACAACAATCTGTGCAGCCATCCGGCTAAAGTGGGTCACTCTCTTGTCCCCAACTGGATTGGACAGAGTTCCCTGGGAAAGGGGCTGCCATCATTTTGACTCCACCCATTCTGCCTGCATCAGAAGATTCCAGCCACACCTCTATTGTTTCATGGTTCTTTCTGACCAATGGGATACAAGAATGGTGGCCACGCCCACATTCCTTGCTGCCCAGTAGCACCTTGATTCTCTCTGTTTGTTGACACCACTACCTCCCCTCCGACCAGGACCTCGCCTCCCCTGTGCCCCACAGTCTGGCCCACGCCCTGCCACAAATGTGCCCCAGGGGTGGGGGTGGGGGTTGACCCGAGGATGCCACCCCCATCCCCAGTGACTAGTGTCCAGGATACGGGGAGATGCAGGTTGGGTGAGGAGTGGGCGCCAAAGATCCCCTGGCCTGGAGCAGTGGGAGCCACACAGCAGCACATCTGCGCCCTTCCACTCCCAGGTGGGAGCCCAGTGGCTTTAGTCAGAGGTGGGGAGCAGCATGTCTACACCTGCCTTCTGGGTTTTTTTCCTTTCTTTCTGGGGATGGGAGGTGTTGGATGCAGAAGATAGACACCCTTGCTGTGTGAGCCCTTCTCTTCTGTGTTCAGTCAAACTTTCACCTGAAGACAGAGAGACAGAGAGAGAGAGAGAGAGAGAGAGAGAGAGAGAGAGAGAGAGAGAGAGAGAGAGAGAGAGAGAGAGAGAGACAGACACAGACACAGACACAGACACAGACACAGACACAGACACAGAGACAGAGAGACAGAGAGACAGAGAGACAGAGAGACAGAGACAGAGAAAGAGAGATAATCATTTTCCTTGTACAGCCTGACTGTGCTCAGATGAGTGATCAGTTGGCAAATTGCAGGTACTGCATGGAGGAGTCTTCTGTCACCTGTCTGGATGTGTGTGTATGTGTGTGTGTGTGTGTGTGTGTGTGTGTGTGTGTGTGTGTGTGTGTGTGTGTGTGTGTAGAACTGGGTTGTAACAAGGAGGCCGAATGCTTTGGTAAATTCTACCTGTTATCTTTGGGCCATGTATGGGCTTCACAGCTGAGGTCTGGGGGCATGGAAGGGTGAGAGGCTTGAAGGGGACACAACACAGTTAAATTACAAGAACAAGGGATCTGTGTGCAATGGAGCTGTGTACTCCCTTGGGCCTGGTTGGTGGCAGTGGGAGCTTGGGAGGATCTGGGAGTGTGACCTGCAGGGGATGGCTTCCCAGGAGGACAGAGAGCATGGCCAACTCTTAGTAAGGATATGAGTTCTGCTAGTATGGAGCGCAACAGCATAGGTCAGTCTCGGGGTCTTCTCATAATGATGTCTGATGGGCAAGGCCAACCCTATTTTAAATCTTGAGCTGTGATCTTCAGATCTCAGCGTCCTGAGTACCTAGTATTATAGGCATGAGCCTCTGGCACTGGGACACTGGTTCTTTTTGGTATATTAGGGTTTGACCTCATAGCCCTAGGCTTGCCAGTCAAGTCTTCTACCATGCGAGTCAAGCTTTTCTGTCTTGGGCATTTCTGAGATGGAGAATTAATATATGCTCATTCTGGGCTGGATCATGGTCCTCTGATCTGTGACAGGCCTGAGCCACGAGGCCCGTTCTTCTGTAGTTGGGATGGTAGATATGTAGCGACATGCTCAGTCATTGGTTTAGATGGATTGTTCCAAACTCAGTCCACGGCAGCCAATTCTTGACCAGAGGTGAATCTCTGGGTTGGGCCTCAACCATTGGACTTCAATCTCTTCATGGGACAGTTGTGAGGAAACAAGGGATTGATACAGAGGGATCTCTGGAGCAGGGACAGGCACAGGGGGAGGGGCCATCTGATACTGTTCTTGGCAATTCTGTGAGCATATGATAGGAAGATACCCGGAAAGATCTCAGATGGTGTGTGTTATTAACAGTGCAACAGTTATGGGATTATGAAAAAAAACATGGCTCTCTTTCTTTTTTTTTTTTAATTGTATTTTATTTTATTTGAGAAAATACTGTACAGAGGGGCTACAATTACATGGGCAGGATAATGCATACATTTCTTACCAAGCATTGCAGCCTCCTCCTTTGTTTACCCTTCACTTCCCTTCCCCGCCTCCCCCCTCCCCCAACCAATTTTACCCCCCTCCCCCCACCCAATTATACCCCCTCCCCCCCCCCACACCGACATTGTAAAGCTGGTTTTGACATGACATTTTGTACTTCTCATTGTTGCAACAGATCCACCTGAATCCTTAAATGACTTGTTTATCCCCATCTCCTCCACATGTTATACTGACATCAAATATAGTGAAAGCGGGGGTTACACTGTGGGGGAGGGACATACAAAGCGACAAAGAAATAATCTTATAAATGCGTTAGAAACACATGCATGAAAGAAACGAAAACATTAAAATACATATTTAAGGGTTCATTTTCCTAACATCACATTATCTGACCTTTTCCGCTTGACTCATACCTATACTAGATATTGCAAATAAGGGAAACCATGGGACCTATGCTGCTTTGGGCCTGGCTTACTTCACTTAATATAATTTTTTCCAAATCTTTCCATTTCCTAACAAATGGGGAAATGTCATTCTTTCTGATGGAGGCATAGAATTCCATTGTGTATATATACCACATTTTCTTGATCCATTCATCTACTGAGGGACATCTGGGTTGGTTCCATATCTTAGCTATGGTAAATAATGCTGCAATAAACATAGTTGTGCTGGTAGCTTTAGTGTGGTCTTGTTTTTAAACATTTGGGTAAATGCCCAAAAGTGGGATTGCTGGATCATAGGGGAGATCTATGTGAAGTCTTTTGAGGAACCTCCATACTGCTTTCCAAAGTGCTGGAGGAATATCAATACCAAATTTCAAACTCTACTATAAAGCCATAGTAATCAAAACAGCTTGGTATTGGCATAAGAACAGACCTCAGGACCAATGGAATAGAATTGAAAACCCAGAAATGAACCTACAGACCTATAGCCATCTAATCTTCGATAAGGAAGCTAAAACAATAGAATGGAAGAAAGACAGCCTCTTCAGTAAATGGTGCTGGCAAAATTGGTTAACTACATGTAGAAAACTAAAGCTAGATCCTTATATATCACCCTGCACCAGAATCAACTCCAAATGGATCAAAGACCTTGAACTCAAAGCAGACACTCTGAAAACATTACAGGATGGAATAGGAGAAACCCTAGGTCTCCTTGGCTCATGTCGAAATTTTCTGAATAGAGACCCAGAAGCACAACAAATCAAAGAAAGGTTGGACAAATGGGATTGCATAAGATTGCAGACCTTCTGCAGGGCAAATGACATAGCTGGCAAGATCAATAGAAAGCCCACCGTTTGGGAGGAGATCTTTACTAGCCATACAACGGACAAGGGTCTCATATCTAAAATATACTTGGAACTCAAAAAATTAAACCACCCAACAACAAATCCTCAAAGAAACAACTGCCCAATAAATAAGTGGGCGAAAGACTTAAAGAGAAGCTTCTCTGAAGAAGAAAGAAGGATGGCCAATAGACACATGAAGAAATGTTCAACATCCCTAGCCATAAAAGAAATGCAAATCAAAACAACATTGAGATATCACCTCACTCCAGTTAGAACAGCAAAAATCAAGAACTCTAACAACAACAGATGCTGGAGGGGATGTGGACAGAAAGGAACCTTACTTCATTGTTGGTGGGAATGTAAAAATGGCTCTCTTTCTTTATTACTCTATCCCCATGAGTAACGGGATCCTTCACTTTGTTCAGTTTTGAAGCTGGGGAAACTGAGGCATAGAGAAGCCGGGTGAGCTACTAATGACTCCCAGCTGACAGGAAGCTCGGCCTGACTTCTCTGCCATGCTCCCTAGGACAATGGGTGCTATTCAGTCCACTTCTTGTGGTGGGAAGTCCACTTCTTTTCAGTTATGAGGCTTGAACTTTGGCCCTAGGGCAGCTCTCTGAGCTCCTCAGCTCAAAGCTACCACTCTACCACTTGAGTCACAGCACCAATTCCAGTTTTTTGGTGGTTCTTTGGAGATAAGAGTCTCACAGGTGTTCCTGCCCAGGCTGGCTATAAACCACATTCTTCATATCTCAGCTTCCATTGTACTTAGGATTATAGGCCTGAGCCAACAGCACCTGGCTTAAGTGTAATTCTGACCTTCTTTCTTTCGCTTTCTCCTCAGGAACTGATTCAATGGGTGCTGGAGGAGGTGGTCCAGCATCCCCATGTGGCTGGAACCAAGGTGGTCCTCTCATTCTCGAGGTAGGCTGTGGGTCAGGAGCTGTCTCGCTCAGTCTGTTGTACCAGCTCCATGAGGTAAGTCCCTCTGTGCCCTGGCTACACTGTGACAGTTATGCATTGTCCATCTAGCCTTACTGGACTCAAGTACTGTGTTCAATGCTCTTTTCTAGCAAAAATTCCTGGCTAAAATTATGATACAGAGTTATAGAATGAAAATGTAATGCCATCTTAAGAAAGTCATTTAGGGTTCTGGGAATGTGGCTTCATGGTATGGTGATTGCCTAGCATGCATAAAACCCTGGGTTCAATTCCTCAGTACCACATAAATTGAAAAGGAAACACTGGAAGTGGTCCTGTGCCTCAAGTGGTGGAGGGTTAGCCTTGAGGAAAAAAAAAAACGCTGAAGAATAATTCCCAAGCACCGAGTTTCAGCCCCAGGACTGCCAAAACAACAGCAACAACAACAATGAACATTTAGTTAGTAAATGTGAAATAAAGAACCCATATTTGGAATATATAATTGCTCCTTCCATACTGATACCTGACAATAGTTCCTAATACATGTACTTTACCTATGTAAGGATACTGTGTTGAAAAAAAATGTTTTGTTCATTGGGTCACAGCAATTAATGCTAGGAATGTGCTTAGATGTCAGGAGAAGATTAATTCTGGAAATTCAAATATTCCAGGCTTTTGAGTGGGGTCACTGCTAATCACAATGAGAAGGATAGTGTAAGTGAGATTCAGAAACTATTTTGGCCAGTCATCTTACAAAACAGGCAGAGGCTAATTAACAGTTGTGACAGAAGAGAAGGAATAATGCCAGATGGAAAGAATAAATGATAGTAACTAAGGTATAGCAGAAACCGTTCTAGGGAACCATTTTTGCTTATTAAAGAACTAGTTATCAACTAGGCTTATTCCTCATTGCCTTCGGCATTCAAAATCTCCTAGGCTAGTTCTTAATCTCTGTGTGATGAATGTATCTCCTTCTATGCTGATCTTTCATACCTGATCTCCTTTGCTTTCTAAAAATCTGTCTTGCTGTATTTATCTATGAACATTTCCTAATACTAAATACACCTATAAAGATGAAAGAGGATGCTAATGTAAGAGTCCCATAGCTCATGAGTTATTTACGTAACAAAATGGAAAAGGAGGACATATTTATTGCTACCTTAATTATTCTGAAAAGCTGCAATGTCACATCATATGGTTCATATTTCCATTCTTTGTCTACATAGTGACATTAAGTGCACATAAATGCAAATATGAGTGGGGTGCTGGTGGCTCATGCCTGTAATCCTAGCTGCTCAGGATGTTGAGTCCAGAGGATTGTGGTTCAAAGCCAGCCTGGTCAGGAAAGTCCATGAAACCCTTATCTTCAATTAACCCCAGAAACCCGGAAGTTGTGCTGTAGCTAAAGTCCATGAAACCCTTATCTTCAATTAACCCCAGAAACCCGGAAGTTGTGCTGTAGCTAAAGTGGTAGAGTGCTCAAGTTGTGCTGAAGAGCTGAGAGACAGTGCCCAGGATTAAGGTTCAATCCCCACAACCAACAAAAAAGTGCAAATATAGGTTTAAGTTTCCCCCAAAGAAATGATGAAATCAATAGTAATCTTCCCAAATGATTTAGTAGTGCACCTACTTTTACTGAGTTATTTGTTATGGCTTCTTTGCTAAACATATTCTCTTCTTTAAAAATTGTCAAATATTAGCTTTATAATAAACTTCATCTAATATTTCTAGGTTCAAAAGAGAAGTCCATAGAGTTGATGTCACTTAGCTTTCTTACTGTCTTAGTTCAAAGCCAACCCAGGCAAGAGAGTCTGTCAAACACTTATCTGTAATTAAACACCAAAAAAGCCAGAAGTGGAGTTTTGGCTCAAGCAGTGGAGTACTAGGTTTGGGCCAGGTAGGAAAGAAAGACAACTGTTCAGGGACAGGGGCCAGTCTCTAAGTTCAAGCCCCAGAACCAGCACAAACTAAACAAACAAGCAAACAAAACAAACCCTGGGTATTTCTTTGGGACTCTCCTTAAAATAGTGGTGCTCTGAGAAGAGGCTGCTTTTGCTGATCATACTCACTGGATCGTGCTTTTTTGGAATTCTTATTGCTATGGAAAACTCAAGACCAGACTAAAGGAATTAAAAACTGATTCCTGCAAAAAGAGAATCATCTCAGGAGTGAAACATCCATCCATTAGACACTTTAAAACCTCCATGTCTTTGCTTCTTTGCAGTAGAACACTTTTAAAACAAAGTTATTTCCTTTTGTTCTATGCCTGCCTTCAAATGGCATATTGTTTCCTTTTGCAAAACTCTCAACCAGAAGTTTACAGACAAGTTTTATATGAGTAAAGGACAAACTCAAAAAAGTCAGGGACAGAGTTTCCTTCCAGCCTTGGATTCTTTTCTTGTACAGTACAAAGGAACGCAATAGTTAACTTGAACTTTGTCATTTCTCTATGTTAAATTCCTCTCCTGGGATCAGTTTCCACATCCAGTAACAGTTACTTCCACTTACTTCCAGTAACAATTTATGGTGCTGCTCCAGAAAAAAATGAATGTTTTCTGGCTTCATTGAAATAGCACAAAGACACTTTTGGACATGAGGTAACACGTGTTTCAGAGACAACTTAGTAAAGACAAATGCAATTTAAATTGCTTATAAATACATTATCCATGAGAATATATTTTGTTCAAACTTCTCATGTGCTCTGTAAATTAAGGTGAATTTTAAATGGTAAGAAGGTTCTCAGATAATTTTTTGTGAGTCTATATGCTGTGCATTAATTTCCCAACTGTACATGAGTTAACCGTAAAAGAAACAATAGCAATTATAGGAGAAAAAGTTCTGTGTTTATGTATAAGTGTTCAATACAATATACAAGACTCTACAAATAAAAAATTGAAACAATAAAGCCAAGTCCCATATGTAGATTTATGGGAGTGATATAGAGAAAGCATTACCCCTAAGTGGAACATGAAGCATGAGGCCACTCCCTTTCTAAATCATGCTTGCTAATCATGTAATTGTGCAAAAAGGAGAATGGAAGAATGATTCTTTTTCCAATGCAAGTCACATATGGGAGAACAGACTTAACTGGAAAAAAAGAGTCTATCTTGAGGGAACAGGAATTATACTAGCAATGAACCTGGTGGCTAAGATCACATTTCTTGTTCTTTCCTTTTCTTATATTCCTTTTTATTGTTGTTGTTTTTCGTGGCACTTGAAATATGGGACAGGGCGCTGTCCCTCTGAAACGCAGCTCAAGGCTAGTGCTCTTCCACTTGAGCTGCAGTGCCGCTTCCAGTTTTCTGGTAATTATTGGAGAAAAAGAGTCTCCAGGACTTTCCTACCCGTGCTGACTTTAAAACCCAATCCTCAGATCTCACAACAACTTGGTTTATGATCACATTTCTAACAGTGTACACCCAGGATATGTAATGTATATGTTCATCTAACTTTATATGAATTCTTGAGTTAAAAATCTGGGCTACAGTTAGACTTTACACTCACAAAAGTGTTTGAAGTTTAAAAGTTGATACTCCTAGAAAAATAAAACCTAAGAATGTAAAGGAGTCTGGGAGGTTCAATTTGCACCCAGCTTGGACAGTATAGGCTTTGAGACACTACCTATAATTAACCAGCGAAAGCTGGGATACCAGTCATGAGCAAGATTGCTGAATTACAGCTTTAAGTTTTTGCATACATACATACATACAAACATACACATACACACCTATAAGTGTATAGGTGCACACAAAAATACACAAATGAAACAACTCTCAGAATAGGTAGAAAAGTTAGAAAACAATAGGAAATTGGTCCTGAGTAAGACTAGAATCAAGTGATAATTTTTAATATTAGAAAGCCCTCAAGTGAACTTTCCCCCAGAAGTTGAGAATATTACATAGGTAGGGACCAGAGATAGTAAGAGAGTCAAGCAATCATTCTTAATGGGATAGGATACATAGTGGAATGAATCAGGGAAGCCTGCAGGTGCATCAAAAAATGTTCATATCCTATGTCAATTGTTAAAACACCTTTGAAAATAGTACATAAACAGTCTGAGCTGTCAGTCTAGTGGATAAAATCATAGGAGAAGTTCAGAATTTCTAGTCTGTTTCTAGATTAAATAAACAAACTATGGCAGGGCAATGTGATACAAGCCTGGAATTCTAGCACTCAGACAAGAGATAAGAGAGTGGAATTACATAATGATACCTTCCCTGGACCAGATAGAATAATTTTGTCTCAGTAAAACTAACCAAACAACAAGAAAGGAATACACAGTTGGAAGTTTGGCCTAATTTTGTCATTATGTTTTGAGAAGTCAAGTTTCCTATTGAATACACCTCATATATATCCTCACTTGTGTTTTAAATGCTCTCATCATTACAGAACATTCGTAGATGCAAAAGAGCTCATGATTCCCCTCCCTCATTCTGTTGGATTCCAAATAAATGTTGAAGGATTACAAAAGCTTAAGACCGGAGAAATAGCAAAGTTCGTCTAATGTAGGATTTTGTAGACCTTGTTAAATTAGAATTTAGATTAAAAATATATTTTTGATTTGTTTGTAATTTCATATTCTATAGGATACTACAAAATACTTTCAAAGTAGAGGGATTAATTGAAAAATTCACAAATAATTCTGGCATTCTATTTGCCTAGATATTCTTTTACGACAGTTATAATTAGAACATAGTTAATAAATAATTCGCAGAGTTAACGTATACCATGTTAATATGAATAATCTAGACAGAGTTGCCAAAAATGGATGACATTAATTCATACATTTAGAAAAACCAATTTTTAAAGGTTTGGTTTAATATGGTATGAAGAGAGTAATTGTGTGACATCTTCTTTCTTCTACCTATATGTACCACAGGAAGCCATTTCCTTATTTACGTGCCTCTGTATACATGGAGAAAAATGCTAGGTTTGGGGTTTTTTTCAGTTTGTTTTTATTGGTTCATCCTAGAACTCGAACTCTTGGCATGAACAGGGTCTCTGATCCTGTTTATGCTCAAGGCTCAAGCCCTACCACTTCAACCTCAGTGCCACTTGAGTCTGGCTTTTGCAGAGAAGTTTTTTGGAGATAAGATTCTAAGAAACCTTCCTGCCTGGGTGGGCTTTGAATCATAATTTTCCTATCTTAGCATACTGAATATCTATGATAGTTAAAAAAGTCTAAATATAAATAATATTTGCAAGTGTTCTGATCTCAAGAATACCAGTGGAGGAAAAATGATGCAGCTCAGTTTATTGTGGTGTTCTTTTCAGAACAAGGAAGGTGTCACATTAGCAGAGGTGTAGTATTTTTTCAAAATAGAGATAAGGTATTCATAATGTGAATTAAGGAATTTTAAGGTGTCCCTTACAAGTTGGAAACTGTTGGGCTAGGATGACTTTATGACATAAATCTTGGGATTGATGGTCATAGACATAATAGCTTACTCTTATAAACAATTGCTTACTCTTGAAGAATTAATTATTACACATGCTTCACAGTTTTATCCTCTACAAGAATGTGGCTATTTTTCTGTTTACTTCTCAATCTGGACACCCCATTGGAAACTGCATCTATTGCAGAATTAATTAACATGCAAACAAGTACTGTTTTGAATCTCTTAGGAATGTTGAGAATTTAAAAATGAGTAGTTGTTAGTCATAGGAATTTTGAAGAACACATTTATTCTGTCCTCTTAAAAACTTACTTACTTTTAAAATTATGGGTTTCCATAGTATTAAACTAGGTCCAGTCGTGGGGCCTGAACTCTGGGCCTGGGCGCTGTCCCTCAGCTCTTCAGCTCAAGGCTAGCGCTCTACCACTTGAGCTTCTGGCTTTTTTCTTTTTGCTTATGTGGTGCTGAGAAATCGAACCCAGGGCCTCAGGCATGCAAGGCAAGCGCTCTACCACTGAGCCATCTTCCCAGACCCTGTTTTCTGTTTTAGAATGAGAAAGTACTAAATTTATTCTTTTTTGAAAAATTTGGCAAGTATATTGTGAAAATAGTGTCTAGTTGGATAACATTCAAGTTGATGAACCTCTGATAAATAAGGGGTAATTAATTCAAATTAGAAGCCAAATATTATTGATTTTTAAAATGTTACTACATAAAGAATAATATTTACTGTGCCAATAAAGTAAAATTACATTTTACACAGCTTATTTTTTCAATTTTATTATCAAATTGATGTACAGTGACTTTACACTAACTGTAAGGTAGTGAATAAAAAACATTTCAAACTTGTTACCCCTCCCTCATTTTTCTCACAGTTTTCCTTCACCCCTTCACCCCTCACAAGTTGTAAAGTACATTTCCAACATATTGTCTTGTGAGTATTGCTATTGCATTGGTTTGCCTTTTGTCCTTTGTCTCACCATTGTTTCACCATACAGCAGGGAGAAACCATAGAGGAAAACCCCAAAGAAAACAGAAATCACATAGTTCATCAAAAACAACAACCACAAATGAAAAAAAAATCTGGTTCCATATCTTGGAATTCATTTTGCTTAGCATCAGCTAATATGGTTAAATATATGCATAACAAAGCCACTGGAAAATAATAGCTGCATGGTTACTATATCATGAAAACAGCATGTTAACATTTTGATGGTAAAGGTGGAATTAGGATTGGTGAATTTGCGGTTCTGATAAAGGATTTTCAACAGTTTTAAATTTATGACAGGTAAAATTCAATAGTTCAAAATTTTTAATAACTTAGCCTATTAAGAAAATTTAAAATTGCCTGGAAGAATAGGCTCTCATGCAAAGAAATCCAAGGAGACTTAGTAGAGAGGGAGCAATATGGATGAAGATGGCTCTTTTTGAAACTAAACAAACAAACCTCAGAAACCTTGCTGTAAATCCTGTAGGTTCCCATGGAATTGTCCTTACCCAGGAACTATATTCTCACTGTTTGAAAGAAGGTTGTATTGGAATTTAAATTAAAAGTTCTTTAAAAAATAAGGCATCAAAATTTGTCAATGTACCTTCAATTACCAAATAGTAATTCTCTGAAAAAGATAATTTGAGTCAAAATATTTAGGGAGAAAGTGCCCTCCACAATGAAAGAAGGTGTTGGGATTACACATTTCTGTTTATAACACTTTCCACAATGTCTTTGGACGTGAAGCAGTGAAACACAGAAAAAAATTTGATTGGATACTTCAAACCAATGATTTCACATTTCTAAGTGGCTCACAAAAAATAATATTCTTATTAATATGAGGTAGTCTAGACTTCTTTTATTACATATGCCAAAAAGTTCAGAAAAGAATTGAAAAAATGGAAAAATTAATAATAAAATTTTTCTTAGAAGCCTTAGCTAAGCGTATTGACTTCAGCAGTGAAGGGAGGCCAAAACTTTTTGATGTAAATTGTGTTAGTATTTTTTCTCCCTAAAGTGATTTTACAGAGCCCATTTGGCTCACTACAATGCAGAACTGATTGAATGAAGACATGAAAATACATTCCACATCCAAATGAGGCAACTTGAAGAGTTTTAAAAGAGAAATAATGAAGATGTAGCAGTGGTGGAGCCCGTATGGTCCTTCAGCTTCACTAGACTGGAAGCCAAGAAGCTGTGATTAATTGGAACTCTGGCAAGAGCTAAGAGTAGGACATAGAAGTAGGACATAGAAGCATTTTCCTTTTGTAACAGACACTTTCTTCCAAGGTATGGGTGATTTAACTCTATTCTCCTCCATACACCTTGGTGAACAAATGCAAAACCAAGAGAAAAATAATCTATTAAAATAATTTTGCATGGAATAACTTCACTGTTCCTGATATGGTATCTAAGGAGAATCTTAAGAGAGAAGATTAAAAAGTGCAGTATTTTTTGGTTTCCTCTAAGCATCTTCTTAGCAAAATATATCTTTGATGTTAGACAATTCTGATTGAACCAACAAGTGATGGAGTACTTATTTTTGTGGGCACTTTAGACACAAGAAGTCTTTCAAGGTAAAAGAAAAAAATATATAGCCAAATATTTGTGATCACAGCATCTTGGACTGTTTTCTGGATACAAAGTTTTACATTAGATTTCTCCTTATTAACATAGATGTTGTTTCATGGCAAACAAATACAAGAGGGAAGTTTTATGGACTCACTAGGCCAATTAAACAGCATGAAAGAAGAAAATGGCAAATAATATTTAATGAAATTACTTTGACCAATTACTTTGCCAGAAGAAAGAAGGAAAAATATAATTCAAAATCAATTGACTTAAAAGTATGAAGAAAGAGTAGTGAAGAGAGATTAGAGAAAATATAGAGGATCATTTTCTCTCCAGTGGAGTAATGCGTTCTTGATCTTGTTTCTTCCATTCTACCTCACAAGTTACCAAGTGTTTCTCAGGACTGGATTATCCAGTTCAGACAGAAATCTCGTAGAAGTAAGATACTGTATGCAGCAGATATAGGTGATTTATAACCTTAATCTATTTAATTCTGTTGAAAATTCTCCCCTATTCCAAACTTCCCTCTTTGAACAGCTTTGTTTGCTTTTCCCAAGACTGCCCTTCATTTAACTGATTAAAATTTTGAGTGGTCATATTCATACTCTCTAGAGATTGCTGTTTGGTTGTGATTTTTGTATGTTTTTGTTTCTAGATGTGTTTTTAACTGAATTTTAAAAGTTTGTGCAATTGTGTTACAATTAAATATATCCATCTAATTGTCCAATGCTCCTAGATCAGAGTCACTCCTTCTATCATTCTCAAACGACCCTTTCTCCAAGATTTATTTCCAATTTACCACTTCCTTCATCATATTTGTACATTCAGTATTCTAGCTGTATTTGCTCCTTGTTCATTTTTCATTCATTCTATGTCTTTACTATAATTCCTCTTTGGTTTCAACTTCTGATAGTCATTCTGTTAAACTGTCTATTAATACTTTGAAAGGTTTATATACATTCCATGGAGTTTCAATCCTGCATATTCTTGAAATGATGTCAGCTTATATTTCCATAATTCATTCTTCTGCAGCAACAATTTGCAAGACTGGAGACGGGAAGCACCTAAACATGATTTTTTCTCAACCGTTTGAAAGATTAATCTTTAGTCAAAAGAAAGTTAAAAAATGGCTTAGAATGTATTCCTAACTATGCATTTTTATAAATGGCTTTGTACAATCGTGTGATTCTTTTATTTTACATGGAATAATATTTTCTACTACCTATAAGTTTTGGAAAAAGAAGAACATTATAATTTATTCCTAGATAGGAATATGATAGAAATAGAAGACAGATATTATGTTTGTCATATCTCTGATTAGTACCCATATTCAAGACATAAAGTCATATTTCTTACTATGTTATACAGAGGGAAAACATAAAATAACATATGATGAGGCAACTATTTGTGATTGTTTAAAATGTACCTTATTAAATGATGAAATTTATTAGCTAAGGTTTGGGTTTGAAATTTAGGAGGCTGACATATTAAACACATTTCTGAAAGGCCCATACTGAAAAACACAAATTGTGGGTGGTACTATTTCTACACTTTAATGAATGGTTGAACATGTTTGGCATTAGTGCTGTGTAAATAATTCAACTCTATTGTACTTGCTCCCTACACTTGAAAAACTTGTAATGTCACTAAGTATCATCAACTTGTCAAATGTTATTTTGGCGAAAGTGATTTTTTTAATTTAATTTTATTTTATTTTTGAACATACTATACAGAGGGGTTACAATTACATGGGCAGGATAATGCGTACATTTCTTACCAAGCATTGCAGCCTCCTCCTTTGGTTTACCCTTCACATCCCTTCCCAGCCTCCCCCCTCCCCCCCAATCCCAATCCTTCTCCTTCCCCCCACTCGCCCCCCCCCCCCGCACCGACGTTGTAAAGCTCGTTTTGGACATGACAACTTGTAATTCTCACTGTTGCAAGAGGTCCACCTGTATCCTTAAACACTGGTTTTTCCCCATCTCCTCCAAAAGTTATACTGACATCAAATATAGTGAAAGCAGGGGTTATACTGTGGGGGAGGGACATACAAAGCAACAAAGAGATAATCTTATAAATGCATTAGAAACACATGCATGAAAGAAAAAAACATTAAAATACATATCTAAGGGTTCATTTTCCTGACCTCACATTATCTGACCTTTTCCGCTTGACTCATACATATACTAGATATTGCAAATAAGGGAAACCATGAGACCTATGTTTCTTTGGGCCTGGCTTCCTTCACTTAATTTTTTCCAAGTTTTTCCATTTCCTAACAAATGGGGCAATGTCATTCTTTCTGATGGAGGCATAGAATTCCATTGTATATATACCACATTTTCTTGATCCATTCATCTACTGAGGGACATCTGGGTCGGTTCCATATCTTAGCTATGGTAAATAATGCTGCAATAAACATTGTTGTGCTGGTAGCTTTAGTGTGGTCTTGTTTGTAAACATTTGGGTAAATGCCCAAAAGTGGGATTGCTGGGTCATAGGGGAGATCTATGTGAAGTCTTTTGAGGAACCTCCATACTGCTTTCCAAAGTGGTTAAACAAGTTTACATTCCCACCAGCAATGAAGTAAGGGCGAAAGTGATTTTTAAAAGTTTATTTGAAAAGGAATATACTTTCAGGAGATTAAATGTAGATTATCATTGGTTTGAGAGTGACATTTTTATACCACAGAACCATGTTGTACTGAAGTCCCAGTGTTTTGAAGCACTTCTTAGTGCTTCAAATGATTTTCTGAATTACATTTGACCTCTAATTCAAGTTTTCGGGCTTTCGTAGACCAATTATAGATCTATCTTTCTAGGAACTATTTTTTGGCCCACTTATGTTGGAATAAAATCTTTCGTTAATCATAGGTGAGGGGTATTAAAAATAATCTTATGACAATTTGTGAACTTGTTCGCTCATATGGGCTGGTCATCTGTAAGTTGAATGTTTGAATTACAGTACTTTCTCTCAAATTTTGTGATCTCATCCTTCATTTTAAGTTGCCTTGCATTTCACAATTGCTTACTGCTAATTCCTGCATCTCAAGGAATTGGGGCCCTGAAATATAGGAAATGCATAATTGAGATGGGTCTTCAATTACTTTGCGTTGATATATTGCATGGGCCTTGGTGAAAAGTCTTGCCCCTGTTATCTGATGATGCAGGTAAAGGGGCGTTGAGATCCTAGGATCCATGGGTACTGCAGAAGAATAATATTTTTTAGACATCTTAGCAAAATTTGGGCATAATCAGTAAGAATGCTTCAGAAATATGGATAAAAACAGTTTGGGACAAGCGAGTTAAAACAATAAACAGAGCAGCAGAGTAATATCCATTACAGATTAGAGGAAAACATTGTTTTTTATCATGTGGATTCGGAAGACCAAGAAGAGTTATAATGTATCACAAGTTTATACTAAAAAGATTGCATTGATACGTTTTCTAGTCTAATACATATTTGAAACCTAAATATTTATATTCCAATTCTGTTTATTGGAGTAAATAAATATCAATTTATTTGTCAAATTATCAACTAATTCTAGTAAGTTTCATTGTGTGAAATATAAAATCAGCACATATAGCTATATATAATATGATTAAAAGACACACGTTGTGTATTGTTCTGTTGTAGTTACTGTATCAAAGGCAACTCTGTTTTAAAGTATGATTCCATTATCTCTACTTCAGTGTTTGATAGAATTAGATCTAAAGCTTTATCATTTGTAGATTTACAGCATGGAGGCAAGAGGAAACACTGTGATTAAAACATTATCAATTTAATGCCTAATAACGAGGAGAAACATATGCACTTCTCCTGCAACTATGAAATTATTTGGTGATAAAAAGGTAGTAGTGTAAGTTCCTGCCAGGAACTTACAGACAGGCCAGGACATTAAGTAATCATGCATACGAACAATTTTTTCACTTCTTGGCTTTAGCTACTTTTAAATGGAAGGTATAATAAACAATTATATTTTGATAAAATACCTTCTCGTCTGAACAGTTCTGTTTGAACTGTTCATCTCTCTATGATCCCTTGTAACCAAGATTAGTTTTGTTCTAGTAAGAAAATCTTTGCTGTCAGGGTAAGGTATTCTGGTTGGTCTGTTCCCACATGGAAGAAGGGTAAAGGCTCAGGTAGACATTTGTTCCAGTAACACCTCATTTGGGAAAATGTCAGCTGAAGAAGTTTAGAAGTAGCGCTTAAGCAACGCTTAGTTTGAATCCATTAGGTCCACAAAGCTGGACAAATAAGTACTTGAAAAAGCCATCACCTTTGGACCTAACTATAAATAATAGAGAGTATGATCAAATTCCAAATAAAAAGACTTAAGTATTCATTGGCAAAAATAGTTTGGAAATGTGAGCAATCGACTGATCAATATAATTTTTTCCAATATTCACAGAATTTTAGGGAAATAAGATCGATAGCATTGTTAGGAACAATAAGGTTTCCTTGTTACAAGTAGGCACCCATAGATATAAGCCTGTATAAAGATTGCAGCATTAACTATTAAATTTAGAGGATACTACATGCTTCAGCAGCACGTATACTCAAATTACAACACAGAGATTAACATGGCACTTGCACAAGGATAATATGAAAATTTGAGAAGTATTCCAAATTTTTCATTCTTCAGATGCAAGAAATGAAAAAAAGTGATTAAAAAGTTGATTACAAAATTACAAGTGTAACAATACACGTAATTCATATAATTAAATTTAGTTTGACATCAGTGTATTAAATCACCTCAGAAAGGCGTTTACATAGCATAAACTTTACAAAACTTTTCAAATTAGACAACATTGTCATTTTATCCCAAAGAAAAATAATATTAAGACCTAGAAAAAAAGGAATCAAACTGTTTCTATATGGAATACAATCGGAAAGTACACATTAATGAACGTATATATTATAAAATAATATAGAATTCAATGTATATCTAGGAGAAAATAAATTATGAACATTATGCAAACATAGAATATAGAATATTATAAAATATACATTTTCAGACAAGCACCAGAAATATTTTAGTTTCTGTACTACTCATTTCAACAGGTAAATTAAAATTATTTCTTATTAAAAAAATCACAAACTCTGAAGAATTTATTATACATGTTTACAAAATCTATTGAATGCATTTTTCCATCCAAGGCAGGCAATTCACTTGGAAGAATTCCGCGGAATCCATGAATTTTTACAGTAAAATATTGGTGCTGCGGGGCACTGGTGGTTCATGCCTATAATCCTAGCTAAACAGGAGACTGAGATCTGAGGATCATGGTTCAAAGCCAGCCTGGGAAGGAAAGTCTGTGGTACACTTATCTCAAATAAACCACTAGAAAACTGGAAGTGGAGCTGTGTCTCAAGTGGTAGAGGGCTCACCTTGAGCTGAAGATCACAGGGATAGCTCCAGGCCCAGAGTTCATGCCCCATGACCGACCAAAAAAAAAAAAAAAGATATTGCACTTATTTGGATTGTGAAAATATTTTGTAGGGACACAAAAGATGAACTTGCATTTTTGAAATTTAAGAAACTCAACCCAACCATTAGGACTTCGGTGAACAATTTGTACAGCCTTTTACAACTTCATAGAGGTAGTGATACATACTTATGCTTTTGGCAATGTCAAATAGAGTTTCTTCTATGTTGTTCTTCAGGCCTGGATTTATGTAATGGTTCAACAGAAGGCGATCCAGCGTATCTTTGCTATCTCAATTCTCAACAGCAAGATATAAGCGTGTCAAGAGTCCTTTAGTTTGGGGAAGTGTTACTGTGGCTCAAGCGGTAGAGCACTCCCCTTGAGCTGAAGAGCACAGGGACAGCACCCAAGCCCAGAGCTCAAGTTCCATGACCGACCAAAAAGAAAAAAAACACAACAACAACAAAAATCAAACAAACAAAAATATTTGGGCTGGGAAAGTGGCTCAGTGGTAGAGTGCTGGCCTTGCATACATGAGGCCCAAGGTTCGATTCTTCAGCACCACATAAGCAGAAAAAAAAAGCGGGAAGTTGTGCTGTGGCTCAAGTGGTAGAGTGCTAGCCTTGAGCTGAAGAGATGAGGGACAGCGTCCAGGCCCAGAGTTCAGGCCCCACGAACAGACCAAAAAAAATTTAAAAAAAAAGTCCGTTAGTTTGGCCATTGGTATCTGTATCATGATGAAGTAAGAAAGAAGCGACTCTGGTATTATTCCACGTGTATGCACTGTTCAGGGGTGTCCAGTCATCTACAGTTATTGCATGTGCCGCTTGAGACACCAACTCACTGACAATGTCTAAGTGTCCACCGTAGGCTTCTTGAAGAGGGATATACTGATCATCATCCCTACTATTCACATAAGTGGCCTTTTGAGAAAGAAGTCTCCGCACTGTAGTAAGCTGAATATTTTCGACAGCCCATTGAAGAAATATGGTTGGATCCTTCTCCAATTTTTTTCTTGCAATTGATACCATTCCTTACTTTTTCATCTTGTTCCCCATATTCCTAAGAATTGCCTAACCAGAGACTTTGAGTGCCAGTGGGAATGAGGTGTCCATGTATTTCCCTAATAATTCACATTGGTTGAACTGGTCAGAAATATCTGGTGAATTTTCTGCAACTGTTTATTCACCATGATTTATTTTCTCTTTTTCCAATTTTACTATTCGAAATTATTCTAACTGGAGAGTAGGGAATTGATGGAGAGCAGAGGAAAGATATTCCTCCATATTCAAATGTACACACTGAAAATGAGGACCAGTGATGTCTTCATGTGCAGCTTATTCTAGGCATGAGAAAATAGGAAATAATGCCTTCCATATAAATGATTTGGGAAATGGCAGAGCAAAAAGTGAAATGATACAACCAAAAATATAAAAGCAAAATAAATTAGGATAATTATGGAGCAATCGTGTTATATATGAGAACCATGAAAGGGAGAGAGAAAGAAATAGAAAGATGTGTAATGACGTAGCTAGCCACATAATCCATGCCTCTGATCAATTTGTAGAGCAAACAAAATTTTATTTTTTAAAAGAGATGGAAATCGAATTTATGTATTTACTTGAAGTTAGTAAATACATTTTTAGTAGCCTACGTAAAGAGACATAACTTTCCCAAACTACAGACAGTAAAATAAATCCTTGATAGTTCTAGTAACAGATCTGACTGAAATCAGTTGAATCATACTTTTCTTGTACAATGAAGGAATAAGAGGATAGTAAAGCAGCTAGAGAAGGCAGGGAGATTGTATCTGTGACAAAACTTTGTGGAAATTGGTATTGAGGATTTCTTACTGGTGATCCACTTGCACTGGAAGCATGATTCTGAAGTATTGCTTGCCGATTCTGAACTATTGATTTGATTATTATATTCTCCAAGAAGAAAATGAGAATTGATAGTGAAGGACTACTAATACATTTTGACCTTCTCACTAAGCACTTTCAATCATCAAAATTACATGAAGACAATAGACAGGCCTACTTTTTAGATGAAAGCAAGTGTCTTATAAAAACAAGGAATGTATGTAGTCATGCAAAGGACTTCTATTTTACCAATGCCGCATACATTTTTCTAATGTTGGGTACCAATAAATAATGGATCTATTAGAAAGCTCTTAAGGCTCCTATGTTCAATAGTGAGTTCTCTTACACAATATCATGGTATTTTTTGTGTATGGTTTTAAGAATAAATTTACATTACTAACTTGAATTTCTGACAGGACAGTATCATCACTGTACATCTTGCTTCGATACTCTCATTTTAAAATTACCATCTAAGTATGTGCATTAGATAACTATATAGGAAAAAGTAGCAGCCACACTGATGGCTTATGTCTTTAGTAGTAGTTAATCAGAAAGATGAAATCTGAGCATTGTGGTTTGAAAACAGACCAAGAAAAAACAGTGCATTAGATTCTGATTTGAATGTAACCAGCAAAATCTAGAAATGGAGCTCTGGTACAAGCAGTAAAATGCTAGCCTTGAGAAAACTGAAACAAAAAATAAATTCTGGGACAAAGCCAGGCCCTGAGTTCAAGCCCTAGTAGTAGCACCAAACAAATAAATTAATTAATAAGGTAATTAATTAATTACAACTAAATTAAGTGGTCACATATGGAGAGGCAGGTAAAATGTAACATGTGTGGTAATGGTTTATGTATTATTTTGTAATAAGGCATATTATCATTTGTCCTAATCACTAATATTTTATGTGGACTTTTTGTACAATAAACCCTGAATTTAGCATGCGTGTATATGTGTGTGTATATGTGCAAACATGTGTGTATGTGTATATGTGTGCGTGTGCTGTTGCAATGTTGCTTGCCAATGTGGACAGGGTGAGGCTGAAAAAAGCTAACCGTGTTGCAATGTTTTTATTTATCAGTGTTCTGTCATGTCATTTCAGTGGAACCAGCCTTTGTACATATTATTTGTCTAATAATAACATCATAATCAAAGCATTTACAATATTAAGTTAGAAAAAGAGACCGCTTTCAGCTCTTATTTTATGTTAGGTAAGAAGATACAGACATAATTAGTAAGTTGTTGCTATAAGATGATTGTCAGTACAAAATACGTACTTGACCTCTTAAATTGGTTATACTTTTAAGATACACTCATAGAGTTATTTGGACTGACTTGACCAAACAGGTATTACTCTCTGATTATTCCTGTGAAACACAAGTTGGATAAACTCTTTCCGGAATTCTGTTGAAAATCACTTTCTTTGCAAGATTATATCTATTCTCACTAAGAGATAATCCAATCCATATTATGTTTGAATATCCCATCTTATTCATTGAAAATAAGTATTGTGGATATGCTTGTTAGATATTCCTTTCAAAAACGAACAAACAAAAAGCAAGTGTTATGTCCATATTGTGGATGCATTTGAAGGTGTTTTGTACATGCACAGGTATCTTTACTAATGGCTCTTTTGTGGGAGAAACTACGGCAACTTTAACAAATAAGGCTTTTTGAATATCTGTTCCAATATACATAACATCTCAGAGCAAGTCTTGCAATTTCTGAAAATCCTTTGAATCTTTTAGTATTATTTCAGTTCATTGACTGTAGAGCTAAAATTTCTGAAATATTGTTAAGATCTGAAAAAATAAGTGGGTATATACGCTTTTTTATGCTTCATTTTATGAAAACCCAGTTTTTATGAAAATAAATGGAATAGAATAAAAGAATTAAGTGAATTGGGTAAGCTAATTATTAGTATAATTTTGTTTTCTATTAACAGTCTATTGAATGTAGATGATGCAGTTAAATTATTTCCTCTCTATTTCAGTTAGTTTGAGAATCTTTATAGTTATGAGTGAACTTTTAAATAAAGTTTTTAAAAATAATTAGGATTAATCTTATGCTTTTCGTCCTACTCCCAAGAAAATGAGTTATTTTTAAGTGTTAATAGTTTATCATTATGATTATCATAGCGAATCATTATCATTATCATAGGGACTTAAAAATGCAGTAGTATTGATGTCTTTTTAAACCAATTGTATTCACAAGTTGGAGAGTCTTTAATTCATAATTAGGTTTTGGTGTCAATGATTTTTAACCTCTCATTCCTAACATTAATGATAGGTAAGACTGCATTTTTGGGTATATGAAAGGTAAAATATTTATCTGGGGTCAAATGTGATTTTATATCATTCTTTCTTTAATAACATTTTAAAGTAGTACATTTCTCTAAAAATGGTGGGTATAAAAAGCAATCAAAATACTTCAAATGGTAAAAAATTTAGGTGAGCTACAATGTGGAAACGATTGCTCCAAAAGGCCTGCAGTCTGTTTCCATCAGGAATTGGGCAGGTCATTCTTTCAGTAAGACTGTGTTAACCAGAGATGGGGTCCCCAGGCAGTGCAGTGTTGAGTGAAGGCATAAAATATGATTTCTACTATTTTGAGCTAGAAATCAAGAATGTTATAGTTTAGCAGTTCCTTTCACTGGGGAGGTATAAATTGATTATGAACGTAGAGTTTTCTTCTTACAGTTACTTATTGTCTTTTTTGTTGTTGTTGGTCATGGGGCTTGAACTCTGGGCTTGGGTGCTGTTCCTGCGCTCTTCTACTCAAGGCGAGCGCTCTACCACTTGGACCACAGTGCCACTTCCAGTTTACTAGTGGTTTATTAGAGATAAGAGTCTCACAGTCTGTCCTGCCCAAGCTGGCTTTGAACCACAATCCTCAGATCTCAGCCTCCTGAGTAGCTAGCATTATAGGCGTGAGCCACCGGTGTCCGTCTTAGTTACCTATTTTCTAACAAAGATAAAGGAAATATTATTAGAGTGTTCACAATAATTTTGGGAATTTTCCTAGAATTAGTAGACTGAGTGCTAGTATTTAGTTATAAAATAGAATGAGGTTAGTTCATATAGTGGGAATGGAACACGGGCTAACACCGTGTGTAGAATGTTGTACTAGTAATTCCAACTCTGAAGACTTAAATATCATCATCTTAGAATTAAAAATAGAAATAGTTTCACTTTATGGGATTATTGTGAGGATTAAATTAGATACCAATTGTAAAGTACTTGGAAAAACAATCAGAGTTTGATACTTTCTACCTTTTATTTTATCATGTGATATATTCTAATATTTTTACTGTGATTTTTATATTGTCTATTTAGGATATGCAAAGTGATGTATTGATATACATTGCGTTGTTCACTTTTCTGTCATTATGAGGAAAATACCTGCAAAGAAAATTTCTGAGAAGGCAAGTATCATATTGACTCATGGTTTAAGATCAGATGTCTCCATTGTTTTTAATTATATTTTTATTAAATAGGTGTATGAAATGTTTTCCATTCAACGAATCAGTTTATAAGTACAATGGATCTTTACATAACTTTCTCACATCCTTCTAAACCTCAATCCACTTTCGTTTTTATTAGTTTCATACTATCTGCATTGAATATTATGGCTTCACTCTCTACTTCCATAAGTCTCTTTATTTCTTCCCTTTGATTTTCCCTCACATTTTCCAAGTGGTAGCCTCCTGGTATTCATTTTGTTGGATTAAAAGTTCAATTTTATAAGAAATTACACCTGTTAAATACTCCTCTACAAATAGCATGCTTTGATTAAAACTGTTTTTTAACTTGTATAAAATTCTGGCTTCTAAATACGCGTTCTTTTTGTGTCTGGCTGTGACTTCGTTTATTTAACATAATTTTAGTTCTATCCATTTCTTTGCAAATGCTGTAACAGTCTTTATAATGGATGGGTGCAATCCAATTGTGTATATATGCAACACTTTCTCCAACCATCCCTCTGCTAAAGTGCATCTGGGCTGTTTCCATAAATTCTCTACGGTGAATAGTGCAGTAGTGAACATGATTGTGAGAGTGATTTTATTCTCTCTAACCTTTTGGGAAAATTCATCACTGTTTTTCTGGGAGCAATCCTCTAGCCAATTTTCCAGAATTAGCACATCCCTTCCTTCATCTACATCACAACGTTTTTCAGGTCCTCAAAAACACACTACCCCCTACATGTACCAATCAGCTAAAACCAGACTGTGCCCATATTCTTTTGTTGTTGTTATTGTTTTCTTTCCGGTCGAGGGGCCTGAACTCTGGGCCCCTCTAGTGCTGTCCTTCAGCTTTTTTGCTCAAGGCTAGCAATCTACCACAGCGTCACTTCTGGCTTTCTTCTTTTTGCTTATGTGGTGCTGAGAAATCAAACCCATGGCCTCAGGCATGCAAGACAAGACCTCTACCACTGAGCCACTTTCGCAGCCCTGATGTGCCCATATTCTTTTAATACATTTTTCATAATTTTACACATAATTTAGTGAGAACCTTCTATGTACTTTCCTAATGTGGGAATGAGGTATATGACAATAGAGCAAAAGTAAGAGATATGGGATTAAATTAGCTATTATCATATTTAAAATAATTTTCAGCTCTAACTCATAGCCTCACTTAGTATTATTTTAATCTTTATTTGATTACTTCATCTATCCCCTAAATTATAACATGTGATTTAAATACAAAGGCAAAAAAGTGTGGTTTGACTTTGACACTCATATGTGAGGATGCACAATATGGGCAAATAAAGGGATTGGAATTAATAGCCATTATCCATTTTGTTAAATGGTTTTCTCAAACTGATTCTCACAATTCATATTTCATTCAACAATAAGAAACATGTGACAATTCCCTTTGTTTTGCTCCTCATTAAACTTGTTTCCTTGTTATTTTATAATGAAGGATGATTTCATAAATCTACTATAGATACAAAATATGTTAAAATATTTCTATATGTATGCATTGATATAAATATAAACACATATATTATAAAGGTTATAATGATAAATTATAACTTCTGTAACTGTACAATTTACTAAATTATTAAAAACATGGACGACTCAGGCCTGGAATCCTGGTTACTCAGAAGGCTGAGAGCTGATGATCATGGTTTTGAAACTATCCTGATCAGGAAAGTCCATGAGCCTCTTATCTCCAAACAACCAACAGAAAATCAGAATTGGAATTGTGGCTCATAGTAGTAGAGTGATAGCCTTGAGTGAAAAGACTCAGAGATATCACCCAGACTCTTAGTACAAGAACTAAAATCTACCCCCAAAAAGTATTTAATTTACACTTATGTAAATAGAGTATTTCCTTCACACAAATGCACATCCATGCTCATTTGCAAGGTAACTCTGTTATGTCTGGAGTACCACATAATATTATCACTTAAGTAGAAAGTATTACAACGTGGGTAAACTCTACCTCTCTCATGGATTTTTCTCCACTCAAATATTCAAATCTTGCAATTATTCCCATTATTTAAAGTCATAGCTTTTTTTCTTTAATACACATAAGATTGGAATTTGAATTGAGTGTCTTGTGTCTCCTAAATGGTTGTTCTTACCACTTTGGCATGCCCCCAGCCCTAAATTATCCTGATTAATTTTCAGATAGAATCTTGCTTCCTACTTGTGTATGATCGTGGGCTCAGTCTACTTTATGTTATTCTTCCTGGAATTTAGAATAACAAGTGCCTGGCATTGTGTACAGATCTTTCTGCCCAGTCTGAGCTTTAACCACTATCCTCACAATAGTAGACTCCCTCGTAGTCAGGATTTTCATAAACTTATCATAGCTATTTAAAAAAAAATCTTTGCATTTCCTGCAGGTTCTTGAGTACTGAGTTATTTGGTGTTTTCTTGGGTTGTTTTGTTTCTTTTGAATGTATGTGTTGAGTTGTTCCTCATTTTTCCTTTTGTTTCTTTCACTCAAGTTCTTACCTATAGTGCTGAGAAACCAGTTCTTCTTTCTCAAGATAGTCAAGGTGAACATTATTTATTCCAAAACAATTCCAGTAATATTTAAACACCTTCAGAAATTTCGAGAAAATGGCGGAGGAGAATCTGGTGGCTAAACAAGCTCTTGCATAGAAAGCAGTTCTAGTGTTCTAATGAACAGTCCTAGGCACACCAAGTGTGCCATCACATTACAGAGAGTTTGGGCAGAGAGGAAAAATCCAGGTAAGGAGACAGATCTGAGCATTTTCCAGCAACCATGGCTGAGGTTGCTGTGGCGGCTGTGGTGCCATCCATAGCCGCCATAACTACAACCCAGAGAGTCTGGGACAAATGTGCCAGATGCAGCGGGCAAGCAGATTTTACTCAACACGAGCAAGAACTGACAAGTAGCAGATATCTTCATCCTGCAGATAGCAGACCAGAGGCTACCCAGGAACCCACACTCCAGAGTGAGTGCAAAACTAACATCCTCACTCCTTCTCAAAGGGAGCAGAGGAGGGAAGGACACCCCTCCCCCCAACACCGGAGATATCCACCTTTAATGTAGACAAAAGCCTGGCTAAGTAGCTAGATCCAACTCAGTTCTTTGAAGAAAACAAAAGAGTCATTTAGCTAGTCACAAGTACCTACCCTGACCTGCCATTCTCAACTCCACCCATGGGAAAGTCACAACAACAAGGCAGAGAAAGCTAATCCCACAAAGGAGTGGCTTTCTTCACTGGGTAAACAGAGCCAGAGGCTGCCCCTCCCTACAACAGCCCTGACAATCAATTGAAACTCAGTAAACATAAACCCTGAGAATGGCTCCAGGTTGGGCTTTGTGAATGTCTCAGAAGCTAGCCCCTCAGGGAAAAGCTACTGTTTGCTGAAAGGCCTCAACTTTACCCAGAACCCAGCCTTATTACAGTAACTCCAAACTAGAGGAAACAGTCACCTCCCTCTTTTGTGATACTCAAAGCAGATCTCCCTCCCACTGAACTAGCCTGGGAGGCAATCACAAACTTCTGGGTAAACCAACAGAATTTTTTCTGCCTGCCCAAACAAACTGACTTAAGAAACCAATCAAGCCACAGAAAACCAAACACCACAAGCAAACCAGAGACTCCACCAAGAGACTGGTTACTGACACAAGGGAGATACAGGATCTTCCCATCAACCCTCCCAAAACAAAATCAAAGAAGTCTTTTTTGTATCTTTTTAAATTTTTACTTTTTAATGATAAAAATTGTTTTCATTAATCTTTTTTTCTTCCTCTTATAACTTTTATTTTAGGTGTATGTGTGTGTGTGTGTGTGTGTGTGTGTGTGTGTGCTTTTTAAAAAAAAAATGTTTACTGACCTGTTGGTCTTTTTTGTTCTTTCTTTCTCATTCGTTTTACTTTTTCATCTTTTGTTCTTTTTGCATGAATTATTTGTTGTTCTGTTCACCTCCTATATACCTGTCATTGATTATAAGACCTTATCCACAATTGTGTACATTCTTAATCCAAAAACGTATTACTCAATTCAAAACCTCTTAGGATTAAATTCTTTAATAGCAGTATTATTTATTTATACCTATAAATTATTTGAAGTATTTTTATTTTTTAGTTTTTCAGGTCTCCTTTCTATCCCTCCCCTCCTCTCATCCTTGTCCATCTCTCAATTTTACTTCTTTAAATTTTCATTACTTTTAAGAGTTTCACTTTTTAAATTTAAATATTTGTCTTTCCATTTTTTCTTGTCTCTTTTTTAAAATTTTTTCTTCTCTCTTCTCTATCATTCTTTCCAATCCATTTCCCTCTGTGAGATTAGGACTTGGTTAATTTCACTCTCCTTTTACCTTTCCACGTCCCTCTAACGCTGTTTTCCCCACCTTTCTCCCTAAACATAATAATTTCTGGTTTGTCAAATTATTCTTTGGTATTCTTAGCCCATGAAAATATAGTTATTTAATGTTGAATGGACTGTATCTTTTGAACTAGATTGTATCTTCAAACATTTGACTATGCAATTACAGGACTTTGGTTGATGCTTGCCTTAAAATGGTGTTCTAGCACAAAACTGGCATTACTTTCATCCCATATGGGCAGAACAAGCAAGAAAAACACAAGGAAAATGGCAAGTCCGGGTATCTCAATTCCCACTCAAGATAATCAGGTGACAGAACAGATCATGAATAATCCAGACGAGAGTTCCCAAAAAGCTCTACAAACACTACTGGTAAACATGGTGAATGAAAAGATTGAAACCCTGCAAAGGACTCAGTGTGAACGTGTTAGGGAAGAGAGGAGGCAAACCAAAGATCAAAACAGGAAACTCATGGGCTTGAGAAAGCTACTCAAAGATTGATACTGGAATTGCGTGAGCAGGTTGAGAATACTCAAAGAGAAATAAAGGAATTGTGTGAGCAGGCTGAGATCAGTCAAAGAGAACTAGAGAAGTTACATGAACGTTAGAAATCTAATCAAAGAGTAATACAAGAATTGCAAGAGCTGGATGAGCATAGACAAAGATCAATAGAGCCATTCATGGAATCCATAAACAGTCACCTGAAAGGAGTCAGGGAGACTACAAAGGGAATGCTGAATGGAGCCCAACAGAAGGAATGGGAGTCCAAGGAAACCATAACCAATCAACTAAGTGATTTGAGAGTAAACACTGAACACCAAATTAAGGAAGTAAAGAATTTCATACAAGATCTAAAACAAAGCTCCAACAAAGAATTTGAAGCCATAACAGCCAACCAATTAAAAGGAAAAGAAATGAAAAATAAAGTAGAAAGTCTTGACATTAGGTTAGACTATGCAGAAGATTGAATCTCCGGCATTGAAGACAGCCTAGGTATTATAGAGAAAGAACATACAACTATCCAAGACAACTTCAAGAAATATGATAGATCTATTCAACACTTGGAAGACACCATCAGAAGGCCTTATCTGAGGGAAATGGTTGTAGAGGAGCATATAGAGACAGAAGGTAATGGTCTAGAAAATTTGTTCAACAGGATCCCAGCAGAGAACTTCCCAATACACAAAAAGATAGGCATGTTCAGATACAAGAAGCTTTTAAAACTCTAAATAGACCAGACAAGAACAGGACTTCCCATCGTCCAATTAATTATAAGCCACACAGGATCAATTCAGACCAAGGAAAATATCCTTAAAGCTGTCAAGGAGAAAAGATCAGTCACCTATAAAGGAAAACCAATTAGAATCACCTCAGATTTCTCAAAAGAGACAATTAAAGCAAGAAGAGCCTGGAATGGTGTATGCCATGCTCTCAAGACAAACAACTATCAACCAAGAATAGTGTACACAGCCAAACTCTCAATCATAATTGAAGGTCTAATAAAAATATTCCATAGCAAAGAAAAACAAACAATATATCTCCACCAAATCAGCTCTACAAAAGACACTAAAAGATGTCCTAAACATAGAAAACCAACAAGACCACAATAAAGGCCAAGAAACCACATACAAACAGAATCCAAGAACCAGAGAAAGAATCCAGTAGGCGCAGCACCCAAGAAGTTGGATAAAATGGCAGGAGCACCCAAATACCTCTCAGTCCTCTCTCTCAATATTAAGGGATGTAATTCTCCAATTAAGTGACATGGACTGTCTAGTTGGTTTAAAATGCAAGATTCTTCTATCTTCTACCTTCAGGAATCACAACTTGCCCATAAAAATCAAACACATTTTGAAAGTGAAAGGCTGGAACAAAATCTACCAAGCAAAAGGCCCCCCAAAACAGGCAGGAGTTGCAATCCTAATATCAGATAAAATAGACTTCAAATTAACATTATTGAGAAGAGATAAAGAAGGTTACTACATACTAATTAAGGGATATCTCTTTCAGGAGGATATTAAAATTCTAAATATTTGCCAAACAATAGTGCACCCAAATTTATACAAGAAATACTACTATAAATCTCACATAGATCCAACGACATTAATTGTTGGGGACTTTAACAAACCACTATTCCCACTAAATAGATCAACTCGGCAAAAACTCAACAGAGAAACCGCAGATCTAAACAAGTGCATACATCAACTGATTTAGCAGACATCTAGCAAATATTCATCCAGCAGCATAAGAGTACACTTTTTACTCAGCAGCACATGGAACATTTTCCAAATCAAACTTGTCAAAATTCAGAAACATTGAATTCATATCTTGCATTCTATCAGACCAAAAGGGAAAAAAATTAGAACTCAACACAAAAAGCCACCAAAGAAAGTCCAGTAAAAGATGGAGGCTGAAAAACACACTGTTCAAACACGAGTGGGTCATGGAAGAGCTTAGAATCGAAGTTCAAATGTCCATATTATTCAACAAAAACTAGCACAGAGATTTTCTGCTCCTCTGGGACACAGAAAAGGCATGATTCAGAGGCAAGTATATAGCTCTGAGTTCCTGTTTTAACAAATTGGAGAGACCTGGAACCAACAATTTAATGAGATCTGACACTCCTTGAAAAAGTGAATCAAGATAAACCCCAATCAAGTTGATGGAAAGAAAGAATTAAAATTCAATCAGAATTAAATGAATTAGAATCCAAAAAAAACCATATGAAGAATCAACAAAATGAGAAGGTTCTTCAAAATAATTAACAAAATTGACAGACCCTTAAAAAAGAAAAAGAAGAGAACACACCCAAATTAATAAAGTAAGAGATGAGAATGGAAACATCACTACAAAAACAACCAAGATTCAGAACCTTATAAAGGAATACTGCTCAAAACTTTATGCTAATATGTTTGAGAACTTGGCAGAAATGGACATTTTCCTGGCAAATATTGACATGCTGAAACTAAGATGAGTTAAAACATCTTAACAGGCACATATCAAGCATTGAAATAGAAAGAGCAATAAGAGAACTCCCA
Source organism: Dipodomys merriami (assembly GCF_024711535.1). NCBI lineage: Eukaryota > Metazoa > Chordata > Mammalia > Rodentia > Heteromyidae > Dipodomys > Dipodomys merriami. The sequence goes on along the minus strand of NW_027202926.1, from coordinate 1,022,539 downwards.
TCTAAGAAAAACCCAGGAATAGATGGTTATACAGCAGAATTCTACAAGGCCTTCAGAGCAGAAATCACACCAATACTCCTCGAAATCATCAATGAAATTGAAAGAGAAAGTTCACTACCGAACTCTTTCTATGAAGCCATCATAACCCTCATCCCCAAACCCTCATCAAAGAAAGAGAACTATAGACCCATTTCTTTGATGAACATTGATGCAAAGCCTCTCACCAAAATTTTGGCTAATCAACTTCAACAATTCATCCAAAAAATCATACACCATGAGCAAACAGGATTCATTTCAGGGATGCAAAGCTGCTTCAATATACACAAATCAATTAACATAATTCATCACATCAACAAGAGCAAGGATAAGAACCACATGGTTATCTCAATAGTTGCAGAAAAAGCTTTTGACAAGATCCAACACCCTTTTATGGTGAAGGTCCTGGAAAAATTAGGAATCTATGGAACATTCCTCAATACAATAAAGGTTGTGCATGACAAAACTACAGAAAGCATTATACTCAATGGTGAAAATCTAAAGCTATTCCCTCTAATCTCTGGAACGAGACAAGGAGGCCCACTCTCTACTGCTCTTCAATTCAAACATAAAGAAGAACCCAATAGGGAAAGAAGTATAACTTTCCCTCTTTGCAGATGACATGATCTTGTATTTAAAGACCCCGCTCCCAAGTTACTCCAGGTTACTCAAAACTTGGGCAAACTAGAAGGGTATGAAATTAACCCTCAAAAACCAATGGCTTTTCTGTATGCCTACAATGAGAAAATTCTGGCTGAAATTAAGAAAGCAACTCCATTCGTAATAGCCCCACAAAAAATAAAATACCTATGAATTAACTTAATCAAAGGAGTGAAGGACCTCTATGATGAAAACTTTAAATACCTGTAAAAGGAAATCAAAACAAACTTAGAAAGTGGAAAACTCCCATGTTCCTAGATTGGAAAGATCAAATCGTGATAATGGAAAAACTTCCCAATGCTATCTACAAATTGAATGTGATACCTATCAATATTCCAACCTCATTTTTCAAGGACATAGGAAAGGCAATCCAAAAATTCATATGGAACAATAAAAGACCCTGAATAGCAAAAATGATCGTTAACAGAAAGAACAGTGTTGGAGGAAAATCAGTACCAAATTTCAAACTCTTCTACAAAGCCATAGTAAGCAAAACAGCTTGGTACTGGCACAAGAACAGACCTCAGGACAAATGGAATAGAATTGAAATGAACCTAAAGACCTACAGCCATCTAATCTTTGATAAGGGAGCTGAAAAAAATAGAATGGAAGAAAGACAGCCTCTTCAGTAAATGGTGCTCTCAAAATTGGTTAACTACTTGTAGAAAAATAAATCTAGATCCTTATATATCACCCTGTAGCAGAATCAACTCCCAATGGATCAAAGACCTCACAATATGAAGACACTCTGAAAATATTACAGGATGGAATAGAAGAAACCCTAGATCTCCTTGGTACAGGCTGAAAATTGCTTAATAGAGACCCAGAAACACAACAAATCATAGAAAGGTTGACAAATGGAACTGCATGAAATTGCAGAGCTTCTATATGGCAAAGGACATAGCTAGCAAGATCCATAGAAAGTCCACAAATTGGGAGAAGATCTTCACTAGCCATACAATGGACAAGGGTCTCATATCTAAAATATATCTGGAACTCCAAAAAATTAAATCCCCCAAAAACAAATCATAAAAGAATCAACAGTCCAATAAATAAGTGGGCTAAAGGCTTAAAGAGAAACTACTCTGAAGAGGAAGGAAAGATGGCCAATAGACACATGAAGAAATGCTAAACCCCCCTAGCTATAAAAAATGCAAATCAAAACAACATTGAGATACCACCTCATCCCAGTTAGAATGGCTATAATCAAGAACTCTAATAACAACAGATGCAGGAGGAGATGTGGATAGGGGAACCCTACTGCATTGTTGGTGGTAGTGTAAACTTGTTCAACCACTTTGGAAAGGGGTATGGAGGTTCCTCAAAAGACTTCATATGGAGCTCCCCTATGACCCAGGAATCACACTTTTGGGCATTTACGCAAATGATCACAAAGAAGACCACACTAAAGCTCCCAGCACAACTATGTTTATGGCAATATTATTTACCATAGCTAAGCTTGGAACCAACCCACATGCCCCTCAGTAGATGAACGGATCAATAAATTGTGGTATATATACACAATGGAATTTTTGCCTCCATCAGAAATAATGACATTGCCCCATTGTTAGGAAAATGAATGTCTTGGAAAAAATTATATTAAGTGAACTATGCCAGGTCCAAGTACACATAGTCCCCATGGTTTCCCTTATTGGCAATAAATAGGATATGTCTGAGACAAGCAGAAAAGGTCCGATTCGTTGATGTTAGGTGAAATGTACCCCAAGATAAGCATTCAAATATTCTTTCTTTCATGCGATTGTTTCTAACATATTTATAAGATGAATTTTTGTTGCTTTGTATGTCCCTTCCCCACAATATAGCTCCTGTTTTCACTGTATTTTATGTTGGTATAGTTTGTGGAAGGGAAAGGAAAAAACAAATCTTTTAAAAAAGGATAGAGTTGGACCCATTGTAACAATGAGATGTACAAGATGTTTTGTCGAATAATGAACTTTAAAATTTTCTCAAGGAGGGGCATAATGGGGGGAGGGGCAGGAGGGATGAGATGGAAAGTGATAGGAAGTGGAAACAAAAGAGGAGGCAACAATGCTTGATAAGAAATGTACTCATTATCTTGCCCATGTAATTGAAACTCTTCTGTATGGTATTTTCAGAATAATAAAAAAAAAACCTTCATACCTATTAATGGTATACGAATTCTATGTGCTTAGAAGGGTCTTTTTATTTTCACAGCCGTTTTTGGCATACACAGACATATCATTGATTATATGAAGATAATAAATTTCCAGATGCTTGCCAGGAGGAGTAAAACCTATAGTTTATTTTTTTCCAGAGGCTTCCCATTTCATGAAAGAAATATGCTGCTTGATGTAGGATTTCACAAAATTATATTGCTAGGAAGAACTTAAACAGTCATCTAACATTACAGAGATGAGGGAGATGAATTGATCTCTTGAATAATTTACTTTTGGGTCAAATAAGAGCAGGCTGCCCAAAAGAGAGTAGACTTTAGAGAAACATGATGAGTTGTATGTAAATAGGTGCTTAGCTGATTTTGTTAATTTGTGAACTAATACAGGGAAATAAAGTACAGCAAGGTAAAAAAAAATAAAGAACTCTGCATTGAAATACTCATCTGTGTGTGTGTGTGCACACACGTGCCTGTACACACACGTGCATGTTCATGTGCTCATGCATGCATTCATCATTCCTGCTCTAAGCATCTGTGCCCAAAGTAGTGGTCTACCACTTGAGCCACTGATGCACTTCTGGTTTTTTGGAGATAATCACATGTTTTTTCATGATTGTACTGGCTTTGAAAAGTGGTTTTCAGATCTCGGCCTCCAGAGTAGCTAGCTAAGCTGATTCATCCTGTGAGTAGCTAGCTAAAATTCTGTTTGTCCTCTATGCTTCATTGCTCTTTTATTCTTTTCCTGAGGTAATCACAAACGTGTCATATAAATGTCTAATTGCTTTAAAAATACTGTTACTGTTTGGCACCAGGGGCTCCAATCTGTACTTTTAACTACTTAGGAGGCTTGAGAACAGAAACCAGGCCAAATTTTAGGGGAGTTCCTTCTCAATCTATAGCTGGGTGCATTAGATCATTTCCACCATCCTGCACTATCTAGAGACTAACGTTGGAAGGACTGCAGGATCCAGGAAGCTAGACAAGTTGGTGTGCAACTCTGATGCAATTGATGATGGGAAACTTAAAAGGACAGATCAGGTGCATGTTTTTGTGGAAAGGGAACCCTTATCCTAAAATTAACCACTGACATAATGCCAGCCTAGCAAGAACAATACCCCAATTTGAAATCCTCACAATTTTCCAAAACCAAAATAAGTACATACATTAACATCCCAAAACTTAGTACAATCTCTTCTTTGCTCTAATATCATCTTTATCTGATTATCATATGACATGACAGAATAGTTTCTTCATTAAACTTATGATATATTTTAGAAGACCTAGAAAATTCTTTCTCACTTATTAAGTGCAAACGAATGGCATATTACCTCATTTCTTACATGTTTGACTGCCACTAAAAATCCATTCAATGATTAGTATAGTAATATATTCTGATTTATTACTTTATTTGTAACAGTTGTTAAACATGTTGCTTTTCTGCTGAAGTATAAGTATTTAAATAGTCTTAACACAGGGTGCTATATGCTGAGTCCTGGGAAAGAGTGCTATGTGCTGAGTTTTTCAAAGCATGCCATGCACTGAGTCCTATACAGGGCGTGCTATGGACTCCCTCCTTCAAAGGGTGTTGTGTGCTGAGTCATCCCAAAGCTACTATATGCTAAGTCCTTCAAAGGACACATTGTGCTGAGTCTTTTACATAGTGTGCTTTGTGCTGTTTTTTGAAGTATGCTGTGTGCTGAGTCATCCCAAAGTGTGCTTTGTTCTGAGTCCTTGAGAGGTAGTTATCCCCAACAATCTCTCTCAGTCTCTCAGTCTCTCAGTCTCTCTCTCTGTCTCTCTCTCTAACTGAGTCACTGTGCACGTTCTTGATATGTGGAGTGGAGAGGCTTGGAGGAGAGTCTCCTCTAGAGGTGGGGCTTAGGGGAGATTTGATCCCCTGAGCAAGCGCTAGGGTTGGCAGGGAGTGCAGAGCTGAGGTGAGGCTGTAATTCCCATAGCCTGGAAGCCTTAGGGCCCAGTCAGGGCTGATGTTTTTGGCAAGGGTAGGGGGCGGAGCCAAGGGGAAGAGGGGACTGGACAGAGGGGAGGTAGGGGGAGAGTCGGGGGCCTCAATGTGGTGTCAGCAGTGGCCAGGGTCTCCCAGGGGCAGATGTACATGCGCAGAGGATGTGAGGCGGCCTGCAAGAGGAGTAGAAGTAGAGAGAGAGAGCAGAGAAGAGCAAGGATAGGGACGAGGGTAAGTGGCTTCACATGCTCTGTTCGTGGATCAATAGAAAAATAGCCAAAACAAGAATAAAGGAAACAAATGTACTGCCAAGAAAAATATAGTTAGAATAAAGGTAGAGGCAATAAAGGTGCAGCCAAGTATAGAGGAAGCCTTGAACCAACACCCCTTCCTGCAAGCATGCTTCCATGAAGCTTATGCTTTGTCTGGCATGATCTCTCATGCAGATTCAGCAGGAGGTGTCATGGCATTTCTTCCTTTTTTATTTTTTAATTGAAGCTCATGAATGTCTTGGTGCACAGAAGAGATAAATCTAAAGATCATCCGGAAAATGACTGGAAATATAAGAATAAGAATTGGGAGAATTGATCTGACAATGGTATTTATTATTATTACATTAATCCAATCCAGAGGATTGAGAGCCTCCACGTTATGCTTAAATAATGCTGCCAAAGATTGTAAGTTTTTTACATCTAAATGAGCTTTACTAACTGCTATAATTTTATCCTGTAAAGCCTCCATAACATGAGAGCTATCTTTATCTCTCCAGACTCCTAACAAATGATTTTTGGTGGCATTCCAATTAAAAGAAAAGCTATATTTTAGAACAGTAACACAGATATATTTCAAACTAGCATGACATTTAACTGAGAGTTGTGTTTTTAAATTTTTAACTTCCTGACCTATAGCCAGAACCACTTCCTCCAGAGGATTTATTTTCATTTCTAACTTTTTGTCTATATTTTGTTGTTCTGCTAGGGCTAATGAAACATATTTGTTTAAATCAGTAACAAAATGAGCAGTGTTTACTTCATTTACTAAGGCTGCTGTAGAAATCGCTAAAGAGCTAATTACTGTTAATAAAGCATTTATTCCTAAAATCAAGGCCGCAACAAAGCGTTTTGGCTGCAACATAATATCCAGAATTTTCAGCATTTGTAAAGCAGAATTTTTAAACCAAGGGTCATTTTATAGATCTACACGTAACATTACATATGAAGGTCTTTTTAAAATAAAAATTACAGAATATGTTTTATCCAGAGAAGTAAGACAATTAGTAAAAATATAATCCTTACAGCTAATATAATAAGATTTTCCTTGATTAATAATGATTAAATTATCTAGTTTTCTAGATAAAATTCCCATAGGATAATCTACACATGCTCTTACCCCAATTGCAGTACTCTTAGTTTCTTTGGGCTTTTTCAGTAAAATCATGTTTGTTGCTGCAAAAAGTCTAAACAAATACAGATGAATGCCCATTTTATTGTGAAAGGGAGAGTGACTCACCAAAACAGAAGCCACCCACGCTGGAGTGAGCCATCTTTTCAGGGGTTCCCCGTGCCTATCAGGAGCATAGCCATTAAACTTTCCTGAATTATGTTTTAAGTAGGCGGCATAATCATAATCGGGGTTAGCAATGGAAAAATAAAAAATACTATCTGGTGCCCCAAAGGCTTGTTAAAAGAAGCCTTTTGAAATCCACATTCTCACCATTTCAGTGAGGTAATTAATACATCCCCAAACTGATCTTTGTCATGATATTTTGTAGGCAGTTACCTAAATGTATATTCCTTTTGGGAATGAAAAAGGATTCGTTATAAGTATGAAAGCCTAATGTCATCATGCCAATTTACCACATCAATCTTTTTTAGAACTTTTTATCATTGGATTGATCAAGGTTATCAGTCAAAAAAGTTCTATAGTTTATAGGCCAACACCCATGGATATTTTCTCCTGATAGCGTTATGCAAATTGGAGTGGTATCTGTCATTCCTTCATAATTAATTGTTTGAGAAGTCATATGAGAATTAGAATAGTCCTCCAAACCCCCTAGCAGGTCACTATTATTTGTCATTACTTGTATTATATCCTCATCCCCCCACCCCATCCCATAGGATGTAGAAGAGGAGGATTAGGAACATATGTCCAGTATTGTTCTCCTGAAACAGACACTGCCTGCACAGCAATAATGGCAAGCATAGCAAGAAACCTATTTTCAACAGTGATAGTCTTTCCTGTAGAAACAACAATCTCCTCCGCAGAATGGGTGAGTTTCTTAATTTATTCCCAGGTTGGTGGTTGGGCTTCTTTTGTTGTCTTCGCCTGTTGAGGAGAAAGGGGAAGACTTTTGAGCTTTGGCATCGCTTTCTTCATTTGCATCTTCTGTTTTGTTTTTTTTTTCCCCAGGGTTTCTCTTATTTTTGTAGGGCACACAAGTCGGTTGCGATTCCAGATGGGTGACGCGGCTCCTGTGGAAACACACATGTATACCCTCTTCCCGAGGTGATTAATACATCAGGCCCTTTCCAGGTGCCTCTGAGCAAATCTTTCCTTTTAACTTTTGGCTGAACTTTAAATCCAATTTCGCTCCAATGTTTTTGCATAAGTGTAAGATTTTGTTGATTAGTATTAAGGTGATTAATTATAAATAAAGCATGATGGTTTCTCTAGTTAATAAGTCAGCCATCATATTTCCAAATGAAAGAGAACCTGGTAAATTTGTATGTCTCTTATGTGTTCAATAAATAATTTTTCTTTTCTAAGTTGAATTAATTTTTGTAACTGTTGTAACAAGTCTATAATTTTTAATTGTCCTGATAAAAGAGCTGTCTCTATGGCAGGAAATAAGTTAACCATATGCTTAGAGTCTGTGCAAATGTTATGCTGCTGGCGAAATATGGTTAAAGCTAAAATTACAGCAATAATTTCTTCCTGTTGCTCTGAAATGTCAGATCCCTTTTAATAATAGGGAATGGTCTGGAATGTATACCACTGAAGTTCCATTTGAGAACCCATCAGTAAAAACTGTTAGAGCTCCTTCGAAAAGTGTTGTTACCACTAATGGAAAAATGGTTTTTACCTCTTCCACAAATTTTAATGAAGGATGTTGAGGAACATGAAATTTTATTTGTCCTGTATAATTTAATAATGCTAATTTCCAATTCTCATCATTCTGTAATAATATTTTAATTGTTTTTTATTATAAGTTATAATTATATTATAAATTTCTTTCTCAAGTAACTCTCAGGACCTACTCCTTGCCTTGCCAATGAGTTGGCTGCACAAATATACATAAGAAGCTATCATTCTTGTCTGACTGTGAGGCACGTGAAGCTATTCCAGGACTCCATCTTGCCATAAACATCTTTTATAAGATGTCTTTAATATTATAATATCCCAGTCTTTATTATAGTCCAATTGGACCACTTTTGCTTGTAACTTTTCTTCCACCAATGAAATTTTTCTAACATTATTGGAGTGAATTGTCTCTTAGATTTAAGATTAGAATCCCCTTTTAAGGCTTCAAACAATGGGTGTAATTCTCCTGTGGTAATTTTCAAGTAGGGTCTAACCCAATTTATGTTTCCTAGTAATTTTTGAAAATCATTTAATGTTTTTAATTTATCTAGCCTAATACTCATTTTTGTGACATGATGTATTGTTTTTCCTAAATAGTTTGAAGGTTTATTATGTTGAATTTTATCTGGAAAATAAGCAAACCAAAGTTGGTTAATTACTCAATGGTTAATTGTTAAAATTTGTTCTGTTAAATGTTTACTTTTAGCAGCTATTAAAATATCGTCCATATAATGAATAATATAAGCGTTAGAAAACTCTTCCCTAGTTTTTTGTAAAGCTTTATCCACAAATTTTTTACACAATGTAGGAGAATTTTTCATGCCTTGTGGCAAGACCTTCCACTGATATCTCTGCCAGGGCACATGAAATGCAAATCTTTGAAAATCATTAGGATCCAATTTTATTGTTTAAAAAATCCTGACAATAAATGATTATTATATAATGTCCTTTAGGAACAGCCACAGGAAATGGAAGTCTTGGCTGAAGAGCCCCCATGTCATACATGGTGTTATTAATGGCTCTGAGGTCTTGTAACAACCTCCATTACCCAGATTTCTTTTTAATTACAAAAATTGGAGTATTCCAAGGGCTATCGGATTCCTCTAAATATCCTTTCTGTATTTGCTCATTTACCAATTATCCCACAGCCTGTATCTTCTCTTGAGTTAGGCACCACTGATCAACCCACACAGGCTGATCATTTTTCCATGATATTGCATCAGCAAACTTCTCATCAGCGGTCCCTATGAAAAATTTTGTACAGTAAAGGAATCTGCAGTAACGAATTTTAGTTCAATATTTTGCAAAATGTCTCTGCCCCATAATGTAAGGGCAAAGAAGATATAATATAAGGTTGAAAGTTTCCAAATCTATTTTCACACTCCCACTTTAAAATCTTTGAACTTGAGCAACATTGTTAGCCATACCCAATCCCATTAATGTAGATTCTGTCTTCATAATTGGCCAGGATGAGGGCCAGTCTTTTCCTGAAATACATGTTGGGTCTGCCCCTGTGTCCAAGAGATCTTTAATAGGCTTTCTATCCAATTTTATAGTTTTCATGGGTCAATCCGTAGAAATAGATTGTACCCAGGCCACAGTTTCTGTGGAACTGAAACCTCCTGTACCTCGATCTTGTTTTAGGATTTGATTTGGAAGATGGACATAATTTAAAATTAAGATTTGAGCTAATCTTTGATCCATAGGTATTTGCATATTTTTTAAAGACCTTACCGTTACGTTAATTTTCCCTTGGTAATCTGCATCAACTACTCCGGGTAATACCTCAAAGTTTTGTTATAATTTGAGCTTCTACCAATTATCAAGCCCACAGTTCCTTCAATTACAGAACCATAAACTTGAGTTTCTATTAGCTGAACAGCATGCATGGTAGAGATGATGCAATCTCTTTTTGCTGCCAGATCAAACCCTGCACTTCCTGGAGTAGCTCTTGGTAAATCCCATACTGTAAATGGAGGAGACAAGGGATTTAATGGAACTGATCCCTTAGGGGATTTTTGTGTAACAGTAGGTATTTCCCCTCTTTCGTTTAAGGGGCGTAGGGAGCACCCCTCTTCTTGTTTTTTGCCTCCTTTTCTTCTACTGTTAGGAGAATTCTATCCTTATAATATTTTGATCTACACTCATTTTTCCAATGATTGCCTTTCTTTCATCGTGGACAAAGTCCAGGCGCTTTACCCTTTTTATTTTTACTAGGTTTATTTTGCTTTTGTTGAAAATCTTTACTCATGTGTTCTGACTGGCCACATGAGAAACAGACCCCATTTCTGGCCTGAGGTCGTGTCTTATGTAATTTTTGTTCATAAGCACTGAATGATTCTCCTTTCATTGCTGCAGCATATGCCATTCCTTGAGTGACTGCTGGTGAGGCATCTATGCATGCTTTAACATTATCTTGCAATGATCCCGTCAGTAATTGAAAAGTACTTAATACATAACTTTTCATACTTGTTACCTCCTCCCTCATTTTTCTCACAGTTTTCCTTCTCCTCAATACCTCTCACAAGCTGATATGTACATTTCCCATATATTGTCTTGCCCTTTGGTTTGCCCTTTGTCTTTTTTCTCACCATTTTGTTTTTCCTCTTTCATTCCCTAATTAAGGTAAATGTATACACAAAATACAGGGTACCAAAATCAGGGGGATAAACCATAGGGAGAAAACCCCAAACAAAATAAAAATCATATACTACCTTAAAAACAGCAACCGCAAAAAGAAAAAAAGCCTCTGTTTTCATATCTTGGAGTTCATTTTGCTCTGCTTCAGCTTATATTGTAATATATATGCATAACAAAGCCACTGGAAAAGAATCGTTGCATGGACACTATATCATGAAAACAACGTTAACTGTTTCTGATGGTAAAGGTGGAATTAAGATTGGTGAATTCACGATTCTGATAAAGGAATTTCAAAAGAGTTTTACAATTATGACAGGTAAATTTTAATTCTTCAGGATTTTTAACAACTTATCCTATTAAGAAAATTTAAAATTGCCTGGGAAAAGAGGCTTTCATGCAAAGAAATCCATGGAGACTTAGGGGAGAGAGATCAATGTGGGTGAAGTTGGCTCATTAAACAAACAAACAAACAAACCAATAAACCTCAGAAAACTTGCTGGAAATCCTGTAGGTTCCCTTGAAAATGTCCTTACCCAGGAAATATATTTTCAGTTTGTGAAACAAGGTTGTAGTGGAATTTAAATCCAAAGTTCTTTAAAAAAAAAAAAAAGACATCAAAATTTGTGAATTGACCTTTACCAAACTGTAATTCTCTGAAAAATATATTTTGAGTCAAAATATTTAGAGAGAAAGTGTCCTGAACAATGAAAGAATGTATTGGGTTTACATTTTTCTGTTTGTAATTCTTTCCACAATGTCTTTGCACATGAAGCACTGAAACACAGAAAAAAAAATCTGATAGGATAATTCAAACCAATGATTTCACATTTCTATGTGGCTCACAAAAAATAATATCCTTATTAAGATGAGATAGCCAACACTTCTCTTATTACATAAGCCAAAAAATTTTGGGATCAGAAAAGAATTGAGGAAATGAAAAATGTAAGAAAACTCTTTTTAGAACCCGAGCTAAGCATATTGGCTTCAACAGTGGAGAGAGGCCAAAACTTTTTGATATAGATTCTCTTAATATTTTAGCTACCTAAAGTGATTTTACAGAGCCTATTTGCCTCACTACGATGAAGAACAGATTGAATGAAGACATGAAATAAATTACACATCCGAATAAGGCAACTTAAAAGAATTTTAAATGAGAAACAATGAAGATGGAGCAATGAGGGAGGCCGTATAGTCCTTCAGATTCACTAAACATGAAGTCAAGAAGCTGTGATTCATTGGAAATCAGGAAAGAGCTAAGAGGAGGACATAGAAGTAGGACATAGTAGCATTGTCCTTTGTAACAGACACTGTCATCCAAGGTATGGATGATTTAACTCTATTCTCCTCGATACATCTTGTTGAACAAATGCAAGACCAAGAGAAAAATAATCAATTGAAATAATTTTGCAAAGAATAACTTCACTTTTCCTGATATTATATCTAAGGAGAGACTTAAGAGAAAGGATAACAAGTGGAGTATACTTTGGTTTCCCCTAAGCATCTTGTTCCCATAATATATCTTTGAGGTTAGAAACGATTGAACCCAAAAGTGGTGGAATACTTATTTTTGTTGGCAATTGAGACACAAAAAGACTTTCAAGGTTAAAAAAAAGAAAAAAAGTATAATCAAATATTTGTGATCACAGCTTCTTGGACTGGTTTTTGGAGACAAAGTTTTACATTAGAGTTTTTCCTCATTAAAATAGAAGTTGGGTATTCATGACAACCAAATTCAAGAGGGAAGTTTAATGGACTCACTAGGAAAGTAAAAAGAAAACCATTAGAAAACCCGAAAGTGGTGCTGTAGCTCAAGAGGTAGAGTGCTTGCCTTGAGCTGAAGAGCACAGGGACAGCACACAGGCCCAGAGTTCCAGCCCCATGACCAACAAAAACAAAAACAAAAAAATAAATCAAATTAGTAACAGAAACTGAGAAAACCTTGATCGTTCATCTTATATAATGGGTGGGAGAAGAAGGGTAACAAGAAATCTAAAGGGTTCTACATCTATGGCCAGGCAAATGTGTTAGTCATGTTCTTGGTGATAAGGATTACAGGTGAAAATGATCGATTTAGGGGAAAAAACTCTCTGATAGTTCTAATGTTTATATTAAACAGATGCAAAGATTGATCTGTTTAGATATCATCAAAATAACCATGACCATGAATATGAAAAAGAATGATAAAATTGGGGGCATTATTAAAGAGAAGAAGAAAGGAAAAGTTATGACATAAGTGTAGCAATGTGAGCACCAGTGTGGACAAGATTGGAAGAAAGAGATAAGGAAACAAAAAAGTAATCGAAACAGATTTACAGAAGAAAAGAAAAGAAAGAATTTGCAGGAAGAGAAGGTCAAAACTGTTACAGAGACATTGAAGGAAATATGCTATTTGGATTTGAAAACTAAAAGGACATAGACAAGTTCAATAAGAACAGTGTTTGGTGAACTGCTAGATATGTAATTCATATTGATGAAATTTTGAGATATGAATGTGAAGCCATAAAATTCTAGATCCATTAATTCAACAGATCCTTTTTGTTTTAAATGTTGGGAACAAATGCTTTTATTCTGATCTTAGAAGAACTAATGAGCTCCAAGAAAATGTCTCTAAGAAGCCTTTCAATTCAAATATCACTGTTTGTCTCAAAATGCCTTAAATTCTACATCTTATAATGTTGGCATAGCGTTACACTGTGGAACTTTTATCCGCAGAGAGTGAGTAATACCCTATTGGTTAACATGGACAAAGTACCTTCATAAATAGACTGGGTGTTTGGAAACAAGAAGTGGTAGCTGAACAATGTTCTTAGCAGTTTGTACAGATGAAATGGAAATAGAGCAATCAAAAGGAACATGCAAATAAACAAAGGCACAAAATAGAATGTGCCAAGGAAATGCTGATGTACAATTTCAAATAATGTGCTCAGGTGTGAGGGTGTGTTCAAAGTACAGCATCAGACAATATACTTGTATACCTTGAGAAAAAACTGCATTAAACTATTCTGGGATTATCATACAAGTAGAAACCTGTTACACTGACTCTCTAATCAGTCACAACATCATCAATTTAGGGAGTATTTTCCAAGAGCATACTGAGAAAAAGAGGGCTCATCACAATTAGTGTTCAGGTTGAAGTAACGACAATCACATAACGTTTCATATAAGTTTTCAATTATTTTTGAGCATTAAAGTGGGAAAAAGCAAAGTAAATATTTTGCATGTATCTGAATTAAGTGGGATGAATTATATCGGTCTCTCTTTAACTTGGAAGTTATAGGTTATGTTTTTTTTTATACTCTACATTGGGACAATGATCTGCTTTCAGTTATTTTCTTCTCTTCCCCTTCTTTTGCCCTTCCACTTAAAGAGACATACTTGAGCTTGCATTTCTAAATCCTTCAAAATTATCCATACTTCTGTCAGCCTCCTATATCTTTCTCAAGGGTATATCTTCTTACTACCATTTTTTTTATCCCATATGATATTGGATATCTTCCTGCCTAATTCAGTGAAAGATACACATTAGACTCATCCATATATCTCAACACTTGTACCACCATAAAATCCTATCCTACTTAGAAATCATGATTTTAGTATGTCTGGGGAAGTGACATCTTTCATTTTTGAATGACCATAATTGATACTTACATGCAAGCATGTTTTAAACCAATATGCCTCTCAGTAGATGAATGAATTGGCATGTCCATTGTGGTGCTGTGGGCTGTGGCGGGGACGAGGAAGAAAAATGGTTGGCTACCCTCAGTTATTAATCCTGGGTCCCAGGGCTGGCCAGATGGAGAGTTTTCCTGCATAGGGTAAGCATTTTTATAGGAATTCTTTATTGTCTATTTTTTATCTATACACTTGCCCAGTGCTTTCCTTTTTATATTTAGGGCAAATTCCTGGTCCTCTCTTGTTAACATCAGTAGCCTTTTTACAGTTCTTCTTTATATGTCCCATTTGACCACATCCAAAACATTTTAGATTAGATGGTTTGTAAAGCATTCCTGGTAGTGGGCATAGTTTCAGCAAACAACTGCAAACGCCGGGATTCGGATGTAATGTCTTTACACGCCCTTAAATATGTATTTACATCCCCAGATTCTTTAAGAGGCAATAGGGCTCGTTGACAGTCCTCATTAGCATTCTCATAAGCCAACATGCCTAGTAGTTGTTGCAGTGCAGCCTCTCCCACAACAGTATGTTCCAAGGTCAGTGTCAATCGTGATAAAAATTCAACATAGTGTTTATTAGGTTTTTGAATTTCTTTAGTCCAGGAGCCATAATGCTCCCCTACCAGCCGAATCCTCCCCCCATGCCTCAATACCTATGTCTCATAACTGCTCATGGATCTCTTCAGGAGAGTTCACTTGCATATGAGCATCTGCATATGGTTCTGTTCCACTCAACATAGGACAGGTTATGATCTGCAGGCATGGATTATTGCTCTGTGCATTTTGTCTAGTCCTTTCTGTATATAAGTCAGTAAACTACATTTGCCATTGTAGGTATTCTGGTTCCTTAAGCAAGGCTCTACAAAGCATCTTCCAATCCTCGGGAGCAAAATTATCGGGCAAGCCCATTAAGTAATTCCTTAACATAATGAGACTGAGGACCATAAGTCACTGATTGTTAAGTTTACCAATATCATCGACAGCAACACCCTCATATCTGGTTGGTTGAGCTATACCATTCATAGGAGGTGGTCAAATTACAGGATAAGAAAAAATAGGCATTTCTTCATCAAACTCACTGAGCCTTCTGTTTTGTGAAGGAGTGATGCGGTAAAAATTGCTTCCACAAGCTGAGGAGAGGAAGGCTGTTTTATTTCACCTTCTCAGATTATCCTTTCACTCTGCTAATTTCTAACTCCATATGTAGTAATCTTGATAAAATCAATTCCATTTGCTCAAACTTTCTATTTACACTTTCAGTTTGTTCATTTTCAGCTTTCTTTACCTCTTGTTTTTTCTCCTAATTGTGATGCAGCCTTATCTATTGCATCCTTAACCTCCGAGTCCAATAGTAAACCTACAATAGAAGGCACTGCCTCTTTCTTTAAGTCCGCTATTAATCTTTTCTCATTTAAAGCTTTAAAAAGGGTATGTAAAATAGCCTAAATGGACCAAAATCTAACAGGAATCCTTTCCCCTTCTCGAACATCTCTTTCTACAATACTTTACTCATTTCCAATTATCAACATCTAATGCCCCATCAACGGGGAACCAAGGATTCCATTCCCTAACTACATTAATACACATTTCTATGTCAAAAGAAGAAATAGTTACACCATAAGCAGCAAGCAAATATTTTAGCATATGTAAGTACGGAGTAGACTTAACTTGTTCCATCACCCTGTAATTAAAAGTACTTACCTGAATATCCCTTCCTGTATTCAACACTGCAGGGTCCCTGTTTGTGTGCCAGTTGTCAACGTCTCAGGCATTGGGGTCCCTGGGTAAGGGTCGCAAAATCACCAGGACACAGGGGTTGCAGAGTGCAAACAACAATTGCCACTGCATGCTGTGCTTTATTGTTAGTGGGTATTTAAAGACAAGCAAGTATTATCTTTGCCAATATTTATTCAGGAGACATTCACACAAAGAATTTCAACAGATAAAATTTTGCTTAAACTATGAGATAAATCTTTGTATATTTTTATCTAAACTATTTTAGAGCAAGCTCAAACCATTTCCCCGTACTCTGGAAAATGCTTGACTAGCTGTTCGTCTATGCGTAAGTAAGCAGAAGAGCTACTTCCTCAGCTTTGAGACATGATAGCTTTGAGATAGGGAGAGAGAATATGTTCCCTCTCTAGGTTGGTATGCCAAGAGCTTTCCACATACACAAACACAGTCCTCAGATAATCCTGAGGCCGGAGCCAGCATCATTCTGCCCCTCCAACACAGACCCTGAGTCTTCACAGAGATTGTCTCACCAAGTCTTCTATTACTTTAAGCAAAAACAAAGCAAAGCAAAGCAAACAAAATAGAAATTATTATTAATTAAGCTGCTATTAAAGATTCTAGGCACAATTATACTGTTAAATGATGTTAGTAAATATGTTTTGTAGATACTGATCTCATATGTGTCACAAAAATATCCATGGATTCATAACTAGAAACTCTGAAGTGTAAAGTATATTAATTAGGTGAGTTTCATTAGGTAGCCAATGAAGAGAACACCACAGGGTTTTCAGTCAGGTAAAGAAGTTTATTTACTGAACTGCTGCCCATGCCATACATGGTAGAAATGCATGTAAAAAAAAATGGGGCGATCCAACCTCTGGCAAGGATGAATCTATGTGAAGGACCAGATGAGGTGTGCCTGTTTGGGGGAAACTCTGGCCACACTGGATCTGGATGTGACTTCAAGTTCTAGGACTCACCTCTGGTCAGATGGAAAGTGGGACCAGAGGCTGACCAGGTTGTGACTTAACAGGATGGGGAGGTGGCTGCCTCCAGGTGTGCCAGATACTAGGCAACACATAAAGGGTTGAAACTTAGCCAAGAATTGGCTGCATAGGGTCTGCATGACCTGGGGCAGACCTAACAACAAATACAGGTAGTACTTCTGACATATGACTCCTGACTCCAAACAATTCATTCTCAGTCATGTTCTTTCTTTCTTTCTTTCTTTCTTTCTTTCTTTCTTTCTTTCTTTCTTTCTTTCTTTCTTTCTTTCTTTCTTTCTTTCTTTCTTTCTTTCTTTCTTTCTTTCTTTCTTTCTTCCTTCCTTCCTTCCTTCCTTCCTTCCTTTCTTTTCTCCCTCCCCTCTCTCTTTATTGTTTTATTGGTTGGTCGTAGGGTTTGAACTCTGGGCTTGGGCAATGTCCCTCAGCTCTTGAGCTCAAGTCGAACACTCTACCGCTTGAGCCACAGCGCCACTTCTGGTTTTTGAATGGTTTATTGGAGATAAGGGTTTCACGGACTTTCCTGCCCAGGCTGGCTTTGAACTGCAATCTTCAGATCTCAGCGTACTGAGTAGCTAGGATTACAGGTGTCATCCACCAGCGCCCAGCTCTTTCTCTCTCTATCTCTCCTCTCTTTCACTCACCCTCCCTCTCTCTCCTACCTCAACATTCTCAACTCTCAAAAAATGAACACTTGCTGAGTTGAACTCACAGGCTGGGAGAGGAGCTCAATTGGCATATGTGAAATTTATTTAATGTTTCCTTCTACTTCTACCACAGGTCACTGGAATCAAATAATGAACACTCAGCAGCATGGCTTCTCAAGCTGTTTGGAGGAGGAAAGCAAGCATGCTCACTTCATTCTGTGAGGTTCCCCCTGGGAAGGTGGGACAGACTCCTCCCTCCTCTTGCTAAATCTCAGCCAAGATTCTGCATCCATAGAGGTGACTGCCTCCAAGAGTCCCAGTTACTCAAGTGAAACAGTTACAAGGCAGAGACTTAGCTTCTTGTGGTGCTGAGATTAATGGCAGCATGATTCAACATGACTCACTAGTTTATTGAGATTGGGACTTCTTAAATTTTTGGTTAGGCTATGTTCAAATTGTGATCTATTTATTTCTGATTGCTAACCATGATTATAGATGTGAACCAGCACATCAGACCATTCAAAGTTCTTTATGCCACATGGAAGACATGAAGTTTATTTTACCAAATGACATACAACTAGACAGACAGAAAAAGTAAGTCCTTAATTCTGGTCAAGATGTGTTGTTAATGTGAAACAAAATTACTTAGCAAAATATCTGACTACTGCGATTATACTTTCAAACTTACCCTACACTTTAATATCAAATCACTTATATTTAGCCAATGATTAACTCAAATTACCTGTAATCATTTATGTCTGGCCTATCTTCTAGAAGTAGGGAGAACAGGAGCTCACACAATTAACTAAAGTGGTAGAATTTGAAAGGATCACTATTCTGAATAGGTCTAGGAAGGAAAGTATCAGCCATATCAACCTACTAGGTAGGGATATTGGAATGCAATCCTGATCCCTGCTTTTTGGGCTGGGTGCAAAAATTGCTACTCTATGCATAAAGTAACTTAAACTAGAAAGGAGTGGTGGAGTGACTCCAGTGGTGGAATACTTATCTAGCAAACAACATCAAAACTCAAATCAACTTCCTAAAGATAAAATAAGACAAGGAAAGAAAGAACAACTCATACTGTGCTTGTGTTCATTGTAAAGATTTACACTAAATCATTGTAGTTATAAATGCCATCATTTTTTTCTAGGAGCACACACAATTTGTGTGAAGACTAAATGAAAAACTAACACCATATATATAAAGCTTTGGTAGAACACAGGTCTAGCTTACAATGGTGAACACCTAAGTTTGCATGTGCAGTGGTGTTGCAGGGTTGTTAAGGTTTATGGAAGTCCATCTTTTTGATGGACTTGACATGATGAAATTACCTAAACATACATAACCATACAGTTCACTGGACAGATACTGCTGATATATATATATATATATATGTTGCACACACATGTATGCATTTATATATTAAGTGACAGGTAAATAAAAATTTAAAAAATATAATGAATAAATTTAGTGAACAGATAACTTTTCCAAAGTATTACTTTACCTTAACCAGTTCATTTCATAAAGTCTACAATGCTATATCACACTTTCATGGCTGCTGATCCCCTTCAGCTTTTTTATGAAATTGTTTTTTCTTTGTTTTACAGGTGAAAAGCCTGCCAATAAATATACTTTCATGACATTCCTTTCTTTAGAAAATGTAAAGCACGTTGTGTTATCTGGCTCTTTATGTATCATCAATATAACTTTTTTATAGTTTCAAGTACATATTGTCTAAGATCTCACTCATTCTCTTCCAATAGTACCTATGGGAAGGAGAAAATGAAGGATTATTCTGTTACTTTGGGAGTTTCTGTTATTAATAACTGCAATAAATATGAAAATGAAACTCTGAAATTACTTAGAGAGGTAACTTGAAAGTTAAATTTCTACACACTTATGTTACTCCCTCAACTAAAACACAGAACTTAAAATGAGTAACATTTTTAGCTGGGTGCCAGTGGCTCATGCCTGGAATCCTAGATACTCAGGAGCTGAGATCTGAGGATAGTAATTCAAAGCTAGCCCTGGCAGGAAATCCATGAAACTCTGACTTCAAATTAACCACCAGAAAACCAGAAGTAGCACTGTGGCTCAAGTGGTAACATGCTAGCCTTGATCTGAAGAGCTAGGGACAGCGCCCAGACCCAGAATTCAAGCCCCTTGACCAAGAAAATTAAAAAGGAAAAAAGGGAGAAAAAGTAACATTTTAATGCTAATGTGCATATATACACAAAATTTGTCTAGAAATAAAATTATTACAGCCCCTGGACTGGCAAAAAAAAGAGATTAAAGTGAAATTGCCTTCAATAATTCATTTAGACGATCTAAACTGAGGGCAGGCTACTGGAACTCACATCACTAATTGAAGAGGTAGAATTTGAGAGGATCACAGATCAGAACCAGTGTGCAGAGGATTTGGAGCTTGGGGAAGATGGCGGAGGAGAAGCTGGAATCTGAACCAGCTCTCGCATAGAAAGCAGTTTTAGAGTTCCAGTGAACAGTCCTAAGCCAGAGAATCACACCAAGTGTGCCATCACAGGACAGAGAGTTAGACAAGAGAGGGGAAGCCAAGGCAAAAAGACACAACTGAGCGCCTGCCAGCCGCTGCCTTGGCGTGGGCGGCAGGGTCATGGTGGAGAAAGCAGACCCGGGGCCATAACTGAGCGCTCACACAGAGAGTCCAGGACGAAGGAGCCAGACGCACCGGGAGAGTGCATTCTACTCAACACCAGCAAGAACCGACAAGGAGCGGACAACTTCATCCTGCAGTTCACAGACCAGAGACGACCCAGGATCCAAGACTGGACGTGAGTAGAAGCCCGACATCCTCACTCCTTCTCAGGGAGCAGAGGAGGGAAGGCCACCCCTCCCCCCCCAGCACCAGTGATCTCCATCTTGGATACCAACAAAGCTCGGAGGAGCTGCCAGCTCCAACCAAGGCCTTGGAATAAAACGAGTCATTTAGCAGGTCACAAGAACTTAATGGCAGCGAAGTTACCTGCCAGACTTGGCTCCATCCAGGGAAAAGTCACCCAGCTCAGGCACCAGCCATTGGAATGGCTTTCCTCACTGAGTAACCAGAGCCAGAGGCTGCCCCTCCCTCTAGCAGCCTCCACAATCAATTGAAAAACAGAAACCCTGAGAATGGCTCCAGGTTGGGCTCTGGGAGTTTTTTTTTTTTTTTCTTCACAAAATAGCCCCAGGAAAAAGCTAATGAGTGTTGAAAGGGCTCAACTCTACCCAGAACCTAGCCTTACCACTGCATCCCCCTCTTTTGTGATTCTCAAAGCAGATGACCCTCCCAGTAAACTAATCTGGGAGGGGGATCTCAAAATCTTGGGTAAAGCAGAGGATTTTTCTGCCTGTTCGAACAAACTGACTTAAGAAAGCAATCAAGCCACAGGACCTCAAGCTGACCAGAGACTCCAACAAGAGGCTGTTTACAGACAAAAGGGAGATACAGGATTCTTCCCACCCCTCCCAAAAAATAAAAAAAAAAAATCAAAGAACTTTTTTTTTCTTCTCTTCCTCTTCTTTTCTTTTTTTTCTCTTTTTTTTCTTTTTTTTGGTACCTTATATATATATATAAATATATATATATATATATATAATTTTTTCCTTTTCTAAAAACTTTATTAATCTTTAATTTTTGCCTTTTTTGAAAAAATAATTGTTTTCCAGTAACTTTTTTTCCCTCTTATAATTTTTATTTTAGGAATACATGAATATGCATTTTCCTTTCTTTTCTTGTCTTCTTTGTCTTTTTCTTTCTTTCTTAACTATCTTTTTGTTTTTTTGCCTAGCTCTACTGAATTTCTGACCTTTTTCTCTCCCTTTCTAATCCTTTTCACCTTTTCCTGTTTTTGATCTTCTGTATGTGACTTAACTCTTGTCCTGCACATCATTAGATAAACCCGTAGTTAACTAGTAGACCCTATCCCCCATTGTGTACACAATTAATCCACAAATTTATTACTCAATTCAAAACCTCTGAGACTTTAATTCCTTAATAGCAGTACTACCTCTTTATACCTATATAATATTTTAAGCATTTTCTTAAGTTTTTCACTTCTCCTCTATGTCCCTACCCTTCTATTAATATACTCACATTCCTCTCTAAATAGATGGTCTTTTAATCTCCATAATAATATTAATTTTTACGTTTCTATTTTTTTCTGGTCTGTTTTCATTTCCCTTTCCCTTTCTTCCTTTTCTCTCTCTCTCTACTTGCATCCTACACAACCTATTTCCTGCATTGAGATTAGGACATAGTTAACTCTCCCTGTGCCTCCCCACACCAATCTATTCCTATTTTTTACCCACATCTCTCCCTAACCCTAAAAATTTCTGGTTTTCCAAATTCTTCTCTGCGGTTCGAAACCCATTAACATATAGTTGTTTGATGTTGAATAGATGTATCTGTTGAACTAGATTGTATCTGTAGACTATTGACTGTATAAATGCAAACGTTGGTTGATGGTTGCCTTAAGATAGTGTTCTAGCACAAAACTGGTGCTATTTTTATCTCAAATGGGCAGAGTAAGCCAGAAAAACCCAAGAAAAATGACAAATCCGGGTATGTCAATTCCAAATCTTGATATTCAGGGGTCAGATCAGATAATTAACAACCCAGAGGAGAGTTCCCAAATAGCCCTACAAACACTGGTGGCAAATATGATAAATGAGAAGTTTGACAAGTTACAAAGGACTCTGTATGAGCGTGATAGGGAGAGAGAAGAGACATTCCAAAAGTTTATACAGGAATATCATAAGCGTGAGGAAGCTACTCAAAAACTGATACAGGATTTGCGTGAACAACTTGAGAATACTCAAAGAGAAAGGGAGGAATGGCATGAGCAGGCTGAGAACACTCAAAAAGAACTGCAGGAATCCCACGAATGGGAAGAAAGAGAACTGCAGGAATACCACAGACGGGAGGAAGATAATCAAAGAGTAATTCAGGAATTGAGAGACCAGGTAGAGAATACACAAAGATCACTAAAGGCATTCATGAAATCCATTAACAAAGAG
Organism: Dipodomys merriami; assembly: GCF_024711535.1. Lineage (NCBI taxonomy): Eukaryota > Metazoa > Chordata > Mammalia > Rodentia > Heteromyidae > Dipodomys > Dipodomys merriami. Next base: position 999,905 of record NW_027202926.1, on the reverse strand, counting down.
CTGAAGGAAGTCAGGGAGAACAAAAAGGGAATGCTGAATGGAAACCAACTGAAGGAATGGGAGTTCAAAGAAACCATAACCAATCAACTAAGTGATTTGAGAAAAAACACTGAACACCAAATTAAGGAAGTAAAGAAATTCATACAAGACCTAAAACAGAGCTTCAACAAAGAACTTGAAGCCATCAAAGCTGACCAATTAGAAGAAAAAGAGATAAAAAAACAAAGTAGAGAGTCTTGACAGCAGGTTAGACCATGAAGAAGATCGAATCTCAGGGATTGAAGACAGCCTAGATATTATAGAGAAAGAACATACAACCATCCAAGACAAGTCCAAGAAATATGATAGATCTATCCAAAACCTGGAAGACACCATCAGAAGGCCTAATCTAAGGATAATGGGTGTAGAGGAACACCTAGAAACAGAAGTTAATGGTCTAGGAAATTTGTTTAACAGGACCCTAGCAGAGAACTTCCCAAACATACAAAAAGATAGGCCTATTCAGATACAAGAAGCTTTTAGAACCCCAAATAGACCAGACCAGAATAGGACATCCCACCGTCACATTATAAGCCACACAGGATCAACTCAGACCAAGGAAAAGATCCTTAAAAATGTCAAGGAGAAAAGGTTAATCACCTATAAAGTGAAACCAATTAGAATCACCTCAGATTTCTCAGCAGAGACAATCAAAGCTAGAAGAGCCTGGAATTATGTATGCCATGCCCTAAAAACAAACAACTATCAACCAAGAATACTGTACCCAGGTAAACTCTCCTTCATAACTGAAGGCCAAATAAAAAACTTCCATAGCAAAGAAAAATTGAAACAATACATCTCCAACAAACCAGCCCTACAAAAGATTCTTAAAGATGTCCTACATATAGAAAACCAACAAGACCGCAACAAAGGCCAAGAAACTTCACCCAAACTGAGAATCCAAGAACCATAGGAAGAACACAGTTTTTACAGCCCCCAAGAAGGTGGATAACATGGCAGGAACTCCCAAATACCTCCCAGTCCTATCTCTTAACGTTAACGGACTGAACTCTCCAATTAAGCGACTTGGACTGTCTAGTTGGATTAAAAAACAAGACCCTTCTATCTGCTGCCTGCAGGAGTCACATCTTGCCCGTAAAAACAAACACATTTTCAATGTTAAAGGCTGTAACAAAATCTACCAAGCAAACGGCCCTCATAAACAGGCGGGAGTTGCAATCCTAATAGCAGATAAAATAGACTTCAAATTAAAATTCGTGAGAAGAGATAAAGAAGGTCGCTACATACTAATTAAAGGATCTCTCCTTGAGGAGGATATTAGAATTCTAAATATCTATTCGCCAAACAATGGAGCACCCAAATTTATCAAAGAAACACTACTTTCCCACAAATCCCATATAGATCCAAAGACATTAATTGTTGGGGATTTTAACACACCACTCTCCCCACTAGATAGATCAACTCAGCAAAAACTCAACAGAGAAACCGCAGATCTAAACAGCTGCATAGATCAACTAGACTTAACAGACATCTACCGAACATTTCACCCAGCAGCATCAGAATACACGTTTTTCTCAGAAGCACATGGAACATTGTCTAATATAGACCACATTTTAGGCCACAAAGCAAACTTGTCTAAAATCAGAAACATTGAAGTTATACCTTGCATTCACTCTGACCACAAGGGAATAAAATTAGATCTCAACACCAAAAGCCACTAAAGAAAGTCCGGTATCACATGGAGGCTGAACAACACACTGCTGAATCAAGAGTGGGTCATGGAAGAGATTAGAAAGGAAATTCAAATGTTCATGCTTTTCAACAAAAATGAACACACAAATTACCAGCTCCTCTGGGACACAGCAAAGGCAGTACTCAGAGGCAAGTTTATAGCTCTGAGCTCCTACATCAACAAATTGGAGAGATCTGAAACTAGCAATAAGAGACCTCCCAGCTAAGAAAAGTCCAGGACCAGATGGTTTTACAGCATAATTTTACAAGGCCTTCAAAGCAGAGCTCACACCAATACTCCTCCAACTCTTCAAGGAAATTGAAAGAGAAAGCTCACTACCGAACACATTCTATGAAGCCATCATAACCCTCATCTCAAAAACAGGCAGGGACTCATCAAAGAAAGAGAACTATAGACCCATTTCTTTGATGAACATTGATGCAAAACTTCTCAACAAAATTTTGGCCAATCGACTTCAACAATTCATCCAAAAAATCATACACCATGATCAAACAGGGATTCATTTCAGGGATGCAAAACTGGTTCAATATACGCAAATCAATTAATATTATTCATCACATCAACAGGATCAAGAATAAGAACCACAAGGTTATTTCAATAGATGCAGAAAAAGCATTCGACAAGATCCAAAACCCGTTTATGATGAAGGTTTTGGAAAAATTAGGAATCCATGGAACATTCCTCAATACAATAAAGGCTGTATATGACAAACCTACAGCCAGCATTATACTTAATGGTGAAAAACTAAAGCCATTTCCTCTTAACTCAGGAACAAGACAAGGATGCCCACTCTCTCCCCTTCTCTTCAATCTAGTATTAGAATCCCTAGCTACAGCAATAAGACCAGATGCAGACATAAAGGCGATCCAAATAGGGAAAGAAGAAATAAAACTCTCCCTCTTTTCAGATGACATGATCTTGTATTTAAAGAATCCCATAGAATCCACTCCCAAACTACTCAAGCTGATTCAAAACTTTGGCAAAGTAGCAGGTTATAAAATTAACCCCCAAAAACCAATGGCTTTTCTGTATGCCAACAATGAGAAAAGTGTGGCTGAAATTAGGAAGCAACTCCATTTGTAATAGCCCCACAAAAAATAAAATACCTAGGAATTAACTTAACTAAAGAAGTGAAGGACCTCTATGATGAAAATTTTAAAACCTTAAAAAAGGAAATCAACACAGAACTTAAAAAATGGCAAAACCTCCCATGCTCCTGGATTGGAAAGATTAACATTGTGAAAATGGCAATTCTTCCCAAGGCTATCTACAAATTCAACGCAATACCTATCAAAATTCCAACCTCATTCTTCAAGGAAATAGAAGAGGCAATCCAAAAATTCATATGGAAAAATGAAAGACCCCGAATAGCAAAAACGTTCCTCAACGGAAAGAACACTGCTGGAGGAATATCAATACCAAATTTCAAACTCTACTATAAAGCCATAGTAATCAAAACAGCTAGGTATTGGCATAAGAACAGACTCAGGACCAATGGAATAGAATTGAAAACCCAGAAATGAAACTACAGACCTATAGCCATCTAATCTTCGATAAGGGAGCTAAAACAACAGAATGGAAGAAAGACAACCTCTTCATTAAATGGTGCTGGCAAAATTGGTTAACTACATGTAGAAAACTTAAGCTAGATCCTTATATATCACTCTGCACCAGAATCAACTCCAAATGGATCAAAGACCTTGAACTCAAAGCAGACACTCTGAAAACATTACAGGATGGAATAGGAGAAACCCTAGGTCTCCTTGGCTCAGGCCGAAATTTTCTGAATAGAGACCCGGAAACACAACACAAAGAAAGGTTGGACAAATGGAATTGCATAAAGTTGCAGAGCTTATGCAGGGCAAATGACATAGCTAGCAAGATCAATAGAAAGCCCACGGATTAGGAGAAGATCTTACTAGCCATACAACGGACAAGGGTCTCATATCTAAAATATACTTGGAACTCAAAAAATTAACCCCCCCCCAACAAGAAATCCTCAAAGAAACAACTGCCCAATAAATAAGTGGGCGAAAGACTTAAAGAGAACTTCTCTGAGGAAGAAAGAAGGATGGCCAATAGACACATGAAGAAATGTTCAACATCCCTAGCCATAAAAGAAATGCAAATCAAAACAACATTGAGATATCACCTCACTCCAGTTAGAACAGCAAAAATCAAGAACTCTAAAAACAACAGATGCTGCAGGGGATGTGGACAGAAAGGAACTTTACTTCATTGTTGTTGGGAATGTAAACTTGTTCAACCACTTTGGAAAGCAGTATGGAGGTTCCTCAAAAGACTTCACATAGAACTCCCCTATGACCCAGCAATCCCACTTTTGGGCATTTACCCAAATGTTTACAAACAAGACCACACTAAAGCTACTAGCACAACTATGTTTATTGCAGCATTATTTATCATAGCTAAGATATGGAACCAACCCAGATGCCCCTCAGTAGATGAATGGATCAAGAAAATGTGGTATATATACACAATGGAATTCTATGCCTCCATCAGAAAGAATGACATTGCCCCATTTGTTAGGAAATGGAATAACTTGGAAAAAATTATATTAAGTGAAGGAAGCCAGGCCCAAAGAAACATAGGTCCCATGGTTTCCCTTATTTGTAATATCTAGTATATGTATGATTCAAGCGGAAAAGGTCAGATAATGTGATGTCAGGAAAATGAACCCTTAGATGTGTATTTTAATGTTTTTTTCTTTCATGCATGTGTTTCTAACGCATTTATAAGATTATCTCTTTGTTGCTTTGTATGTCCCTCCGCTGCTTTCACTATATTTGATGTCAGTATACCTTGTGGAGGCGATGGGGAAAAACCAGTTGTTTAAGGATACAGGTGGACCTGTTGCAACAATGAGAAGTACAAGTTGTCATTTCCAAAACGAGCTTTACAACGTCGGTGTGGGGGGGGGGGATGGAAGGATTAGAATTAGGATGGGGGGAGGGGGGAGGCTTGGAAGGGATGTGAAGGGTAAACAAAGGAGGAGGCTGCAATGCTTGGTAAGAAATGTATGCATTATCCTTCCCATGTAATTGTAACTTTTCTGTACAGTATGTTCACAAATAAAATAAAATTAAAAAAAAAAGAACCAGTGTGTAAGGAAAGTAATGAGTCTCATATCATCCTAAAGGTTCGCATGTTTGAATGCATTTGTGATCCCCGCTACTTTGCAGATAGAGGAGAGGAACGTAGCCTGTGTTCAGCCCTCAGCAAAATGGATAACCTATGAACAAATAAATAAATCGAAAAAGGATTATTCTAATGGTAGAATACTTGTTCAGCAAACAAAATATTTAAATTCATACTCATTTCCTAAAAGAGGAAAGAAAAGGAAAGAAAGAAAGAAAGAAAGAAAGAAAGAAAGAAAGAAAGAAAGAAAGAAAGAAAGAAAGAAAGAAAGTAAGAAAGAAAGAAAGAAAGAAAAGAAAAGAAAAGAAAAGAAAAGAAAAGAAAGATAGAGAGGAAGAAAGAAAGGGAGGAAGAAAGAAAGGGAGTATGAAAGAAAGGGAAAAGGAGAGGTATAAAGAAAAACCTCAGCATGCGTTAGATGTTAACAATGACCCTAAATCATTTTAGCTATAAATGCCTTCATTTATTTCTGGGCAGAAACATTTTGTATCAAGCCTGAAGAAAACCATAGCATACCGAATACAAAACTTGGGTTAAATACAGGTCTGCCCTACACTGTTGGACCAATAGGAATATATGTCTAGTGCTGTTGCAGGTATGTTAAGGTGTGTGGGAGTTTATCATCTTGATGATCTTGCAATGATGAAATTGACTAACTACACAATTACCTTGACAGATCCCTGCTGAGACCTATATTATGTCAGAGGTTAAAAAGGAACAGTATATACAATGAAATATATTGAACAACCAGGCATTGTGTCCAAAATTATTTTTACCTGATTCAGTGTATTTTTATATTCTATATCACATGTACAAGTTTCTCATTCCCTTCTGTCTCATTATGTTGTCTTTCCTTGGTTTTGTTTTGTTTTCAGAACCGTGGTATAGGAGGGCATTTCTTATATTTTTGTCTTCTAGTCTTCAGAAAGTCTGCAGTTAAATATGCTTAAGTTCCTTTCATTAGAAAATTTAAACCACATTGGGTAGGGTCTTTATCATGATTTTGTTATGATCTCAAATACGTTTTTATTTCTGGCATTCTACCTGTATAATCTCACTTCAATCTTTTCCAAAGGGCACTTTAGTGGAAGTAGGAAATTCAAAGGGGATTCTGGTAGAGAATTTCTGTTACTAAAAACTCTGGTACATAGTAAAGTAAATAAGTCCAAAATTATTCATTAGAGAGATGATTTGAAAGTCATCTTTTTACATCTTAATACTCTTTCCTCAACCAAACCAGAGGATTTAAAATAACTTATATTTATAAGTTAATGGACACAAATGTGGATGAAAATTCTAGAAATAAAATGATCACTCACGAAACCTTACTGATACTTCAAAGAATGCTTTCCAGTTAGAGGAATCATCTTCACACATTTTCACACATTGTGAATCTGCCTGTTAACAGAACCCCAAACTAGAATAAGGCATCTAATAGCTATCTCATTTTTGTTGTCTTTTGTCAATACTGCTTTCTTATCATATTGACTAGTATGAATTCTGTGACCATTATAAAATCACATTTGTAATAAAAGTTCCTAGGTGGGAACTTCAAGGATGAGCTGGTGTGGGGTTTCTGGTGGAGCCCTGTCTGGTTTAAGGGAGAAGTTGGTATTGGCACAGCCTCTGTGGTAAAGCAGGGCGGGGCTTTGAGGGTGAAAGCCAGTCTGTGTAAGGCTTTGAGACTGCAGGGAGGGGACAAGAAAGACTAGACTTGTTAGGAGCAGGGTCTCTTGTGGAGTAGGTGGGACTTTAGGATGGAGACTGGCAGGTGAATGGGTTTCCAGTGGAAGAAGGCAAGGTCACTGGGGAAGAGGCTGTTTGGGGCAGAGCTTTGAAAAGGAAGAACAAGGCTACAGAGGAGGAGGTTACTTAGAGTAGGGGTTGTGTTGTAGCACTGTGAGCCCTGGTGGGATATGTAGGGTGAGGTTTCCCATAAGGCATGGAAGATAATGAAGGCAAGAGGCTGACAAAAGGTGGGGATTCTGGTGCAGGAATGCAGAGCTATGAGGGAGAGGCTTTTCAAGGTCTGTGAGAGGGCAGAGTGGTGCTAGAAAGAAGTGGGCTAGTAAGGGGCGGGCCTTTGGGAAGTGTGTTAGGGTGGAGGTGGGGTTTCTGGCAGAGCAGGATGTAGTAACAATGTATGGAGGAATTTTTCAGGACCAGAGCTTTGTGAGAGCAGAGATAGGATCCAGTGGACTAGATTAGTTAGGACAGGGTGTCTGGTGTAGCCAGTTACCACTTCGAAAAGAGCAGTAAGTTTGGGTGGGGATTTCAGTGTTGCAAGGCAGGACATTAGACTTGGACAGGGTTTCCAGTGGGGCAAGGCAACCTTCAAAAAAGGGATTATGAAGGGACAGGGATTTACAGTTGAGCCTGGCGAGGCTTCCAGAGGGAGGCTAACAGATGCAGTAGTTTGCAGTGGAGCAATGTGGGTGTCGAGAGATGGGATAGTGTGGTGGGGGTTTTCTAGAGCAGGTCAGGGCTTGGAGCCATGGGGTTAATTGGAAGAGGGACTTTGAGAAGGAGTGAAAGGTCTACAAAGGTGTAGAGTAATTATGGGCAGGGTTGAGTAGGGTGTGGCTCTGTGGGAGGAGCCAATAAGGGGAGGATTCATCAAGGGAACGATGAAGCCATTGAGAGAGTAGATATGGGAGGTAGAGAGGCCTCTGGTGGAGCAGGGCTGGCTTTCCAAGCAGGAGATGGGCTGTGTGAGAAGCTTCTGGTCAACTAAGGTCGGGCTACAAGGGCAGTTATAGAGAGGTGGAGGGTTTTTGGTGTAGCATGAAGGGAATTGTGGGAAGAGGTAGGTTCAGGGCTGGGCTTGAAAAGTTCGGCTACTTAGACTAGTTATGGATCGAGTTTCTGATGAAACCAGGAGGGTTTGAGGGAGAAGTTTGGTTGGGAGTGGGGTATGAAAGGGACGGGAGGATCTTGGAAGTAATAGAATATGGGAGCAATGGGACTCTGAGGGAATAGAGTAGTTAGGGACAGGGTATCTGGTGGATGAAGTTAGGAGTAGAGGGAGGAGCCCAATGTAGGCGGAGTTCTTGTTACAGCAAGGTGGATCTTAGGAGGAGATATGGATGTGGCTTGGTTTCTGGTGGTGCAGAGCAGGGATTCCAGGAAGGGGTGGAGTGGAAGAAGGATTTCCCTGTAGCAGAGGAGGACTTTCAGGAAGGATTCTGGTTGCAGTCAGGCCTTTGAAAGTTTATAGAAGGACTACCAGGGGGTAGGTTAGTTAAGGTTTGGCTTTTTAAGGACCAGGCTGACTGGAAGTGGGTTTCCAGTGGATCCAGTCAAGTTTTATGGGAAGGGGAGATAGGAAAGGGACAAGACTTAGTGAAGAGTGGGGCTACAAAAAATAAACAATTACTCTAATAGGAACACCATTTTCAGTCAGTGTAGAATTATATTACTTTTATGTATGCGAGAGATATTGGAGAAAGTAAGCAAGTAATAATTCCTTCCTATTGAAATTTTTTTAAATTCCTGTTAAGTGAAAATAAAACCACAAGTCACATCAGGATCAGAGGCCCACAGTAGACTAAGAATATGAAGCACTGGACTGTATTCCCCAGCACAACCTTTAAGGACTACAAAAAAAATTTAAAATATCTCACTTGGTCATAATGGACACTCTATTATCTTAAAATTGTGAATGAATAGAACTTTTACTCTGACCGTTTTAGAAATCCTAAAACTAAGTAAGTGATAATGTTTTAACTTTATATAATATGGGAAGTATATTAAAATAATTAGGAAAATATAAAATTGTACACAGAATATTTGTTGTCCAGCATCAATTTTAATCTAAAAGAATTTAAAACCAGAAAATTGCCATATAGTGAGATTGCAGCATGGTTTCTTTTCAGTCATCAAAATGGTGACTTAAGGAATGTGTCTTCTTCATTGGATGCATCGATGTTAAAACATATTTAAAAATGTGAAGCACTATACAGACCCTGAAGAAACTCAGAGGGATCTGTGCAATGAGGTTGGAATTAAATTAATGAATAGTTACAGTAAGAATTGATCTTCACTAAGCACATAAATATTTTCCAGAAAAAAAGACTACATTGAAAAATAAAGAAAACATTGAAAAGGAAGCAGGCAGGCAGACCTTGAAATACACATTATAAAATGAAGAATATCTATTGAAGCATGATTGCAATAATCTTTTACCTAAGTTACAGTACTGATCTATGTTCTTCCCTAATGCCAAATAACAAAGCCATGAAAATGCAGTAATAATTTTCAAGACATTAGACTTTACAGAAGGAATTCAATGAATGTATTTCTAGAAAGTAAAGATAGATGTCTGAGATAAAGATTAAAACAAATATCCCCAATTCTTAGCCCTTCGAGGTCAGAGGGGTACAAGCCGAAGCACAAGGAGAATGGACAGAAGTACAGTAATGCATACCAGTAGTTCCTAAGATGCAATGATGAATATAAGAGTGTAAAAAATGAACCTATCTGCCAGGACTATACTAAGCATATATTAATTAATAAAAATGAGGGAAACCATAGAGCCTATGTTTCTTTGAGTCTGGCTTCCTTCACACAATGATTTTTTTCCAAGTCTTTCCATTTTCTTAAGAAAGGGGCTATGTCATTCTTTCTCATAGAAGCATGAATTTCCATTGTGTATATATACCACATTTTTCTGATCCATTCATCTACTGAGGGGCATCTGGATTAGTTCCATATCTTAGATATGGTAATAATGGTGCCAAAAACATACTTGTGCTGGTAGTTTTAGTGTTTTATTTTTTGGAGTCCGGTCGTCTGTCTTGAACTATGGACATGGACGCTGTCCTTCAGCTCTTCAGCTCAAGTTTAGCACTCTACCACTTGAGCCACAGTGCCACTTCCGGGTTTTTTCTTTTTGCTTATGTGGTACTGAAGAATTGAACCCAGGGACTCTTGCATGCAAACACTACCACTGAGCCACCTTCCCAGCCTGAGAGAAGATATTTTAACTTATTTTCTACATGTAAATTAATATTAAGCAAAGCTAATTAAAATAATTACTTATTTACTCTTCAGAGGATGAGTATATTACTCTTGGATATCTTTGAGGAAAAGACTTTAGACTCATTACAACTGATGCCTTGCATTGAAATTACAGGCTAAACTTTCTTCATTAAACAAAAGCTTCAGTTCTTTCGTATTAGAATTATAAAATCATAATACCTGAATGTTGATTTGTTTTCCTTTGCTATTTTCAATTCCATTTTTTATCCATTAGCTATCTAGAGATAATTTCGACAAATGCCCATGAATGGGATTGCTGGCTCTAGAGCTATGTACATTTGACCATACAAAATGATGCTAATTGAAATGAACTCCAAGACATGGAAACAACAATTACTTTTTTTTTCAGATATCATCCTTGATGTCGGTAAAGAAGTGTAACTAGATGTTATTTTATTTCATTTGTCTTTGATTTATCTCTGGACATCTCTGCCTTGATTCTGGTACCTTCCATCTTGTATATACATTATCTGATTTGGAGAAGGAAAGGGAAATAACATAATGATGAAAGAAGTGACCCATTGCAACAATGATATTCACAAGATAATATACCGGCAATGAACTTTACAACTTTGGGGTGGGGGGTATGGTTGAGGGTGGGAAAGGATAGGAGAACAACAATGGAGTGGGTAACAATATTCATCAAGGAATGTACCTTACTCATGTAACTGTAACCACTCTGTACAGTACCTTTAAATAAAATAAAATTTTAAAAAGTGACCCTACCCTAGAAAAAAATATCCCTTTCCAAATAACCCATCTGTAATAGTACTTGTGAGGGATTCTAGAGTCAAACTGTTATACCTGGAAAGGGATATATTGGGAAGCCATATCAAACAGCAATCAAAAGGCTGAGAGCTGTGCTGTGGAAAGGTCAAACAGTTAAGGGAAGACAGGGGTATGGGGTATTACCTCAAAAGTATTTAAGTTAGAGCTGTTGGACACTAAAAGTTTAAGACTTTGGAAACAAGATGGATGTCTGTGCTATGCTTGTAACGATTATTGCTCCCTTCTGCTCCTTAAAAATAAGGGATTCAATTATCACTATGTATACAAACAATACATCAGTTAATAGTTGTAACCACAAACTAGATTGATGCCTCAGTTTGTGGACATACCTGTAGCCACTCATTACCCCACACCTATAGTAGAATGAATATAAAGCATTTTAAACAGGATTTGGGGATCCAGAAGCTGGCAGTGAGGCTTTGGGTCCTCTGGTGTCTTCTTTCCTATCACTTCCTTTGATTTCTCAGTTCTTTGGCCAGGTATCCCATCATCTTTGCTGTTTCATGGTTGTGGTGAGTGACAGTACTGATATTCGGAACACCTCAAAACAAACTATGGAAAACACTTCCTCAGAGAAGATTCACAAATGTATAGGAGCACCTGGAAAGAAACCAAACATCAGCAGTCATTCTGTGATCCTCTAACAAGAAAGTATAATTCAGGTGTATCTTTACTTTGGATATATATAAGAGATGGACAATTGTCCCTTTTGTACATTTGGTATTTGGTATTGCATAAATTTTCAGAAACACATATACATTGTGAAATAATGTTATTAATTTCATAGGTCACAAACCTTGTCACTGGAGTGATGACCCAAATGTCTTATCTCAGTTGCCTGATTCAGACATAGATGAGTGTGAATTGCATAATTGTGAACATTTTTCCATGAAACTTAACAACACAGAATGAAGTTTGAAGGTCAGGTCACTCCATACCTCTAAAGATTTTACATATATTACAGTAATACACACCTAAACTGCTCAGCACTCACAGCACATTGGTGTGTTATAATTGTCTTCAGATCAGAAATATTCTCGAGTTTAAAGTAGAATGATGGGCTGTACGTTTTCAATGGAAGAGTGATGATCACCCCCTGCAATTATTCTTAGTGGAAAATCCTTCCTATACATTTTACTGACTTAGCTTCTACTCTGTGCTTTACCATTATCAGGGAAGGTCACACTGTATAGAGCTACAATACTGCAGCAACCTTAGCTGTCTTTGAATTTTACCTCTAATCTTAATACCAAGGTCAACTCCGCAACTCTAATCACATCATTAGTGGACACCTGAACTTTCCAAGCTTGGTTAAAAATTCAGCTATCATTGCTCATTGCCAGTGTTAAAGATCTCACTCTATTAGATTTATTGTGTTTCTTCTTGTATATCCAACACTGCCTTAGATGTTGGTTTTTGTTATAGAGCTTTTAGTTTGCATTTGATTTATGGAAGTGTTAGTAATGCCAGTTGAACTGCATATATTATAATGTAAGAAATTTGATGTTTTGACATATGAATTTAATTTTCGCAATTGAGGAAGTCAATAAACATCACTCACAAAAGTTTCTTTATATGTACTGGTATTGCTTTATTGTGAACTTCCTAAAAGCCAGTCATAGGAGCACATGTCCTAATCCCATCACTTCTGTCACTGAGACGAGGCTTGAAATGTCCAGACGACTTGGCACTTCATAGTGCGAAAGTTTCTACAATGAAGGGTGAGAGAATAGAAAAAAGAGCAAATGAATCTTCCAATTGTTTTGTTACATGTTCTTTACACTTAACCATTAAGACACCATAATAGTATTTTTATAACTTCTTACCTACTTTTTTCCTGTTCTGAGATGTTTTATTTATGGATCTCTAAGAAATCATATAAGAATCATAAAATAAATCTATAAATCATATAAGAAATCTGAAAAAATAGTTTGTTAGGGATTTATAACCTACAAGGAATAATTTCAGGAAAGTATTAAGCACATAAAATGTAATGCACACCTAAAATTGTCTCTTTATTTAAAACTTCAGCAGTGGTAGTATATTTATTCTAATAACAAAGATTATAAACTAAGTTACAATAGTATTCCAAATGGAACACAGAATTAGAAAAATGAAGGGGAGCACTAAAGAATGCTACTGCTACTACTAATAGTATAAGAATAAAATTTAGGCAAAACTCCTTCAGACTAAAAGCCACAGGACAGCCCCAACATTACTTTGTTTCATATGAAGACAAGACCTTTTTTTGTAAAGATAAGTTTTCACAGATATTAACATCAGTTGGGTATATATTTCTTAAGGCCTTCAGGAAGGATGCTCTGACAATGTTGATGGAAGCTGACTTCTTTTGGACCTACTACACAATGTGCAGACACCATTCCATGCACTGCACCTGCATTAGGGTAATTTTCGTGCTCAAGATATTTCTTCCAGTTAGGAAATGAATTAAGTATTTTATTAAAAAAAGAAGTAGGCAACAAGGCCAAACAAATTTCCCAACTACCCAATATGGATCAGCTGTAGAACCATAATTCAAATCCAGGTTTCCACCAGGCATATCTGAGGATATTCTGTAAGTTTGACATTCATTACCTTTCAAGATGTATGGAGCAGATGAACCCACATTATCTTCCTAATTATGGTTATAATGGCAATAACATTGCTACAGAATATACATATTTTTAAATTAAAAGGGTGTGGGTAATGACATTGTAGGTGATCTTTATACCAAATAAAGACAGAACCAAAAAGAAAAGAAAGGGGCTGGGAAGGTGGCTCAGTGATAGAGCGCTTGCCTTGAATGCATGAGGTCCTGGGATCAATTCCTCAGCACCACATAAGCAAAAAGAAAAAAGTTGAAAGTGGTGCTGTGGCTCAAGTGGTAGAGCACTATCCTTGAGCTGAAGAGCTGAGGGACAGCACCCATGCCCAGAGTTCAGGCCCCACGACCGGACCCCCCCCCAAAAAAATAAAAGAACCTAGGCCGCAAATTTTAGTCATAGTACTAGCACTCATATACCATATATATATATATATATATACATATATATATATATACATATGTATATATATATATATATATACACACACATATATATATATATATATATATACACATATATATGCTTCCTAAAATATACAGTGAGTTAATTTTTCGAAACCTGGTCATAGATTAAATATGAGGTATGAAAAAGTATGTAAGTCTGAAATGACTCCAAGGTATTTTGAGAAGACACCTGGAAGAGTTATCACTTAATCAAATAGTAATTAGGGATTGGTTTGTAGATAGAGATCAAAGCTCACTTTGGGATATTTTGAGTTTGTTAAAATCAGTAGTTAGGAGTTGTCAGTAGACAGGATGCTATTAAGGACTTGAATTAAACAGAGATGGAGAAAAAATACAGAAATAATTACTGTACTCAGTGGTAAAAAATATGAGAAGGAATATTACAGAGCTAAGCCCCGGGATACACAAATATGTAAAACATAACAAATGAAGAAAAACAGTAATAAGTATGTAATGCAGACTTATATGGGTAGGTATTTTTAATGTTTAAGGGCTATGAAGTGATTGTGTGATGACCTAAAATTTAAGAAATTCGTAAGTTCAACTATCCTTTGGGCCAACCATAGCTGATAGGTTAAGTAAAACGGGGCCACATTAGTGTGTCTTGATTTACCAAAGTGAAAATAGGCCAATATTTGGAAAGCCACTTTTTGCACATGTGGTTGGAGTGGCAATTACTGCAGTTTGTTCAACTGTCAGTAGAAAGCTACAGGTTTAGCACAATGATAGAAATCTTTCAGGGATCTGGTAGATTTTCCCTCTGTCTTCAATTTCTCTTTTATTCGGAGAGCTAAAATATCACTACTGGAAGCCTGTCCAAATTGTGCCTTTGGCAAGTTAACAGATAGTCAGTCTATCACATGCCCAAATAAAAGAGAATTGGAACAGGTTTACATTGAGCACTCACAGTAGACAGGTCTCTGGACTTTCTCAGGAAAATCCTTCTGCCATTGTGGGATGGATAGGGCTGGATAATATGCAAAATAGACACCATAGATTGAAAGTATTCTGCTAAGTTAACACTTGAGATATCGGAAGTTTTAACTGCATTGTATTGACTTTTATGAATCAGTTAATCAGATTCTTCATGCCATATGATTTTACTAGACTGTAAAATGCATACTTATCGCATTTCCTTGGTATAACGTATAGTATGTTTTGAAATTTGGTATAAAACATTTGTCTTTTCATTTATTTATTTTTAATATGTATTACTCTAGTTTTCATGAGTAGGGAAATGCCCTGGAACTTTGTAATTTGATGTCATATGTAATTTATTTTTTTTAATTCTTATTTATTTTCTATTGCAGCCCCCGGCTATATGTAATTTAAAGTGTAGTTTTCTTCAAGTGTATCATCCTTCGCTGAAGTTTTTTTCTTACAAGCTTTCTAATAAATATGTAGTCTATTCAATTTTGAAAAGTACTGCTCTACCTCCCACTTATTTGTGGCATTTCTGAAATCCAAGTTCCTCTGTGTGTCAGGGTGGATACTTTTGCTTGTAACAGTTTTGTTATTGAATACATAGCATCTGACTACTTAGGGAACAAAGGATGTGAAGTTACCGTTTCCCAATAAAGAACTTCCAGGACAATTCAAGGGCAACTCATGTACTCTCTATGTAGGTGAATAGGAGCATAGAAAAGAAAGTATTATACATGAAAGTGACTGAGAGTGTGTGCACATAGGTATTCACTTATTTTTCTGTTGTTATAGTTTTACATATTCAATATTATTCAATATATATATATGATCACAATTTCCAAAATCCAGAGAACCACATCCATGGGCATCGCTTTCCTTTGTTGCTCTTTGGGTAATAAGAATGAAACCTGGTATTGTCCTGTGGTAGAGAAATAACTCAGAGATTCAAACATTTTTCTTTCAATATGTTGCCTGTTCCTACATCTAAAATGAGGAAGTCTGTTAATACATAATACATTTTATAATCTATTTAATATATTTATACAATTTATAATATATTCTATATTATAATATATATTATATATAATAACTGAGTTCATAAGGAAAAATACAACAAACGTACCTATGTCCATACTTTCCCAGCCATGATTAGGTTCAGTAGAGTTAGGTGCATTACATCTCAACAGGAAAAGTCTACTGAAGTTTTGATGACCTTGAGCTAGATAAGGAGAATTTCTGTAAAAAGAGCCTCTCTTCAATTATGAGAAAAGATAAGTTTGGAAGGTTTTTTGTTTTATTTTTTTGTTTTTATTTAGGCCGGACAAGAAGCCTGAACTCTGGGCCTGAGCACTATCCATCACCTCTTCAATTCAAGGCTAGTTCCCTACCGCTCAAGCCATAACAGCACTTCTGGCTTTTTTTTTTTGCTTATGTGGCACTGAAGAATCGAACCCTAGGCATTGTCCCTGAGCTCAAGGCTCGTGCTCTACCACTTGAACCACAGCACCACTTCTGGCTTTTTCTGCCTGGGATTGCTTTGAATCATAATACTCAGATCTCAGCCTCCCGGGTAGCTAGGATTACAGCTGTGAGCCACCAGTGCCCAGAAAGTTCCTCTCTTTTAGATATTATTCTAAAAGCCTCCTATCCAAGGTCACTTCTAAGATAATAAATGGACCTATGTCAATAGTTCCTTCATACTCTTATCTCCTGTTATGGCTATGGTGTGTCTTTTCCATTGTATCCTGAACCTACTTCACAGTTCTCTTCCTAATCCATGATTCTAGATATATTACTAATAATTACCTAAATTTTGTGGCTATAAACCCTAAATTACTCAACTATTAATTTAATTTAATTTTTTTCAATATGATCGAGGTTCTGTACAAATCTGAGCTTATATTCACCTCTTGCATCTACCTCTTGGCATGAGCAGAGCCTGGGCCTAATCTACTTTAAATGCAAGAGGTTAGCCAAAGAACAGCCTACAGTATTCCTGCCTAGGAGTCAGTACAGGTAGTTGAGTGCCTGAAAGAAGCAATGCATTCCTGACATGAGAAGGGGTGAGAGAGACAACAGCCTACAGAGCAAACTGGCAGTCACAACATTTAAAAACTTCTCCTTTGGGGAAACTGACCTCCTGCAAAGTGGCAGTGAGATAACTTTAATTTTCTTATATGAAGGAAGTTGTCATGTCTCACTACATAACTCCCTTGTAATCAAAGAGAGCGTCATTCTTTTGTTTCCACCTTATGCCCAGTCTCAGTTTATGTCAGACTTTGCTCAGACTCTATTTCTACCAGAAGGTTCCTGATGAGGAGGAAAGTGTGATCTCTTGGCTTCTGACTGGCCCTTTGGGACCTGAGGCCAGTTTTAGTTTTCAACCTGTTCCTTCTGACAATGGGAAAGCTCATTCTCTTCATTGTGCCCTAGTATCGAATCTCTTCAGAGAAAGTCAAGGAATGACAGATTCTGTCTGAGTGAGTGAGTTTCTCCATTTCCAAAAGGTCAATTAATATCTGATTCTGAGACCCAGGTGAAAGTCCTTTACCAGATCCTCCTAGCTGGAGTGGATGTTAGCTCAGACTCCAAGCCATCCTCATATTTCTCTAGCTCTTTCTCATGAACCAAAAGGTTACAGGATTTTAGTTCAGAAACAAGGAGAAATGAGAGAAGCAGAAGAACCATGGGCAGGGTGAGGAATTTAGAGATTTTAGGTGAAAAAAAGGGCTCAGAAAATCTAGAATCAGGGGGCTGGGAAGGTTGCTCAGTGGTAGAGCGCTTGCCTTGCATGCATGAGGTTCGATTCCTCAGCACCACATAAGCAAAAAGAAAAAAGCTGGAAGTGGTGCTGTGGCTCAAGTGGTAGAGCGCTAGCTTTGAGCTGAAGAGCTGAGGGACAGTGCCCAGGCCAGAGTTCAGGCCCCAGGACCGGACACCACCCCCCCAAAAAAAAAGAAAATCTAGGATCACTCACATCATTAGGGAATCACATCATAAGATTAGGGAATAAATGTAATAAATTACTACCTAAATTATTAACTCCACTACTCTACATTACAAGTGTTCTGTCAAAAGTTAGCTGTCCTAGCTCTATTTTGATCAGGAAAACAAAGTTCTACTGAGTAGCTTTATCCATACCCCAGGTTGTTCTTACTCTCTACTTCTCTGTTACTTTCCTTTGCTGCATTCAATCAATGACACTTGAATGTGTTAGCATCTTCTAATCCATTTGTTATAAAGTAAAACAAATTATGGGGAAACGTTTATCTATGGTACACTTTCTTCTATGGCATATTTATTTGATGTTATTAAGTATTATTTTAATAGTTTCATTGTTAATACTTGAGAAAAATATTTTACTATTAGCAGTAATTAGTTGCACCTTTTTTTTGGTATTTTTCCACGTCTGTGTATTTTTTAAGCTTCTAACATCATCTTTTCCCCCAACTGTTGCCTTCTTAAAATTGCTTCAAATTATAAACTATATATGATGGTCCTCTATGTGTTCATTGATATATTTAAATTTTGATCTAATATCTACATATTATAGGAAATCTTCAACCTATTGTAATTGTTCTGAAAATCAATATGGATGTTCCTCATTAAAGCAAAAACACAATGCCACAAAACTTTGTGAAAGTAGGATTAGGTATATATTCAAAATATTTAGCAATGATACAGTAGAAACATTCACTTCTCATATACCAGAACATGTTTATAGCTATGAATAGCACATTTTCTTCATTCCCTCTTTCTGGTGCATCTAGGTTGATTACACAGCTTGGTTGCTATAGAATATTGATGCCATGAACATGTATGTTCATGTTGATTTATATTCCTTCAATATGTATCGAATTGCAGTAAAGGTCATCAACATATCTGTCTTTTTGGTATTGTGTAAACTTCCATTAAGATATCCCTATGGGTTGCACTAGTTTACAATGCCACAAAACCAAATATAGTTCCTGATTTATTTATCTCTCCAGCAGTTTATTTATTTGAGTGGTGGTAGCTATTCTGGTGTGTAAGATAGGATCTCAGTGACTTTCCTCTTTATTTTCCTTCGTATTTGCTATGTGGATATGAATCTCAAAATTTTCATTTATTTATTAAACACTTACATTTGTACTTCATTCCTGATTAGTGTCTTTCTTTTTCTTTGGTATTTGATCAATTTTTAAGATTTATAACATTTGATTTTTTCCCATTACAAATACTCATTTCAGTTAGTAAAAAGATTTTTTTTCATTAGAGTGGTGCACAATTAACTAAAAACAACAGATTGTACATTTATATCACTGGATGTTTTGTTTGTATTTACAGCCAGGAAATTGATTCAATAAAGATGCTGAACTTCTTTCATTGATATACTGAAAGTATAGTATCTCATATTGGCCTAAACTAATCTCAGAATTAACAGTGAGAGCCTGGGCCACCACAGTCTGGGCTAAGTAAAACCACTAACACAGTATAAACTGCATTTATAGAGAGCAAAGGGCTTCATAAAAGATCGAAGAAAGGCATCACCTTCATGAAGCAAATGTTGAAGTTCACAAGCAGACCTTAGGAATCTGAATATCAAGAAGATCAAAGGATAAAAGTATTTAGAGGGATAACTTTAGAACTCAAAATTGGGGAGGTGGGACAAACAATAGATACCAAAACTCAATGCTGAAGGGAAGGAGAATTTTACTCCAAACTTCAGCTGTGTCTGACTCTCTCACACAACACACACAGACACACACAGAGACACACAGACACACAGACACAGACACAGACACAGACACAGACACACACACACACACACACACACACACACACACACACACACACACACACACACACACACACACACCCCTAGTGAGAGATCTTTGCCAAAGCACAGGCATTCTGGACTTAGACACCGAATACTCAGAAACTATCCATTGTGAAGGCCTTTACTGAAAGTACCCATTGTAAGTAGACATTTACTGAAAGTTAGAACTCAGATTCTTGGAAAAACCGTGAAATGTCACAATAAAGTTCTGCCCATAACTCCCCTAGCAATAGCCATCAGCAGATGACAGGAAGTACCTAAAGCTACAGATTATTTTTAATTTTTTAATGTTTTTTTAACTTTTTTTATTGTGAAAATACTGTACAGAGGAGCTACAGTTACATGGGCAAGATAATGAGTACATTTCTTATCAAGCATTGTAGCCTCCTCCTTTGTTTCCCCCTCCCATCCCTTCCCATTGTCCCCGTACCCCCCCATCGAATCCTCCTCCCCCCTTCCCCTCACCAAAAGTTGTAAAGTTCGTTTTTCTCCATAAGAACTTGTACATCTCATTGTTGCAATGGGTCCACCTGTATCCCTATTTAAACGATTTGTTTTTTTTCCCCTTCTCCTCCACAAATTATTGCTTATTGCTTAGCCTGCACTCGCTAGCCAATAAGACTGTTATAAGATTACCCAGTTAACAGAAGGGTCGGGGATCTCAACTCTGACCCACTGCAATGGTGACAGTTGTGAGTCCAGGCTCGACCTTGCAATAAATGACTCTAATGTGGTCACATGAGAACTGGCTCCATGGTGGTCTTTGGGGATCCTTATCTAAGCACAAGGCTAGTGTACACAGAGAACCCCAGGGGCAGCTGTATCTGGAACAATGAAGCTTTTTTCCTCTTCTTTTCAGATAATCAATCATGATGTTGCAGTTGGCTCCACAGTTGCTCCACACCTGAGCAGGAGGAAGGAAAGGATGCCTTAGACTGCAGGACGGCTTTGTGTACCCCTGGATTTGTAAGAATGCAGTTTGTGGTCCTCTAGGCAGGGGTGGCCAAGCTGAAATGGTGGTAAACTTTGCCTGAAGGGTGGCACTCTGTGAGCCCTGCATGCATGGTGAAGCAGCCTGGAAAGCCCTGTGAACATCTCCGGGATGGCTTCTCAGTGGATTGGAGAAATTGACTCCTGTATTTGCACATGGCATGAGGCAGTTGGAGAGCAGGAATCCAGAAGATGGGAGAGGCACAGAAGCAAATGCACCTCTCCATTGAGACTCCTCGGTCATTCTAAGGAGGTTCACAACCCACACGTGGCGGCCACTGCACAGGTCCTCAGAGGCCCTACTTGTCTGGAGAGCAGTTCCTGGTCCTGATCCAGAGCTGGAACTTCCCAAGTGGCCCTGAGCTTGGCTGGGCTGGAGCGGAGTCTACTAGCCATGCTTCCTCTGCCCTGCTGAGTATAGCCTCCTAGCAGCTGCCCAGGCTACAGCACCCACAATAGGCCACCTCCTTGGGGCAGGCTGAAGCTGTGCTGACAATTCTTGCCTGGTGCCTGCTTCAAGGCAAGAGCCAGGCCTAGCCCACAGCAGAGCTGGCCCTCACTTCCAAGGGCATCGAGAGAGGCATGACAACCACAGGCCTTCACTGCCCCTAGAGGTTACCTATAAGTCCCTGCCTTTGTTCTTGAAATTCTTCAGCCATTGGTTGTCTCATTTTTCATTATCAGTTTGGGTGGGACTCGAGACTTCTTCTCCTCACCAAGCTAACATGCCCTAGCAAAGCCACCCAACTACCAATCTACCATATATTATGTGATTTTTTTGGTTCTCTTCTATTTTCTTCCTCCATGGTATAACTCGTTTCCACTGTATTTGAGGTCTGTGAGCTCCAACTTGCATATACAAATTTCTAATGTGGGGAGGGGAAGGGAAATTAAATGCTGAAAGAAGTACACAGTAGGACCCATTGTTACAATGAGATGAACAAGACACTATGTTGAAAATGAACTTTACTAGTTGGAAATGAAAGGTGAGAGTTGGTGCGGTGGGGAGAAAAGGGATGGCAGGGAAAAACAAAAGAGGAGGTAACAATGTTCGTTAGATAATGTACTCACTAACTTACTTATGTAACTCTAATCCCTCTGTCTACCATTTTAACAATAAAAAAAACATGAAAAAAATTATCCTGGAGTACATTAAGTTCAAATTTCCTAAATGCTCTGTAAATTAAGACCAATTTTAAATGGGAAGTAGGTTCTCAGAAACATTTTTTTGTCAGTGTTTGTGTTGTGCATTATTACCCAAGTGTACATAAATTAACAGAAGGAGAAACAATAGGGATAGGAGAAAGAGAAGTTCTGTGTTTAAGTATAATGGTTCAATAAACTATAGAAGACTCTGCAAATAAGACACTTTGAAACAATAAAGCCAAGGCCAGTATTTAGACCTATGGGAGTGACATAGAGAAAGCATTACTCCTAAATGGAACATGAAGGATGAGGCCACTTTCTTTCTTCTACTAGCTCTAAATCATGGTAGCTAATCATGCAAATTTGTAAAAACTAGAATGCAAGAATAATTCTGGTTCCAAGCAAGTCATATATAAGACCATGGACTTAACTGGGGGAAAAAATGCCATGTTGAGAGAGCAGAAATTATTCTAGCAATGAACTGGTGGCTAAGATCATATTTCTTTTTATTTCTTTTTATTTTTCTTTTCTTTTTCTTTTGATGGTAGTGGGGCTTGAACTCCATGCCTGGGCACTGTCCCTCTACTCTTCAGCTCAAAGCTTGTGCTCTACCTCTTTAGCCACAGCACCACTTCCAGTTTTGTGGTGGTTAATTAAAGATAAGTGCCTCAGAAACTTTCCTATTCATGCTGGATTTGAACTGCAATCCTCAGATCTCAGCCTCCTGATTAGCTAGGATTACAGGTGTGAGCCACTGGCACCCTGCTTAGGATCACATGTAATTCACTTGCAATATATTATCTCCTTTTATTGTACATATTTTAGTGCTGTGGAAGTGAATTGTACCTTCATAGGTTTTCAAAGCCTAATTTTCACAAGCTTGCATTTCTTCAAATAGAAATGCTATAAATTTTAGAACAGACATTAAAATAGATATAAAATTCACTTACAGGAATTTGTCCAGCGTACATCCTCTATAGTGTGTCTTTTCAAAATTTGATTTTTGGGGATTTTTTCCAGGGTCTCACACATATTTTCAAGTGCACTGTCAATGAACTACAATTCCCTTTCGAAATACGGTTTTTACTTCTCTTTAATGCATTCATAGAAGTGTAATGAATATACAATTCTTTTTTACCTTTACGACTTGAAATCTTGCTTGCTAAAATGATTGCAGTATTATAAAAATCGATCATTATGAGGAGTTTATCAATTTCTCCACAAATGCATTACTTTATTTTGTGTCATCTTTTTATGTTAGGGTCATACTAGTGAGTTTTCTTTGTCTTTTTTCTTAGATACTAAAGAGTAACTTATTTCATATGCTCCTCCTATTGACTATTAATTTACACATGTTCTTTAAAGAAATATCCTATTCAGGAAAAATTATATGGAATTGGAAGATATAAAAATACTTAAGATTCAGAATCATTGTAGCATTCACATTGTAGCATTAACAAATATGTTCCCTCTATCTGTTGGATATGTTTCATTTCGGTTATAGTGTCCTTTGAATTATGAGTATAGTGTCCTTTGAATTATGAAATGCTATCACTTCATATAATCCAGTATATTCTTGCCTTTCTTTAGCCACTAATGATTTCCATTAGAAACCTTTACTGATAAAATATCATGAATTTTTACGTTTATCTCATAGGTTTTTACATCTCACATTTAGTTTGATAATCTTTTTTTATTATAAATTTTTGTATAAGGATTGAGTTAGGCCAGGCACCTGTAGGTCACTCCGGTAATCCTAGCTAGGCAGGAGTCTGAGATCTAAAGACCACGGTTTAAAGCCAGCCTGGGCAGGAAAGTCCATGAGACTCTTACCTCTAATAAACCAATAGAAATCCAGAAATGGTGCAGTGGCTCAAGTGGTAGGGTGCTCACATTGAGCTGAAGAGCACAAGGACAGTGCCTGAGCCCAGAGTTCCAGCCCCATGAGTGACAAAAAAACAAAACAAAACAAAAGAAACAAAAAAAAAAAAGGATTGATGTAGTAGTCTAAGATCATCCTGTAAATCCCGAAAGAAAATCGTGCCAATACACCCATTTAAGATTCTATTTTTATTTCATAAAGTCATAGGATAGTTTTCAAAATCTATTGACCATAGAACTGAGAAATTATTTTTAACAAATCTGTTACATTCTTCTATGTGTCTGCTCTTGTAGTAGAACTATGTTGTCTTCACTACTAAACATGATAAAAAGATTCAAAGCTAGTATGAAGGGTGGAGCTACATCATTTTACAAGATTGTACTGACTGACCTGTATTCCTTGAATTTACATAGGAGTTTATTGAACAGGTGAACCAATATTCTACGGAGATATCTAGATGTTTGATAGTCACTCATATTTTGTACCTTCAAAAAACACAAGACCCCAGATATTATATATAGAAAAATGTCTTCAGAGAATACTTGAAACAACTAAAATTAACTGAGGAATTAGTTAAGATTTAGATAACACTGTAGCATAACAAAGCTGAATGATAACAACTTGAGCTGTACAACAGAGGAAAGTGAGAGGAGAAAGAATGATGGACCACATAGGAGCTATATGTGATTGCTATTGTGTTTCAAAAACCAGAAAGACTTCAGAGAAGAGAAGGAGAAAAATAAAGTGTCCTGAGGGAAGTTTCTTTTTAATCCATCTAATAGCTTGTACTAAAATCAATGGAAATGGGAAAAATTAAAATAGAAATTAAAGCGTTGTATATACATGTTGTAATAGGAATATGATAATTTTCAAAGAAATAAGAGAGAGAATAGTTAAACTCTAAAGGGAAAAGGAATGAAGAGAGAAAAGAAGCAAAGTAAAACCTTTATCAATAACAAACACAAGAGTTTGGAAGTGGAATTATTCTAAATTACAATAAAAATTGCTAGCGTGGATAGAATATGGATGACACGTTATCATATATAATTTTGAAAAAGCATACTAGGAATGAAAGTCATGGTTTAAAACACTATTTGGATTATAACTAGACAGTATAGCTCAGTGGTAAACCATTGGCTTCGCATATGTGAAGCAATTGTGTGAACTCCCAAGCATTACAAAGTACACACACACACACACACACACACACACACACACACACACACAAACCACATAAAAACACACACACACACCACATACACACATTTGCAATATTGATATTATCATATGAAACGGAGGAAATTATCACAAACAGTAAAAGTATGTTAATATATGAAATAATAATATTGCTCATAGTATTTAAAAGTTTAGTAGAAAGAAAATAGTCACAATATACTTGGATTTTAATAGATTAAGTAAATTGAAAATTAATAGAAGACATGAGAACTTTTGCAAATAAGTTTTAAATAATAAAAATTTTGAAACATGTGTCCTTTTATTTTAACAAATGATTGATATTACTGGTGTTTTAACTCAAGATTTAGAATATGATAGCGAGGTGCTGTATATAACGCTAAGGATGGCTATGTCCATAATCATTTCACTCTGAATAGTTTTATACTAAGGTCTCATAGTTTCCCAGTCCCTCCCGAATTACAAACTCTATTTACACTTCCCACCATAGCTAGAAAATGGATGTCACAAATCACCATGCCGAGCTCAAAGTTTTTTTTTTTTTTAATTCAAGTAAAAGTACTTCCAAAAAGTGACCAAGTAATGAAGCCTTTCTTAGTAAAGTATGTGCTTCATGAAAATACTGTAAGTATTTGTTACCTGGACAAATATTTTTATACTATAAGAAAATAAATGTATTTAGATTCACTAACCATATAAAATTAAGAAATTAATTTTTAAATAGCCACATGTTAAATATTATAAAAGCAAAATATATGTGTCTGAATAATTTACATGTGTAAAAATCATGCAAAATTAAATTAACTGATCCTAAACTTTGAAAAAAGAATTACTCTAAAGAAACAAAAGGAAACATTTAAGCTCAAAATTTGAAATTTAGAAAATAAAATGAAGTAGGGGCTGGGAACGTAGCTCAGTTGTAGAGCACTTGCCTTGCAAGCATGAGGCCCTGGGTTCGATTCCTCAGCACCACAAAAGCAAAAAGAAAAAGCCGGAAGTGGCGCTGGGGCTCAAGTGGCTCAAGCGCTAGCCTTGAGCTGAAGAGCTGAGGGACAGGGCTCAGGCCCAGACTTCAGGCCCCACAACCGGACCCCCCCCCCAAAAAAAAGAAAAGAAAATGAAGTATACTCTTTAGTTGACTTATTTAAGTGTAAACGCTCTGTATATCAATTTTATAATAAAAAATGCTTGAACAAAAAAAGCAAAAATACCCATTGAACAATGGCAACAGCAAAAGCATCAATAGTTCTTGTTTTGAGTGTACAAAAATATCGTTGGAATATATAACAATGTTCCTTCCCGAAGAAATGTACTCATTACCTCATTTATGTAACTGTAACCCCTGTGTACATTACCATTACAATAAAATTAATTTGAAATTAAAAATAAACCAAATAATATACCAATTAAGAATTCTTAGAAGCCATTGGTTAAAAACATTGTAAAAAACTCCCCTAAATATCCAAGGAATATACTTTGATGATACTATTTAAATGCTTCAACTTCAGCAGAAAAGCAAAAAGTTTAAAAACTGTTACAAAGTAAAGTAATAAATTAGAATATATTACTATTAATAATAATCATATGACGAATTTATAGTGGTAGTCAAATATGTAAGAAATGAGGCAACTTGCCATTCATTTGCACTTAATAAGTGAGAAAGAATTTTCTAGGTATTTTTAAATTGTCACAAGTTTAATGAAGAAATTATTCTGTCACATCATATGATAATCAGACAAAGCTGATATTAGAACAAAGAACAGATTTACTAAGGTTTTGGATGTTAATGTATATACTTATTTTGGTTGTGGAAAATGTGGCGATTTCAAATTGGGGTATATTGTTCTTGCAGGCCGGCATCATACCTGTGGTTAATTTTAGGATAGTGGTTCCCTTTCCACAAGAACATGCACCTGCTCTGTCCTTTTAGCCTTCCCATCATCAATGGCATCAGAGTTGCACACCAACTTTTCTAGCTTGCTACCTTGCCTGGCCTGGATCCTCAGTCCTTCCAATCTTAGTTTCTAGATAGTGCAGGATGGTGGAAATGATCCAATTCACCCAGCTATAGATTGAGAAATAAGTCCACTAAATTTTGGCCTGGGTTCTGTCCTCAAGCCTCCTAAGTAGTTAAGAGTACACATGTGATACCCTGGTGCCAAGCAGTAAGAATATTTTTAAAGCAAGTAGACATATATATATATATATATATATATATATATATATATATGACTTAGGCTTGTGAATACCTCAGGAAAATAATAAAAGAGCAGTGAAGCACAGAGGATAGGTAGAATTTTAACTAGCTACTCAGAGGCTGAATAAGCTTTGCTAGCTACTCGGGAGTCTGAGATCTGAAGACCACTGTTCAATCATGAAAATACAAGCGATTATCTAAAAAAAAAAAAAAAAAACACAAAAGGATTGTAGCAGTGGCTGAAGTACTAGACCACTATCCTTGGGCACAGAAGGTGAGGAATAGTTCCCAGGGACTATCAAGCCTCAAGAATGATGAATGCATGCATGAGCATATGCACATGTTCGTGTGCATACTCGTACATGCATGCACACATATACAAACATAAATGAATATTTCAATGTGAAGTTATTTTTTTTTACCTTGCTGTACTTTATTTCCCTGTATTAGTTCACAAATTAACAAAATCAGCTAAGGACGTATTTACATAAAATTCATCATGTTTCTCTAAAATCTATTCTCTTTTTGGAAGCCTGCTTTTATTTGTCCCAAAAGTAAATTATTCAGGAAGTCAATTCATCACTCTCAAGTCTATAGTATTAGATGATTGTTTAGATTCCTCCTAGCAATATGATTTTTTTTGAAATCCTGCTTCAAGCTATATATTTCTTTCACTAGAAGAGAAACCTCTGTCAAACAATTAATAATAGCTTATTCTCCTCCTGGCATTCATCTGTAGTTTTATTTTCTTCATATATTTCATGATCTCTCTGTGTATGCCAAAGTCTGCGCTTAGCATGAGTATACCATTCATAGATACTGAAATTGCTTTGGAA
Source organism: Dipodomys merriami (assembly GCF_024711535.1). Classification (NCBI taxonomy): domain Eukaryota; kingdom Metazoa; phylum Chordata; class Mammalia; order Rodentia; family Heteromyidae; genus Dipodomys; species Dipodomys merriami. The sequence goes on along the minus strand of NW_027202926.1, from coordinate 972,109 downwards.
TAAATAATGTTCCCCCTGACTATCTTGAAAAAGAAGAATTGGTTTCTTAGCACTTTAAGTAAGAACTTGAGGGAAAGAAACAAAAGGATAAGTGAGGAACAACTCAACACAGATTCAAATGAAACAAAACAACCCAAGACAACAAAAATTAATTCAGTACTCAAGAACCTGCAGGAAATGAAAGATTTTTAAAAAATCAGCTATGACAAGCTTATGAAATTCGTGACTACATGGGAGTGCACTGTTGGGAGGATAGTGGCTAAAGCCCAGACTGAACAGAAAGTTCTGTACACAATGCAATGCACCTGTTATTCTAAATTCCAGGAAGAATAACATCAAGTGCACTGAGACCAAGTTCATACACAAGTAGGAAGCTAGTTTCTAGCTGAAAAATAATCAGGATAACTTAGGGCTGGGGGCATGACAAAGTGGTAAGAACATCCATTTAAGGGGCACAAAACACTCAATCAAATTCTAGTATTAGGGGTAAAAAAGATATGATTTAAATAATTAGAACAATTGTAATACTTGAGTATTTGAGTGGAGAAAAATCCATTAGTGAGATAGAATGAACCCACGTTCCAATGCTACTTTAGTGATAATATTTAGTGGTACTTGAGACAAAACAGAGTTACCTTGCAAATGAGCATGGATGTACATTTGGGTGATGGAAATACTCTACTTACAGAGGTGTAAATTAGACTTTTTTGGGTAGATTGTAGTTCTTGAACTAAGAGCCTGGGTGATGTCCTTGAGCTTTTTCTCTCAAGGTTACTACTTTAATACTTTGAGCCACAGTTCCAATTCTGATTTTCTGTTGGTTGTTTGGAGATAAGAGGCTCATGGACTTTCCTGCCCAGGATGGCTTCAAACCATGATCGTCAGATCTTATCCTCCTGAGTAACCAGGATTCCAGGCATGAGCCGTCGACATTTTTAATAATTCAGTAAATTGTATAGTTACAGAAGTTATAAATTATCATTGTAACTTGTGTAATATATGTGTATGTATAGATCAATGCATACAGTTAGAAATATATTGATATATTTTTGCATCTACAGTAGATTTATGAAATCATCCTTCATTATAAAATTAAATGTAAGCTTTAGTGTGGTCTTGTTTGTAAACATTTGAGTAAATGACCAAAAGTGGGATTGCTGGATCATAGGGGAGTTCTATGTGAAGTCTTTTGAGGAACCTCCATACTGCTTTCCAAAGTGGTTGAACAAGTTTACATTCCCACCAACAATGAAGTAACGTTCCTTTCTGTCCACATCTCCTCCAGCATCTGTTGTTGTTAGAGTTCTTGATTTTTGCCGTTTTAACTGGAGTGAAGTGATATCTCAATGTTGTTTTGATTTGCATTTCTTTTATGGCTAGGGATGTTGAACATTTCTTCAGGTGTCTATTGGCCATCCTTCTTTCATCTTCAGAGAAGTTTCTCTTTAAATCTTTATCCCACTTATTTATTGGGCAGTTGTTTCTTTGAGGATTTGTTATTGGGGGTTTAAGTTTTTGAGTTCCAAGTATATTTTAGATATGAGACCCTTGTCCGTTGTATGGCTAGTAAAGATCTTCTCCCAATCCGTGGGCTTTCTATTGATCTTGCCAGCTATGTCATTTGCCCTGCAGAAGCTCTGCAACTTTATGCAATCCCATTTGTCCAACCTTTCTTTGATTTGTTGTGTTTCCGGGTCTCTATTCAGAAAATTTCGGCCTGAGCCAAGGAGACCTAGGGTTTCTCCTATTCCATTCTGTAATGTTTTCAGAGTGTCTGATTTGAGTTCAAGGTCTTTGATCCATTTGGAGTTGATTCTGGTGCAGGGTGATATATAAGGATCTAGCGTTAGGTTTCTACATGTAGTTAACCAATTTTGCCAGCACCATTTACTGAAGAGGTTGTCTTTCTTCCATTCTATTGTTTTAGCTCCCTTATCGAAGATTAGATGGCTATAGGTTTGTAGGTTCATTTCTGGGTTTTCAGTTCTATTCCATTGGTCCTGAGGTAACACTATAGCTACCAGCACAACTATGTTTATTGCAACATTATTTACCATAGCTAAGATATGGAACCAACCCAGATGACCCTCAGTAGATGAATGGATCAAGAAAATGTGGTATATATACACAATGGAATTCTATACCTCCATCAGAAAGAATGACATTGCCCCATTTGTTAGGAAATGGAAAAACTTGGAAAAAATTATATTAAGTGAAGGAAGCCAGGCCCAAAGAAACATAGGTCCCATGGTTTCCCTTATTTGTAATATCTAGTATATGTATGAGTCAAGCAGAAAAGGTCAGATAATGTGATGTCAGGAAAATGAACCCTTAGATGTGTATTTTAATGTTTTTTTCTTTCATGCATGTGTTTCTAACGCATTTATAAGATTATCTCTTTGTTGCTTTGTATGTCCCTCCCCCACAGTATAACCCCTGCTTTCACTATATTTGATGTCAGTATAACTGGTGGAGGAGATGGGAAAAACCAGTAGTTTAAGGATAGAGGTGGACCTGTTGCAACAATGAGAAGTACAAGTTGTCATGTCCAAAACGAGCTTTACAACGTGGGGGGGGCAGGGGGGGAAAGGAGGAGGATTAGGATGGGGGGGAGGGTGGAGGCTGGGAAGGGATGTGAAGGGTAAACAAAGGAGGAGGCTGCAATGCTTGGTAAGAAATGTACGCATTATCCTGCCCATGTAATTGTAACTCCTCTGTACAGTATGTTCACAAATAAAATAAAATTAAATTAAAAAAAATAAAATTAAAATGGAAACACTTTTAATAAGGAGCAAAACAAAGGGAATTGTTACACGTTACTACTTGTTGAATGGAAGATGAATTGTGAGAATCAGTTTGGGAAAACCATCTCTACTTTAACAAAATGGATAATTGCTATTAATTTCAATCAACTTTGGTGGGGGGGAGTATTGGATGAGGGGGCGAGGGGAGGCTGGGAATGGATGTGAAGGGTAAACAAAGGAGGAGGCTGCAATGCTTGATAATTATCTTGCCCATGTAATTGTAACTCCTCTGTACAGTATGTTCACAAAAAATAACATAAAATAAAAAAGAAATAAAAAAGAAAAAAAAGTGTAGGGAAAAGTTATATAAAGATCCATTACACTTAAATCATGATTTATTGAATGGAAATTCCCTTGTACAACTAGTTAAGATAATAAAAATATAATTAAAAACAATGGAGACATCTGATCTTAAACTGTGTTCTCTTAAACCATGAGTCAATAAAATAGTTTCCTTCTCAGAAATTTTCTTTGCAGGTATTTTCCTCATAGTGACAGAAAAATGATCAAGGCAATGAATATCAATACATGACATTGCACATCAAAAAGAGACACAATAAAAATCACAGTAAAAATGTTAGAATTCACCACATGATAAAATAACAGTTAGAATGTGCCAAATGCTAATTGATTATTTTTCCAAGTACTTTACCTATGGTATCTAATTTAATCCTCAGAATAATTTCATAAAGTGGAACTACTTACATTTTTAATTCTCAGATGATGATATTGAAGTCTTCAGAGTTGTAATTACTAGTACAATATTGCACACATGGTAAGTGTTAGCCTGAGGTCCATCCCTGACTGTATCAATTAACCTCATTCTATTTTATGACTAAAATTCTAGGAAAAATTCCCAGAATTATTGTGTACACTCATAATATTTCAGTTTATCTTTGTTAGAAAATAGGGAACTGTAATATGAAAACTCGAAGTTCAGAATCAATGCATACCTCCCTGGTGAAAGGAACTGCTAAAGTATAACATTCTTGATTTCTAGGTCAAAATAGCAGAAATCATATTCTATCCCTTCACTCAACACTGCACTGCCTCGGGAGCCTAACTCTGTTTAACACTGTCTTACTGAAAGTATGACCTCCCCAATTCCTGATGGAAACAGACTGCAGGTCTTATGGACCAATCATTTCCACAATGTAGCTCAACAAAATTGTTTACCATTAGAAGTATTTTGATTGCTATTTTTACCCAACATTTTGAGACAAAGGTACTACTTTAAAATGCTATTAAAGCAACACTGATATAAAAATCACCTTTGACCCCAGATAAATAATTTACCTTTCTTGTAACCAAAAATGCAGTCTGACCTATTATTAATGTTAGGAATGAGAGGATAAAAAATCATAGACAAGAAGGCCTAAGCATGAATTAAAGCCTCTCCAACTTGTGAATACAATTGGTTTAAAAAGACATTAAGGGCTGGGAAGGTGGCTCAGTGGTAGAGCGCTTGCCTTGCGTGCATGAAGCCCTGGGTTCGATTCCTCAGCACCACATAAGCAAAAAGAAAAAAAAAACGCAAGTGGTGCTGTGGCTCAAGTGGAAGACCGCTAGCCTTGAACTGAAGAGCTGAGGCACAGCGCCCAGGCCCAGAGTTCAGGCCCCACTACCAGACTCCCCCACCCCGGAAAAAAGATATCAATACTACTATATTTGTTCAAAATTTCTTATGATACTGAAGATTCAATTGTAAACTGTTAACACTTGAAAATAATTCATTTTCTTGGGAGTAGGAAACATAAAACAAGATTAATCGTAATCATTTTCAAATACATTTATTTATACTACAAATTCACTCTTATAACTACAAAGATTCTAAAAATAACTGAAGCATAGTGTCACGAAGGACATAATTTAACTTCATCATATATATTCAAAGGACTTTGCTAATAGAAAATAAATTTATACTAATAATTAGCTCACCCAATTCACTTCCATTCTTTTATTCTATATCTTTTATTTTCATAAAAAACTGGCTTTTCATAAAATGATGCATAAAAAGCCTATATACCCACTTACATTTTCAGATTTTAACAACGTTTATTTCAGAAATGTCTTTAGCTGTGTAGTCAATGAACTGAAATAACACTAAAATATTCAAAGGGTTTTCAGAAATTGCAAGACTCACTCTGGGATGTTATTTATATTGGAAAGGATATTCAAAAAGCCTTATTTGTTAAAGTTGTGATAGTTACTCCCACAAAAGTACTATTAATGAAGAAACCTTTGTATGTATAATACAACTTCAAATGCATCCACAATCTGGAGGTGACACATGCTTTTTTTTGTTTTTGCAATGTATATCTAACAAACATATCCACAATACTGATTTTCAGTCAGTATGATGGGATATTCAAACCTAAAAAATACGGTGTTTATTATCTTAGTGTGAATAGATTCAATCTTACAAAGAAAGTTATTTTCAACAGAAATCTGGAAAGAGTTTATCCACCTTGAGTTTCACAGGAATAACCGGAGAATAATACCTGTTTGGTCAAGTTGGTCAAAATTACTCTATGAGTATATCTTGAAAGTATATCCAATTTAAGAGGTCAAATACATATTTTGTACTGACAGTCATCTTACTGCAATAACTTACTACCTAATTATATGTGTATCTTCTTTCCTAGCATATACTAAGAGCTGAAAGTGATCTCTTTTATCTAACTTAATGGTGTAAATGCTTTGATTATGATGATGTTATTATTTTACAAATAAAATGTACAGAAGGCTGGTTCCACTGAAATGACAGGACGGAACACTGATAAATAACAATATTGCAACATAGCTCTTTTCAGCCTCACTGTCCACATTGGCAAGCAACATTGCAACCGCACACACACACACACACACACACACACACACACACACACGTGTATGCACATGTACACACACATATACATGAATGCCAAATTCAGGGTTTATTGTACATAAAAGTTCAATTAAAATATTAGTGATTATGAAAAATGATAATTTGACTTATTACAAAATAATACATAATCCAATCACCACGGTTGTTACATTTTACCTGTCTCTCCACATGTGACCACTTAATTTATTTTTAGTTCATTCATTCATTCATCATTCACTAGTTTGGTGCCAATACTGGAGCTTGAACTCAAGGCCTGGCTCTGTCCCAGAATTTGTTATGTTTTTGTTTTTGTTTTCTCAATGCTTTTACTGCTTATACTACAGCTCCATTTCTAGCTTTTGCTGGTTACTTTCAAACCAGAATCTAATGGACTTTTTTGTCTGGTTTCAAAGCACAGTCATCAGATTTCGTCTTTCTGATTAGGTAGGATTAAAGACCTGAGCCACCCGTGTGGCTCTTAATTTTTCCTGTACATATGTAGTGCACATACTTAGATAGTAATTTAAAACTGAGAGCATAGAAGCAAGATGTACAGTGATGATATTGTCCTGTCAGAAATTCAAGTTAGTAATGTAAATTTCTTCTTAAGACCATATACAAAAGACACTTAAGAAGAAATCTGATGTTGTGTGTGTATGTGTGTGTGTGTGTGTGTGTGTGTGTGTGTGTGTGTGTGTGTGTGTGTGTGTGTGTGTGTGTGCTGTTGCAATATGTTCCACATATAAGCACTGTGCAGCGGTGTCCAGCCATTCACAGTTATTGCATGAATATCTGCCTTGAGATACCAACTCATGGGCAATGTCTAGGTGTCCACTCTAGGCTTCGCGATGAAGAGGGGTATACTCATCCTCATGCCTAGTATTCATATAAGTGGCCCTTTTGGAAAGTACTCTCCACATTGTAGTAAGCTGCAAGACAAGTACTCTACCACTGAGCCACCTTCCCAGTGCAAAGATTAAGATTCTTGTCTGTAATTTGGTTAAAGCTATGTCTCTTTACGTAGGCGACTAAAAATATATTTACTAATTTCAAGTAAATACATAAATTCTATTTCCATCTCTTTTAAAAAATAAAAAAATTGTTTGCTCTGTAAATTGATTAGAAGCATGGATTTTGTGGCTAGCTATGTCATTTCACATCTGTATCTGCTTTCCTCTTTCTCTTTCATGGTTCTCATAGACAATATGGTTGCTCCATAATTATCCTAATTTATTTTGCTTTTATATTTTTAGTTGCATCATTTCACTTTCTGCTCTGCCATTTCCCAGAACAGCACCACATAAACAGAAAAATCTAGAAGTGGTTCTGTGGCTCAAGTTGTAGAGCGCTTGCCTTGATTTGAAGAGCTAAAGGACAGTGCCCAGGACCAGAGTTCAGGCCCACAACTAATTTTAAAAAAGAATCTAAATACTTGATAATTCTATTAACAGATCTGACTGAAATCAGTTGAATCACACTTTTCCTGTACAATGAAGGAATAGGTCCCGGCTAGGAAAGCAGCTACAGAAGGCAGGCAGATTGTATCTGTGACAAAACTTTGTGGAAAATGGAATCAAGGATTACTTACTGGTGATTCACTTGCACTTGAAGCATGATTCTGAACTATTGCTTGCTGATTCTGAACTATTGCTTTGATCATTATATTTTCCAAGAAGAAAAAGTGAAATTTAATTGATAGTAAAGGACTACTAATACATTTTGACTTCTCATTAAGCATCTTCAATCATCAAAATCACTTGAAGGCAATAGACAGGCCTATTTTTAGATGAAAACAAGTGTCTTTAAAAAAACAAGAATTTAGGTAGTCATACCAAGGACTTCTATTTTACTATTGCATTATACATTTTTTCTAATGTTGGATACCAACTTTAGAAAGCTACTAGAAAGCTCTTAAAGCCCATATCTTGAATAGTGAGTTCTCTTACACTATAACATACTTCCCAAATCATTTACAAAGAAGGCATTGTTTCCTATTTTCTCATTCCCAGAATAAGCTACACATGAAGACACCAAGGGTCCTCATGTTCAGACAAGGAACAAGATGAAAAAGTGAGGAATGGTATCAATTTCAAGAAAAAAAATGGAGTAGGATCCAAGCAAACTTCTTCTTTGGGATGCCGAAATTAATCTGCTTACTATGGTGTGAAGACTACTTTCCAAAAAGGCCACCCAGATGAATACTAGGGATGAGGATGAGTATACCCCTCTTCATATGGAAGCCTAGAGTGGACATTTAGACATTGTCCATGAGTTGGTAGCTCAAGGCAGATATTCATGCAATAACTCTGAATGGCTGACACCCCTGCACAGTGCTTATATGTGGAATAATACCAGAGTGGCAGATACCAATTCCCAAACTAAAGGCCTCTTGTCCGCCTTGCATGTTGCTGCTGGGAATAGAAATCGAAAAGATATTCTGTTGAACCATTATATCAAACCAGGTTTGAAGAACAGATTGGAAGAAACTGCAACCTCCTTCCCCCAGTCCACTGCCAGCCTGCTGAGAGGGACATGCAACCAGGGGTCTAGCTGAGGAAAAGGGCAGGACATACCATGTCTGAGTTCCCCACACAGAGACAGGCAAGACTTTATTGCAGCTAGCCCGGTTGACCCAGAATCCCTTGCAGGAGGCCAAAGATTTGGACAGCTGGACTTGGGCCCCAAAGAAAAGCTTGAACTCAGGTCTCTGGCAGTTTAAGACTCATTGTAGACCCTGATAGGAGGATAAAGACAAAGTCGGTGTGGAGGAGGGGCACCATCCGAGGTCAGAAAGAGGCAGACAGGCACCCAGGAAGGGGACAGAGAAAGATGAGGGACACACACACACACACACACACACACACACACACACACACTAATATGGCACTGGTGTCTCACACCTGTCATCCTAGCTATTCAGAAGGCTGAGGTCAAAGCCAGCCAGCACAGAAATGTCTGTGAGGCTCTTATTTCCAATGAACCACCAAATAGCCAGAAATGGAGCTGCAGCTCAAGTGTTAGAGCACTAGCCTTGAGCACAGAAGCATAGGAACTTCACCTAGACCCTGAGTTCAAGGCCCAGGTCTTCTACATCCAAACACACAGACACAGACACACACAGACAAAAGACACACGAACACACAGACACACACAGTGGTAGCCCAAAGCCTCAGCAGTCCCTGAGCACCCTGAATATTCCACCCCAGAGATGATGTCACTATCATCATCAGACCAACTGCAGACAAAAGTCAGAGCCTCTCACATGTCTGCAATGGTTCAGAACACATCATGGCATTTCTACTGTACACATTGTTATGCAGAAAATTCAGCTACCTTTTGTTTGGTTGTAGGTTATGGGGTTTGAACTTTGGGCCTGCCAGAAGGTCCTCAGCTCTTCAGATGAAGTTGTGCGCTCTACTCCTGGTGCCACAACACCACATCCAATTTTCTGGTAGTTCAAAGGGGATAAAGTCTTACAGACTTTCCTGCCCAAGCTGGCTTTGAACCGTGATTCTCAGATCTCAGCCTCCTGAGTAAATAGGATGACAGATATGAGCCACTGGCAGCGCCCGGCTACACCCAAATTCTTTTTTTTTTCCAGCTCTTTTCTTTCTTTCTTTTTTTATTGTGAAAATACTATGAAGAGGGATTACAATTACATGGGCAAGATAAGGAGTACATTTCTTATCAAGCATTGTAGCCTCCTCAGCAGCCAACTTCTTATACCAAGGGAAAACCCAACTCATAAAGACACAAACCAAATGTAACCCTACACTTCAGAATTGGTCACTAGCATCCAAAAACATCTTCCATGGATGGAGAGCATATAATTGACACTACCATCCCACCCCTGCTCCCATTCACCCACTCCCTGCCTTCCACAGGCCACGACTTCTGGAGTTCTTGGTAAGACACCACCCACCATGCTATGGCTTCACACTGGGGTAAACCTGGGGAGTTATTAGAAATGTCTCTACTGTGAGGCCAACATCTGGTCTCACAACCTCAACCACCCCAATACTTCACTATCTCTTGCAAGCAAGGAAGGGGTATCTTTCTTTCTTGTTTGGTTTTTTGTTTTTGTTTTTGTTTTTGGTTTTGGTTGAAAGCCTTGAACTCAGGGCTTGGGTACTGTCACTGATGTCTAATTTTCCTAAAGGCCAGTGTTCTGCCACTTGAGCCACAGTGCAACTTCTGGTTGGAGATTGGAGATGAGGCGCTGGAAGGATTTTCTTGCCAGGGCTGGGAAATGAGATCCACTGCATTTCAGACTCCTGAGTAGCCAGGATGACAGATGTGGGATGACAGGTATGAGCCAGGGGCTCATGGCGTAAGGTGTCTACTAGTCCCTCAGAATTTCCACCTAGTCCTCCTCTAGAAGATACCACCTAGACACCCATCTACCTCCCTCAGAGACAGCAAAGGGAGGCTACAATCTGGGTGTGGCCATGGGGATTAAAGGGCCCACTCCATATCACAAATCCCCTCTAAGCTCCCATCTGCCTCCCCCGGATTGCCTGGTCTTCCAGGACAGATCAGACCACCTAGAAGTTCTGGGGCCTGCCCAATGTCCCCATGCCCCACCAAAGTGATACCTGAGGACTTACGGGGCCATCTGCTCCATGTCCTGGTGGAAGACCTTGGGAGCCTTGCTGAAAACTGGGTCAGGGGTGCACAGGGCAGGATTGTCCAGCTCTCCTCTGTCAAAGGAGACATAAAGCAAGGATGAATCTACTAAGAGCTTCAGGGCATAGCCATCCACCTGTCACCAAGGTCCCTGGGAGAACTCCTTTATGGTGACAGCGCTGGGGCCTGACCTCAGGGCCCCGATACTGTCCCTGACTTTCTTTGTCTCCAGAGGTGTGCTCTTTCAGCTGAGCCACAGTGCCACTTCCAGCTTTTTCTGTGTATGCAGGACTTAGCAATCGAACCCAGGCTTTCCTGTGTGCTAGGTGAGCCCTCTACCTCTAAGACGCAATGCCAGCCCTGGATAGCTGTTCTTTTATGATCCCTCAGGCCTGTCTTGGGACAGTCTTGCACATCTATACCAAGTCTCTCACCAGCAGCCCTGGCTGGAAATGAACATGCTCTGCTATGTTGTCTCCAAGAAGCCCTTTCTTATCACCTTGGCATAGCTGGAGCCTCTCTGCTGTGCAGGCTGCCAGACTTGTCAAGCTCTGCCTTCCAGCCAGTGTGGGTTGAGAATGCACAAATGGGAAGGCCTGGATTCCACCACAGGATTTCTGAAGGCCCTGATACACCAACAAGGGGCAGGTGTTGTATCACACTCCATGAGACAGGCTTGAGGCCTGGGCAATCTGTGGGCAACAAGACAGGATCATTTCTTTGTGTGGGCTTGAACTGAGGATTTGGGAGCTGTCTCTCTGAGTTTTATTGCTCAAGGCTGGTGCTCAACCACTTGAGCAACAGCTCCACTTCTGGCTTTTTGGTGGTTCCACGGAGAGTAGATTTTCATGGGCTTTCCAGGTTATGGCTGGCTTCAAACTGTGATGCTCAGATCTCAGCCTCCCAAGTAGCCAGGATGGCAGGCATGAGCCTGAACCCCAGGTGACGAGCACCAAAGTTTTTTTAGTTTTTGTTGGCTCACGTTCATTTCTTATCAACAAGCAAGCCTAAGTTAAAATAATCAGTTACAGGGGATCAAATTCAGTAGGTACTTGTAAGCATTTTGGGAATAAAGTGAATTGTAAACTGAAAAACAAAACCATTGGGACTGGGATGTAGCTCAGTAGTGGAGTACTTGCCTAAAGAGCATAAGACCCTGGAAGAAAAGGAAGGCAAGTTTCCTAAAGCTCAGAAGGTTAGAATTTTATGATCTGTATGAACAAACTTCTTTCTTCCTTTTTTTTTTTTATCGGTTGTGGGGCATGAACTCTGAGCTTGGCTGGCCACCTTCAGCTCTTCAACTCATGGCAAGTGCTCTACCACTTGAGCCACAGTGGGGTTTTCAGTTTATTGGAGATAAGGGTCTCACGGACTTTCCTGCCCAGGCTGGCTTTGAACCACCATCCTCAGATCTCAGCCTCCTAAGTAGCTAGGATTATAGGCGTGAGCCACTGTTGCCTGGTGCATGAACAAACTTCTTAAAGATTGACTCATTTTTCATTAATACTTTATTAAGTGTCGAAACATGATACATAATTAAATAGAGGCATTTGTCACAGTCTTCACATGTTTAGAGCCTTTCCCAAATATGAGATTTGACTTGTTTATATTTAATACCTTCCTATAGGAATTTCTTTAGATGATTTATACTCAGAAGCCTTTCCTTGAGGATAGGAAAGTTGAGGGATAAAATTGTAAGGGTGGGACTGGGAATGTGGCTTAGTGGTAGAGAGCTTGCTCAGCATGCATGAATGCCAGGGTTTGAATCCTCAGTGCCACAAACTCAGAAAAAGCCAGAAGCTGTGGAGTGCCCAAGTGGTAGAGCACTAGCCTTGAGAAAAAGAAGCATGGAGACAGTACCCAGGCCCTAAGTTCAAGCCCCAGCACTGGCAAAAACGATAGGCCAGATGCCAGTGGCTCACACCTAGAACCCTATCTTCTCAGGAGGCAGAGATCCGAAGTCCACAGTCCAAAGACAGCCTGGCAAGTAAAGCCTGTTAGACTCAATGAACCACCAAAAGGCCCCATGTGGCACTGTGGATCAAGTGGTAGAGTTTCGCCTTGAGATGAAGGGCTCAGGGACAGTGCCCAGGCTTGAGTTTGAGACACACTATGGGAAAAAAGTGAGGGTTAATCAAAGTACTTTTCCAATTTGCTAATTAGGAGAATATTCTCTGGAAAATGAACGCTGATGTACACCAGAATTGGAGTCAGAGCTCAAGGTTCAAGTGTAGTTGATCCATATGCCCAGCCTCTCAGACACTAGCATTATAGCCTTTTGTCCTAGAGTTCTGAAAGATCCATTGGTGAAAGGCTTAATATGCTCCTCAAGTCCTTTGTCATAAGTAGTTGACTTGTATTGTCAATGTTATTACAGTTCTGACCTAGCAAGCCCCAGTAGCCAAGGCCCATCCCCTAGCTCAGGAGGCGAGGTCTGAGGATCACAGGGTGAAGCCAGCCAGGTCAGGAAATTCTATGACACTCTGACTTCCACTTCTGAAAGGGCAGATTTTCAAGAGCTTCCTGGGTTTTCCTTGGTGATGAGAAGTTACTTGTACTTGAGTTGAACTCAAGGCCTGGGCACTGTCTCTAGCACTCTACTACTGGAGCCACAGCACCAATTCTGGCTTTTTCTGTGCATGTGCTAGAGAGGAATGAACCCAGAGATTCTTGCATGCTAGGCACTAATCCACATTCCCAGCCCTCTCATCTTTTTCTTAATGGTAGTTTCTACATAAGTATTCTACCACTTTACATTCCTCAAGTTTAATTTTCTGAATATAAGTTATTTCAAAAACCCTGATCTTCTCTTCCCTTGCCTGATTTGTGACTGTTCCTGCCTTGGCCTAATAATAATATGAAATAAAGGCTGCTGAGATCTTATGTGTGTATCATATGAGGACACAGGCCTGGAACTTTGGAAGAGAAAAGGCATGGGCATGAAAAGAAGAGAATGATGCAGTATGTGCAACAAGCCTATGTGAAAAATAAATCTGTACATAAAAGGAGAAGCATTGCATACAATCTGATTGCACTCAAAGAGGTAATATACACATATAAGTAGGTAGGACACTCATACATAAACTTGGCCTTCTCTTTTTGAATTTTTTGGTGGACATCCTAGGGCTTAAACTCAGGGCCCTTTATGTTCCTCAGCTGTTTTCCTAAAGTCTGAGACTCTACAACTGCCACAGCTCCACTTCAAGCCACCTGGGTTAATTGGACATAAGCGCCTGCCAGGCTTTCCTGCCTCGTCTGTCGTGTATCTCCTGCTCGGCTTTCTTTCTCAAAGCTGGAGCTCTACCCTCTGGGCCACTGATTCACTTCTGGTTTTCTGGTGGTTTATTGGAAATAAGAGTTTCGCAGACTTTCCTGCTCGGGCTGGCTTTGAACAGAGATCTACTGAGGAGACTTCAAGTGGTTTTGCTCAGGGATTTGGCTAAGGATCTGCTCCACACAAACCCTTAGTCTAAATCTCGAGAGGTACTAGAGAAAAAAGGAAACACAAAGATGCTTCAGTTGTGTTCTAGATACTTCAGGTTGGAGACACAAAACACTCATAGTATTAGATAATTTTATAGGCATAAGGAGCAATTCAGACAGTGTGAGGATCGCTCCAGCTTTTGGTCCTCTCGTCCTGAGACAGTAAATTCACTGCAGCTCAATGCTAAGTGATTGAACTGGCATGTCCTGTGGACATTTGCTGCCAAAATCATGTCACATTCATTTCTCACTTTTGGCTTCAAACCTGTGACCAGAGGAGAAGATGAGGAGAGAAAATCCTTCTCAGAGAAAGCACCTATAAAGAACATTGGGAAGTTGACTTATAAATTCAAAGCATTGGAATGGTGCTGTTAAATAGTCAGATTGTCCAGATTAAAAAATGAAGAAGAAAAGAAAGGCAGGTGCCAGTGGCTGCTGACTGTCATCCCAGCTCCTCAGGAGGCTGAGATGTAGAGAATCTGAGTTTGAATCCAGCCAGCATAGGAAAGTCCATGACACTGTTATTTCTAAGAGATCACAGAAAACCCAGAAGTGGGGCTGTGGCTCCAGGTTAATGCACTATACTTGAGCAAAAGTAACTAAGGGACAACACCTATGCTCATAGTTCAACCCCAGGACCTACTTCCATGTATTGTGCATGTGTGGATGTATTCCTATAAGTGAAGCTCCAGATTAGCTATGATGAAAGGCACCAAGCTAGAAAATTTGTTTTCAAAACAATGATTTCATAACACAGAGACTGCTTTCATGACAGTGCATGTTCCTGGGCTCTCCTCACAGTTCCCAGTGCAGCCTGAGTGTTTCTCTGCCTCACAGACCTGCTGGAAGAAGTCTCTCTCATTGTCTGGACAGGCAGACAAAAGGCCTCAGTCCTGTACAGCTATGTAACAAACAACTCCATATGGGCCAATTAGTGAGGATGAGTGTGGATGGGCTCTGAAGGTCAGGACAAAAAGGCCTCTTTGTACCCCAAGCTATCTCTCTCCCCAGTGCTCCGAGTTGACAGGAAGCCTTCATTTGGGCCACCTCCTTTGGCAGGCCAAGTTCCCAGCACTTATCCTGCCTTTGTGAGACTATATTCTGGTGTTCAGATACAGTGCTCAATATAATTCGGGAGTCCTTCTGGCAGACAACTAGGGCACTTAACTTCAAGAAATGTTTCATTGAGGGTGATGATGGGCCTATGATTCCTCTGCTAGGTTTCCGGAAGCTTTGGAAATCCAAGCACATGTCTGATCTTGTTTCCTGTCATCTAGGACTGCTGAAGCACTTTAGGTTTTGAAACCTTTGACCTCTCCTAGTTGAGCCCTGGGTGACAAGGTTTTGGGGTTGAACACAGGGCCTGGGTGCTGACCATGAGCTCAGTGCAGGAGCCCAGCGCTTTACCATTTTGTGTCACAGCTTTACTTCTGGTGTGTGTGTGTATCTGTGTGTGAGTGTGTGTGTGTGTGTGTGTGTGTGTGTGTGTGTGTGTGTGTGTGTGTGTGTGTGCGCATGCGTGTGCACACATACACCAGTCCTGGAGTTTGAACTCAGGACCTGAGCACTGTACCTAATTTCTCTTGTACAAGAATAGCCCTCTCCCTCTTGAGCCACACAGCCACTTTAGGCTTTTTTCTAGTGATGTGTTCCTGAGAAGTCAAGTCCAGGGTTTCATAGATGCAAAGCACTCTATCCCTAAGGCACATTCCCTGCCCTCTACTTCAGGTTTGTTATTCATGCCATATTTTTCTGCCAGTCCTGGGATTTGAACTCAGGGCCTAGGTACATCTACAGCACTGTGGGAGAAGGGGAAGCTCACCATGCTGGTATACAAGAAAGTCAGGCCTGTTCCCAGGGCCTGAATTCAAGTCCTAGCTCTTGCAAAAATAATATTCTAATGCATTTTAAATACAGGATTCATATTTACATACACATGTTTACTGCATATTACAGTTAGTTATTCATTTTATTTTTTGTTTTATTTATTTCTTATGTATTTTAGTGAGTATGATTACACACATAACCTTTTTTACATCTTATTACATAGGACATAGATTTGCCAATGTACTATACCTCATTCCTGAGACCCAGGACTTTCACTGATAAGGAAGACAAATGGGACATTTGGCTTCTTCCACCAGGATAACTTAAGTTTTTGGCAGTTCTGTGATTTGAACTCAGGGCCTAGAAAGCCCACCTCATGAATGGGGAGTGGGTCAATGTTAGCACAGCAGTCTGATGCAAATGAAGTTGTCTAGCATTTTGGAACTAGGAGTGGCCAATATATAAACACATAGATGTGTAAAATGCAGTGTGTGTTTATTTACATATGTATATGCATCTATGAACGTATACAGAGAGAGACAGATAGACATTTATGTAGATTCTAGTGTATAACTCTATATAAAGAGTGATGTCTATATCTTACTTTTGTATATTCTATTGCTACTAATTATTTGGTCTAAAATTATTCCTCCATTAATTAATCACAGTAGAAGACTTAATAAAGTATTAATTAAATTAATCAATGACTTATATTTAATGCATACAATCTTACATTAGAAAGACTAGTTAATTAGTAATTCAATTAGTACATTTCAAACATTCTATTAGTGTTCCTAGAGATAGGAATCAGTTTCCTAGGACCTTCAGCCATGTGTTTGTGCGAGTCCCAGGATCGAACTCAGGGCGCAGGTGTCTGGGTTAACCTCAGGCTTCACTGACAGCCCACCAGCCTCAGCCATGCAAAGTCATGTACAATTTTCAAGCCAAATCAGTGAGACCCAGGATGGTCACTGTGCAATAGAAACAAAGGTAAAACTGTTGTGTAAAACTTTCTGGTTTTTCCTCTTCCATTTTGGTTTGTTTGTTTGTTTGTTTGCCAGTGCTGGGAGTTGAAATTGGGTCCTAGGATCCCTGGATCATCTGTGGGTGTAAAAGCTGCACCCCAGCCTAGGGTAATCAAGGCTGAGGCAGACTTGTGAAGGCCTGAGTTCAAGCCCTGTGCCTGCCCCCCCCTCAAAAAAAAATTAAGGTTCTGGCTTGGAATTTGGGACATTTTATATGCCATACCAAGGATTTGAAATCAAGGCCTGGGTAACTCTATTTTGCTGTGGGAAAGTGGATGCTCACCCTCCTGGACTAAAAGAAAGTCAAGAGCATTTCCCAGGGCATGAATTCTAGCCCCAGGACTGGCAAAATAATATTTATATACATTTATAATGTACATCATATATATGTATTTGCGTAGGTATAACATAATGTACCTAGGAAACAACATTTTCACAGACAGCAGAAGAGGTCAACATTGGCTGCTTAATCCACCTATTGTCTTTGGAACTGCTGGGATTTGAACTCAGGGCCTAAAATGCCCAATTCATCAAGGGATCAATGAAAGCACAGCAATCTCAAACAAATACATTGCCAGGGATTTCCCAGGACCTAAGTTTAACCTCCAGAATTGGCGAATATATAAATAGATAGATGCCTAATTGCTGCAAATTCATATATATGCATAGAGTGAGAGAGAGATGTATATGTATATTCCAATGTATGTTTAAATATATAAATATATTTATAGAATGTGAGATGTCTATATATCATTAAATTACACGTAATATATTACTAATAATTATTACGTATTAAATTATGCCTTCATTTAATGATGTATCATGGTTTAAGGCACAATAAAGCACTTCCTTGTGCAATATGAGCTCAGGGACAATGTCTAAGCTCACAGTTCAAGCCTCAGGACTTGTACCAAAAAAAAATAGAGCCAGTAACTCCATGTGTCTGTGTATGTGTGAATGTATTTCTATCAGTGAACATCCAGAGTTGCTATGAAGAATGGCACCCAGCTGGGAAATTTGCTTTGAATAGAATGATTTCATAGTACAGAGGGTGCTTTCAAGACAGTGCATGTTCCAGGGCTCCCCTCCCTGTTCCCAGTGTAGCCTGAGGGTTTCTCCACACCCCAGGTTGCTGGAGGAAGTCTGCCTCTTTGTTGGAACAGGCAGACAAAAAGCCTCACTCCTGTACAGCTCTGTAACAAACAACTCTTTCTGGGCCAACTAGTGATGATGAGTGTAGGCTGGCCCTGAAGACCAGGAGAAAAAGGCCTCTTTGTACCCCAAGATATCTCTCTCCCCAATGCTCTGTTTTGACAGGAAACCTTCATTTGTGTCACCTCCCGGGGCAGGCCAAGTTCCCTGCACTTATCCTGTCTTTGTTAGACTGTGTTCCAGTGTTGAAACAAACTGCTACAATTAATTCAAGATTCCTTCAGGCAGACAACAACTAGGGAGCTGAACCTAAGTCAATGATTCATTATTGGCAACGGTGCCTCCCTAGGTTTTTGGAAGCTTGCTACATCTAAGGCAAGCACTCTACTACTGAGCCACCTTCCCTGCCCTTCTCCTTTTTCTTTTATCAGTCCCAAGATTTGAACTCGGGACCTAGGATCTCAGGATGGGCTGTGGGTCCATTGGCTGCACCACATCCTAGGGTGATCAAAGCTGAAGCAGAATTGCCACAATCTGAGTTCAAGCCCCGGGCCTGGACAAGGCCCAAGGCTGTGACTTGGAATTTGCTCCATTTTTCTGGCAGGCCTGGGATTTGAACTCAGGGTCTGGGTAACTCTGTGACACTGCGGGGGAGGGGAAGCTCACTGTTGTTGAAGACAAGAATTTCAGTTTCCAGGCCTGAATTTAAGCGCCAGCACTGGAAAAATTGATATTCATATATGTGATCTTTTTACATACATGGGCTTACTCCATATGACATTTATTACCCTTATTTATTCATTATTTATTTTATTTAGTATTATTACATATATAACATTTATTTCATTTATTACATCTTATCACATGCTTATATTTGCATATGGATTATACTTCATACTGAGACCCAGGATTTTTACAGAGAAAAAAAAATGTGTCAAAGTAGTCAGGAAGACAGATATCAGCCACAGATGCCTAGACTGTAACATTTTGTACGGGTGTCCTTGGGTCCCCTTGGTAGGGTGCTAGCCATGATCCCAACAGGGAAGGGTCAGTGGCTAGGCCCTGAGTTCAAGGTTCATGACTAAGAAAAATAAACCAAAACAATTGTCTGTAGGAGAAAATTCACTAGAGTTCAGTACATACATCATTTTGGCCCTGACATGGGGACATATCTGAGCCTCAAGGTTCTCATCTGCAAAATAATCTGTGGAGCTCTTACAAGGACCAGATGCAAAAATGTACTCAGTACACCATTCCTCATATAAAACCCATGACATAGCTGTATACCCTGTCAGGGCTGGATTTTAAAACCACCAGTGTCTGATCTCAGCTCCCCAGTATCTTGGATGACAGGGCTGAGGAAGCCACAAGCATCCGGTTCCGTGTAGCTGGGTTGCAGCAGTTTACCTCTGGCTACATCAGGTTAGATGGCAGCTCTCAGCACCAGTCTCCTAGCTTGCCTTACGATGATGTATTTGCAGTCCTATTCTTATATCTTTGCAGTCAGAACCTTCTATCGTTTTGTCTTGGTGACAGTTCTGCATCTTGAGTAAGTGTCTAGACACAGTCCCTAAACTTTTATGCTCAAAGCTAGTACTGGACTGCTTGAGCAACAGCATGACTTCAGGACTTTTCTGTGCAAGTGGTAGTGAGGAATGGAACCCAGGATAGATAGATATAGATAGATAGATAGATGTATATGTATAAAACAAAAGAGATGTCTGTATATTATGAAACTGCATATATGATATTAATACCAATTATTGGCAATTAAATTATTCCTTCCTTTTTAAGTATAATGATTGAATACATAATAAAGTATTGAAAATTAGTCAATGTAGAATAATTGTGGATAATTTTAGAATATAATCATATACTAACTACTAATTTAAATGTTACTTTTATAACATTCCATTTGTACGGATGTATATCAGAATGAATTTCTTAGAACCACCACCATTCATTAGTGGCAGTTCCAAGATTGAACCTCCAGGTCTAAGTTGCTTGTTTCAGCTATGGCTTCCCTAATAGCCCACCAAAAATTAGCAATGCAGTGTCATGTACACATTCTGGGTCTTGTCATTTAGACCCAGGATGGTCACAATACAAAGAAAAAAAAACGTAAAACCACCTTCTTGAACTTCTCAGTTTTATCCTTCTCTTTTTTATTTATTTTTTTGCCAGCTCTGAAATTTGAAGTAGGGTCATAGGATCCAATGATCAGCTGTGGCAGAGATGCGAAGACCTGAGTTCAAGCCCTGTGGTGGGCCAAAAAACAAGTAATAATAACAGTAAGACCCTGGCTAGGAAATTGCACCATTTTTCTAGCAGTCCTGGGATTTTAACTCAGGGTCTGAGTAACTCTGTGACACTGTGTGTGAAAATGGAAGCTCACCGTCCTTGAAGACAAGAAATTCATGGGGCTGGGAAGGTGGCTCAGTGGTAGAGTGCTTGCCTTGCATGCATGAGGCCCTTCGTTCAATAACTCAGCACCACATAAGCAGAAAAAGCTGAAAGTGGCACTGTAGCTCAAGTGGTAGAGTGCTCACCTTGAACTGAAGAGCTGAGGGACAGTGCCCACGCCCAGATTTCAGGCACCATGACTGGCAAAAAAGAAAAGAAAAGAAAAAAAGAAATTCAAACCAGTTCCCAGGGCCTGAATTGAAGCCCCAGAACTGGAAAAAATAATATTCATATATATGAGATCTATTTCCATACATGGGTTCTACTGAATATGACATTTATTACCCTTACTTATTTAATATTATTACACATATAACATTTCCTTTATTATATCATATCTCATAGGATATATTTGCATATGGATTATACATAGTATTGAGACCCAGGACTTTCACAGAGAATAAAAAAAAGTGTAAGATTGGCGTCTTACTCCACAAATAAATATTTGGCCATGCTGGAATTTCAACTCAGCCTACAATGCCCAATCCATAAACGGGGCACAGTCTTAGCACACCAGCCTCCGGCAAACTGAGCATCCAGGAAATTCTGAGGACCTGTAATCAAGCTATAGTAGTGCCCGATAGATAGATGTGCAGCTTGATATTATATATATATATATATATATATATATATATATATATACATATATATCGGCATATATATGTATATATTTATATATACACACATAGAAAGGGAGAATGTGAGGATATTATTAAATTATATATATGTTATTAGTAATTATTAGTTACTAAATTATGACTCCATTTCATGAGGTATCATGGTTGAGTACTAATAAAAGCATTAATTACAAATATAGTCAATATCCTTAATCATACCATGGTGCTAGAATGGAAGATATAAAACCATTAATTTTTGTGTGGCATTCTAAAATAGAATCATGAATTAACTGCAAATTTAATTATTACTTTTATAACATTCCATTAGCATTCACATGAACAGAAATTAGTTCATCAGGATCTCCCTCCATTTGTGGGTGGTAGTCATAGCATTCGAAACCCAGGCCTGGGTAGATAACTTTGAATGCAAACCATTGAATGACACCATGAAGATTTCAGATTGTCATGAGTAAAAAAAGAACAATAAGAAGAAAAGAAAGCCAGGAGTCAGTGGCTCCTACCTATAACCCTAACTCTTCTGGAGGCTAAGATGTAGAGAATGCCAATTTGAATTCATCTGAGGCAGGAAAGTCAAAAACAATCTTCTTTCTAAGAGATCATAGGGAGAAAAAAAGCCTATGAGTGGGGCTGAGACTCAAGAGCAGAGTGCTATCCTTGAGCAAAAGGAGCTCAGGAACAGGGCCTAGGCTCATAGTACAACCCTTTACCTGCCTCACCCCGCCCCC
The DNA here is from genome assembly GCF_024711535.1 of Dipodomys merriami. Classification (NCBI taxonomy): domain Eukaryota; kingdom Metazoa; phylum Chordata; class Mammalia; order Rodentia; family Heteromyidae; genus Dipodomys; species Dipodomys merriami. The sequence goes on along the minus strand of NW_027202926.1, from coordinate 950,500 downwards.
CAAAAAAGGAGGCAATAACTCCATGTTTCTGTGTATGGATGGATGATGTATGGATGATGGGCATTCAGCAGGTTGCCCATGTCCATTCCCCCAACCTGTGCAAGTCCTCAGAGAATCCTAAGTCTGAGCCAGCAGGTTGAACAAATCATCCTTCTCTGCCATTTAATAACTGAAGCCTGCCGGGTTTGCATGGGCTGTGCAACAGGTGACTTACGTCCTGGCTGAGATATCCCATTGGGACACCTAGCAGCCAGCCACTGCCTCCAGGGAGACCACAGTTCCTAGGCTGTAGGAGTTGTCAAAATTTCTGGCTCCATATTCTCTATCCCTCTGTAGGATATGTGAGCCTACTCCTCTGGGGCCTGGTGGCTATCACTCATTCACCATTCCTCATTGCTGAGTCACAGGCTGGTTACAAATCTTGGCAAAGATATGAAATAGCCAGCGATTTTTGCACCAAAAAGAGGTAAGTCAATAAATCCCACCCTCATAGTTCCTGTCAGAAGTGAGCCTTGGGCTGTGAATGTGGCTTAGTGGTAGAGTGTTTACCTAGCACGCATGAAGCCCTGGGTTCGATTCCTCAGTATCACAGAACAGAAAAAGCCAAAAGTGGCACTGTGGCTTAAGTGATAAGAGTGCTAGCCTTGACCAAAAGAAACTCAAAAACATGCCCAGACTCTGAATTCAAGCCCCAAGTCTGGCAAAAACTGAGCTTGGTGAGACATATTCTTCTGGTACTCATAGGAAGGCCAAGATTACAGGTAAGAGGTAGAGTAGCGGACTGTTGCTGGTGGCTCACCCCCGTAATCTTAGCTACTCAGGAGGCTGAGATCTGAGGATCACAATTGCAAGCAGGAAAGTCTATATGAGACACTTTTCTCCAAATAAACACCCAAAAAATGAGAAGTAGAGCTGTGGTTCAAGTAATAGAGTGCTAGCCTTGAGCACAAAACTTCAGGGATAGCATCCAGGCCATGAATTCAAACCCCAGGACTGGCACAAACACACAAACACACAAACACACACACACACACACACACACACCAAGCTAGAGCATTTGTCAGTCAGCCTGCACAAGTTCCATCTCTAGCAAATCAATATTAAAAAAAGAAGGAGAAAGAAAGACTTGCTCCTGGAGTTGATATAACCAGTGCCAAAATTCCACAGGAGTTCTAAGACGTGGAACAGGATAAAGAACCTCAGGCAGAAGGTTCAACAATGCACAAAATTTCCTGAGGTGTGGTGTATACTAGGTGGTGTGGGTGGAATGAAGGTTCTGTGGCTTCAGACAAGTCCAGCAGGACATTCAAGGCTGGGTTAAGGTTTGTACTTGAGTCACAGGGAGGGCAGAAGGTGGAGGTCCCAGAATGGGGCCCAGGGGGAAGATTAGCTTGACTTTTCACCATGGACCCCAGGTTTTTCCTGTGGCTTGAAGTCTATTTTTCACAGCTCCTGACCCTCAGGCCTCCTTTGCATGGAGGACTCAGGGCAAATGCAGGGAAGAACACTTGCTTAAGAAAAGCTTCTAGCCCAATGCCAGTGGTGGCTCAAATCCTGTAAATCCTAGCTACTGAAAATACTGAGATCAGAAGTCGTGGGTCAAAGCCAGCTCAGGGGAGGAAAGGTAGTGAGACTCTTCTTGCCGATGAACTACCAAAAGCCAGAAATGGAGCTGTGGCTCAAGTGGTAGAGTGCCAGGCTTGAGGCAAAAATTAAAGAGACCAGAGCCTAGACCCTAAGTTCAAGCCCCAGTACTGGCACATAAAAAATAAAGAAAAGCTTTCAGGAGTTCCTAATTCACTGTGGTGAAAGTCCAAACCACTTGAGTGCTGGTGGCTCATGCCTATCCTCCTAGCTCTTCAGGAGGCTGAGATCGGAGGATTATGGTTGAAAGCCAGCCCAGGCAAGAAAGGTCGGGAGACTCTGATCTCCAATGAACTACAAGAAAACTGGAAGTGGTATTGTGGCTAAAGTAGAAGGCTGAAGAGCTGAAGGGACAGTGCACAGGCCCACAATTCAAGCCCCATGACCAACACCGGGCCTGCTTGAACCTTACTCTGTGGCTCTAGGCAGAGTAATTTCCAGTGGGTCCCTTAGCGTCTCCCAATATCTAGGTGTCCTACAAGTCTTGAAAGCAGCCTCTTTGGGAGCCTTTGCCTACAGAGTGGGCCAAAGTATCAGAGAAGGGTCTAGCCTTGGGGCACAGAGGACATCGGCCAAAATGACATCAGAATGGCAACTATCATGGGTGCAGTGTGGATCTGAGCAGTAAGTCAACATTTCAGACCAAGTTTCTGGGCCAGGAGGGGCAAGAGCTGCAAGATGGCACAGCATGTAATGCCTACTCACGGGGTGAAATTTGACAGGCACACCTTGAGTGGGTGTTGAGTTGGGCTCATGAAAGATTCATAGGATCAGGAATCCACAGCTGGCTGGCTGCTGCTGGTAGCAGTGGCTATCCCAGGAGTCCCAGGGTTCAGAGCCCTGCTTTCCTCAGTGGCAGATGAATGTCTTCAATCATGCACAGAGTATAAACGTGCATCCATCGTGTCCTTCCCTTGGTCCTGTACCCTATGCATGGATGGAGGCGCAGGTTCCATGGAACTTATGGCCATGGACCAGACCCCTCAGCCCAAGAAGGAGTTGGGGAGAAATAACTTTCGTGTCGAGAGTTTAATATGACTGTGCCTATAGACTGCCCCCAGTTCTAGCTCAGCTGATCATTACCACCATCCTGTGTGTGTGTGTGTGTGTGTGTGTGTGTGTGTGTGTGTGTGTGTGTGTGTGTTCACACGCACATCTTGGTACTAGGGCTTGAACTCAGGACCCGGGCCCTGTCCCTCACTTTTTCATTCAAGGCTAGCAACTCTACCACTTGAGCCACAGCTTTTCTTCCAGCTTTCAGGTGGTTATTGGAAGAGGAGTCTCACACACTTTAGAAAAGTGAGCTGGTGATAAGAAATGTACTCATTATCTTGCCCATGGAATTATAACCCTTCTGTACAGTATTTCACACACAAAAAATATCCTACTGATACAAAAAACAAACAAACAAGAAAAGTGAGATGGGATGCCTCTGAATGCCAATCCTTAGATCTCATCCTCCTAAGGAGCTAAGAATATGAGAGCATGAGCTATTAACATCTGGTCACACTTTTCTTCTTGGCTAAGACAGTGTACCTCTCTCCCAGCTTAGCACCATGTACAGCTAACCTTCCTTCTTCTCCCTCTACTCCTCCAGGTTTCAGAGGAAACGTACCCTCCCCTGAAGACATAGAAATAGGATGCTTGAGAGGTTTGAGCTTTATGTTCTCCACACAGTCAAGGGCTGCTGGGAGCTGATGTAGAGATCAGAGATCTAGGCCAAGGCAAGTAGACAGCTGTTAGAACAGAAGACAGTATGAAGAGACATCCTTGAAGCTGGATGCCAGTGGCTCATGCCTATAATCCTAGCTACTCAAGGCCGACACATGAGGATCAAGCAAGATTCAAAGCTAGCCTGGGCAGACTCTTATCTCCAATGAATCACCAAAAAGCTGGGAAGCAGAGCTACTGTAGTTCAAGTGGTAGAGCACCAACCTTGTGCAAACAAGCTAAAGGATACCACCTAGGCCCTGTGTTCAAGCTCTAGGAAACACACACACACACACACACACACACTAACAACCTTAGCAGGTGCCAGTTGACTCATACCAGCAATCCTAACTACTTACGAGGCTGAGCTGTTAATATGGCTTGAAGCCAGCCCAGTCTGAAAAGATTGTGAAAATCTTATCGCCACTAAACTACTAAAAATGAAATGTGAGCTGTGGTTCAAGTGGTAGAGTGTTAGATTTGAGCAAAGGAAGCTCAGTGCCTAGGCCCTGAGTTCCAGCTCTGAGTTTTTTCAAAGACACCTTTTGCCCCCCTCCTTCCCTCAGGCCATAAATCCAGATTTTGGTTATCCTAGATCTCACTTCCACTTCTGCCACTTCCACAGCACCACAAGTGGCCTGTTTCTGGCCAGCTCTGGGTTAAGAAGTGAATGTACACAAGGGGGGCATACCCAGGTCAAGGCTAATGCCCCAGAACATTGAAGTATTGGCCATACCAGTCTCTCCTCCCCCAATTCCCTGGCCCTGGAATCTAAAGTCTGTGCCTCTGTATTCTGGGCATCCAGAATTCTCTAGAAGGATTGGAGAGGCCCAGATGGGGCTGGAAGATAGACTTGCCTGCGATAAAGTATGTTGACATTTCCCAGACACCAATAGATATTTCCAAGCCACCTTGGCCTCACCTCCAATGTAGCCCGGAATCCTCCTTGCTTGGGCGGCCTTCAGTCCACTATCAAGCTGGAGTTGTCCAGAGCCACCGGCAACCCCCTTCCCCCACTCACTGCCAGTCTGCTGAGAGGGACATAGAGCCAGAGGTCTAGCTGAGGAAAAGGGAAGGACATCCCATGTCTGAGTTTCCCACCCAGAGACAGGAAGACTCTATTGCAGCTGGCCCGGTTGACCCAGAATCCCCTGGAGGAGGCCAAAGATTTGGACAACTGGACTTGGCCCCCAAAGTAAAGCTTGAACTCAGGGCTCTGGCAATTTAGGACTCATTGTAGACCCTGATAGGAGGCTAAAGGCAAGGTCGGTGTGGAGGAGGGGCACCATCCAAGGTCAGAAAGAGGCAGAAAGGCTCCTGGAAGGGGACAGATAAAGATGAGGGACACACACACACACACACACACACACACACACACACACAAATGTGGCACTTGTGTATCACACCTCTCATCCTAGCTACTCAGGAGGCTGAGGTCAAAGCCAGGCAGCGCAGAAATGTCTGAGAGACTCTTATCTACAATGAACCACCAAATAGCCAGAAATGGAGCTGCAGCTCAAGTGTTAGAGCAATAGCTTTGAGCACAGAAGCATAGGAACTTCACCTAGACCCTGAGTTCAAGGCCCAGGTCTTCTATATCCAAACACACAGACACAGACACACACAGACAAAAGACACACAAACACACAGACACAGCCAGTGGTAGCCCAAAGCCCAAAGCCTCCCTGAGCACCCTGAATATTCCACCCCAGAGATGATGGCACTACCATCATCAGACCAACTGTAGACAAAACTCAGAGCCTCTCACATGTCTGGAATGGTTCACAACACATCATGTCATTTCTACTGTACACAGTTATGCAGAAAATTCAGCTACCTTTTGTTTGGTTGTAGTTTATGGGGTTTGAACTTTGGGCCTGCCAGCAGGCCCTCAGCTCTACAGATGAAGGTATGTGCTCTACTACTGGAGCCACAGGCACGACATCCTATTTTCTGGTGGTTCATAGAGGATAAAGTCTCATAGACATTTCTGCCCAAGCTGGCTTTGATCCGTGATCCTCAGATCTCAGCCTCCTGAGTAACTTGGATGACAGTTGTGAGCCACTGCCAGTGCCCGGCTACACCCAACTACTTTTTTTTCTTCCGTGCTTTTCTTTCTCTCTTTTTTTATTGTGAAAATACTGTAAAGACAATGTTCGAGATGAAGTGTACTCATTACCTCACTCATGTAACTGTAACCCTCTGTATAGTATCTTTACAATAAAAAAAAAGAAAATAATATAAAGAGGGGTTACACTTACATGGGCAAGATAAGGAGTACATTTCTTATCAAACATTGTAGCCTCCTCTGCAGTCACCTTCTTATACCAAGGGAAAACTCAACTCATCAAGATACAAACCAAATGTAACTCTACACTTCAGACTTGGTTATCAGCATCCAAAACCATTCTTACATGGATGGAGAGCATATAATTGACACTACCACCCCACCCCTTCTCCCATTCACCCACTCCCTGCCTGCCACAGGCCAAACCTCTGGAGTTCTTGGTAAGGCACCACCCACCCTGCTATGGCTTCACACTGGGGTAAACCTGGGGAGTTATTAGAAATGTCTGTACTGTGAAGTCAGCATCTGGTCTCACAACCTCAACCACCCCAATACTTCACTATCTCTTGCAAGCAAGGAAGGGGTACCTTTCTTTCTTGTTTGGATTTTTGTTTTTGTTTTTGTTTTTGTTTTTTTTTGGTTGAAAGCCTTGAACTCAGGGCTTAGGTACTGTCCCTTATGTCTAATTTTCCTCAAGGCCAATGTTCTGCCACTTGAGCCACAGTGCCACTTCTGGTTGGAGATTGGAGATGAGGCTCTGGAGGGACTTTCCTGCCAAGGCTGGGAAATGAGATACACTGCATCTCAGCCTCCCGAGTGGCCAGGATGACAGATGTGGGATGACAAGTATGAGCCAGGGGCTCATGGCTTAAGGTGTCTAGTCCTTCAGAATTTCCACCTAGTCCTCCTCTAGAAGATACCACCTAGACACCCCTCTACCTCCCTCAGAGACAACAAAGGGAGGATAGAATCTGGGTGTGGCCATGGGGATTAAAGGGCCCACTCCACATCACTAATCCCCTCTATGCTCCCATCTGCCTCCTCCGGATTGCCTGGTCTTCCAGGGTGGATCAGACCCACAAGGAGTTCTTGGGCATGCCCTATATCCCCCTGCTCCACCAAACCGATACCTGAGGACTTCCAGGGCCAACTGCTCCATGTCCTGGTGGAAGACCTTGGGAGGCTTGCTGAAAACTGGGTCCAGGGGTGCACAGGGCAGGAGTGTCCAGCTCCCCTCTGTCAAGGGAGACACAAAGCAGGGATGGATCTACTAAGAGCTTCAGGGCATAGCCATCTACTTGTCACCAAGGTCCCTGGGGGAACTGCTTTATGGAAACAGCCCTGGGGCCTGACCTCAGGGTCCCGATACTGTCCCTGACTTTCTTTGTCTCCAGAGGAGTGCTCTTTCACATGAGCCACAGTGCCACTTCCAGCTTTTACTGTGTATGCAGGACTTAGGAATCAAACCCATGCTTTCCTGTGTGCTAGGCGAGCCCTCTACCTCTAAGACGCAATGCCAGCCCTGGATAGCTGGTCTCCTGTTACCCCTCAGGCCTGTCTTGGGACAGTCTTGCACATCTATACCAAGTCTCTCACCAGCAGCCCTGGCTGGAAATGAACATGCTCTGCTATATTGTCTCCAAGAAGCCCTTTCTGATCACCTTGGCATAGCTGGAGACTCTCCACTGTGCAGGCTGCCAGACTTGTCAAGCTCTGCCTTCCAGCCAGTGTGGGTTGAGAATGCACAAATGGGAAGGCCTGGATTCCACCACAGGATTTCTGAAGGCCCTGATACACCACGCAGAGGCAGGTATTGTATCAAACACCGTGAGAGGGGGGTCGAGACCTGGGCAATCTGTGGGCAACATGACAGGGCCATTTCTTTGTGTGATCTTGAACTGAGGATCTGGGAACTGTCTCTCTGAGTTTTATTGCTCAAGGCTGGTGGTGCTCTACCACTTGAGCGACAGCTCCACTTCTGGCTTTTTGGTGGTTCCATGGAGAGTAGATTTTCATGGGCTTTCCAGCTCATTGCTGGCTTCAAACTGTGATGCTCAGATCTCAGCCTCCCAAGTAGCCAAGATAACAGGCATGAGCCTGAACCCCAGGTGACGGGCACAAAATGCTTTTTGGTTTTTGTTGGCTCACGTTCATCTCCTATCAACTAGCAAGCCCAAGTTAAAATAATCATTACAGTGGATCAAATTCCTCTCCTAGGTCAGTTAATCCAAGGATATAAAGTGTCTTTGGAAAAGGCTAGTCTGAGTTGCCTTAGGGATGTTTGTGTGTTTGTGTGTGTGAGTGTTGGGGTCCTTACCCTCAGTTCTGTGGTGCCTCATCCTCCCAGCAGGGAGTGCATCCAGGATCTTGACCCCAAGGGAGGTGGATGGGATAGGGTACCTAAGGTAACATCCAAGGAGATGATCCTCATTCTATCCTGCAACCTAAGCCTGGACAGATAAAGGAGAGAAAGAGAGGGTTGGGAGAACATCAAAGGTATCCCCTTACCTTTGGCTGAATGTACCAGTGAGAAAACTGAATACATCTTTCTTGTCAGCTAAAAGATGTACACTATTGATTTATTTTATGATTGTGTTCGTCCTCGGGCTTGGATTCAGGGCCTGGGTGTTATACCTTAGCTTCTTTTGTTAAGGCTGAGGCTGTACCAGTTGAGCCACAGCACCATATCTGGCTTTATTTTTGTGTGGGTTTGTGGAGGGAGGTGGTTTATGGGAGATAAGAATCTCCTGGACTTTCCTGCCCGGGCTGCTCTGAGTCACAACCATCAGACCTCAGCCTCCCAAAGAGCCCGGATGATGGGGGGGAGACATGAGCTCCTGACCGCCACCATCCATTTATAATCCCTTAGGACCAGGGCCGGGACACCCACACTACACCTCCTTGTTGGGAGTAGGAAGCAGACATGAGTGGGTTTGATACTTCAACAACCTACCTATCTTTGAGCATTGTTCTGGGTCAGTCTGATGGAGGCTTTGTCATTATCCACTGCAATGACTAGGCTCTGTCACAAGAACAAATGTCCAACGGGAGGTTTCAGGTCTTGGGTCTTTCCTCTGAACCCCGCCACTCTAACCGAAATGACACTCTCCAGCAAAGGTTATTACACATGGAGTGTTTTTATTGTCTTATAGCCAGGGTCTTGTCAGATAGATGGGGGTATAGGTCAGATACCCGGGATTGTGCTGGGCAGGGGACAAGGTGACAGCTTCTCATCCACTTTCCTTCAACGGTGTAGCAGAGGGATGTGGGGAAGTACTCATGGGATGGACAATGAATAACCATCATGGTCTAGTCAGGGCACAGAGGGGCTTGCCTCAAGGGGCTGGTTCAACAGGCTGAGCAAAACAGCTCCTGACCCACAGCCCACCTCCAGAATGAGAGGGCCACCTTGGGTTCCAGCCACATGGGAATGCTGGGCCACCTCCTCCAGCACTCATTCTACCAATTCCTGAGAGAGACAAAGAGAGAGGGAGATAGAGAGAGAGAGACAGAGAGAGAGAGACAGAGAGAAACGGAGAGAGAGAGAGAGACAGACGTCCAGTATTACACTTAAGCCAGGTGCTGGTGGCTCAGACCTAAAATCCTACCTACACAGGAGGCTGAGATGTGAAGATCGTGGTTCATAGCTGGCTCAGGAGGAATGTCTGTGAGACTCTTATCCTCAAAGAACCAACAGAAAACCAGAAGTGATGCTGTGGCTCAGGGGGTACAGTAATAGCCTTGTTCTGAGGAGCTCAGGGATAGCATCCAGGCCCAGAATTCAATCCCCACAAATGACAAGAAGTGGACTTCCCACCACAAGAAGTGGACAGAATAACACCCACTGTTCTAGGAAGCATGGCAGAGAAATCAGGCCAAGATTCTTATCATCTGGAGGTCATGAGTAGGTCACCTAGCTTCTCCATGACTCATTTTCCCCAGCTGGAAAAATGAATAGAATGTAGGATCCCTTCCTCATGGAGACAGGGTAATGATGAAAGACAGCCATGTTTTGTTTCATAATCGCACACCTGTTGCATGATTAATAACAGACACCATTTGAGCCCTTCCCCGGCAACTTCCTGTCATATGCTCACAGAATTGTTGAGAACTGTATCTGACACCTGCTCCCTCTGTGCCTGGCCCTGATCCACAGATCCCTCTGTGTTAATCCCTTCTTTACTCACAACTATCCCATGAGGAGACTGAGGTCCGATTGTCGACATCCAACCCAGAGCTTCACCTTTGGTCAAGAATCGGCTGCTGTGAACTAAGAGTTTGGGACAATCCATCTAAAATGATGACTGAGCAGGGCGCTAAGTGTCTACCAACACCACCCCTCACACACACACACACACACATACATACATACAAACACACCTCCACTGTCCTTTGCAGGCAAAGATGTTTTACTTTCTTTCTTTTTGTTGGTTGTGGGGCTTGAACTCTGAGCCTTGGTGCCATCCCTGAGCTGTTCAGCTCAAGCCCAGCACTCTACTACTTTAGCCACAGCACCACTTCCAGTTTTCTGGTGCTTTATTGGATAGAATAGTCTGAGGGTCTTTCCTGCCCAAGCTGACTTTCACCCGTGATTCTAAGATTCAGCTCCTGAGTACTTAGTATGACAGCCATGAGCCACTGGCACGCGGCCAAAGAGGCTTTTCTATGCCTGTCATCCTATCTTCTCAGGAGACTGAGATCTGAGGACTGCAGTTGGATGCAACGATTGGCAGCATAGTCATTCAGAATTCTTATCTCCAATTAAACATCCAAAGATGTTGCAAGTGTAGCTGTCGCTCAAATGGTAGAGTGCTAGCTTTGAGCATGAAACAAGGGATGGGACCCAGGCCCTAGTTTTAAGCTTTTTCTACTTAGAGCCACCCAAGAAAAGGAAGCAGGTGAGCACACTGGAGATCAAAGCTCACACATAATACTCAATACAGAATAGACACCATCCTGCTCTGAGTCTCTAGATTCTATGTCCTAGGTCATGACAGTCTTAGATGGGCCTGACCATGCACCAAGTCAGGACATTCAAGTAAAATCTCATACTGAGGATCCCATGACTTCATCAAGGACTCAAGATCTCTCACTGTCCTGACTTGACACTGGGCAATCAGGTGAGATCTAGTTATCCAAACAAAGCATATGGAAATGAATGAATTTCTCAGCCAAGGGATGCAGACTGGAGGCTCTAGTTCCCTCTATCTCGGGAAGGAGAAAAGGGCTGATCCACCTCAGGAATGTTCCTGGGTTGTGAGTATCCTCTAAGAAACAACCCTGCTCCCAGCCCAGTGCCTCCTGTTTTCCCACTAGCCTCGACCTTCAGTCAGCCCCTCCCAAATCTGCCATCTAGACTAAAGGCTGAGCCAGCAATGAGAACCACCTCTACCTCTGAGGATGGCAGTCAAAGGGCCCTAGAGTCCCCTCGATGAAGTCTCGGGGCAACACGGGTCTGACTCTCGCCCTCATTCCCTGGGTGTCCTGTTCTAGTAGCACGCTTACCTCTGTCTCTGGTCGAGGAATGAACACTGGGGGTGTCATCTTCAGATTGAGCCAGCAAAAGTGCCAGTCCCCAAGGATGTACTGCACAGGCGTCCTGCAGTGGATGACAGCCAGTTTGTCAAAGGTGAACCCAGAGTGCCAGGACTTTTAATAGCCATGTGGCTGGGTTGAAGATTCTATCACTGATGGTCTAAGTTGTCAGTTGAGGTCATGGCTCCAATAGCCTGAAACACTGGATCTGGGATTGTCCTCCCTCTTCATCTTCCTGTTTATCCCCTGCCACCCTGGTCTTGCCACTCTCTAACCCTATACCTCCCTAGCCCTTGGACAGTTTCTTCTTATCTGACCAGAAAATAAACACTGTGTGTCAGGGGAGATTGAAACTCTATGACCCACCCTGAGCCCTAGGGACTACCAGAGGCTGTTTCCCTCTGCAGTCAGCCACCACTCAGATTTGGATGTCATGAGTTGCTGATGTCATGAATGGGTCAGTGGCTTGGTGTTACACACTAGCTTTAGGCTCTGAAACGGTCCCCACAGAGATTGTGAATGGTTGGCTCCCTTGATCCAGGGACTCTAAACCAAGGCTTGCATGCTCCCTTCTTCCTTTCCTCCTTTTCTCCCTCTATCCTTCCCTCCTCTCTTTCTCTTTCCTTTCATTGTGTCACTCCTGGGCATGAACTTAGAGCCTGGGTGCTGTCCCTGAGCCTTTTTACTCAAGGCCAACAGTCTACAGCTTGAGCTACTCATCCACTTCTGGCATTTTCTTTTTGGTAGTCAGTTGGAGATCAGAGTCTTACAGGCTTTTCTGCCTGGCTCTTAAGCCTCAATCCTCCTATCTCAACTTCCTAAGTAGCTAGGATGACAGTTGTCAGGCACCAGCATCCAGCTCAAACCAAGATTTCTTCATGTGCTGTGGAACCAGCACTGGAACATTTCATCGTGTATGACTCCAACTCTCTCCCCCCACCCCAGAACTGACACACACTGTAATGTTTTGTTAGATAAATAGATGAGAATCTGTCTATGACAATACTATAGAAAAGTCCCATCCAATTCAGGTAAGCATCCTGGGTGGGGGTAAAGCCTGATGTAGCTCTCCCACAGTTCTCCCTCCTCCCTCGTCCCACCCTCCTGGTGCCACCGCACTTAACTCTTTCGGTTCCAAGGACGTGAGCCATGATGTCCTCACTGTATTCTGGGGCCTCTGAGATGCCTATCTTCTCAAAGATCTCTGCCCAGCCACTGACCAGCTGTGAGGCACTCAATTCCCCACTCAGCTGTGAACAAGGCTGTTGTGAGTTGAAAGCCTGGCTCAAGGGGCCTCCTCTGCACTCCCTAGAGCCAGACAGGATGGTCCACTATATCCAGCCCCCAATTTTCATGTTGCAGAAAAGGATCCCTGAGGCATCCTGGGTCTCTGAATCTCCCAGAGTCCAGTACAGGTTCTGGGAATTGTCTCTGCTCACAGTGATAAGGCTGCAGATGGCAAGAGCACAATCTCTGCTTCCCACAACATCCTCGACTGTAGTGATCACCCTAGAGATAGCCGGAGTAGTATCGGCAGCTGTTGGAGAAAGGCAGTCAAGGCACAGCGTTCATAGCAGGAGACCATTTGGTTCAGGAACTCTGCTTGTGCTGCTTGAATGTCATTGTTTGGTGGCTGAAATGGTCCATCTCATTTGACACAGTATCCCAAGCATTAGTAGAAATTGCCAGCTTCAAGGAAAAAACCCTGGAAAAGCTGGCATTTCAACTTGTCCCAATCAAACTTAAAGGGTTCCAAAGTTAGTGCTCCCCTTTTCCTTCCAGACAGCCTACAGCAGGTTACAGAAAATGGCATTCAGAAAGCCCTAGCTAAATGCCATGTCCTGATCCCAAGTAGGCTCCAGCAGGGGGAACACACTTACCTACCAATGCCCAGCTGGAAACAGCCCAGGAGGAACACAGATTGGAGTCTGCAGGACTCCAGGGAGGACTACCCACCAGTGCACTGTCTCTAGAGGGAATCCATGCCACCATCGGGTGCCCGGAGCCCCCTGCCTAGATGCCCATATACACCATCAATACCCTGGGTAAGTTTCCCCTCTCATCCTCAGTCGTGGTGAACCATCTGCTATGTCACACCGTTCGTCACTTCCCAGAGACTCCTAGATTCACAGCCCCTGCCCCACTACCTCCCATCTCGTTCCCTATTTATATTTTGCAGACTCATTCCCAACCTTGAATTAGCTCCAACTATACACACCAGAACAGACTGTCTGGCTGGAAGAGTGCGGCTGTGATCACAGTAGCCTTATGAGCCTTCTGGCTGAAGACAGAAGAACAGGTGTCCACTCTGGTCTGAGGTTCACACAGGCCTCCTAGGGGAGACCCACGCAGGTCCAGCAGCTACTGTGGGCTGCAGAAAAGGGGAAGAAAGAGGTGGAAAGGAACATCTACTGAAACCTTCTCTAAAGGAGCCATGAAACGGTGAAAGAGAAAACAAAAATTATGGCTGGGCTCATACTGGGCATTAATTGAAAAAGAATAACAAATACACACACACAAATAAAATGGTTTAGTTCTTTTTAGACATGGTGACTGTACAATGAGAAAGATGATCTCTCTCTCTCTCTCTCTCTCTCTCTCTCTCTCTGTCTCTCTCTCTCTCTCTGTCTCTCTGTCTCTCTGTCTCTCTCTCTCTCTCTCTCTCTCTCTCTCTCTCTCTCTCTCTCTCACACACACACACACACACACACACACACACACACACAGATTCAGAGAAGTGTCTCTCCTGAGTTTGTTGGTTTCTCATCTGGGCAATGTACTAGCTGGAGCACAGGGGTTCCCTAGTCAGAACCAGGGGATCTCACCCAAGGGGAACAATGATCTAATAATGCAGAGCCACCCTGACTCTTCCTTTCTCCAGGGCCAGACCCTTCCCATTGGGAACAACCAGCCTTGACTACCCATTCACCAAAACCCTATGCCAGGGCGCTGGGTGAAGGAATCCCGGGACATGTGGCTTCTCAGAGCCTGGATAGAAAACAAAGCAGGTGCCTCCAGAAAGGTGTCTGACCTGGGGTGGGGGTGTTGTTGGGGACTTTGATGGAGACCTAAAGGCTATATACATCGTTGAACTCCCTACTTCCCTCCTACATACTGCTGGGCACAACTTGGCAAATTCTTGGGGAGGACTAGGAGACCAGATGGACTGGGAGCACTAGCAGAATTTGGCAGAACTGGGAAATGTGATCACCCAGTCAGAAATGTTGACAGCTGGGGTTGGGGGTACTTGGCGGTTGTATGTGTGTCAGAGGGGGTGTGTTTTTCTCCCAAATACCCACCTTCTATCTGACCCCAGTGCCCTCACCTCTGTAGTGGGCTCTTCTGGGAATGTCCTCAGGTGAAAGGGTGACGGAGCACAGAAGACAAGGGCTCACACAACAACGGGGGCCTATCTTCTGTATCCTACACCCCCCTGCCCAGCAAAAGGGAAAAGAACCTAGAAGGAAGGTGTGGGGTGCTGCTCCCCACCTCTGACTAAAGCCACCAGGTTCCCACCAGGGAGAGGAAGGGTGCAGATGCACAGCTGTGTGGCTCCCACTGCTCCAGGCCAGGGGCTCTGTGGTGCCCCCACCTCCCCATCCCTGCAGCTCCCCTTTTCCTGAAACACTGGCCACTACGGATGAGGGTGGGATCCCCGGGTGGACACCCACCTCCACTCCCGACCCCTGGGGTGCATTTGTGGCAGAGCCAGGACAGACTGTGGGGCATGGGGGAGGCAAGAGGCAAGGGTCCAGGTCCGCGAGGGTGGGGAGGAAGGGTAGAGTGGGGGATGGGGTTTACAGGGGGGGTTGGGGGTGTGGGAGCACAGGTCGGCCACTCAAGTGAGCTGCTGGGAGAAGCTGTAGGCTGTGACTCAGGGTGCGCGCCACCAGGAGTCTGAGGACCAAGGGCCGGAACCAAGTCAGGGCCACAAGCAGGCCAGGGGCACAACAGCTCCGCCAGGTGACTGCTAGAGGCTCCGCAGGTCCCAGCCAGCAGGCCATGTTTGAAACCCAGTGCGGACGCGTGGTGGAGCTGCGCACAGCCTCTGCTCCTCCTCAGCCACCACCGCAGCCTCAGTGGCCTCCTAACCTGTGGCCGCCGCCGCCTCAGCAGCCACTGCCTCTGCCATGCTCCCCACACCGGGACCTCAGACTCAGGGCCACCATGCTGGGCACCTCCGAGGGGCTGCGTGTGGCGAAGTGCCTGCCATGCAGGCTCCGCATGCTCTGCGCTCCCGGCCAGGACCCACACTATGATTGGAGCAGCCGCCAGCCACTGAAGCCATTTCCACGGGTGCTGGTGCTCATGCTCCCTCTTCTCCCAGCTCTCTCTGGGCCCTACACTCCTCTCCTGGGTCCCCCCGCACCTGCTGCACACACACCCCTGCCTCCTTGGGCCCCTGGCCATTGCTGCCACCAAAGTGCGCTCCTGGGCCCTGCCCCCTCCTCCCCTGGGCCCCACCCCCCACCCCTGGTCACAATTGCAGCCCTGACTGGGCCCTGAGGCTTCTAGACCATGGCAATTGCAGCCTTACCTCAGCTGAGCACTAACCCTCACCCCCAGTACCGGCCCAGGGATCGAATCTCCCCTCAGCCCCACCAGTGGAGGAGACTCTCCTCCATCCTCCTCCACTCCACACACCAAGCAGGTACATGGTGACACTGGTGTGTGTATGTGTGTTTGTGTTTGTGTGTGTGTGTGTGTGTGTGAGTGTTGGGGATAACCACCTCTCAAGGACTCAGATCATAGCACCCCTTGGGATGACTCAGCACACAGCACACTTCCAAAATCAGCACAAAGCACCCTGGGTAAATGACTCAGCACACAGCTCCCTTTGAAGGACTCAGTATGTAGTATGCTGAGTACTCTATCCAGCACCCTTTGAAGGAGGGAGTCTGTAGCCCAGAGTGTAAAGGACGCAGTGCATGGCCACTTTGAAACACTCAGCACATAGCACTCTTTCCCAGGTACTCATCACACCCTGTGATGAAGCACATTGTGTAAAACACCCAGGGCACAGCTTCCCTAGATAAACTCAGCACACAGAACAATTTTAAAGACTCAGCACATACCACACTGTGGAAGCTCTCAGCACACAGCACCATTTGAAGGACAGTACAGAACACCCTATGGAAAGGACTTGGCACACAGCACTCAAAATACACCTCATCCCTCTCTTCTCAATGGCTCACAAATAGCAGGACCCTTTAGGATGCATTAGCACACCACAACTTTTGAAGGATTCAGCATACAATACTTTGTGTAATGGACTCAGCACAAAGCCCCCTTTAAAAAAAACCAGGATGGCCCACTCTTCTCAGGGACTCAGCACATAGCACCCTTTGGGATGACTCAGCAAACAGCATATTTTTGAGGACTCAGCATGTAACTCCCATGAGGGAAGGACCCAGTAAATAGCGCCCTGTGAAGGACTCAGCACATAGCTGTATGTCACAAGTTCAGCTGTCATTAGAATTAGGGTGCTTTCTTCAGTATCACCATTCTTCAGAAACACTTCACAAATCCTACTAGTTCACATTTAGACAAGCTGTGTTTTATGGGGAAAGTCAGCTGGGGGTCTTGAACTCAAAGCTTGGGGGCCCTGTCCCTGAGCTCTTTGGTTCAATGCTAGAGCTCTACCACTTGGAGGCACAGATCCAATTTTGTTTTTTGGGTTTGTTCTTTGACGGGTCTTATGGTGATAAGTAAGGCCAAGTTGGGGTATCCGTGGGCAAAAGCTCTTAGCTCAGCCTGGAGCTGACCTCTCCCTTCCCTGTGTCCCTGGAAAGCTGGGCCTCCTGGAGCTCTCTTGGCCTAGGGTGGAACAGACCTGCTCTGGCATCAGCCATCAGGGTGAGCAAAAGTCAGCTTGGCTCTGGTCACTTCCCCAAATTGAACTCTAGAGGATAATGGCATGAGACGGCATATTCTGCGTGTGGCCACCAGGGGGCAGGAGTGGCCCACAATAGGGATTGTACTTGAGAGTTGTGTTTACTCTTGCTTCCCTGGGGCCCCCATCATGATTGAAAGCCACCCTGGACAGGAAAGTCCTTGAGACTCTTACCTACAATTAACCATCGAAAAGCAAGTGGGCTGTGGCTCAAGTGGCACAGCACTAGTTTTGAGCAAGAAAACTCAGGGATAGAGCCTAGGCCCTAAGTTCACACACACACATACACACACACACACACACACACACACACACACACACACACACACACACACACACAAACCCACACACCACATGCATGCAAAATCAGAGATTTCTACACTGCAGTCTTTGGGTATTCTCGACTTTTTCCCCCACTAAGCCTGGTGGCTGCTGGCCTAGGTGTTTGGTGCATACAACATCACCTGGCATCTTCAATTTTGGGGGAACAGAATGGCTAGAAGTTCAACCTTCCCCCATCCCAGCTCCTTGATTGGGTCATGGTCTATCCAGGCCCTTTAGGACTCCTTTACAGACTCGCCAAGATTCCTTCAAAAGGCATCACATACTGGGCACTGGTGGCTCATGCCTGTCATCCTAGATACTCAGGAAGCTGAGATCTGGAGGATCATGGTGCCAAGCCAGTCTGGGCAGGACAGTGCATGAGACTCTTATCGATGAACCATCAGAAAACAAAAGTGGCATTGTTGCTCAAGTGGTAGAGTGCCAACCTTGAGAAAAAGAGCTCAGGGACAGCTCTCACAGCCAACAACAACACGGAGATGCAATGCATGCTGTCTTTGGGATTGGCATGGGCCAACTATAATTGGAATTAATTATAATTGGAATTAATCAAGTCCTCCAAGACAAAGCAGTACCTCCTTTAGTCCTGTGCTCCTCCATCTCTTCTCACCCCCTGGCCTTGTCCGTGCTTTGAGTCAGCATGGGTCTGGCTGGACAGGAGGACTCCAAGGAAGATCTCAGAGCAATCACCCCCACTTTCTTCTGCCCTGCTCACCCTGCTGCTTCTGCTCTTTGCCATAGACCTTCTTCCTGGAATCCATCCATGAGGTCATCACCACCAACATAGTGGTGAATGGTGGGTCTGGCCTAACTAGGGGCAGTGAGATGTGGAAGTAGGTCTGGGACTAAGAGCTTCCACTTTGGGTGTGGGCTGAGGCCTGGGCTGACCGTTATTTCATCCTGAGCCTTGCAGTGGTGGGGAGACAGTTTAGCCTTTACATTGAGTCAGGTAAGATCACAATCTGGAGGACCACTCATGTGGGGAAGGATGTGGGACTCAGGGGGCCACGGTTTTTGGTACTCTCTTGGGACTCCCCACTCCCTCTCTCATCCCTCAATGGTAGAAGAGAAACTTCAACTCAGGGTGTGGGAAGAGGGGGCAGGGGAATATTTTGGGATGAACCAGACTTGTGCTTCATATTCATCCTAGCCCCTACTTCCTATTTATGTGAGGAATGGCCATATGGGGTTGGGAGGGAGGAAAATGATCCTACCTGAGAATGTGGCTCAGTGGTAGAGTGTTCGCCTAGCATGCCTGAAGCCTTTGGTTCTATTCCACACAGAAAAAGCTGGAATGGGAGGTGGGGCCAGCCTTGATCAAAAAGAGCTCAGGGACAGTGGCCAGGCCCTGAGTTCAAGCCCCAGGCCTGGAAGAACAAATCTTTGTTTTTAGGGTTTTTTTTTTTTTTGCTTTGAAAACAATTTATTCTTTGTGATAAGCAAAACATAGGCCTCTTTCCTGGCCACCAATGGGCCATTAGATGTCCCTTGATGTGGAGCACATGGGCAGCCAAGATGGCGCTGGGAGAGAATAGAGTGGGCAGACCCCAATTGATCTGCCGATCAGTGCCTAACCAGCCCATGAAGGCTCAGGTGAATGATAGGGTGCGACCTTGACAGTGATTGGTTCCTCTTATTCCCTTGCCATGACACTGGCCCTTTTTGTCTTTAAAAGGGGCTACTCTCTGTTAATAAACGAGTTTTCTACCTGCTGGTTTTGGCTTCCCGCTGTGTCTGATTGTTTCCCAGGCTGAGGGAGGCTGGGGAACAGGCAAGTGCTGCACTTTCCTTTCCTCGGACCCCACCCATTTTTGTGGGGCCGACTAAGACCCAACACCTTTAGTTTGGGCCAACTCCCTTCAGCCTCTGCCCTACCCTACCCCCAGTTTAACCTTCCCGTTGCCCGGCAGATGGAGGCCTGAGAGAAAGCCACTTGGTCACCTACTTCTGGTGGCTGCCAAGGCTTTTGAGAGTCAGTATGTCACATAGAGAGTCATCATCCGCATCAATCTACAGGAGAAAGTGAGGGAGCACTCCTCCCTTGAGCCTGGGAGCTGTGGGCGGATCTGGATGTGGGGCATCTGGAGCAGGACATATTCCTTGAGGGAGTACACTATGGAGTCGGGAACCCTGACCTCTCCTCTGGCAGGTTCCAGGCTGTCTTCAAGTTGCTTCTGAAGCAGCTATGGGGAGGAGGGAGGGGGTTCTGCCTGTGCTGGCATCTGGAGACTGCTGTCTGTGCCTTCCCTGGCCAGGAGTAACAGCAGCTCCCACAGCACTCTCCTCTTCTCCATCTTCTCCTGGGACAGCCAGTGCATGCACTGGGCTTTCTCCCATCACAGCTCATTCAGGACCAACATCTGCTCTTTACATACCATGAGGGACTCCTTGATAGTTTGGATGTGTGCTGGCTGCATCAATGGGGGAGTTCACCTGCTGGACTCTGGAAATCCACCTCATCAGGCAGGTCATGGATGAAGCAGATTTTCTTCTCAGATGCCCGTGTCCTGCTTCCCATCCCCGTGCATGCTGTGGTGGCAGCTCATGGGGTTGAGGGCCTATGGCTCCAGCTCAGTCTGACTCCCTGGGTCGGCCAGGGGGTGCCTGCAGCTGGCCTGCCATTCTTGTGTGAGGAGTTTCCCCCTGTGGATCTCATCCTCCAAGAGCCCTCTCAGAACCATGTCACTCCTGGTCTGGGGGACATCTCCATCCTATGTGATGGTCACATGGGGGGGGGGATTCGCCTCCTTACCTTTTGCTTCAGGGCTCATGCCTTCCCCTTCCCCAGGGAAAGCCAGGAAGCTCAGCTGGGTCTGCAGGCACTCCTCCTGTGATCTGGTGGCTTCCAGGCCCTTGAGAGTGTCCTGCCAATTCGGGGACATCACCTGGTCCCTCTAGTTTGTTGACCCCTGCACTTGCTTCTGCTGCTCCGCAGTTGGGTCTGCCTCTCTAAGTGCTGCTGCAAGGCCTCCTTCTCAGAGCACAGACGCTCATTGGAGACAATGTGCCATTCACAGGAGGCTCTGAACTCCTGCACTGGCCCAGGGACTGCTACTGCTGCTCCTGAGCTGCTTGGCTATCTCTCTCTCAGCCACCACTATCCATTTCTCTATATTCTTCTCTGAGCAGTCCTGCTGTTCCCACAGATGTTTCTTCATCTATTGCTCTGAGTCAAGGATGCTGGCAAGCTCCTCCTTCTCACTGCTCACCCTGTTGAGAGCGTTCCACAGCAGGGCCAGCTTTTCCTCCGGTTGTGCATCCCACACATATGCTCATCGTGGGGTCTCAGGGATCTCCTGCTGATCCTAGGCTTTCTCCTCCAGTCTCTACAGTTGCTCCTGCTGCTCCACGTTCTGAAGGCGGAGACTGGTTTTCCTGGACCTGGATGTGAAGTTGTTCCTCCAGGTTTTTCAACTCCATCTTCAGTACCCAACGCCCTCCAGCGTTTGTTGGAACTTGCATATTCTCTTCTTCATGTTGCTCTTCTGTATCTAGAGCACTTCCAGCTTCTCATGCAACTCTGTGTTCACTTGCTCCAGGTCATCAAAGTTTCTGGTATTTTCCTCGAGCTGAAGGGTCACACCATTTAGCTGTTCGAAGAACATTTTGGTCTCCTCCTTTGCAACAGTGACCGCAGAAACCGCTATCTCCAGCTCTGCCACATGCCACTCGGTAGCTTGCAGGCAGCTTGTGAGAGCTTTGTGATCCCTTTCTCTGTCATCAGTGGCCTGCTGCACTCGGGCCAGTGCACATTGTAAATAGCTTTCTGCTGAAACCAACCGCTGTATGGGTGCCTTTTGGATTTCTACCTCCATTTTTGGTGCTGCATATATCTGGTCTATCTTCTCCCTCTCTTACTCCCACTGACGCTGAGGGTCTGTCTTTCCCTACTTCAGTGGTTGGATCTTGGCAAAGAGTGCCTGGTTTCTTCTTTTCTGTCATCCAGGGTGGGCACCACATGCGGGTAGCACCTCTGTGGATCCTTGGTGGTATTGGGACCCTTAACACTCTGGACCCTGGTGGCTGTGACTGTGTCCAAAGGCAGGGGAGGCCCATGGTCGGCATCACCTTTGGCCGGACTCTCCATTCAATCTGGCTCCCCAGTGGTGTTTGTCTTGGGGATCCCTCCCTTTTTCTAGTTCTTTGTTTTCTTGAATGTTTCAGGTCTGTCGGGTGGATACTGCTGGTGTTTTTGTGGCACTTTCTTGCCCACAGTTCTCTCATTGAGTCTTATTGTTTCAGACATCTGAGTAATGAGACAGGAAAGTTGGGCTGGCCACATTCTCAGGCTCTAGGAAATCCTCTATTTTCCCACTCACCAATTAGGACATCATTTCTTATTCTACCTCAAAGTCATCTGGAGTCTCTTTCTTATCACTCAACCACCTCTACCTTCCTCAACTGCTGGTAGTGGTGTCAACCAACAGAGGGAATCCAGGTGTAACTGGGAAGCATGGAATGTGGGCATGGCCACTATTCTTGTATCCCATTGGTCAAAAAAACCATGAAAGAATGGGGGTGTGCCCAGAATACTGTGATGCAGACAGAATGGACAGAGTCAAGATGACAGCAGCCCTTTACCAGGAAACTCTGTCCAATCCATTTGGGGTCAAGAGGGAGACCTGCTTTAGCTAGATGGCTGCACAGATTGTGGTGTATGTCTGTTTGTTGCCAGTCCTGGACCTTGAACTCAGAATCTGGGCACAGTCCATGAGATGTTCTTACTCAAGATTAGCCCTCTACCACTGGAGCCACACAGCTCTACTTTTGCTTTGTTGGCATTGAGGTTGGACAGGGGTCTCAAGGACTTTCCTTCGTAGGGTGACTTTGTCCATGATCCTCCTATCACAGCCTTGTAAGTATCAAGGAGGACTGGTGAGAGCCACTGGTGCCTGGCTAATCATTGCTCGGGATTATGGCTTCCTCAGTAGCCTGCAAGCCTTCAGCAATGCAAGGTGAAGTATCCTTTGGAACCGGATCACTCAGACCCAGATGGCCATAGTGCAAAGGAAGAAAATGTAAAAACGCCATCACACCACTTTTTTTCTGTGCATTCCCCCGCCACCTTGCACAAGGCCTGAAGTTCTAGGATCCCAGGATAGACTGTGTTTTCAGCAGGTGCACCCCAGCCTATGGTGGTGAAAGCTGAGGCACGGTTGCCCTGACCTGATGTCAAGACCTTGCTTGGCAAAAAGAAAAAAGAAAAAAAAGCTCCCTGGCTTTCAATTCACGCCGTTTCTTCTACCTTTGAGTTTTAACTTAAGGCCTGGGTAACTCTGAAGCACGGTGGATGAAGGGGAAGCTCACCATGCTTGAAGACAAGAAAGTAAGGCCTGGTCCCTAGGCCTGAATTCAAGTCCCAGCTCTGGAAACATTCTATTTATATACATTGAAAGGTATGATTTGTACTTATGTATAAATGTTCAGTCCATGTCCTGTTTGTTGTGGTTATTTAATGTATTTTTGTTTTACTCATTTATTTTCCTTTTTTTATTGTGAAAATATTGTACAGAGGGATTACAATTACATGGGCAAAATAATGAGTATATTTCTTATAAAGCATTGTAGCCTCCTCCTTTGTTTCCCAGTCCCATCCCTTCCCATCATCCCCTCTGCCCCCACCCAATCCTTCCCACTCCATCCTGCCACCCTGCACCAAAGTTGTAAAGTTCGTTTTCGACATAACGACTTGTACATCTCATTGTTGCAATGGGTCCACCTGTATCCCTATTTAAATGAATTGTTTTTCCCTTCCCCTCCACAAATTATACCGACATCAAATACAGTGAAAGCCGGGGTTATACTGTGGGGGAGGGTCATTCAAAGCAACAAAGAAATAATTTTATAAATGTGTTAGAAACAATCACAAGAAAGAAAACATTTGAGCACATATCTTAGGGTTCATTTCCCCAACTTCACTTTAACTGACCTTTTCGGCTTGACTCAGTTATTTACTAGATATTGCAAATAAGTGAAACCATGGGACCTATGTTTCTTTGAGCCTGGCTTACTTCACTTAATAAAATTTTTGCCAAGTCTTTCCATTTGCTAATAAATGGGGCAATGTCATTCTTTCTGATGGAGACATAGAATTCCATTGTGTATATATACCACATTTTCTTGAACAATTCATCTACTGAGGGGCATCTGGGTTGGTTCCATATCTTAAATATACTAAATACTGCTGCAATAAAAATAGTCGTGCTCGTAGCGTTAGTGTGGTCTTCTTTGTAATCATTTGGGTAAATGCCCAAAAATGGGCTTGCTGAGTCATAGGGGGGCTCTATGTGGAGTCTTTTGAGGAACCTCCATACTGCTTTCCAAAGTGGTTGAACAAGTTTACACTCCCATCAACAATGCAGTAAGCTTCCGTTCTGTCCACATCCCCTCCAGCAACTGCTGTTATTAGAGTTCTTGATTATAGCCATTCTAACTGGGTGAGGTGGTATCTCAATGTTGTTTTGATTTGCATTTCTTCTATGGCTAGGGAGGTTGACCATTTATTCATGTGTCTATTGGCTATCCTTCTTTCCTCTTCAGAGAAGTTTCTCTTTAAGTCTTTTGCTCACTTATTTATTGGGCAATGGTTTCTTTGCGAATTTGTTATTGGGGGTTTTAATTTTTTGAGTTCCAAGTATATTGCAGATGTGAGATTTTTTATTGACTGTGATGACACACATTCCATTTATGATATTGATGACAACCCATCACATAGTATCTAGATTTGTACATGTGTTCTTCATCATGTCTGACATCCAGGACTTTCAGAGAAAAGGAAAACAGGTATCACACTCAGCTTCTTACTCCGTGATCCAATTGTTGGCAGTGCTGGGATCTAATCTCAGGGCCTGGCAGACCCAATTCAGACCCTGAATCGGTGTGTCAACACGGCAACCTCTAGCCAATGAAGCTGCCAGGGCATTTCCAGACTTTGAGATTGAGGTGCAGGGGTGGACAAAATAGCCATACATGGATAGACAGGTGGTAGAACACCAATGAATATATATTTGTACAGAGTGCCAGAGACATCTACCTAGGATTCAATGACATCAACTACGTTCCTACTAACTCTTAGGTCTTTATTATGCCACCATTGAAGGAATAGTATTCTTTTCATGCTTAATAAACCATTCGTTAAGATGAATCATCCTCCTAGGATCATTGCATCTAATTTTGGACTAGACCAATACACGCAGAAACTTCTCATTCAGTCATGAGTTTGCTAAAATTTCATTGTTATTCCCATGCATAGGAACAAGTATCTTGTGATCTCCCCCACTGGTAGGTGTCAGGACCAGGATTCAAGCTCAGGGCCTGTTTTGCTGCATGGGCCTATGGCTTCCCTGATAGCCCATTAGCCTTCAACAATGCAAGGTGAAGTGCCCTTACAGCCGTGTAATTCAGACCCAGGGTGGTCACCGTGCAAAAGAAAATATAAAAAATCCATCCTGCGACATTTTTTCTGTCATTTTTCTGTCATTTTTTCCTGTCATTTTTCTGACATTTTTTCCTGCAAAGTTTTATAGCCTAGGATCCCAGGATTGGCTACGGGCCCCTGGGAGCTCGCCAGTCTGAGGTGATCGAAGCTGAGGCAGAATTGTCATGAACTGGAGTTCAAATCCCATGCTTGGCAATAATAATAATAATAATAATAATAATAATAATAATAATAATAATAATAAAACACCATGGCTCAGAACTCTCACCATTTTTCTGCCACCTCTGAGATTCCAACTCAGGTCTGGGTAACATTGTTGCACTGTGGGGAAAGGTGAAGCTCACCATCCTTGAAGACTACAAGCTCAGGCCTAGTCCCAGGGCCTGAACTGAAGCCCCAGCACTGGCAAAAATCATATGCTCACCTATTTTACACATAGGATCTCTCTTTACATAGCGATGTGGAATGCATCATGCATTCAGTGTAGTTATTCTTTTTATTGTGTGTCTTAGTCATGGATGCATTTTGTATTTTATTACATATGATGACAGCTATAACTGTGCTGACATGGATGGCAACTGATTCCCATGAATATAGAGTTGCTTATATAGCATACTGCATCCTAGCTGAGACCCAGGACTTTTACAGGACAGAGAAACAGTTGCAACGATTGGCTTCTCACATCAGAATTCATCTTTTGGCAGTGCTGGGATCTGACACGGGGACTGGCAGGACCAATAGGCAAATGGGTCCAGGTAAGCACAACAGTATGTGAGCCACTAAGGAGCTAGATCGTTTCCAGGACCTGAGATTGAGCCCCGCAAGGGGGCGGATAGGGGGGAGCACAATAGTCATCCATTCAAAATCTGAAGGTAGTATGTAAATAAGTAAATATTTGTATAGAGTAGGAGAGATGGCGACCAGTGATGGAATCTAATCTACCTCGTGACTAATGATCCTTGCATCTTCCCCAATGCCTCCATTTTATGACTGTGATGATTATGGCCATGTTTCATCAACTCTTCATTAAAAAATAATCGATACCCCATGAGTCTTGCCTATCATTTCCTACTTGCATCAAACAGGAACTACTCATTCAAAGATGAGATCAATCGAATTCCATGACTCTTCTTAGGTCTGCACATGAGTATCTCAGGATCTCCTGCCATTCCCTCAATGTGTGGGGGCTGACCGGGAATTGAACTCGGGGCCTAAGTTGTTGGGTCGGCCTCTGGCTCTTCTGATAGCCAACAGACCATCAGCCACACCAGGTCACCTTCACTCTGCAGGCCACCATGTTTGGACCCAGCATGGTTAGCATGCAAAGGAAAATAAATGTAAAAGTGCCAGGTGGAACTTCCCACTGCTTTTATTCCCCTTGCAGCTATTTTTTTCCAGCAAACCCCGGGATCCTAGGGTCCGAGGTCTGTGGGTCCAGAGGCTGCAGCCTAGGATGATCGCAGCTGAGGCAGAGTTCCCATGACTTGAGTTCAAGTCCCGGGTCTGGCAAAAAAAAAATCTAAAAATTATGAATGAAGCACTGTAGCTAAGAACTCACAGTGTTATACTGCTAGAGCTGGGATTTGAACTCAGGTTTGGGGAACCCCTTTGCACTGTGGGAGAAGGGGAAGCTTACAATCCTTGAAGACTAGAATGTCAGGCCTGGTCCAGGGCTTGATTTGAAGCCCAAGCACTGGACAAAATAACAAGCCCACCTCTTTTGTACATAGGATCTCTATTTACATACAGGTGTGGTATGCATCTTGCATTCAATGTAGTTATCTTTTTTTGAGTGTTATTCATGGATGTATTGTGTATTTTATTGAGTATGGTGACAGGTATATCTGTGCTGACATGGATGACAATTATTCCCATGGCTATAGAGTTGCCTATATAGCATTCTCCATCCTCGCTGAGGCCCAGGACTTTCACAGGACAGGAAAACAGGTCCATCGATGCGCTTCTCACATCAGGGTGAAGCTTTTGGCAGTGCTCGGATTTGAACTCAGGTCCTAGCATGCCCAATTGGTGAATGGGTCAATTTGAGCACACCAGCCTGTGAGCCAATACGGAGCTAGGATGTACCCAGGTCCTGAGACTGAGCACTGCAAGCTGGGATCAATATAGTCATGAATTCATAATTTAAATACAGGATCTATATTATCATACATGGATGGGTGACATCTTGCATTCAGTGTATTCGTTCTCTTTATTTTGTGTCTTATTCATGGATGCAATGTGCATTTTATTGATTATGATGACAGATATAACTGTGCTGACATGGATGGCAACCCATTCCCTTAGGTATAGGTTTGCTTATGTAGTAATCTCCATCCTCCCTGAGATCCAGGTCTTTCTCAGGACAGGAAAACAGATGGATCGATGGGCTTCTCACATCAGGATAATCTTTTTACAATGCTGGGATTCAAACCCAGGGCCTAGCAGGCCCAATTGGTGAATGGGTAAAAGTGAGCACACTAGCCTGTGAGCCACTAAGGAGGTAGGCCAGTCCAAGGACCTAAGATATAACCCTAGGAGGAGGGGATTGGGAGGGGTGGGAAATAGTCATGCATTTATAAGTGCAAGTTAGTATGCAAATGAGTACATATTTTTATAGTGTAGGAGAGATGGCGACCTGTGATGAAATCTAACTTGTGACTACCAATTCTTGGATCTTCCCCGATGCCTCTATTTCATGACTGTGATGATTATGGTCACGCTTCATCAATTCTTCATTAAAAATAATCGATACCCCATGAGTCTTGCCTATCATTTCCTACTCACATCAAGCAGGAACCACTCATTCAAGGATGAGATTGATTGCATTCCACAACTCTTTCTAGGTCCGGAAACGAATGTCGCAGAATTTCCGGCCATTCTCTCGTCGTAACAGGGCTGACTGGGATTCGTCCTCGGGACCTCCACTGTCTGGTTAGCCTGTGACTCCCCAGACAACCAGCAGGCCTTCAGCCATGCCAGGTCACCTTCACTCTGCAGGCAGCAATGTTCTGACCCAGAATGGTCACCATGCAAAGGAAAATAAACATAAGAGCTCCAGGTGGAACTTCCTGATGCTTTATTTCCCCTCCCGGCTTATTTTTTTTAAAAACAAGCCCCAGGGTCCTAGGGTCCAAGGAGGGGCTGTGGATCCAGAGGGCCTAGGATGATCAGAGCTGAGGCAGAGTTGCCACTACTTGAGTTCAAGCCCCGGGTTTAGTAAAAAAAAAAAAAAATTAAAAAACTATGAACGAAGAACCCTAGCTCAGAATTTTTGCCATTTTACTGAGAGAGCTGGGATTTGAACTCAGATTTGGGTAATTCTGTTGCATTGTGGGGGAAGGTGAAGCTCACCATCTTTGAAGAATAAAAGGTCAGGCCTGGTACTGGACCTGATTTGAAGCCCCAGCACTAGACAAGCCCACCTCTTTTAAACATAGGATCTCTATTTACATACAGGTGTGGTATGCACCTTGTTTTCAGTGTAGTTAATCTTTTTATTTTGTGTCTTATTCATCAATGTATTGTGTATTTTATTGAGTATAGGATGACATATATAACTGTGCTCACATGGATGACAACCTATTCCCATGGGTATAGAGTTGCCTATGCTTTCTAGATCCTAGCTGTGACCCAGGACTTGCACAGGATTGGAAAACATCTGCAAGGTTTGGAATCTCACATCAGGATGAACCTTTTGGCAATGCTGGAAGTTGACCTCAGGGCCTAGCAGAACCAACTGCTAAATGGGTCCACATGAGCACAACCTCTTGTGAGCCACTAAGGAGCTAGGCCATACCCAGGACCTGAGATCTAGCCCCGGGGTGTGGGTGGAGCACCATATTCATTCCATTCATAAGCTGAAATTAGTATTCTAATAAAGGCCTGTTTGTATAGCATAGGAGATGTGGCGAGCTGTGTTGGAATTCTATCTTCCATGTGACTCTTGGATCTTTCCCAATGCTTCGATTTCCTGAATGTAATTATTGTCACACTTCATGCAGTCTTAATTAAGATCTTGCCTATCATTTCCTATGCGAATCATGCATGAACTTCTCAACTCTTCCCTAGGCCTGAATTCAAGCAGAAGTACTGAAAAACATAACATTTATAGACATTTTAAATATTTGAGTTATATCTCTATATTCTTTTTAAATCGTGTTTGTTGGAGTGATTAATTATATTTTATTATTGATTGATTGATTGATTTAGCATTTATTTTATGGACTGTGAGTACAACTATAACATTTATTACATTTGTCCCAATCTATTCCATAGCATATAGCTTTGCATACATAATATTTACATCATACCTGACACCCAGCACTTGCACAGAAAAGGAAAACAGGTGTCACACATGGAATCTTACACCAGGAAGAAACTTTTGGCAATGATGGAATCTTGACTGAGGGACTAGGAGGCCCAATTCATGAAGGGGTGAGCATCAGCATGGCAGCATCTAGCCCATGCAGGTGTCAAATGGATCTGAAGACCTGGGATCGAGGTCCAGGTTTGGCCAAAATAGCAAAAATGTTCTATGCAGATGATGGTATACAAATAAATATTTATTTAGATATTTACATATGGCCAGAAATGTCTATTTAGTATTCAATGACGCATACTACGCTCCTAGAGATTCTCAGGTCTTTAGTGAGGACTCCATTTAATCAATAGTATTCTTTTAGTGCATAATAAACTATGAATTAAAATCAGTCCATGTCTTGTGATCATTGGGTCTAATTTTCTGCTAGACTGATTGATGAACTACTCATCGAACCATGACATTGTTCACATTCCTCTGGTGCTCCTATGGATAGGCAATAGTTTCTTAGGCTCCCCAGCCCTTTGTAAGTGGCATGACTGGGATTCAAACTCAGGACCTAGGTGTCCAGGTTGGCATATGCCTTTGCTGCCAGCCTGCCAGCCTTCAACAGTGCCAGGTAACCTACAGGTTGCAGCCGTGTCATTTGGAACCAGGATGGTCACCATGCAAGGAAGGAAAACCAAGAAACCGCCAACCATCCACAGATCGCCGTTTTTTTCGGTGCTGTTTTCATTTTGTTTTCCTGTCAGCCCCCGAGGCGTACCATTCCATGATCTGCTGTGGGTCCAGAAGCTGCACTATCCCAGCCTAGGGTGATGGAATCTCAGGCAGTGTTGCCACAACCTCAGTTCAAGCCCCGTGATTGGCAATCAATCATTCAATAAAATTTAAAAATATTAAAAATAGCCAGGGGCCAGTGTCTCACACCTGTAATTCTAGCTACTCAAGAGGCTGAGGATTGTGGTTCAAATCCAACCCAGGATGTAAAATCCATGAGATGCTTATCTCCAATAAAGCACTAGAAAACCAGAAGTGGTGCTGTGGCTCAAGGGGTAGTGCACTCGCTTTGAGCTGAAGAGCACAGGGTCAGCGCCCAAGACCAGAGTTCAAGCCCCACACATTAAGCTCCCCAGCTTGGCATTCATACCTTTTATTTTTCCTGTAAGACCTGGGATTTGAACTCAGAGTCTGGGTAAATCTAATGCACCATGGGGGATGGGGAAACGCACTATCTTTGAAGACAAGCAATTCAGGCCTGTTCCCTAGGCCTGAATTCAATCCCCAGTCCTGTTAAAGTAATATTCATCCACATTTGAAATAATGATTAATATCTACATGCTTATGTTTACTGCATATTATTTTACTGTGTATTCATTTTATTTTTTGCACTATTCATTCATTCATTATTTATATTGACTATTATTACACTTATAACATGTATAAAATGGATTACATCTTATGAGAACTATACAGATTAGCATATGTATTATATATCTTACTTCAGACCCAGGGCATTCACAGAAATTCTATAGTAGATGATCCCATGCTTAGAAAAACAGAAAGAATCCATCAACCAAAGTCGAATTCATCCCTAGACACCCCAGTGGCTCACATCTTTAATCCCAGCTATTCAAGAGGTGAGAACTGGAAGATGAAGTTTCAAAGCCAATTCTGGCAGAAAAGCCTGAGAGACGACATCTCCAATTAACTGGCAAAAAGCCAGGCTACAGGAATGGCTGAAGTGGTAGAAAATCAGCTATGAACAATCAAGCCAAGAAAGAGGAAGCTCAATTCAAGTGCAGAGAGAGGTGAGTAGGGGAAGAAAGCAGAGAGAAATCCTCCAAAAACAGAGAACAAAACAACAGTACACACATCACACCTAATTTATGGTACCAACAAACTGAAAATAAAAAATCAAGCTTGTGCAGTTGTATAACTTTACATGAGCACATATGCTTTTAGGTACACTTCTAAGCTATGTTTTAATAATATATATGTAGATATATTAAAAATATATATGTAGATATATATATATATATCTTTAAATAAACTAAGAATCTAGCCAATGAATAAATACTTCTGAATTAGTGCCTTAACCATGGCATTATAAATTATTTCTATTAAAATTGTATTCCAAGTTTCTTTCCTCAGAATCAATCTTTAAGAAGTTTGTTCATGCACCAGGCAACAGTGGCTCACGCCTATAATCCTAGCTACTTAGGAGGCTGAGATCTGAGGATGGTGGTTCAAAGCCAGCCTGGGCAGGAAAGTCCGTGAGACCCTTATCTCCAATAAACTGAAAACCCCACTGTGGCTCAAGTGGTAGAGCACTTGCCATGAGTTGAAGAGCTGAAGGTGGCCAGCCAAGCTCAGAGTTCATGCCCCACAACCGATAAAAAAAAAAAAAAGAAGAAAGAAGTTTGTTCATACAGATCATAAAATTCTAACCTTCTGAGCTTTAGGAAACTTGCCTTCCTTTTCTTCCAGGGTCTTATGCTCTTTAGGCAAGTACTCCACTACTGAGCTACATCCCAGTCCCAATGGTTTTGTTTTTCAGTTTACAATTCACTTTATTCCCAAAATGCTTACAAGTACCTACTGTCCTTACAGAAGTGAGTTTTTATTCAGAAACCCAACCTTTTGTGGTATGAGGACTTCCCTAGTGTATTTTGTGGTAGGCACTG
This sequence comes from Dipodomys merriami, assembly GCF_024711535.1. Lineage (NCBI taxonomy): Eukaryota > Metazoa > Chordata > Mammalia > Rodentia > Heteromyidae > Dipodomys > Dipodomys merriami. Next base: position 918,865 of record NW_027202926.1, on the reverse strand, counting down.
ATGAAAACTCACATGATACAATTGCAGAGAGTTTATAGTTATAGAAATAACTCTAAATAGAAATAACATCAACTGTCCCTCTAGGGAGGAATGATGTACTCATTTTCATTCTCACTCTTCGTGGCAGATGGTCAAAAGGGAAACATCAATGTGCTATGCTGAAATATAAGTGTATAAACCCCTTTTTGAAAAACTCTCATGTTATAAAATCAAAATGTATGAAATAAAGGTGAACTTTAAAGTGAACTTTAAAAAATATGAAAAAAAGCTAATGAAGCTCCCAGGCTTGGAATGTGTGCTATTTTTCATCTGCAAGCCCTGGGATTTGAACTCGGGGTCTGGGTAACTCTGTTGCACTCTGGGGGAAGGGGAAGCTCTCTATGCTTGAAGATCAGAATATCAGGCCTCTTCCCCAGGCTTGAATTCAGGCCCCAAACCTAGAAAACATAGTCCTTACATGTATTTTAAAGATAGGATTGAACTTCCAGACAGGTGCTCAGTCTATATCATGTTTGGTGTGGTTATTCATTGTACTTTTTGTTTTATTCATTTATTTACTGTTTATTTTATTGACTGTGATGACACCTAACCATGTATTACATTATTTACACGCTATCACATAGCATTTAGATTTGTAGACTTGTTCTCCATCATGCCTGACACCCGCACTCTCACAGAAAAGGAAAACAGGTGTCACACTTGGCTTCTAACTCCAGGAGGAAATTTTTGACAGGCTCTGAGATCAAGCCCCAGGCGTGGCCAAAGTAGCCATACATGGATAGGCAGGTGGTAGTACACCAATAAATACATATTAATATAGAGTGCCAGCGCCGTGAATCTTGTATTCAATGACATCTGCTACGTTACTACCAAGTCTTAGGTAGTTATTATGACTCCATTGAAGGACTATTATTCTTTTCATGCCTAATTAACCATCAATTAAGTTCTATCAGCATCCTAGGATTATTGCATCTAATTTGAGTCTAGACTGCTGCACAAACTATTCAATCATGAGTTGGATACCATTCCATCAGAATTTCTATACACAAGCAGTAGTCTCTTGGGATCTTCTGCCAATGGTAGGTGTCAGGACCAGGATTTGAACTCAGGGACTGTGTTGCAGGTTTGGTCTATGGTTTCCTGACAGTCTGCCAGTCTTCAGCAATGACAGATCACCTGTGTGTGGCATTCATGTCATTCAGACCTAGGATGGTCACCATGCAAGGAATCAAAGCCAAGAAACTGCCTACCATGTGTGGCTTACGGCTTGTTTTAGTGTCATTTTCATTTTGTTTTCCTGTCCGACATTGGGTCTTAGGATTCCAGGATCAGCTTTGGTTCTGGAGGCTGCACCCCAGACTAGTGTGATGGAAGCTGAGACAGAGCTGTCACGATCTGAGTTCAAGACACGTGCATGGGAGAGTTCCGGGAAGATGGCGGAGGAGAAGCTGGAATCTGAACAAGCTCTCGCATAGAAAGTAGTTTTAGAGTACCAGTCAACAGTCCTAAGCCAGAGAATCACACCAAGTGTGCCATCACAGGACAGAGAGTTAGACAAGAGAGGGGAAGCCAAGGAAAGGCATCAGCTGCCGCTCCGGCGGCGGGGTCGCGGCAGCAACCACCGCCGTGGAGTCATACCTGTGACACAGAGAGTCGGGGACGAGCGGATTCTACTCAACAGCTACAAGAACCAACAAGGAGCGAACATCTTCATCCTGCTGTTTGCAGACCAGAGACGACCCAGGATCCAAGACTCGGCATGAGTACAAGCCCGACGTCCTCACTCCTCAGGGAGCAGAGGAAGGAAGGCCACCCCTCCCCCCCCAGCACCGGTGATCTCCATCTTGGATACCGACAAAGCTCGGAGGAGCTGCTAGCTCCAGCTCAGGCCTTGGAATAAAATGAGTCATTTAGCAGGTCACAAGAACTTAACGGCGAAGTGACCTGCCAGACTCAGCTCCATCCAGGGAAAAGTCACCCAGCTCAGGCGCCAGCCATCGGAGTGCCTTGCCTCACTGGGTAACCAGAGCCAGAAGCTGCCCCTCCCTCTAGCAGCCACCACAATCAATTGAAAAACAGAAACCCTGAGAATGGCTCCAGGCTGGGCGCTGTGAGCTTTATCACAAAATAGCCCCAGGGAAAAGCTACTGTTTGTTGAAAGGCCTCAAATCTACCCAGAACCTAGCCTCATCACCACATCCCCCTCTTTTGTGACTCTCAAAGCAGACCACCCTCCCAGAAAACTAACCTGGGAGGGGGATCTCAAAATCTTGGGTAAAGCAGAGCATTTTTCTGCCTCTTCCAACCAACCGACTTAAGAAACCAATCAAGCCACAGGACCTCAAGCTGACCAGAGACTCCAACAAGAGGCTGGTTGCAGACAAAAGGGAGATACAGGATTCTTCCCACTCCTCCCCCCCCAAAAAAAAAAAAATCAAAAGACTTTTTTTTTCTTTTTCTTCTTCTTCTTCTTTTCTTTTTTTTGCTTGTTTTTTTGTTTTTTGTTACCTTATATATATATATATATATATATATATATATATATATATATATATATAAATTTTTTTCCCTTCTAAAACTTTTATTAATCTTTAATCTTTGCCTCTTCTGAAAAAATAATTGTTTTCCAGTAACTTTTTTTTTTCTCATCTTATAATTTTTATTTTAGGAATACGTGAATGAGAGTTTTCCTTTCTTTTCTTGTCTTCTTTCTCTTTTTCTTTCTTTCTTAATTATCTTTTTGTTTTTTATCTAGCTCTACTGAACTTCTGATCTTTTTTTCCCCCTTTCCCATCCTTAAAGCTTTTCACATCTCCTCTATGTCCCTCCCCTTCTCTGAACATATTCACATTCCTCTCTAAATATACGGTCTTTTAACCTCTATAATAACATTAATTTTTACGTTTCTATTCTTTTTCTGGTCTCTCTTTATTCCCCTTTCCGTCTCTTCTTTTTTTCTCTCTCTCTACTTGCATCCTACCCAACCCATTTCCTGCACTGTGATTAGGACATAGTTAACTCTCCTTGTGCCTTCCCACACCAATCTATTCCTATTTTTTACCCACATCTCTCCCTAATCCTAATAATTTCTGGTTTTCCAAATTCTTTTCTGCGGTTCGAAGTCCTTTAACATATAGTCGTTTGATGTTGAATAGATGTATCTGTTGAACTAGATTGTATCTGTAGACTATTGACTGTACAAATGCAAATTTTGGTTGATGGTTGCCTTAAGATAGTGTTCTAGCACAAAACTCGTGCAATCTTTTTCTCAAATGGGCCGAGTAAGCCGGAAAAACACAAGAAAAATGGCAAATTCGGGTATCTCAATTCCCAACCTTGATAATCAGGGATTAGAACAGATAAAGAATAATCCAGAGGAGAGTTCCCAAATAGCTCTACAAACACTAATAGCAAACATGATAAATGAGAAGTTTGACAATGTACAAAGGACTCTGTATGAGCGTGATAGTTAGAGAGAGGAGGCATCCCAGAAGTTTATACAGGAATATCATAAGCGTGAGGAAGCTTCTCAAAAACTGGTACAGGATTTGCGTGAATAACTTGAGAACACTCAAAGAGAAAGGGAGGAATGGCGTGAGCAGGCAGAGAACACTCAAAGAGAACTGCAGAAAGCCCACAGAAGGGAGGAAACTAATCAAAGAGTAATTCACGAATTAAGAGACCAGGTAGAGAATACACAAAGATCACTAAAGGCATTCATGGAATACATTAACAAAGAGCTGAAGGAAGTCACGGAGACCACAAAGGGAATGCTGAATGGAACCCAACAGAAGGAATGGCAGTCCAAAGAAACCATAACCAATCAACTAAGTGATTTTAGAACAAACACTGAACACCAAATTAAGGAAGTAAAGAAATTCATACAAGACCTAAAACAGAGCTTCAACAAAGAACTTGAAGCCATCAAAGCTGACCAATTAGAAGGAAAAGAAATAAAAAACAAAGTAGAGAGTCTTAACAGCAGGTTAGACCATGCAGAAGATCGAATCTCAGGGATTGAAGACAGCCGAGATATTATAGAGAAAGAACATACAACCATCCAAGACAAGTCCAAGAAATATGATAGGTCTATCCAACACCTGGAAGACACCATCAGAAGGCCCAATCTAAGGATAATGGGTGTAGAGGAGCACCTAGAAACAGAAGTTAATGGTCTAGGAAATTTGTTTAACAGGATCCTAGCAGAGAACTTCCCAAACATACAAAAAGATAGGCCTATTCAGATACAAGATGCTTTTAGAACCCCAAATAGACCAGACCAGAATAGGACATCTCACCGTCACATTATAATCCACACAGGAACAACCCAGACCAAGGAAAAGATCCTTAAAGCTGTCAAGGAGAAAAGGGTAATCACCTATAAAGGGAAACCAATTAGAAATACCTCAGATTTCTCAGCAGAGACAATCAAAGCAAGAAGAGCCTGGAATGATGTATGCCATGCCCTAAAAACAAACAATTATCAACCAAGAATACTGTACCCAGCTAAACTATCCTTCATAACTGAAGGCCAAATAAAAACCTTCCATAGCAAAGAAAAATTGAAACAATACATCTCCACCAAACCAGCCCTGCAAAAGATTCTTAAAGATGTCCTACACATAGAAAACCAACAAGACTGCAACAAAGGCCAAGAAACTGCACCCAAACTGAGAATCCAAGAACCTTAGGAAGAACCCAGTTCTCACAGCCCCCCAGAAGGTGGATAACATGGCAGGAACTCCCAAATACCTCTCAGTCCTATCTCTTAACGTTAACGGACTGAACTCTCCAATTAAGCGACATAGACTGTCTAGTTGGATTAAAAAACAAGACCCTTCTATCTGCTGCCTGCAGGAGTCACATCTTGCCCGTAAAAACAAACATATTTTCAAGGTTAAAGGCTGGAACAAAATCTACCAAGGAAACGGCCCTCATAAACAGGCGGGAGTTGCAATCCTAATATCAGATAAAATAGACTTCAAATTAAAATTCGTGAGAAGAGATAAAGAAGGTCGCTACATACTAATTAAAGGATCTCTCTTTCAGGAGGATATTACAATTCTAAATATCTATTCGCCAAACAATGGAGCACCCAAATTTATCAAAGAAACACTACTTTCCCTCAAATCCCATATAGATCCAAAGACATTAATTGTTGGGGATTTTAACACACCACTCTCCCCACTAGATAGATCAACTCGGCAAAAACTCAACAGAGAAACCGCAGATCTAAACAGCTGCATAGATCAACTAGACTTAACAGACATTTACCGAACATTTCACCCAGCAGCATTAGAATACACGTTCTTCTCAGCAGCACATGGAACGTTTTCTAAAATAGACCACATTTTAGGCCACAAAGCAAACTTGTCTAAATTCAGAAACATTGAAGTTATACCTTGCATTCTCTCTGACCACAAGGGAATAAAATTAGAACTCAACACCAAAAGCCACCAAAGAAAGTCCGGTATCACATGGAAGCTGAACAACACACTGCTGAATCATGAGTGGGTCATGGAAGAGATTAGAAAGGAAATTCAAATGTTCATGCTTTTCAACAAAAATGAACACACAAATTACCAGCTCCTCTGGGACACAGCAAAGGCAGTACTCAGAGGCAAGTTTATAGCTCTGAGCTCCTACATCAACAAATTGGAGAAATCTGAAACTAACAATTTAATGACACATCTAAACCTCCTTGAAAAAGAGCAGCAAGATAAACCCCAATCCAGTAGACGGAAAGAAATAATCAAAATTAAATCAGAATTAAATGAATTAGAATCCAAAAAAAGTATAGAAAGAATCAACAAAACAAAGAGTTGGTTCCTCGAAAAACTTAACAAAATTGACAGACCCTTAGCAAACCTTATCAGAAAAAGGAGAGAACACACCCAAATTAATAAACTCAGAGATGAGAATGGAAACATCACCACGGAAACAACCAAGATTCAGAACATTATAAGGGAATACTTCTCAAAACTTTATGCTAATAAGTTTGAGAACTTGACAGAAATGGACCTTTTCCTAGCAAATATTGACATGCCAAAACTAAACCAAGATGAGTTAAACCAGCTTAACAGGCCCATATCAAGCATTGAAATAGAAACAGCAATAAGAGACCTCCCAGCTAAGAAAAGTCCAGGACCAGATGGTTTTCCAGCGGAATTTTACAAGGCCTTCAAAGCAGAGCTCACAACAATACTCCTCCAACTCTTCAATGAAATTGAAAGAGAAAGCTCACTACCGAACACATTCTATGAAGCCATCATAACCCTCATCCCAAAACCAGGCAGGGACTCATCAAAGAAAGGGAACTATAGACCCATTTCTTTGATGAACATTGAAGCAAAACTTCTCAACAAAATTTTGGCCAATCGACTTCAACAATTCATCCAAAAAATCATACACCATGATCAAACAGGATTCATTTCAGGGATGCAAAGCTGGTTCAATATACGCAAATCAATTAATATTATTCACCACATCAACAGGAGCAAGAATAAGAACCACATGGTCATCTCAATAGATGCAAAAAAAGCATTTGACAAGATCCAACACCCCTTTATGATGAAGGTTCTGGAAAAATTAGGAATCCATGGAACATTCCTCAATACAATAAAGGCTGTATATGACAAACCTACAGCCACCATTATACTCAATGGTGAAAAACTAAAGCCATTTCCTCTAAACTCAGGAACAAGACAAGGATGCCCACTCTCTCCACTTCTCTTCAATCTACTATTACAATGCCTAGCTACAGCATTAAGACAAGATGCAGACATAAAGGGGATCCAAATAGGGAAAGAAGAAATAAAACTCTCCCTCTTTGCAGATGACATGATCTTGTATTTAAAGAATCCCATAGACTCCAATCCCAAATTACTCAAGCTGATTCAAACTTTGGCAAAGTAGCAGGTTATAAAATTAACCCCCAAAAATCAATGGCTTTTCTATATGCCAACAATGAGAAAAGTGTGGCTGAAATTAGGAAAGCAACTCCATTTGTAATAGCCACACAAAAAATAAAATACCTAGGAATTAACTTAACCAAAGAAGTGAAGGACCTCTATGATGAAAACTTTAAAATCTTGAAAAAGGAAATCAACACAGAACTTAAAAAATGGCAAAACCTCCCATGCTCCTGGATTGGCAAGATTAACATCGTGAAAATGGCAATACTTCCCAAGGCTATCTACAAATTCAACGCGATACCTATCAAAATTCCACCCTCATTCTTCAAGGAAATAGAGGAGGCAATCCAAAAATTCATATGGAAAAATAAAAGACCCCGAATAGCAAAAACGCTCCTCAACAGAAAGAACACTGCTGGAGGAATATCAATACCAAATTTCAAACTCTACTATAAAGCCATAGTAATCAAAACAGCTTGGTATTGGCATAAGAACAGACCTCAGGACCAATGGAATAGAATTGAAAACCCAGAAATGAACCTACAGACCTATAGCCATCTAATCTTCGATAAGGAAGCTAAAACAATAGAATGGAAGAAAGACAGCCTCTTCAGTAAATGGTGCTGGCAAAATTGGTTAACTACATGTAGAAAACTAAAGCTAGATCCTTATATATCACCCTGCACCAGAATCAACTCCAAATGGATCAAAGACCTTGAACTCAAAGCAGACACTCTGAAAACATTACAGGATGGAATAGGAGAAACCTTAGGTCTCCTTGGCTCAGGTCGAAATTTTCTGAATAGAGACCCGGAAGCACAACAAATCAAAGAAAGGTTGGACAAATGGGATTGCATAAGATTGCAGAGTTTCTGCAGGGCAAATGACATAGCTGGCAAGATCAATAGAAAGCCCATCGATTGGGAGAAGATCTTTACTAGCCATACAACGGACAAGGGTCTCATATCTAAAATATACTTGGAACTCAAAAAATTAAACCACCCAAAAACAAATCCTCAAAGAAACAACTGCCCAATAAATAAGTGGGCGAAAGACTTAAAGAGAAGCTTCTCTGAAGAAGAAAGAAGGATGGACAGTAGACACATGAAGACATGTTCAACATCCCTATCCATAAAAGAAATGCAAATCAAAACAACATTGAGATATCACCTCACTCCAGTTAGAACAGCAAAAATCAAGAACTCTAACAACAACAGATGCTGGAGGGGATGTGGACAGAAAGGAACCTTACTTCATTGTTGGTGGGAATGTAAACTTGTTCAACCACTTTGGAAAGCAGTATGGAGGTTCCTCAAAAGACTTCACATAGATCTCCCCTATGATGCAGCAATCCCACTTTTGGGCATTTACCCAAATGTTTACAAACAAGACCACACTAAAGCTACCAGCACAACTATGTTTACTGCAGCATTATTTACCATAGCTAAGATATGGAACCAACCCAGATGCCCCTCAGTAGATGAATGGATCAAGAAAATGTGGTATATATACACAATGGAATTCTATGCCTCCATCAGAAAGAATGACATTTCCCCATTTGTTAGGAAATGGAAAAACATGGAAAAAATTATATTAAGTGAAGTAAGCCCGGCCCAAAGAAGCATAGGTCCCATGGTTTCCCTTATTTACAATATCTAGTATAGGTATGAGTCAAGCGGAAAAGGTCAGATAATGTGATGTTAGGAAAATGAACCCTTAAATATGTATTTTAATGTTTTCGTTTCTTTCATGCATGTGTTTCTAACGCATTTATAAGATTATTTCTTTGTTGCTTTGTATGTCCCTCCCCCACAGTGTAACCCCCGCTTTCACTATATTTGATGTCAGTATAACATGTGGAGGAGATGGGGACAAACAAGTCGTTTAAGGATTCAGGTGGACCTGTTGCAACAATGAGAAGTACAAAATGTCATGTCTAAACCAGCTTTACAATGTCGGTGTGTGGGGGGAGGGGGGTATAATTGGGTGGGGGGAGGGGGGTAAAATTGGGTGGGGGGAGGGGGGAGGCGGGGAAGGGAAGTGAAGGGTAAACAAAGGAGGAGGCTGCAATGCTTGGTAAGAAATGTATGATGCATTATCCTGCCCATATAATTGTAGCCCCTCTGTACAGTATGTTCTCAAATAAAATAAAATACAATTTTTAAAAAAAAGACACGTGCATGGCCAAAAACAAACAAAAAAATTAAATTAAAACAATTAAAAAATTAAAACAATTTAAAAATTAAAAAAACAATTATTTATCTCCCTGTTTTGCAATTCATGCCATTTTTTTCTGCCAAGTCTGGGATTTGAACTCAAAGTCTGGGTAAATAGCAGCACTGTCGGGCTAGGGGAAATCACATCATATTTGAAGCCAAAAAAGTCAGTCCTGTTCCCTAGGCCTGAATTCAAGCCTCAGTCCTGCAAAACATACTCCTTGTATACATTTTATTTACATTTTAAAGACAGGATTTATACTTCCATATAGTCAGACAATATCATGTTTGGTATGGTTATTCATTTCATTTCTTGTTTTATTCATTTATTTACCATTTATTTTATTGACTCTTTTGACCCCTATCCCGTTTATTACATTGTTTACTTCCTATCTCATAGCATCTAGATTTGTAGATGTGTTCACTATCATACCTGACACCCAGGACCCTCTCAGAAAAGGAAAACATGTGTCACACTCGGCTTCTTACTCCAAGATTAAATTTTTGGCAGTGCTGGGATCTAAACTTGGGGCCTAGCAGGCCGAATTCATGAATGGGTAAGGGTGAGCATGGCATCCTCTAGCCAATGAAGCTGTGAGGTGGTTCCCAGGCACTGAGATGGAGCCCCAGGTTTGGCCAAAACAGTGATACATGGATTGGCAGATGGTGCCATACAATTAATACATATTGGTAAAGAGTGCCAGAGCCATCTATCTGACTGAATGACGCCTACTACATTCCTACCAACTCTTAGGTATTTATTATTCTGTCTTTGAAGTAATATTTTTCTTTCCATCCTTAGTAAACTATCAATTAAAATCAATCAGAATCCTAGGATTATTACATCCACTTTTAGACTCGACTGATGCATGAACTACTCTTTCAATCAGTATTCCTATGCATAGGAACGAGTCTCTTGTGATGTCCTGCCATTGGTAGGTGTCAGGACTTAGATTTTTAATCCAGGGCCTATGTTGACAGGTTGGCCTATGGCTTCCCTGATGGCCCACCAGCCTTCAGGAACAGTAGTTCAGCTGCATTTTGCAGCCATGTCATTCAGACTCAGGATGGTCACCCTGCAAAGAAAAAAATAACGTAAAACCCCCAGTCCCCTGCAGCTCGCCACTTTTTGTGCTGTCTAACTTTTTTTTTGTTCCTGCAACCTCTGAGCCTAGGATCCCAGGATCGACTATGGGTTAGAGGCTGCAGTCCAGTCTAAGGTAATTTAAGCTGAGGTAGAGTTGCCACGACCTGAGTTCAAGCTCCATGGTTGGCAAAAAAAAAGAATAAATAAATAAATAATTTATTTAACTAAATTGAAAAAAATCCCCTTGTTATGGAATTTCTGCCAGTTTTCTTTCCTAACCTGGGATTTGAACTCAGGATCTTGGTAAATCTGTAGCAATGTGAGGGAAGGTGCAGAGTTTCTACTACTTGAGTTCAAATCCTGTGCCAAGCCAAAAACAAAAAACAAAAATTAAGTCACTGACCTCAGCTGGGGGGGTGGGGGCATAGCTGTGGAGGTGGTAGGGAAGGGATGGCAAGGGGAAAACAAAGGAGGAGGCAACAATGCTCAATAGTAAATGTACTCATTAGTTTGTTCATGTAACTGTCACCCCTCTATACAACATTTTTACAACAAAAAAATGCACAAAAAAGGAAACAATTTAGAGCTCGGAGAAGCACTTTGCAGGTAAGGGAAGGATGTCTGAATAGATATACAAAATTATACACTGCTGTTTTTAAAATGTTCAGTATGGAACTGAATAAACATAACTGCTTCCATTAAAACTAATTAAGTCACTGTCTTGGAACTCCGGCTAGTATTTCTGCCACTGCTGGGATTAGATCTCACCATCCGGGTAACTCTTTTGCATGGTAGGTGAAGGGGAAGCTCACTGTCCTTGAGGAAAAGAAATTCAGGGTAGAGTTCACAGGGCCTGAATTAAGTCCCTATAATGGAAAATAATATTAATGTATATTTGTAATATATGTAACGTATTATATGTGTATGTTTAATACAAGCTATGTTTTTTTATTATTGATTTTGCATTTCTGTATTTCTATATTTTATTCATCTACTTATTTTTTTTGTATTAGTATTATTATACACATATTTATTACATTTTGCACATCTATCATAGAATTATACACAATAATTTAGGATATTGACTCATTTTTCATTAATACTTTATTAACTGTTGAAACATGATACATAATTAAATGGAGGCATTTGTCACAGTCTTCACATGTTTAGTGTCTCTCCCAAATATGAGCTTTGTCTTGTTTATCTTTAACACCTTCCTATAGGGATTTCTTTAGATGATTTATACTCAGGAGCCTTTCCTTGAGGATAGGCAAGTTGAGGGATAATACTGTAAGGGTGGGACTGGGAATGTGGTTTAGTGGTAGACAGCTTGCTCAACATGCATGAATGCCAGGGTTTGAATCCTGAGTGTCACATACTCAGAAAAAGCCAGAAGCTGTGGAGTGCTCAAGTGGTATATAGCACTAGCCTTGAGAAAAAGAAGCATGGAGACAGTACCCAGGCCCTAAGTTCAAGCTCCAGCTTGAACTGGCAAAAACAATAGGCCAGATGCCAGTGGCTCACACCTGGAACCCTATCTTCTCAGGAGGCTGAGATCTGAAGACCACAGTTCAAAGACAGCCTAGGCAAGGAAAGCCTGTTAGACTCTTGTCACCAATGAACCAGCAAAAGACCCCATGTGGTGCTGTGGCTCAAGTGGTAGAGTGTTCGCCTTGAGATGAAGGGCTTAGGAACAGTGCCCAGGCTTGAGTTGGAGACACACAATGGGAAAAAAGTGAGGGTTAATCAAAGTACTTTTCCTATTTGCTAATTAGGAGAACATTCTCTGGAAAATGATCGCTGACACTGATGTACACCAGAATTGGAGTCAGAGCTCAAGGTTCAAGTTTAGCAGATCCATATGCCCAGCCTCTCAGACTCTAGCATTATAACCTTGTGTCCTACAGGGTTCTGAAAGGTCCATTGTTGAAAGGCTTAATATGCTCCCCAAGCCCTTTGTGATAAACAGTTGACTTGTATTGTCAGTGTCATTACAGTTCTGACCTAGCAGAGCACCAGTAGCTAAGGTCTATCACCCTTGCTCAGGGAGCTGAGGTCTGAGGATCACAGGGTGAAGCCGGCCAGGGCAGGAAAGTCTATGACACTCTGGCGTCCATTTCTGCAAGGGCAGCTGTTCAAAAACTTCCTGGGTTTCCCTTGGTGATGAGACGTTACTTGAATTTGAGTTGAACTCAAGGCCTGGGCACTGTCTCTAGCACTCTACTACTGGAGCCACAGCACCAATTCTGGCTTTTTCTCTGCATGTGCTACAGAGGAGGGATCAAACCCTCTGCAGGGCTTCTTGCATGGCAGGGAAAAGCACTGTCTCACTAATCCACATTCCCAGCCCTCTCATCTTTTTCTTAATGGTAGTTTCTACATAAGTATGCTACCATTTTACATCCCCCAAGTTTAATTTTCTGAATACCCGTTATTTCAAAAACCCTGATCTTCTCTTCCCCTGCCTGATTTGTGACTGTTCCTGCCTTGGCCTCATAATAATATGCAAATAAAGACAGCTGAGATCTTAAGTTTGCATCATATAAGGACACAGGCCTGGAACTCTAGAAGAAAAAAAGCCATGGGCCTGAAAAGAAGAGAATGATGCGGTATGTGCAACAAGCCTATCTGAAAAATAAATCTGTACATAAAACGAGAAGCATTGCATACAATCAGGGAGGTAATATACACACATAAGTAAGTAGGACACTGATACATAAACTTGGCCTTCTCTTTTAGAATTTTTTTTGGTGGCCATATCAGGGGTTAAACTCAGGGCCCTATGTGTTCCTCAGCTGTTTTGCTCAAAGCGGAGACTCTACAACTGCCACAGCTCCACTTCCAGCCATCTGGCTTAATTGAACATAAGCGCCTGCCAGGCTTTCTTACCTGGTCTGGCTTGTATCTCCTGCTCGGCTTTCTTTCTCAAAGCTGGAGCTCTATCCTCTGGGCCTCGAATTCAGTTCTGGTTTTCTGGTGGTTTATTGGAAATAAGAGTCTTGCAGACTTTCCTGCTCGGGCTGGCTTTGAACAGAGATCTCCTGAGGAGACTTCAAGTGGCTTTCCTCAGGGATTCGCTGAGGATCTGCTCCACACAATCCCTTAGTCTAAATCTCAAGAGGTACTAGAGAAAAAAGGAAACATGGAGATGCTTCTAGTATGTTCTAGATACTTCAGGTTGGAGACACAAAACATTCAAAATTATTAGGTAATTTTATAGGCAGACAGCATGAGGAACGCTCCAGCTTTTGGTCCTCTCATGCTGAGATAGTAAATTCACTGCAGCTCAATGCTAAGTGACTGAACTGGCATGTCCTGTGGACATTTGCTGCCAAAATCATGTCACACTCATTTCTCACTTTTGGCTTCAAACCTGTGACCAGATGAGAAGAGGAGGAGAGAAAGCACCTATGAAGAACATTGAGTAGTTTACTTATAAATTCAAGGCATTGGAATGATGCTTTTTAAGTAGTCAGATTGTCCAGTTTAAAAAATGAAGAAGAAAAGAAAGGCAGGTGCCAGTGGCTGCTGACTGTAATACCAGCTCCTCAGGAGGCTGAGATGTAGAGAATCTGAGTTTGAATCCAGCCAGCATAGGAAAGTCCATGACACTGTTATTTCTAAGAGATCACAGAAAACCCAGAAGTGGGGCTGTGGCTCAAGGTTAATGTATTACTCTTGAGCAAATGTAACTCAGGGACAAGGCCTATGCTCATAGTTCAACCCCAGGACCTGCTTCCTTGTCTTTGTGTGTGTGTGGATGTATTCCTATAGGTGAAGCTCTAGAGTAGCTATGATGAAAGGCACCAAGCTAGAAAATTTGTTTTCAATACAATGATTTCATAACACAGAGACTGCTTTCATGACAGTGCATGTTCCTGGGCTCTCCTCACAGTTCCCAGTGCAGCCTGAGTGTTTCTCTGCCTCACAGGCCTGCTGGAAGAAGTCTCTCTCATTGTCTGGACAGGCAGACAAAAGGCCTCAGTCCTGTACAGCTATGGAACAAACAACTCCATATGGGCCAATTAGTGAGGATGAGTGTGGATGGGCTCTGAAGGTCAGGACAAAAAGGCCTCTTTGTACCCCAAGCTATCTCTCTCCCCAGTTCTCCGTTTTGACAGGAAGCCTTCATTTGGGCCACCTCCTTTGGCAGGCCAAGTTCTCAGCACTAATCCTGCCTCTGTAAGACTATATTCTGGTGCTCAGATACAGTGCTCAATATAATTCAGAAGTCCTTCTGGCAGACAACTAGGGCACTTAACCTCAAGAAATCTTTCATTGTAGGTGATGATGGGCCTATGATGCCTCTCCTAGGTTTCCGGAAGCTTTGGAAATCCAAGCACATGTCTGATCTCACCATGCTTCTTGTCATCTAGGACTGCTGAAGCACATTAGGTTTTGAAACCTTTGACTTCTCCTAGTTGAGCCCTGGATGGCAAGGTTTTGGGGTTGAACACAGGACCTGGGTGCTGACCATGAGCTCAGTGCAGGAGCCCAGTACTTTACCATTTTGTGTCACAGTTTTTACTTCTGGTCTGTGTGTGGGTGTGTGGGTGTTCAAGCGTGCACACATACACCAGTCCTGGAGCTTGAACTCAGGACCTGAGCACTGTACTGAATTTCTCTTGCACAAGAATAGCCCTCCCCCACTTGAGCCACAGGGACATTTCATGCTTTTTTCTAGGGATGTGTACATGAGAAATCAAATCCAGAGTTTCATAGATGCAAAGCACTCTACCCTTAGGCACATTCCCAGCCCTCTTCTTCAGGTTTGTTATTTTCTTTCTTTTTTTTTGTTGTTGGTTGTAGCAGTTGAAGTCTGGGCCTGGGTGCTGTCCCTCAAGTCTTGTGCTCTACAACTTGAGCGAAAGCACCATTTCAGGTTTTCTCATGGTTCATTGGAGCTAAATGTCTCGAGGACTTTCCTTCCCAGGTTAGGTTTTAACCATGATCCTCAGATCTCATCCTCCTGTGGAGCTAGGATGACAAGCATGAGTGACAAGCATCCAGCTTGCACTTCAAGTTTCTTAGTGGTGAATTGGAGATAATAGTCTCATGGGATCATTTGTGTCTGGCATAGTTTGGAAGCCAGATCCTCAGATCTCAGCTTCCTGAGAAGGCAGGCTGACAGACCTCAGCTATAGACCCCTAGGCTGTGACACTCTACTGCTAGGGGGTCCTTGGCTCCACATGGTGGAGTGCTAGCCATGTGCCCAAGAAGTAAGGGTCAGTGACTATGCCGCGAGTTCAAGGTTCATGATAGAAAAAACAAAACAAAGCAATTGTCTGCAGTAGACAACTCACCCACTCTTCAGTAACACATAATTTTGTCCCTGCCATGGGGACATATCTGCGTCTCAATATTCTTGTCTGCATAATCATCTCAGTTGTGTAGCTCTTACAAGGACCATATGAAAAAATGCAGTCTGTGAAAGACAGAGCAGATGGCACTCTTTGAAGGACTCAACACACAACATCCTGTGAAGATTCAGCACCCAGCACCCAATGCAGGACTCAGCACACTTCACCCTGTGAAGTACTCAGCACACAGCACCCTATGCCAGACTCAGCACAGAGCACCCTATGAGGGACTCAGCACATAGCTCTATTCTACAAGCTGTCATTAGAATTAGGTTGCTTTCATCAGTGTCACCATTCTTTGAGGAACATTTACCAAATCACACAAGTTCACATCTAATGGTTTAGTGGGGTGGGTTTTTTTTTGGGGGGGGCAGGCTACCCATAGGGCTTGAACTCAACGCATGGGGATACTGTTCTAATAACATTTGCTCAAGGCTAAGGCTCTACTACTTAGAGACACATCTCCAAGAGTCTGACATACTTCCTATCAGAGCTTGGTTTTAAAGCTCCCAAGCAGCCAGGATGATGGGAGTAAGCCAGGAGCATCTGCTTCTGTGGAGCTGGGTTGCAGCTGTTTATACATATGCCTAAGTCAGGTTAGGTGGCAACTGTCAGTGCCAGACTCCTAGCTTGTTCTGTGATGTGGTATTTGAAGTCCTGTCCTTCTATAATTGCAGTTAGAACATTCTACCATTTTTTGGTGACAGTGGTGGGGCTTGAGTAAGGGCTTAGACACTGTCCCTAAGCATTTGTTCTCAAGGCTAGCACTCAATTGATTGAAAGACAGCAGAACTTCCAGGTTTTCTGCTTATGTGGCACTGAGGAATTGAAGCCAGGGCTTCGTGCTTACTAGGGGAGCACTCAATCACTGAGCCCCGACTTGTTGGGACTATAGCTAGCAAGTGCAAAGTCAAGATGTACCCTATGCTGGTGGCAGAGCCATACCTGGGAGTATCCAACATCTTTGGGCCATTGAGTGGACCCTTTATGTCCTCTAGACATGGTAGCAATGGCTTATCATATCTAAGTGGAAGCTAAGCCTTAGACTCACCCCTCACTCCACCAGCTTCACCAATGTACTCTACTCAGCATCCACGCCTGTCAACTGCAGAAGTTCAATGTGCACTCTCTTGTGGCATCTGGGCTGGTCCACACTATGAGCACTTATACTATGCAGATTCTCTCTGTTCTAAATCAGAGGATCTTTGCCAGATATGACCTCCCTATGGCACATGCTCATGTCAGTGAAAGCTAATTTCTGTGATAGTGTGTTAATAATTGTCTAAGGGGAACTGGGGAAAGTAGTATCATCCATTTGATCCATGTGGATTTAGATTATGGTTTAGTAACTAGCAACAAGCACAACAAATTTGGTCAATAAGTCAATATCAAGGACTACTAAAGCTCCACACTGGTTACACATACCTATAATCCTACCTCCTCAGGAGGTTGAGATATTAGGCTCAGAGTATGAAACCAGACTGTCCAGAAAATTCCTGTAAAACTCTTAAGTACAACTAACCATGAAAAATCTGCAATTGGTAGATCTCTGGCCTTGAGCTTAGGGATAGTACACAGAGCCTCCATTTCAGCATCAGTACTAGCATGCGCGCGCGCACACCACACACACACACACACACACACACACACACACACACACACACACACACACACACGTGTGTTTACATGCCCAGACACACATATGTTAACTAGTTAGGCATGGAAGATTGAAATGTAAATTCAGTCTCTAGGCATATGCTATATTTTCCTATCAGACATCAATTACCAGGCAAGATTTGAAATTTACTGTAGCAAGCATTTTAATTATTATTGCCCAGCTTCTGCCACTGCTGGGATCACATTTCTTTCAACCTCATATATCACCTCAATCTACCTTGCTCCTTTTAAAATGTGTACATTGAGTATAATGATTGTATTTATCCACTCTTCCTTTCTCCATGCCTTTGCTCCTTTCCCTTGACTTCATCTTGCCACCACTCCTCACCAACAACACATGTTCCATCTTACTGATATTTATTTTCTTAAACTTTAAAAATTACTCAAAAGAGTTACACCACTGCAATCCTCCCGTGTATATGCTATACTGTAATTATTCAGCTTGTATAGAAATGCATATGATCCTGTATGTGTTTTCACAAATGTGTATACTTTAAATCTAACGTCCATATGTGAAAGAAAACATGTTCCTTGTATCTCTGGGCTAGACCTACTTCACTTAACATGATTTTGTCCGTCCATTTCCTTAAAGTGATACAATAATATTCTTCCTGATGGATGAGTTAAATTCCATTGTGGATCTATACCACATTTTCTTGATACATTTGAAGGCATCTAGCCTGATTCCTAACTTGGCTGCAGTGAATAGTGCAACAATGAACATGGGTGTTCAAATATCTTTACCATATCATGACTTGTAAACATTTGAATAGATTCCCAAGAAAGGTATGGCTGGATAATCCTATGTTGGTTATTTTAAGAATCCGTAAACTGGGGCTGGGAAGGTGGCTCAGTGGTAGAGCGCTTGCCTTGAATGCATGTAGGCCCTGGGTTCGATTCTTCAGCACCACGTAAGCAAAAAGAAAAAAGCCGGAAGTGGCGCTGTGGCTCAAGTGGTAGAGCATTAGCCTTGAGCTGAAGAGCTGAGGCATAGCACCAGGCCCAGAGTTCAGGCCCCACTATTGGACCCAAAAAAATCCCAACATCCCTAAACTGCCTTCCATAATTTCTACACCAGGTTATATTCTCACAAATAATGCATCCTCACCAGCATTTGTTGTTTGTAATTTTGATGATGACCATTCTCACTGGGGTGAAATGGAGTCTCACTTTGTTCTGATTTGCATTTACTTCATGACCAGAGATGTTGAGCATTTCCTGATGTGTTTACTGACCTTTTTTACTTCTCTTCTTAAGAAATCTGTATTTAGTTCCTTTGCCCATTTATTTATTGAGTTATTAATTCTTTGACTTATAATTTCATAAACCCTTCATTTCTGGATATTAGACCCTTATTGAATGTTCAGCTGGTTCTCCCATTCTCCTATTTTCTGATGCTATTTATTTCATTTGTCTGAAATATATATATATATAAATAAATAAATAAATATATATATATATACTTGCTGTACATTAGTTTCAAATGGAAAGCACAAGTTTAATTAAAATAATTGATTTTAGCTAGGTGCAGGTGGTTCACACCTATAATTCTAACTAGGAGGCTGAAATCTAAGAATTGTAGTTCATATACAGCTTAAGCGGGAAAAGTCCAGGAGACTCATCTCTAATTAATCAACAAAAAGCCAGAAATGGAGGTCAGGCTCAAGTGATGGTGCAGTAGGCTTAATATGGGGGTGGGGAAGCTCAAGGACAGCACCTAGACCTCTGAGGTTCAAGCCCCAGGCATGCATGCACGTGTGCGCGCACCCACCCCCCCCACACCCTCACACACATACACACACACACACACACACACACACACACAGTTGATCTTTATTTTATTCATTTTGCTTCTTACAATATATTATCTTTTTTAAATTGGTTATTTTAAACAATTTGAGAAAATTGATAGAAATGATGCAGACATTTTAATTTTCCTGAGTCCATTTGAGAGCTTATTGCTAACAAGCTCTGATCACCCTAAGTGTTTTACTTGATACCTCTCTAAGTAAATATGTGCTTCTATATAGGGCCAAAATAAACAATCCAGGTCCAGAAATATATTCACATCAATACATCACAAGAAACTAAACTTGAAACTCCATTGTTTTACTAGCAAACATAACCCTAATATTATTCAGTCTTGGCATTCTCACTTGCAAAAAAGATGGTTGGTATTCCTTTTTTATTGTTTTATTTTCATCTTATTTAATCTTTAGGTAGTTTTGCACAGGGTATCCATCCAATTTGTCAGTTTCTAAGGTCTCTTTCATCTGTGATCACTTACCACTTTACTTTCCTACCCAAGGCATTTCCAGCCAGGACCAGTGTTGTGGTGTATACTTAAGGAACCCACTCTCATTGCAGTATGATTTTCTCTCCTTTATACCATTCAAACTTGTTAATTGCATGTAAGATAACTTCTTGTGACACACAGTAGATTACGTCAGTGGTGTAGATCTTTAAAACACAAACTGGTTAAGACACAGAAAAGTAAGCAATTTCTACTTAGAGTAGTGCTCCCATCTTTACATGGTTATTAACTATTGAAACACCTTCATAATATATTCAATTGGAAAAGATTATAATTATATTATTATAGTTGACCTCTTTCTTTCTTTCTTTCTTTCTTTCTTTCTTTCTTTCTTTCTTTCTTTCTTTCTTTCTTTCTTTCCTTTCTTTCTTTCTCTTTCTTTCTTTCTTTCTTTCTTTCTTTCTTTCTTTCTTTCTTTCTTTCTTTCTTTCTTTCTTTCTTTCTTTCTTTCTGTTTCTTTCTTTCTTTCTGTTTCTTTCTTTCTTTCTTCCTTCCTTTCTTTCTTTGTGTCATTCATGTGGCTTGAACTCAGGGCCTGACACTCTCCAGGCTTTGAACTGCCATCCTGAGCTCAGCCTCCTAAGTAGCTAGGATTACAGGTATAAACCACCAGCTCTTGGCTATAGTTGACCCTCTCATTGTAAGAAAATTCTCCTTCTTTATTGTTTTCTGTTCATTGATTGACATGTCATAGCTCCATTTCTGACTTTTATGGTACTTAAGATAAGTTTTATGGAGCCAAGTACACGGTAGGTACTCAGGAGACTGAGCTTTGAGTCTCATGGTTCAAAGCCAGCCCCAGGCAGCAAAGTCTGTGAGACCCTTAGTTCCAATTAATCACAGAAAAAAAATGTGAAGTGACTAGAGTTTAAGCCCCAGGACTAGGCAAAAAAAGCAAACAAACAGAAAAAAAAGTTTCATGGACTTTTCTTCCCAGACTGGCTTCACACACATCCTCAGACCTCAGCCTCCTGAGTTGGTAGGATTATAGGCGTAAGGTCCCAATAAAAGAGCTTGGTCAGTTTTTTAGTCATATATAAACATATATATAAACATATACATCATAAGCCCTTGTTTTGTTCAGAATTAAATTTCTGAGATCACTTATATTGCTGTGTGTTGTGGTGGTTTATATAATCTGATTGCAGTGTACTATTCATTTACATAATTGTTCTACTCATCCATTGAAATGTAATTGATATTTGGGTGGTACTTAATTCCTAGCTGTTCTGAATAGTGCTCTATAAACATTCTTGTAGATATTTTTAATGAACATCTTACACGCATTTTTCCCTTTGGCCAATAGTGAGAACCATGATTCTAGAACTTAATGATGTTTCAACTTCCATTCCTAAGAGCAATGTAAAGCATTCCACTGACTCCCAATTCTCACCTCACCAGGTTTTCATTACAAAATTAAATATTATTATTATTACTATATGCCTGTAGTTAAAGAAGCACATGATTTTTTTTTTGGGTCCAGACATGGGCCTGAACTCTGGGCTTGGGCGCTGTCCCTCAGCTCTTCAGTTCAAGGCTAGCCGCTCTACCACTTGAGCCACAGCACCACTTCTGGCTTTTTTCTTTTTTCTTATGTGGTGCTGAGGAATCGAACCCAGGGCCTCAGGCAAGCAAGGCAAGCACTCTACCACTGAGCCACCTTCCCAGCCCCAAGAAGCACATGATTTTTTGAAACACTGAAGCTTTAAATAACAAAAAGTATAATCTTTGCAGAAAAGCTCTCTCTCATTCTATATATTATATATATATTATAGTATATACTATGTATACACAATTATACTATAATATATCATAGATATAATCGATGATAATCTATAATATATTAAATATCATAGATAAAATCTATATTATTATATGCCATATATAAGCTATGATATAAATTATATATTTTAGATATAATCTGATATAAATTATATAGTGTTATTTATCATGTATAATATATAGTATATGTTATATACTATTATATAACCTATGATATATATAGATATAATATTGATATTATAGATAAAATCCATAATGTAATTAATAATATAATATAGATACATAATAATATAATTACTATAGATATAATATTTAATGTAATATAGGTATAATCTATGATAAATATACTGCAAAATAAACTATAAATATTTTGTAATTATAAAGAAATATAATAATCTATTATATATATATATATATATATATATATATATATATATATATATATATATATACATACATATAAATCATTCTTAACTGAAAGATACTTTTGTTCCAGTACTGGGGCTTGAAATCGGGGCTTCATGTTCTTAGACTTGTGTTCAATCTGGCACTCTATCACTTGAGTTACACATCTATTTTCACCATTTTGGTGGCTTGTTGGATATGAGTCTCATGGCTTTTTCCCACCAGGGCTGGCGTTGGAAACTTAATCCTTAGATCTCAGCTTCCTGAGTAGTAAGATTACAGGGTTGAACCCTGGATGTTTGGCTAAAATAAATCTTTTAGAAAGATGCAGTCTGTGGTTCACTGTAAATATGTTGCTTGTATGAGAAGGCACTAGGTGGTCATGTTGTTTTACTGTGGAGATCAGAGTCGGGGAGAGGAGGGAAAGGAAGAAGGGAAAAGAAAGGAGGGGAAATGAAGAGAAAATAAAGAAGGGAAGGGAAGGGTCACGGTCGCACTATTATCATATAGAGATAACCTTATGATTTGTTCTTCATAATTAATTAATGGTTTAAATTCTTTATGTTAGCTGGGTCCTTATGGCTCATGCTTGTAATCCTTGCTACTCAGAAGGCTGAGATCTGAGGATCACAGGTCCACCTAGGCAGACAAGTCAGAGAAACTTATGTCCAATTAACCACTAAACATCCAGAAGTGGAGCTGGTGCTTAAGTGGTAGAGTGCTCGCTTAGCCTGCAGGAAGTTCTAGGTTTGATTCCTCAGTACCACATACACAGAAAAAGCTGGAAGTGGCGCTGTGGCTCAAGTGGTAGAGCACTATCCTTGAGCAAAAGAAGCTCAGGGATGATGTCCAGCTTTAAGCCCCAGGACTGGCAAGGAAGAAAGAAACAAAAAGAAAGAGAGAGCGGGGGGGAGAGGAGAGGAGAGAAATAAGAAGAAGGAAAAATGCTCAGGGACAGCACACCAGGATTGGCAGGCAGCAGGACAGAGTGGGGGTAGAAAAGACATGCATTCCCTTCCCTTTCCTTTAGACAAAATGATTCCTGTCAATATGACATTAGAGCCGATCATGAAAAATTGAACAATAATAAGCCTCTGATTATATGTAAAGGAAAATATAAATGTCTATAATATAAAACAGAAGCAATAAATAAAATATAAAAATATAGTGATAATGGCTAAGCTTTCTTTAACACCTTCATTAGGGCAAGCACTGAAACTGCAATTTTACTTTTTTTTTGTCCGTCATGGGGCTTGAACTTTGGGCCTGGGTGCTGTCCTTCAGCTCTTCAGCTCAAGGTGAGCACTCTACCACCTGAGTTACAGCGCCACTTCCGGGTTTCTGGTGATTTATTGGAGATAGGAGTCCCACATTCTTTCCTGCTGGGGCTGGCTTTGAACCGTGATCCTCAGATCTCAGCCTCCTGAGTAGCTAGGATTACAGGCATGAGCCACCAGCGCCCTGCTTGCAATTTTTTTAATGAAACCCCTAAAATCCTTGTTCCCTAATTCAGCTTGCCCCAAGCCGTTTGACCTCAGTTTTGTTTAGAACTTTCATCACCAAGCTTTCTCAAAGAAAGTGGCTTTGAAGTGTGCAAGCTATCAGAGTAGTTCACAAAAGATGTTCTTCTATTTATATCTCAGTCACAGGAAGTGCCTCCATGAATTGCATGTCCAGTTTCAGTCAACTTTCCTTTGCAATGTCATATTCTGCAAATTAAATAATTGAGGGCAAAAGAATACAGTACTCGATGAGGTTGATCTAGATGCATTGAACTAATGAACAACCATGTTGAATTGAAAATTTTTTGTACCTTTTTTAAAAAAAAGGTCCCCCCACAATAAAAATAAAAAATAAGGCCAGGCCTCGGTGACTCATGCCTGTAATCCTAGCTACTCAAGAGACTGAAATCCAAGGATCCCACTTCAAAGCAATCCCTGATAGGAAAGTCCATGAGACTCTTATCTCAAATTCCCTACCAAAAAATTTGGAAGTAAAGATGTGCCTCAAGTGATAGAGTGCTAGGCTTGAGTGATAAAACTCTGAGTTCATGCTACAGTACCAGCACAAAAAAATAAAACAATAAATGGAAAAAAGATACAGTATTAACTATTCTTGATTAAAATTATATTTATATAAAATTCTAAAGCCTAAACTGGAGATGGTAGCCTGGATTCTGAGACAGAGCCTGAAGATTGAGATCTTAGAACTATAGGAAAGACCATCTTAGCATTCGAGACATCAAATATTCAAAATGCATAATACAGACATAAATTCTGTGGATATAAGGGGAGAAAGCACTACCTCAGACCCAATTTACCACAATCCTAATATTTGAGTTCCATAACTAGGGTTCAGATAAAATTGTATGGAATTCCAAAAAATTAATCTAGCTGGGCACTGGTGACTCAAGCCAATCATCCTAGCTACTCAGGAGGTTGAGATTGTGAAAATCAAAGTTCAAAGTTAGCCCAGGCATCAAAGTCTATAACATTCTTGATAACTAACCACAAAAAACTGGCAGTAGAACTGTGATTCAAGTGTTATAGTGCCAGTCATGAGTGAAAAAGCTAAGAGACTATACCCAAGCCCTTGTACCAGAGAGACAAAGAGAGAGGGAGGAAGGAGGAGAGAGGGAGGGACTGGTGGGGGAGAGGGAAGAAAGAGAGGTTCGTGGGTCTTAGGGATTGTGTGACTTAAGGGAATGCTTGTCAAGGTGTTATTGCAATTATGTTACTTCTCTAATTAAGAAATAATAACAAAAACAAAAGACAAATATGAAAACATCCCAACTTCACTTTGAACTTGACCTCTCCTGCATTTTCTTTTCTTGTTTTATTCACAGGAAAGGGAGTTTAATGTAAATAATATTTCTAGATAAACAAACCATGACACTACTTATCCTTTTCTACCCCCATCCCTTTTCAATACATTTAAATTTGGCTACTATTTAAAAAAAACAAAAGCAAAAACAAAAATTTAGTACTTGATATTTCTCTCCTTAATATAAGTATAATTAAATATTTTAAAACCATCAAACTATAAGTAAATGTCTGAGCATTAAGATACGTAGGTATCTAGGGATCACTTGTAGGTATAAAGTAGTTAAAATGACCCAAAGCTATAGTTCTCTTGCAAACAAATGTCCTACACAAAAGTCGAAAAGAAAAGTTAAGCAAAGCAGACAGAAATGGAATTCTTATTTCTTTCAATGGTCAAAGCAAGAAAGATGCTCAAATTTTTATACAGAGATATAAAAAATAAGAACCACTGCAATACAAATAAGAATTTTTTCAATTTATAAGATGCTAGGAGAGAGAGTAAAAAGAATCAGAGGAAGAAATAAACGCCAGACAGGATGTGTCACATCATGCTCTCCACCTCCCCCATCATCAAATTTCCACTCTCTAAAATAAACAACTTGGTTAAAACTCTTTTTTACCAATGGTATAAAACCTTTAATTTATTCACAGCATGGCTAAACAGAAGCATGGTGTCTTTTTTGTTGTTGTTTTTCCTGAGAGCATGTTTCACACCATTCTTTTCTAGGACTTGAGATATAAGATCTTTTATTCCAGAGCAAATAGACCTCTTGTTCGTATAAAACCTGAACTTGTTCCATGGTATCCATGAACTTTGAAGGGAAGAGTTACCTCCTAACTACAATAGTGAATCACTTAGTAGCTTTAACAATCCATTGAGTCATCCTTCCAGAATCTTCCTTGAATTTCATCAGTCTTTTCTTTTGTTGCTTAGAGAACTTGGGCTGTGGTTAGATAAATCTCATATAAGACATACTCCTTAATGGTTGAGCATCATGAACTTTCTCAAACAGGCAACTCTCTACATTAACCTAATTGGATTTTCTTGATATGCAAAGTTAGGAGGGTAGTGGGAGAAAAAAAAGCAAACTAAATGACTCCAAACCCAAACTCTAGCACTAACTGTACCCATAAAAACAGATGGCAGCAATTTTAGTACAGTAGAGACTTACAAGGGAATGATAAATTAATACATCTTGGAAGCCCTGCATTCATGTACCCTGTAGTCAGACTGTAGTAGTTTTACTTACATTTTTATTTCTATATTTCAACTTTCCCACCTAGCATGTCACATTTTATTGACATTGAGGGTTTTTTTTTTGCCAGAATAAAGGCATATTTAAACTAATTGAAATAATATTGATTCCTCAGTAGGGAAAATGGTGCGGTTCTTTTAATTATAGTAATGTCATATCATGAAAGAAGTTGGGGTTATTTCTTCAGGAATAGTCACCAGTTCTTTAGACTTAAAGGTGTTTAAAAAGTCCCTAAATCACACTGGATCTGTATTTGTTGCCCTGCAGTCTCTTCCCCATCGCTAAATGAGGGTAGAACTGGCTGAGCCAGTGGGACTGGTCTCTGCTCTGTGTCTGGTTTTTAATGTCCACAGGCTTGGCAGGAGCTCCTGAGGTGAGAAGTTTATCAGCCCTGGGCTCTTGGAAAAGTTCATCACCAAAGAATGTCCCCCAAGTGAACAGAACACAACCCAGGTCTGTCATCTGTCTTCTGCTTCTTATTAGAGAAGTCCTTTAAACAGCAGATTTGTTTTCCTAGCACTTGAGCATGCTCAGATGCATTGCTTCATTTGCTGACAATTTCACTGATGGGGGGGCGGGGAAGCAAAAAAAAAAAAAACCTGCTACAAGAATTTCCTTAGTAACCCTGAAAGGTCATGGGGTTCATCAAAGTGTGGGGAAATCTGTGGGGAACACAGGTAGCAAAGATGGCCCTGAGAGGAAGTTGAGTGGGCAGAGCTAGATTTGTTTAGGTTCAGTGTGTAAACATCTCATGGAAAGTTGGGTGCATGATAAGGTATGGCCTTTCAGTGATTGGTTGATCCCATTTCCTCTCCTCCCACGCAGTCTTTTGCTTTAAAAAGGGGATGCTCCCTGTTAATAAATTAGTTCCTGCTTGACTTGACTCCCCGCTGTGTCTGATTGTCTCCTGGGCTAAGGGAGGCTGGGGAACAGGTGAGCAGCCACACTTACCCCTCCTCGGACCCCGTCCGTCCAAAGATGGACGAAGACCCAACATCAAAGCACTTCCCATTTGGAGCACTCTTTCTACGCAGAATTTTCTCTAATAATTTCTCTAATACTTCCAGCATTTCATCTCTGTGGCCTTTTTGGAAAAGTGAAAAAAGGCTGTCCACTCACCAAAAAAAAAAAAAAAAAGAAAGAAAGAAAAGAGGGCTGGGAATGTGGCTCAGTGGTAGTGTGCTTGCCTAGCATGCGTGAAACCCTCAGTTCAATGGCTCAGTACCACATACACAGAAAAAGCTGGAAGTAACACTGTGGCTCACGTGGTAGAGCCTTGAGCAAAAGATGCTCAGGGGCAGTGCTCAGACCCTGAGTTCAAGCCTCAGGACTTGCAAAAAGAAAGAGAAAGAGAGATAGGAGAGAGAGGGACAGAGAGACAGAGGCAGAGACACAGAGAGAGAGAAAGAACGAAAGAAAGAAAGGAAGAAAGAAAGAGAGAGAGAAAGAAAGAAAGAGAGAAAGAAAGAAAGAAAGAAAGAAAGAAAGAAAGAAAGAAAGAAAGAAAGAAAGAAAGAAAGAAAGAAAGAAAGAAAGAAGGAAGGAAAGAAAGAAAGGAAGGAAGGAAGGAAGGAAGGAAGGAAGGAAGGAAGGAAGAAAGAAAGAAAGAAAGAAAGAAAGAAAGAAAGAAAGAAAGAAAGAAAGAAAGAAAGGCAGGGATGAAGGAAGGAGGGAAGGAAGGAAGGAAGGAATGAGAGAGAGGGAGGAGGAAGGAAGGGAGGGAGGGAGGGAAGGAGGGAGGGAGAAAGAGAGAAAGAGAAGAGGAAGGGGGAGAAAGATCCATTGGAAGAAACACATTTCTAATGATTCCAACAATTTTCTTCCCATTCCCATTCCACATTTCCAATTAAACAATTCTAAAACTTGCATGTGCATGTGGAGTATCCACACTCTCTCAGGTATCGTTTTAAAGGAATAAGCAGCTGGATGCAGGTGACTCATGCCTGTAATCCTAGCTACTCAGGAGGCTGAGATCTGGGAATCATGATTTACAGCCTGTCTAGGCAGTTAACTCCTTTAGACTCTTATCTCCAATTAACTACTCAAAAAAGTCAAAACTGGCACTGTGGCTCAAGTGATAGAGTGATCACCTTGAGCAAAAGAAGCTCAGAAATTGTCCATTTTGCTTAACATCATCTTATCTGGTCCTATGTACAGAGCTTTTGACCTTTTCCGCTTATCCTATACATGTACTAGTTATTGCAAATAAGGGAAAACATGGGACCTATTATGTTTCTTTGGGCCTGGCTGAATTCACTTAATATAGTTTTTTCCAAGAGTTTCCATTTCATAACTTTCTGATTGAGGCATATAATTTTATTATATATTTATACCACACTTTCTTGATCCATTCATCTACTGAGGGGCATCTGGGTTGGTTACATATCTTAGCTGCAATAACCATATTTGTGCTGGTAGCATTAGTATGGTCTTGTTTGTGATCATTTGGGTAAATACCCAAAAGTGGGATTGTCAGGTCATAGGGAAGCTGTATGTGGAGTCTAAGTGAAATGAACCCCAAGATAGGGACACGTTTTTTTCTTTCTTGCTATTGTTCCTAACGAATTTATAATGTACTATGTGATTTTTTTCCATTTTTTATTTTATTGTAAAAATACTGTACAGAGGGGTTACAATTACATGGGTTAGATAATGAGTACCTTTCTTATCAAGCATTGTAGCCTCCTCCTTTGTTTCTCCTCCCCATCCCTTCCCATCCTTCCCCCTCCCCCCCACCCAATCCTCCTCTCCCCCTCCAAAAGTTGTAAATCTTGTTTTCGACATAACGACTTGTACATCTCATTGTTGCAATGGGTCCACCTGTATCCCTATTTAACCGATTTGTTTTTTCCCTTCCCCTCCACAAATTATACCAGCATCAAATACAGTGAAAGCAGGGGTTATACTGTGGGGGAGGGACTTACAAAGAAACAAAGAAATAATCTTATAAATGTGTTAGAGACAATCACATGTAAGAATAATACATTTGAATACATATCTTAGGGTTCATTTCACTAACATCAACTTACCTGACCTTTTCTGCTTGACTCAGAAATATACTAGTTATTGCATACAAGGACAGAAGGGAACCTTACTTCATTGTTGGTGGGAGTGTTCAACCACTTTGGAATACAGTATGGAGGTTCCTCAAAAGACTCCACATAGAGTTCCCCTAAGACCCAGCCATCCCACTTTGGGGCATTTACCCAAATATTCACAAACAAGACCACACTAAAGCTACCAGCACGCTATGTTTATTATTGCAGCATTATTTACCATAGCTAAGATATGGAACCAACCCAGATGCCCCTCAGTAGATGAATGAATCAAGAAAATGTGGTATATATACACAATGGAATTCTATGCCTCCATCAGAAAGAATGACATTGCCACATTTGTTAAGAAATGAAGACTTGGAAAAATTATATTAAGTGAAGTAAGCCAGGCCCAAAGAAACATGTTATTTTTTTTGTTTCTTTGTATGTTCCTCCCCCATGGTATAACCCATTTTCACTGTACTTGACGTCGTTCCCTGCATCTTATATATAGACTTCTCTAGCTTTGGGTGAAGGGAAAAAGCAAAATTCTTAAATAGGTATACAGATTGACCCATTGTAACAATGAGATGTACAAGACACTATGTTGAAAAATGAAGTTTACAATTTAGGTGGGGAAGGGGGGAGGGAGAGAGTGTAGTTGGGGAGATGGGGAGGGAAGGGATGGTAGAAGAAAAACAAAGGAGGAGGTAACAATGCTCAATAGGAAATGCACTCATTACCTTGCTTCTGTAACTGTAACCCCTCTGTACAGTATTTGTACAAAAAAATGTATTTAAAAGAAGGAAAGAAACAAAGTGTCCAGACCGAGTTCAAGCCCAAGGATTGGCAAAAAAAGGAAGCAGACTTCTATATGTAATAGCATTCAATAATAATAATAATAATTATTATTATTATTATTAATAATAATAATAATGGAAGAATGATATCTTGTTTTGGTTTTGGTTTAGTTTTAGTGCTTTTAGTTTTGGGTTTTCTTTTCATGACAGGGTCTTGCAATGTAGCCCAGACTGCCTTGATCTCTTAATCCTCCTGTGTCCAGAGTGCAGGGATTATAGACATGCATTACCAAATTTGGCTACTTTTTAAAATAATATAGTATACATAACCTTATTTTAATAATAGTATATATATAACCTTTTAACTATTTTAATAATAGTGTATATAACCTTTTAATATAGTGTATAGGTATAACAATATTCACATTATGCTTTTTCTTTGGTTTTTGTTGTTGCTGCTATTTTTGAGTGTGCTAGTATAAGGGCCTGTGCACTGTCCCTAAGATTTTTTTCCCCTCATGTCTGGTGCTCTACCACTTGAGCCACAGCTGCACTTCTGGCTTTTCTGCTGGTTGCTACTCCTATAATGGTAAATTGATTAAAAGCTTGTTTCTATGTGGCAATATTCTAGTTGTATGTATGTATTCAAATGTATTTCTTAAAATTCATGTAATCCTTAGAAACTCTAAAATTATATTTTATATTATATATTATTATGTTACATAAGTTATATTACTAGTTCTTAAAGATTCTAATATTATACACGTCTTTTATTACCATTGATATATCTAGTTTGACATTGTTGTTGTTGGTGGTGGTGGTCATGGACCCTGAACTCTGGGCCTGGGAGCTGTCCCTCAGCTCTTCAGCTTAAGGCTAGTGCTCTACCATTGAGCTCTACTTGTAGCTTTCTGCTGGTTAATTGAAAATGAGAGTCTCATGGACTTTCCTAACTGAGCTGACTTTGAACCACAAACCTCAGATCTCAGCTTCCTGAGTAGCTGGGATTACAGGTGTGAACCATCAGTTCCTGCCTCGTGTGAGTTTCTGTGGATTTTTCTCTTCCCCAACTCCAGTGACTGAATCAGCATTTTCAAAGGACCCATGACCACATGTCAAGACTCTACCAAGTTCCAGATGCCAATGTATGGTACGGAATTTGGTCTCAACTCTGATATAAAGCAGCAAAGCAGGAGGAAGATGGCTTTGTAGTCAACCTGACTCAGGTTTAAACCCTTGCACTGACAATCTTCTAAATAACCTTGAGCAGGTTATTTTACAGTTCTCTGGCTTCTTGAAATAAAATTAATCACACTGAGTTATTGGTTTTATGGTTGGTTTAAAGATAGTTGACAATGCAAAGTAATGCTTAAGTCTAACCTTGATCTGCCACTTTTTAATTCCTCAGCCTGAAGCATGAATTATTCTGTATCTAGACTCCTTCATTCTCAACATGAAAACACTCATTGTGATTTCTCCTAGAACTTTGGAAAGATTAAAAATGGGGTGTGTGGGGGGAGGCTAGTTGAGACTCATGTGTGTCTGTGTGTCTGTGTGTTTCTGTGTACTAGGGCTTGAACTCAGGGCCTAAGAGTGGTTAGGCTTAGCTTTTTCCCTCAAGACTGGTGCTCTACCAGTTGAGCCACACCTCTACTTCTGGGTTTTTGATAGTCTCACAGACTTTCTTGTTCAGGCTGGCTTCAAACCTAAATCCTCACATGTCAACCTCCTGAATAGTTAAGAGAGATGACAGGTTAGCAATTGCCACCAGATTGGCAGGATTAAAACTCTGCCTTACAACATTTGGAACATGTTAAGTGAACACTTGATGTTTTAGTTATTTATCTTCCACAAAATTTGTCTCAAGTTTCTAGCATTAGTAACTACGTGACACCTTAGAGACGCGGTCCCTTGAATTGTCCTGGGGGGGGGTGCTGTATCTAGCTGTATTCTAAGACTCTGAGCCCATAATGATGATGAGAGGAAAAAGTGGCCAAGTGAGCAAAAGAAATTTATATTTGTACAATATTCTAGAAAATACACTTCATTCTTTATTCTAGGACTTGTTTATTTAAAAATATTTCTTATCATTGGAATATCTGATCCTTAAAGAATGAATTACAAAGCTGGGTGCTGATGTTCATACCTGTACTATCAGCTACTCAGGAGGCTGAGATTTGAGGAGGGAGGTTCAAAGCCAGCCTGGGCAGGAAAGTCCTTGAGACTCTTATCTCAGATTATCCAGGTGTAGCTCAAGTGGCAGAGCTTCATCATGAATATAACAGCTAAGTGAGAATATGAGACCCTCAGTTCAAGCCCCAGTACCAGCACTCCCCCACTCCCCACCAAAAAGCTCATAACTCAGTTGCTTTCTGCACCTAAATATCTGTTTATTTTTGACTGAAGTAGTTGGAGCTGAAGTTGGAACTGCTATAGCAATTAGGTTACTTTGAAAATATTTACTATTTTCATTAAATAGTGTTTATGCTGGGAAAAATATTTTACCACTTTCAGCATTGCTTTTAGAATGATACATATTTATGTTCTAATGATATATCCAGATTTGGAACCTTTCTTACATTTAAGATTCAAAAAAATGATATTGACATAATTTTTCCTCAAGCATTTGTATAATTCTATGAATAATGATTTTCTTTTCTTAACTTTTCTTTTTCTTTTTCTATTGTGAAAATACCATATAGAGGGGTTACAATTACTTGGGCAAGATAATGAGTACATTTCTTTTTTTCTTTTTTTTTTGTCGGTCGTGGGGCTTGAACTCTGGGCCTGCGCGTTGTCCCCCAGCTCTTCAACTCAAGGCGAGCGCTCTACCACTTGAGCTACAGCGCCACTTCCAATGAGTACATTTCTTATCAAGCCAATAATTACTTCAATAATCATCCAAAATATTCTGATTGAAAGAAGAGATAAATCTATCATTGAAAGGGGAGAGAAATGTGAATATTTAAAATCATCATTCAGACATATACTAGTTATTGCAAATAAGTCTGAATACAATTTTGAATTTAAATTTAAAGCATAAAAGGACAGCTCTTATAAGCATAAGAGCTGTCCTTTTATGCTTTAAATTTAAATTCAAAATTGTATAAAATACCAACTGGAAAATAGAAATGTTGTACGTATTAAAGCCCAAATCTTTGTTCACTTAGTTTCTCACAGAGTTGTTATGAGCAGTTATGACAGGGTTTTGCATTGTTGGTTACTGTCATTGCTTCTTTTTACAAAAAGGTCAAATACTCACCTGTTTTCCTTAGACTACATCAGTATAATGTCAGGTACTCTTTAGACCCATTTGATATGTTTTCTTCCTATTAATTAATTTCTGCATATTATTTCCAATGTTTAGAAAGTTCTTCATAGCCATTTGGCTATTTCCTATGAACCCTGCCTATTTTAAACAATATTTGTCTATCTAAGCCTGTGCAGTGTCATGAAGATTCAAGTTGTGACTGAGATGGATGGCCACAGTAGAATTGGAAGTGAACTTGTGACTTTGGGCAATAAATGTGTGCATTTTTGTGCTAGCTTTTTTTGTATAACTCTTAGAGATACACGCTTATTTATCTGTTGTACATATTTGATTACAATTTTAATGTTTGAATGATTGCACCTATTTGCTTTTGCTATGTACAAGGTATGATATATTTTCTGTTCCTAATAAGTGAAAATATAGTAAGTGAAGACTAATTTAAACAGGAAATAAACATTCTGTCTGTGCTTAAAAATGATAAAATCTTACTGTGTCATAATTCTTTTTTTCCCTCCTGGCTTCCAAAAGAACAGTGCTCAAGAATCAGCACCCTACTGCTGCCATTTGGGGCCTGAGTTCACACAGTGGACCATGGGCTGACAAAGGAGAAAGGCCAGTGTTGGCTCACTTAAGAGGGGTGGTCCTGGAAGTCCAGAAAGCAACTACAGCAGAGGAAAGAACTCGATTATACCTTGCAGTGGCAAGAATAGGACCCACACATTCAAGGTGCCATCTGTGCACAGTCCTGCAGTGGTAGCCAGAGTTCAGGAGGACCAAGGCGTGGCATTTGTGTGATCTGAAATGACCCAAGTTCAACCACGGGGATTTCTGACACAAGCAGGTCTGGGAGATTCTGGGCCATGTTTCAGGTCACGTTAACTGATGCATGGCTGAAGCACAGAGATTTGTATCAAAGGTATCCGTGACATGTCTCACTGCCTAATGACCTGACCCTACCTGATACCGCATAGAGTGACAGATTCTGAGGTCACTGCCACCCTGTGCAGCTGCACTTAAGAAACCTGCCTAGCACGAGGATGCTTGGTTTGTCTCAATCCACAACAAGGAAGCCATATTCCAGTGGAGATCCTGCCACCAAGGAGAGTTATTCAGTCACCTCAAGATTCTCAGCAACACAAAAAAATCAAACGAAGTGAAAGGCAAAAGATTTATACACCTGAAGAGAAACTATAGTACAAAGAAACATAGGCTCTGTGGTTACCCTTATTTGTGAGAGCTAGAATGTGCCTATAAATCTGTAAGTAAACACACTGGATGGTTTCAAAAAAACACAATTCACTAGGACATGATAAATTAGACACATCTCTAGGCAATCACACACAGTAAGACCAAAGGAGGATATCTTAGGAGAGGAACACAAAGGCACTATGCCTATGTACCTCTGATCATACAAAATTATATTTATCCAAATGAACTCCAGAAAAATGAAACAAGAGGTTTTTTCTCATTGCTGTTTTTGTTTTATTTTTTCTTGTCCATGTATCTGTCTTTTGGAGGGCATGCAGGGACATAGAAATGGAGGGACAAAGGAGAAACAAACGCAGCCATGGTATTCACTGGACACTGTGGAAAATAAACTCTACAGCTTGTGGTTGGGGATGGGAGGAAAAACTGGGAGAAAGTGAGGGAAGGGAGGACATTGTCCAAAAAGAAATGGACTCATTACCTGACTTATGTAACTGTAAGCCCATCTGTACATCACCTTTAAAATAACAGTTAAAAATGCATTAAAGTAAAATACCTCAGTGGCTGGTAACAGTGCAGTGGTGGCAAAGGTCATGTGATGGGACTCTGCCAGCCACAGAGGTCTGGAAAGCCTTAGGCCAATCGTGAACTCATGGCCTTATGCAAATACCCATGACACTCAGTCGGTCTCAGTCATGAGTTGCAACTCCTATCCACACTTGTGGTCTGTTGTGAAGTGTTCATGCCCAGGGTGTTCTCTTTCACCCCTGCTGACACTCGAGGCCCTGCTTTGTTCACTGAGGATGGCACTGATTCTGCTCTGTACTCTCTGTACTTCTGACCATGTTGTGACTTACAGGGGTTTTTTAGATTGTAGTCTTCCAATACATGTGTTTCCATCTATTAACATACAAACATTATTTGCATAGTAAACACTTAGGCGTGTTCTTCACTTCTCAAAATCCATGGTCTTCACATTTCTCTGTTTTAGTCACTGTGAGAAGAGCTCACGGGAAAAGCTTTGCAGGCCTCGGCTAGACAGCTGGTGGGTATAGAAGTGGGGGCCTCAGCTGGGGCTCCCCCAGGACCTGGTGCTGTGTGGGTAGCAGGTGGTAGAGGGGGCCTGGGGTATTTGCACCCCAGTCTGGAACCATGAGGGCTTGAAGATGAGGGGGTTCCATGACAGGGGATTGGCCTGGGGATCTGAGGCTCAAAAATAGTCCAGGAGGAAGTGGGCCAGAGACTGCTGGGGGGAGGGGTGCTGAGGGTGCCCTGAGGTCTTAGACCCCCACTGTGGCCTGAGGCTCAGACTCTAGGACCTAGAGCTAGAGGAGATTATGTGGGGACCTTGCAGCCCAGGAATAGGGGTTCCCCCCGTCTCTCCCAGCCCTTGCTATGGTACTGAAACTTGAACTTAGGGCCTTGAACTCTTGCTTTCCACTAAAGGCTGGAGCTCTACCCCTTGAACCACACATCTACTTCTAGCTTTTGGGTGGTTAATTGGAGATAAGAATCTCTGCCAGCCATCTGTCCTGTGATTCTCAGTTCTCAGCCTCTTGAGTAGTTCCGATGACAGGCATGACCCTCAGTGCCCAGCTCAACTTTCTTTTTATTTGTCATGTAGAGTTTTCATCTTCAGGATTTCAGTTTGATTTTTCAATAATTCCAACTTTAGTAAAATTATTTGTCATATCTTTCTTGTTTCTTGTGCTCTTAATTTGCATCTTCTTTGCATTTATTTATGGGCTTATTTGCTCCTTTTTTTTGGTCAGTTGTGGGGCTTGAACTCTGGGTCTGGGCGCTGTCACTCAGATCTTCAGCTCAAGACTAGTGTTCTTCCACTTGAGCCACAGCACCACTTCCAGCTTTTTCTGCTTATGTAGTGCTGAAGAATCGAACTCAGGGCCTCATGCATGCTAGGCAAGCACTCTACTACTGAGCCACATTCCCAGCCCCCATTTGTATCCTTTTTCACTCATTTAGTTATTCATTTATATTCCCTTTGGATTCAATTAGGTATTTGTCTTCTCTTGGATTTCATTGAAGTGTTTATACATACCTTCTTTTCTTTCATTAAATGTTCTTATCATTATTCTCCTGGTTGATTTCAGTGTGTTAGGTTCCATTCTCTTACTATCATACAGAACCTTTGTTATCACTTATTTTTTGATGCCTCTAATTGCCTTTCATTTGTATAATTTGTGTGTTCTCTGTACTGAACTTTGCTCATCTGAAGTTTGTTGTCATTTCTGGTTTGGAGTTTCAGTTATCTAACAACTTTCCATGGAATTATTCTGTCTGACTTGGCAGGTCTGGGTAGTGGCACGGTTTATGTGTCATTTCTCACCACTGGCTTGGGTATAACAAAGTCCCCAATTCAATACCAAGTACCAATATTTGCAATGCCAGATACATTGTACATATTCTATATGTACTAGATTACATTATTTGTACGACTGGTTATAACTATAGGAAAGGAACTAGTGTTCCTATATGCTATAGGAAGGGGTTAGACAAACAAAATTTATTTGTGTAAGAGTTAAAAATAAGGAACCATTTCTGTGCAAGAATATAGTTCAATTATTGTGGAGAAGAATGATATCATTAGATATTGCAAGGGACAGAAATGTTTATAATTTTTTAAAAAGAAAGGAGAATGACACAACTTAGTTTATTAGGAAAGCTGGAAAGGTGAAATAAAAAATTAGAGAAAAAACTGGCACCAGTGGCTAGCAACTGTAATCCTAGCTACTCAGAAGGTGGAGATCTGAGGATTGTGGTTTAAATCCAGCTCAGGCAAGAAAGTCCATAAGATCTTATGTTCAATGAATCACTGAAGTGGCTATGTGGCTCAAAGTGGTAGAGCACTAGCCTTGATGAAATGAGCTTGGGGCTGTGCCCAGGCCCTGAGTTCAAGCCCCATGACAGGGATAAAGAGAGAACAGAGATAGAGACAGAGACAGAGAGACAGAGATCAATATATTAAAAAGCTATAGCTAAAAGCAAGCAAGCAAGCAAGAGAGAGGGGGAGGGAGGGAGAGAGGAAGGGGTAGGAAGGAAGGGAAAGGAAGGAAGGAAAGAAGGAAGGAAGGAGGGAAGAAAGAAAGAAAGAATGAAAGAAGAGAGGGAGGGAGAGAGGGAGGGAGGAAGGGAAGGAAGGAAGGAGAGGGAAGGAAGGAAGAAGAAAGAAAGAAGAAAGGCAGGCAGGCAGGCAGGCAGGAAGGCACGAAGGAAAGAAGGAAGGAAGGAAGGAAGGAAGGAAGGAAGGAAGGAAGGAAGGAAGGAAGGAAGGAAGGAAGGAAGGAAAGAAGGAAGGAAGGAAGGAAGGAAAAGAAAAAGAAAAGAAAGCTGCCAAGTTCTCATATTTTAATACTAACTACTCAGGAGGCTAAGGTCTGAGGACTCTGGTTCAAAGCCAGCCAAGGCTAGAAAGTCTGTGAAACTCCTATCTCCAGTGAACCAGCAAAAAATGAAAAAGGGAAGTAGAGCTGTGGTTCAATTGGTAGAGCATCAGCCTTCAGTGAAAAAGCCAAGCAAGAATAAGAATCTCTTAATTTGGAGTACAGTATTTTTATTTTCTTTGCTACTTCCTGACTTTGTTCTGGTAGCTCTTAGCTTGCTAACTTGCCTTCCTGATTTCCCCCAGATATCTGTGCCTTTATTTCTGGTATGTAGAGACACAGGGACTCTTCATCCTGGCTTCTCCCTGCTCCAAGGTTTTAATGCTATTTTCCAATGACCCCAGGCTCCAACTTAGCAAACAGACTCACCTGGACACCAGTGGTTCAGACTTATAATCCCAGCTACTCAGCAGGCTGAGATCTGCAGATCAAGGTTCAAAACTAGACCGGGTAGGAAAGTCCATGAGACTTTTATCTCCAATCAATCAGCAAAAATCTGAAAATGGAGCTGTGGCTCAAGTGATAGCCTTGAGAACTAAGCTAAGGGAGAATGCTTAGGCCCGGACTTCAAGCCCCAGTAGTGGCATACACAAAAAATTGTTAAAATTAAACAGATTGATTCAAATGTGTATATTTTCTTCAGTAATATAATTTCATTTTCCTAATCTTATTTTTGTTTCATTTTCTTCTGATTAAGTTGGTGCTCAAAAAAACAATTTTGCATATATGTGTATATACATATATGTGTGTATATGTATATACTTATGTATATATGAGTGTTTGTCTTTCTTTCTTTTTTTTTTTTTTTTTTTTTGGGTCCGGTCATGGGGCCTGAACTCTGGGCCTGGGCGCTGTCCCTCAGTTCTTCAGCTCAAGGCAAGCACTGTACCACTTGAGCCACAGCGCCACTTCCGGCTTTTTTTTTTCTTTTTGCTTATGTGGTGCTGAGGAATTGAACCCAGGGCCTCATGCATGCAAGGCAAGTGCTCTACCACTGAGCCACCTTCCCAGCCCAGTGTTTGTCTTTCTTTACTCCATCCCTATTGAAGCTTTTCACACATTATCTTTTGTTGTTGTTGTTACCAGTACTCAAGCTTGAAATTAGGGCCTCATGCTTTTGCTTGGCTTTTTTGATCCAACTAGTGCTCTATCACTTGAGCTACATACACACGTCTGGCTTTTCTCTGGTTAATTAGAGATAGAGTCTCCTGGCCTTTCCTGCCTGAGCTGGCTTCAAACTAGGTTCCTCATACCTCAGCCTCCTGAGTAGTTAGGATGACAGGTGTGAGCCACCAGTGCCCAGCTTCACATTATCTTAGTGAACATTTCAATTTCGCCCTCACACTGCCACCCACTCTGTTTGATTATATAATATGTTGACGTGCTCAAATTTCTGTTTACTCTAGCACAGGAATTCCAACCAAGATAATTATATTCATGGATTCAGGAACCTGCTTATTATAAAATATTGAAGTAGGAAAATTTGTCTTTGTGCTATCCAGCACAGGATTTTAACAATTTTGTTTCCTCTTTCCTCCATTTTTCTTCCCTGCATATAACAACCTATTTTCTTTCTTCCCATCAATTCATGGCTTTAAGTTCTTCCACCCATAGTCTTTGAGTCAAATTTTAAGTATGTACAGAGTTAAAAAATATAATGAAATGGTAAAACACCTGTAATTCTGGCTACTTGGGATACTGATATCTGAGGATTGTGGTTCAAATTCAGCCCAGCCAGAAAACTCTGTGAGACTCATCTCCAATAAACCAGCAAAAACAAAATTGGAGCTATGGCACAAGTGGTGGAGTTTCAGCCTTGAATGAAAAAGTTAAGGGATAGTGCTCAGGCCATGAGTTCAATCCCAAGTACTAGCACTTGAAATTTAAAAATACTAAAATGAACAATATCCCAATCCTACTATTTTCACTAAAATACTAATAAATATGACAATTGTCTGTTTTTTCTTTTGTTTATCTATATGATATATGTCATCTTTGATTCTAACAGTATATTTTTCTTTACCAAGCTTGTGACATTGTCAGGAATTCAAGACTAAATGATAGTAATTTTCTAAAGAAGCATGTCAGCATTTCTTGATAACTTAAGTTAATTTAAATCTGTTGAGAAAAACAACTTATGAGGAAAAATCAGCCAAGCAAGAATGCAAAGGCCATAAGTTCAAGCCCCAGTACCCAGCACATATCACACACACACACACACACACACACACACACACACACACACACACACACACACACACACACACACACACACACACACACACACACAAAGTACTTACTAAATCCTAAGTTGTTTAAAGCACACAAGCAAATGCTAGTAAGTTACCAGTACCTATTTTGCCTTCCAATGATAAAAC
Organism: Dipodomys merriami; assembly: GCF_024711535.1. Classification (NCBI taxonomy): domain Eukaryota; kingdom Metazoa; phylum Chordata; class Mammalia; order Rodentia; family Heteromyidae; genus Dipodomys; species Dipodomys merriami. The sequence continues at coordinate 878,940 of NW_027202926.1, read as the reverse complement.
AAAAGTGTAGAAAAACAAGGCCACTTCCACCAAACCAGATTGTTGGTGTTCAAGACCTAACTTGAGTTCACTCCATTTGATGCAATACTGTTCAAAAGAACATTCATTCAGTGAGGAGTAAAATATTGTACATCTGTCAGAGATAGATGTTAACAGATATTCTTGACTTTTAACATAATAGGGGTATTTGAGCCAGATGCTGGTGGCATATACCTGTAATCCTGGCTACTCAGCATTCTAGTTTGAAGCCACCCAGGTAGAGAATGTCTGTGAGACTCTTATCTCCAATTAAACACCAATAAGCCTAAAGTAGAATTGTGGTTCAAGTGGTAGAGAAATAGTCTTGGACACAAAAGCTCAGGAAGAGGACCCAGGCCCTCAGTTCAAGTGCCACGGCTAGCAAACACATACCAAAAATGTGGTATTTGCAACCAAAGAATAAATTTTAATTTGATCTCTTTTTAGCCAATTTAATGTCTGAGCTCTTGATCTGCAAGCCTCTTGGCCACTCTACTCCTGGAGAGTAACAATTATTCAAGTGGAAAAGAAGGATCTAGAATGATTCTCCATTAGAGATGCTGATGTTTGAAAGACTATGAGAAAAAAATACTTCAGTCTCTAAAATAATATAGCACTCACAGTGGAAACTCTGAATTTGTTAATTGATGGTCAGTATCAAGGCTTGAACTCAGAACCTGGGCTTTGTCCCTCAAGGCTAGCACTCTACCACTTGATACACATCTCCACCTCTAGTCTTTTTGGCAGTCAATTGGAGTAAAAGTCCCATGGATTTTCCTATTTGAGCTGGCTTTGAATAACGATCCTCAGATCTCAGCCTCCTGAGTAGCTAGGATTACAGGCTTGAACCTGTGATGGCTAATTGAAATTTAATGGTACCTACTACCAGAGATGGTAGTTAAGACATTTACATCCACCACAAAAGTCCAAGTTAATTTCAGCTTTGGTTTCTCCAACACACTTAAGAGAAAGATCAGTAGAGATCTATCATTAAACCTTAATAGTAGAATTCAAATACTCTTGGCTTATTTTATTTTTTTTTTTAGTTGTGAGAATACCACACAAAGGAGTTACAACTACATGGGCAAGATCTTGGTTTATTTTGAGTCCTGCTAAATCCTAGATGTCCAGAGACAAATCCCAAGATACAAGCGTTAGGAGGTCAGAGACAGGAGAGTCCCCTGAAATTGCATTAAAATTAATGTTAACAATAATATCATTTATTTAACTACCAATCTAACAAGTACACTTAATATAATTTTTTCCAAGCCTTTCCATTTCCTAACAAAGGGAGCAATGTCATTCTTTCTGATGGAGACATAGAATTCCATTATGTATATATACCACATTTTCTTGATCCATTCATCTACTGAAAGGCTTCTGGGTTGGCTCCATATCTTAGCTATGGTAAAAATGCTGCAATAATAAACATACTCGTTCTGGTAGCTTTAATGTGGTCTTGTTTGTGATCATTTGGGTAAAGGCCCAAAAGTGGGATTGCTGGGAAATAGGGGAGCTCTATGTAGAATCTTTTGAGGAATCATCATATTGCTTTCCAAAGTGGTTGAGCAAGTTTACACTCCCACCAGCAATGTAATAATGTTCACTTCTCTCCGCATCCCCTCAAGCATGTGTTGTTATTAGAGTTATTGATTATCATCATTCTAACTGGGGTGAGGTTGTATCTCTATGTTGATTTGATTTGCATTTCTTTTATGGCTAGAGAGGTTGAGCATTTCTTCATGTGTCTATTGGCAATCCTTCTTTCCTCTTCAGAGAAATTTCTCTGTAAGTCTTTAGCCCCTTATTTATTGGGCAGTTGTTTCTTTGGAGATTTGTTATTGGGTGATTTAATTTTTTGAGTTCCAGGTATATTTGAGATATGAGGTCCTTGTCCATTCTATGGCTAGCGAAGATCTTCTGCCAATCTGTGGGCTTTCTATTGATCTTGCTAGCTATGTGCTTGGTCATGCAGAAGCTCTGCAATTTTGTGCAATCCCATTTGTTCAACCTTTCTTTGATTTGTTGTGTTTCTTGGTCTCTATTAAGAAAATTTCGCCCTGTGCCAATGAGACCTAGGGTTTCTCCTATTCCATCCTGTAATGTTTTCAGATTGTCTGCTTTGACTCCGAGGTCTTTGATCGATTTGGAATTTATTCTGGTGCAGAATGATATATAAGAATCTAGCTTTCATTTTTTACAAGTATTTAACCAATTTTGCCAGCACCATATACTGAAGAGGCTGTCTTTCTTCCATTCTATTTTTTGAGGTCCGTTATCGAAGATTAGTTGGCTATAGGTCTGTGTGTTCATTTCTGGGTTTTCAATTCTGTTCCATTGGTCCTGAAGTCTGTTCTTGTGCCAGTACAATGCTGTTTTGATTACTATGGCTGTGTAGTAGAGTTTGAAATTTGGTATTGATATTCCTCTAGCCCTATTCTTTCTGTTGAGGATTGTTTTTGCTCTTCGGGGTCTTTTACTGTACCATATGTATTTTTGGATTGCCTCTTCTAATTCCTTGAAGAATGAGGTTGGAATATTGATAGGTATCACATTGAATTTGTAGATAGCCTTGAGAAGTATTTCCATTTTCATGATGTTGATCTTTCCAATGCAGGAGCATGGGAGTTTTTGCCACTTTCTAAGTTCTGTTTTAATTTCCTTTTTCAGGTTTTCAAAGTTTTCATCATAGATGTCCTTCACTTCTTTGATTAAGTTAATTCCTACGTATTTTATTTTTTGTGGGGCTGTTACGAATGGAATTGCTTTCCTAATTTCAGCCTCACTTTTTTCATTGTTGGCATACAGAAAAGCCATTGATTTTTGAGGGTTACTTTTATACCCTGCTACTTTGCCAAAGTTTTGAATCAGCTTGAGTAATTTGGGAGTGGGGTCTGTGGGATTCTTTAAATACAAGATCCTGTCATCTGCAAAGAGGGAGAGATTTACTTCTTCTGTCCTTATTTGGATCCCCTTTATGTTTGCATCTAGTCTTATTTGTAGCTAGACATTCTAATACTAGATTGAAGAGAAGTGGAGAGAGTAGACGTCCTTGTCTCATTCCTGAGTTAAGAGGAAATAGTTTAGTTTTTCACCATTAAATAGAATGCTGGCTGTTGGTGTGTCATATACAGCCTTTATTGTATTGACGAATGTTCCATGGATTCCTAATTTTTCCAGAACCTTCATCATAAAGGGGTGTCAGATCTTGTCAAATGCCTTTTCTGCATCTATTGAGATAACCATGTGGTTCTGACCCTGCTCCTGTTGATGTGATGAATTATACTAATTGATTTCCGTATACTGAACAAGGTTTGCGTCCCTGAAATGAATCCTGTTTGATCTTGGTGCATGTTTTTTTGGATGTATTGTTGAAGTTGATTGGCCAAAATTTTGTTGAGAAGTTTTTCATAAGTGTTCATCCAAGAAATGGGTCTATGGTTCTCTTTCTTTGTTGAGTCCCTGCCTGGTTTTGGCATTAGGATTATGATTGCTTCATAGAATGAGTTCGGTAGTGAACTTTCTCTTTCCATTTCATTAACGAGTTGGAGGGGTATTAGTTTGAGCTCTGCTTTGAAGACCTTGTAGAATTCCGCTGTGAAACCGTCTGGATCTGGGCTTTTCTTAGATGGGAGAACTCTTATTACTATTTATATTTCAATGTTTCATATGGGCCTGTTAAGGTGATTTAACTCATCTTGGTTTAGTTTTGGCATGTCAGTATTTGCTAGGAAAAGGTCCATTTCTGCCAAGTAAACAATCTTATTAGCATAAAGTTTTGAGAAGTATTTCCTTATAATGTTCTGAATCTTGGTTGTTTCTCTGGTGGTGTTTCCATTCTCATCTCTGAGTTTATTTATTTGGGTGTGTTCTTTTCTTTTTTGATAAGATTTGTTAAGGGTCTGTCAATTTTGTTAATTTTTTTGAAGAACCAACTCTGTTTTGTTGATTCTTTCTTTTGCTTTTTTTGGATTCTAATTCATTTAATTCTGATTTAATTTTAATTATTTCTTTCTGTCCATTGGGTTGGCGTTTATCCTGCTGCTCTTTTTCAAGGAGTTTCAGATGTCTCATTAAATTGTTGGTTTCAGATCTCTCCAATTTGTTGATGTAGGAACTCAGAGGTATAAACTTGCCTCTGAGTACTGCCTTTGCTGTGTCCCAGAGGAGCTGGTAATTTGTGTGCTCATTTTTGTTGAATATCATGAACATTTGAATTTCCTTTCTAATCTCTTCCATGATGCACTTGTGATTCAGCAGTGTGTTATTCAGCCTCCATGTGTTACAGGACTTTCTTTAGTGGCTTTTGGTGTTGAGTCCTACTTTTAATCCCTTGTGGTCTGAGAGAATGCAAGGTATAGCTTCAATTTTTCTGAATTTGGACAAGTTTGCTTTGTGACCTAAAATGTGGTCTATTTTGGAAAATGTTCCATATGCTGCTGAGAAAAATGTGTATTCTGATGCTGCTGGATGAAATCTTTGGTAGATGTCTGGTAAATCTAGTTGATCTATGCAGTTGTTTAGATATGCAGGTTCTTTGTTGAGTTTTTGCCAACTTGATCTATCTAGTGGGGATAGTGGTGTGTTAAAGTCCCCAACAATTAATGTCTTTGGATCTATGTGGGATTTGAGGGAAAGTTGGGTTTCTTGGATAAATATGGGTGCTCCGTTGTTTGGTGAATAGATATTTAGACTTGTAATATTCTCCTGAAGGAGAGATACATTAATTAGTATGTAGCAACCTTCTTTATCTCTTCTCACTAATTTTAATTTGAAGTCTATTTTATCTGATATTAGGATTGCAACTCCCGCCTGTTTATGGGGCCGTTTGCTTAGTAGATTTTGTTCCAGCCATTCACATTGAAAATGTGTTTGTTTTTATGGGCAAGATGTGACTCCTGCAGGCAGCAGATAGAAGGTTCTTGCTTTTTAATCCAACTAGACAGTCTATGTCTCTTAATTGGAGAGTTAAGTCCGTTAACGTTAAGAGATAGAACTGAGAAGTATTTGGGAGCTCCTGCCATTTTATCTACCTTCTTGGGGGCTGTGGCAACTGGGTTCTTTCTATGGTTCTTGGATTCTCAATTTGGCTGCAGTTTCTTGGCCTTTTTTGTGGTCTTGTTGGTTTTCTATGTATGGGACATCTTTAAGAATCTTTTGTAGGGCTGGTTTGGTGGAGATATAGTGTTTCAGTTTTTCTTTGCTATGGAAAGTTTTTATTTGACCTTCATTTATGAAGGAGAGTTTAGCTGAGTACAGTTTTCTTGGTTGATAGTTGTTTGTCTTTACGACACGGCATACATCATTCCAGGCTCTTCTTGTTTGATTGTCACTGCTGAGAAATCTGAGGTGATTCTAACTGTTTTCCTTTTATAGGTGATTGATATTTTCTCCTTGACAGCTTTAAGGTTCTTTTCCTTGGTCTGAATTGATCCTGTGAGGATTATAATGTGATGCTGGTTTGTCCTGTTCTGGTCTGGTCTATTTGGAGTTCTAAAAGCTTCTTGTATCTGAATAGGCCTATCTTTTTGCATGTTTGGGAAGTTATCTGCTAGGATCCTGTTAAACAAATTTCCTAGACCATTAACTTCTGTTTCTAGGTGCTCCTCTACACCCATTATTCTCAGATTAGGCTTTCTGATGGTGTCTTCCAAATGTTGAATATATCTATCGTATTTCTTGGACTTTTCTTGGAGGGTTGTATGTTCTTTCTCTAATATATATGCTGTCTAAGTGCCTAAGACTTCGTAGGAACATAGTAGATATCATTGAATACTAGATACATGGCTCTGGCACTCTCTACTAATACGCATTTATTGGCATACTATCACCTGCCTATCCATGTATGGCTATTTTGGCCACCTCTGGGGCTTGATTTCAGCGCCTGCCAAGAATTTCATCCTGGAGTAAGAATCCAAGTGTGACACCTGTTTTTGTTTTCTGGGAGAGTGCTGGGTGTCAGGCATGATGGAGAACAAATCTACAAATCTATATACTATGTGATAATATGTAAACAATGTAATACATGTTTAGATGTTCTCACAGTCGGTAAAATAAATGGTAAATAAATGAATAAAACAACAAATACAATGAATAACCACACCAAACATGATATAGACTGAACATCTATATGGAAGTTCAATCCTATCTTTAAAATATATATAAGGAGTATGACTGGGGCATGAATTCAGGCATAGGGAACAGGCCTGAATTTCTGGTCTTCAAGCACAGTGAGCTTCCCCTTCCCCCACAGTGCAACATAGTTACCAGTCCCTAAGTTCAAGTCCCAGGCCTTGCAGACAAAAAAAATCGCACATTCCAAGCCAAGGAGTTTCATTAGCATTTTTAATATTTTTTAAAAGTTCACTTTGCCTTTATTTGAAACATTTTGATTTTATAACATGAGAGTTTTTAAAAAAAGAGGGTTTAAACTTTTACATTTCAGCATAGCACATTGGTGTTTTTGACCATCTATCATGAAGAATGAGAATGAAAACCAGGATATCATTTCTCCCTAGAAGGTTGGGACAGTTGATGTTATTTCTTATTTTTCTTTTTTCTTTTCTTTTTTTTTTGTCAGTCGTGGGGCTTGAACTCTGGGCTTGGGTACTGTCCCTGTGCTCTTCAACTCAAGGCAAGCGCTCAAGCACTTGAGCTACAGCACCACTTCCAGTTTTCTAGAGGTTTATTGGAGATAAGAGTCTCATAGATTTTCCTCCTTGGCTGGCCTTGAGTCACCTACCTCAAATCTAAGCCTCTTGGGTAGCTAGGATTATAGGCGTGAGCCACCTGTGCCCGGCAGTTGATGTTATTTCTATTTAGAGTTATTTTTATAACTATAAAAGGTCTGCAATTGTGTCCTGTGAGTTTTCCTCAGTGCCTACCACGAAATAGACTAGGGAAGTCCTCATACAACCAAAGGTTGAGTTTCAGAATAAACACTCACTTCTGTGAGGACAGTAAGTACTTGTAAGCATTTTGGGAATAAACTGGGTTGTAAAATGAAAAACAAAAACATTGGTAATAAGATGTAGCTCAGTAGTGGAATAGTTGCCTAAAGAGCATAAGACCCTGGAAGAAAAGTTTCCTAAAGCTCAGAATGTTAGAATTTTGTATGAACAAACTTCTTTCCTTTTTTTTTTTTTTTTTTGTTGGTGGTGGGGCTTGAACTCTGAGATTGGGCAATATCCCTGCGCTCTTCAGCTCTTTGCGAGCACTCTACAGCTTGAGCCACATCACCACTTACGGTTTTCTAGTGGTTTATTGGAGGTAAGAGTCTCCCGGACTTTCTGCCCTGGCTTGCCTTGAACTGCCATCCTCAGATCTCAGCCTCCTGAGTAACTAGGATTATAGGTGTCAGCCACTGACGCCTGGTGCATAAACAAACATTTTAAGATTGATTCTAAGGAAAGAAACTTCGAACATACTTTTTGTACAAATAATTTATAATGCCATGGTTAAGGCACTAATTTAGAAGTATTTTTTCATTGGCTGGTTTCTTAGTTTATTTATATATATATATATATATATATATATATATATATACATTATTAATTTATATATACACATATTGTTAAAAACATAGGTTTGAAGTGTACCTAAGAACATAGCTGCTCATGTAAAATTATACAAATGCACAAGCTTGATTTTTTATTTTCAGTTTGTTGGTACCATAAATTAGGTGGGATTTGTGTACTGTTGTTTTGTTCTCTGTTTTTGGAGGATTTATCTCCTTTATCGCTCTACCCACCTCTCCCTGCACCTGAACTCAGCTTGCTCTTTCTTGGCTTGATTGTTCATAGCTGATTTTCTACCACTTCAGCCATACCTGTAGACTGGCTTTTTGCCAGTTAATTGGAGATGATATCTCTCAGGATTTGCTGTCTGGATTGGCTTTGAAACTTCATCTTCCAGTTCTCACCTCCTGAGTAGCTGGGATTACAGATGTGAGCCACTGGGGTGCCTAGGGATAAATTAATTTGGTTGATGTATTCTTTCTGTTTTTCTAAGCATGGGATCATCTACTATAGAATTTCAATGAATGTCCTGGGTCTGAAGTAAGATATATAATACATATGTAAATCTGTATAGTTCTCATAAGATGTAATCAATTTAATACATGCTATAAGTGTAATAATAGTCAATAAAATAATGAATGAATAATACAAAAAGTAAAATAAATACACTCAAAGCAAATTGCAATAAACATAAATATGTAGATATTGATCATTATTTCAAATGCAGATGAATATTACATTAACAGGGCTGTGGATTGAATTCAGGCCTAGGGAACAGGCCTGAATTGCTTGTCTTCCAAGAGGGTGAGTTTCCCTGTCTCCCCGCCCCCTCCAGTGAATTAGAGTTGCCCAGACTCTGAGTTCAATTCCCAGGGCACGAACTCCAAGCCAGGGAGCTTCATTAGTATTGTATGTATGTATGTATGTATGTATGAATGTATGTATGTATGTATGTATGTATCATGGGACTTGAACTCTGGCCTTGAGAGCTGTCCTTGTGCTCTTCAGCTCAAGGCGAGCACTGTAATGCTTGAGCCACAGCACCACTTCTGGTTTTCTAGTGGTTTATTTGAGATAAGTGTCTCAAAGACTTTCTTGCCTGGGCTGGCTTTGAAACGTGATATTCAGATCTCAGCGTCCTGAGTAGCTAAGATTACAGGTATGAACCATAGCCAGCGCCAGGCTATTTTTAAATATTTTTAATTAATTAAGTTATTTATTAAGTTATTTATTTATTTTAATTTTTTTTTGCCCAGCACGAGGCTTGAACTCATATCGTGGCAACTCTGCCTCAGCTAACATCACCCTAGGCTGGGATGGTGTAGCCTCTGGCCCCACAGCCCATCCTGGAATACTAGGCCTCCGGGGCTGACAGGAAAACAAAATGAAAATGACACCAAAAATAAAAGCCAGGAACCACCCACCAATGGCAATTTCTTGGTTTTCCTTCCTTGCATGGTGACCATCCCGGGTCCAAGTAACACTGCTGCAACCTGTAGGTCCCTTGGCATTGCTGAAGGCTGACGGGCTGTCAGTGAAGCCATAGGCCAACCTGGACACCTAGGCCCTCTGTTTGAATCCCAGTCATGCTACTTACAAAGGGCTGGAGAGCCTAAGAAACCATTGCCTGTCCATAGGAACGCCAGAGAAATGTGATTAATGTTATGGTTGGATGAGTAGTTCATCAATCAGTCTAGTATAAATTTAGACCCAATAATCACAGAACACAGATTGATTTTAATTCATAGTTTATTATGCATTAAAAAAAAACTATTCATTAAGTGGAGTCCTTACTAAAGACCTGAGAATCTCTACGAACGTAGTATATGTCATTTAATTCCACATAGACATCACTGGCAGTATAAAAATATCTAAATATATATTTATCTGGATACCATCGTCTGCATAGAAAAGTACTGCTATTTTGGCCAAATCTGTGGTTCCATCCTAGGTCCTCGGATCCACTTGGCAGCTGAATGGGCTAGAGGCTGCCATGCTGACAATCACCTATTCATGAATTGGGACTTTTAGGCCCTCAGTTCAGGTACCAGCATTGCCAAAAATTTCGTCTTGGAGTAAGATTCCAAGTGAGACACCTATTTTCTATTTCTGTGCAAGAGCTGGGTGTCAGGTATGATGTACATAATATGTGTGCTATGGAATAGATTGGAATAAATGTAATAAATGATATAGGTTCACTCACAGTCCATAAAATAAATGTTAATTCAATCACTCAATAATAATATATAATGAATCACTCCAACAAACACGATACAGACTGAATATATAGATGTAAATATAAATCACATAGTGAAAATGTCTATAAATGTTACATTTTTTGGGCTGGTGCTTGAATTCAGGCCTAGGGAAGAGTTGAGAAGTTCATGCATGATTCACATAGGAAATGATAGGCAAAACCTCTGGCACAACAATTATTTTTAATTAAGACTTCACAAAATGTGACAATAATAATTACATTCAGGAAATCGAGGCATAGGGAAAGATCCAAAAATTGGTAGTCACATGGTAGATAGGATTCCAACACAGCTTGCCACATCTTCTTTATACAAATAGGTATTTATGAGCACACTAGCTTCAGCTTATGAATGGATGAATATGGTGTACAAACCCCACCCCAGAGCTCAATCTCAGGTCCTGGGTAGGGCCTAGATCCTTAGTAGCTCAAAAGCTGGTGTGCTCATATGGACCCATTAGAAATTTGGGCCTGCTAGTCCCAGAGTTCAACTCCCAGCAATGCCAAAAGGTTCATCCTGATGTGAGAAACCAATTCTTACAACTGATTTCCTGTCCTGTGAAAGTCCTGGGCCTCATCGAGGATGGAGAATGCTATATAGGCAAGTCTATAGCCATGGGAATAGGTTGTCATCCATGGCAGCACAGATATACCTGCCACCATACTCAATAAAATACACAATACATCTTTGAATAAGACTCAAAATTTAAAAAATTGAAAGCAAGATGCATGCCACACTTGTATGTAAATAGAGATCCTATGTTTAAAAAAAGTAAGCTTGTTATTTTGTCCACTGCTTGGGCATCAAATTAGGCCCTGGCCAGGCCTGACATTCTAGTCTTCAGGGATGATGAGCTTCCCCTTCCCCCACAGTGCAACAAGGTTACCCAGACCTGAGTTCAAATCCCAGGCCTAACAAAAGATTCATCTTGATGTCAGAAGCCAGTCATTGCGCCTGATTTCCTCTAATGTGGAAGTACTGGGTCTCAGCTAGGATGGAGAATGAATGCATAGGCAACCCTATAACCATGGGAACAGGTCATCATCCATGTCAGCAGAGTTATACCTGTCACCATCCTCAGTAAAATACATAATATCTCCATGTATTAGACACAAAGTAAGGAGAAGGATTGCACTGAATGCAAGATGCTATACACACATATATTTCAATCAATACATAGCCTATGTTTCAAGTATGAATTTATGCCTATCCTGGCCGTCACTGGCACAACCTCAGGTCCTGAGAATGAATTAGCTCCTTAGTTGCTCACATGCTGGTGTCCTCACCTTCACTCTTTCACCAATTGGGCCTGTTAGGCTCTTAGTTCAAATCCCAACACTGCCAAAAGCAGAATCCTGATGTGAGAAGTCCATTGATCCCTCTGTTTTCCTGTCCCAAGTATGTCCTGTGTCTCAGCTAGGATGGAGAAGGTGTAGGAAACTCTATAGAAATGGGAATAGGTTGCCATCCATGTCAGCACAATTATATCTGTCATCATACTCAATAAAATACAAAATGCATCCCTGACTAAGACACACAATAAAAAGAACTACACTGAAAACATGATGCATTCCACACATGTATGTAAATAGAGATCCTATGTGTAACATAGGTGGGCATATGATTTTTGCCTGAGCTGGGGCTTCAATTCAGGCCCTGGGACCAGGCCTGACCTTGTAGTCTTCAAAGATAGTGAGCTTCTCCTTCCCCCACAGTGCAACAGAGTTACCTAGACCTGATCTCACATCCCAGCTCTGGCAGTAAAATGGCGCGAATTCTGAGCTAGGGTGCTTCATTGATAATTTTTCAATTTTTTACTATTTTTTGCCAGACCTGGGGCTTGAACTCAAGCTGTGGCAACTCTGCCTCAGGTCTGATGATCCTAGGCTGCAGCCTCTGGACCCACAGCCCATCCTCAGATCCTAGGACTCCAGGGTTTGTAGGAAAACATAAAAAGCCGGAGGAGAAAAAAGCAGCGGGAAGTTCCACCTGGCGCTTTTAGGTTTATTTTCATTTGAATGTTGACCATGGTGAGACCAAACCCGGTGGACTGCAGATTGAAGGTGACCTGGTGTGGCTGAAGGCCTGCTGGCTATCAGGGGAGCCGCAGGATGACCGGGCAACGGAGGCCCCGAGGTCGAATTCTGGTCAGCCATCCTACATTGAGGGAATAGCTGGAGTTCCTGAGATACTCAATTCCAGACCTAGAAAGAGCCGTGAAATGCGATCAATCTCTTCTTTGAATGAGTAGTTCCTGAGGATTCGAGTAGGAAATGATAGTCAAGACTCATGGGGTATCGATTATTTTTAGTGAAGAGTTGATGAAGCGTGACCATAATCATCACAGTCATTAAATGGAGACATTGGGGAAGATCCACAGGGTAGATTGGATTTCATCACAGGTCGCCATCTCTCCTACTCTATACAGATAAGTACTTATTTGCTTACTACCTTCAGCTTATGAATGGATGGCTATTGTGCTCACCCTGCCTTACCCCTGGGACTCGATCTCAGGTCCTGGGAACGGCCTAGCTCCTTAGTGGCTCACAGGCTGGTGTGTTTACGTGAACCCATTCGCCTATTGGGCCTGCTAGGAGCTGAGTTCAGATCCCAGCAGTGCTAAAATATTCATCCTGTCAGAAGTGAGACGTTGCACCTGTTTTCCTTTCCTGTATGAGTTCTAGGTTTCTGCTAGGATGGAAAATGCATGGGCCACCCTGTGGCCATGGGAAAAGGTTGTCATCCATGTCAGCCCAGTTACACCTGTCATATATACTCAAGAACATACATAATACATCCATGAATAGCATACAAAATAGAGAGGATATCTACACTCAATGCACTAGGCAGTCCACACATGGATGTGAATATACATCCCATGTTTCAATGATGCATTGAGGACTCTTGTGGCCTCCCTGGGGCTTGATCTCAGCTCCTGGGAACAGCCCAGCTCCTTAGTGGCTCACAGGCTGGTTTGCTCATGTGGACCCATTGGTCAGATGGGCCTCCTAGGCCCAGAGTTCGAATCACAGCACTTCCAAAAATTCACCCTGATGTGAGAAACCATTTGTTGCACCTGTTTTTCTGTGCTGTGCAAGTTCTGGTGTTGCAGCTAGGATGGAAAATGCATAAGCAACTCTATATTCATCGGAATAGCTTGTCATGTAGGTCACCACAGTTATATCTGTCATCCTATACTCAAGAAAATACACAATACATCAATGAGTAAGAGACCAGATAAAGAAAATGACTACACCGAACCCAAGATGCCACCCACCCATGTATGGAAATAGAGATCCTCTGTTTAAATTCTGAATTTATGACTACTATAGAGCCCACCAGGGCTTGATCTCAGCTCCCAGGAAAGACCTAGATGCTTAGTGGCTCACGTGCTGGTGTGCTCACCATGACTCATCCACCACTTGATTATGGTAGGCCTTGAGTTCAAATCCTAGCACTACCAAAAGATTCATCCTGATTTGAGAAGCCAATGGTTGCACCTGTTTTCCTATGCTGTGAAATTCCTGGGTCTCAGCTAGAATGGAGTATGCTATATAGGCAACTCTATACTCATGGGAATTGGTTGCCAGCCATGTCAGCATAGTTATAACTGTTATCACACTCAGTAAAATACATATTGCATCCACAAATAAGACACGAAATCAAGAGAATGAGTACAATGAATGCAAGATGCTGCCCACCCATGTATGGAAATATAGCTCCTGTCTTTAAATTATGATTACATGAGTATATTGACCCCGCGGGGCACGAGCTCAGGCCCTGTGAATGGCCTACCACCTTAGTGGCTCACAGGATGGTGTGCTCACCTTGACCCATTCCCCAATTCTGCTTGCTAAGCTCTGAGTTCAAACCCCAGCACAGCCAAAAGATACATCCTGGTGTGAGAAACCAATGAATCCACATGATTTCCTGTCCTGTGAAGGTCCTGGGCCTCATCGAGGATGGAGAATGCTATATAGGCAACTCTATAGCCATGGGAATAATTGTCATCCATGAAAGCACAGATATTCCTGCCACCATACTCAATAAAATACACAATACATAATAATAAGACTCAAAATTAAAATGAGAATAAGACTCAAAATTAAAAAATAACTACATTGAAACCAAGATGCATATCACACCTCTATGTAAATAGAGATCCTATGTTTAAAAAAAGTAAGCTTGTTATTTTGTCCACTGCTGGGGCTTCAAATCAGGCCCTGGACTAGGCCTGACATTCTAGTCTTCAGGGATGATGAGCTTCCCCTTCACCCCAGTGCAACGGGGTTACCGAGACCTGAGTTCAAATCCCAGGCCTAACAAAAGATTCATCCTGATGTCAGAAGCCAGTCATTGCGCCTGATTTCCTCTAATGTGGAAGTACTGGGTCTCAGTTAGGATGGAGAATGAATGCATAGGCAACCATGGGAACAGGTTGTCACCCATGTCAGTACAGTTATATCTGTCACCTTACTCAGTAAAATTCACAATACCATTATGAATTAGACACAAATTAAGGAGAAGAAATGTACCGAATACAAGATGCTGCCCACACATATATGTTAATACATATCCTATGTTTCAAGTATGAATTTATGCCTATCTTGCCCTCCCTGTGGCTCATTGTCAGGTCCTGGGAATGGCTTAGCTCCTCAGTTGCTCACATGCTGGTGCCCTCACTTTCACTCTTTCACCAATTGGGCCTGTTAGGCTCTCAGTTCAAATCCCAACACTGCCAAAAGCAGAATCCTGAGGTGAGAAGCCCATTGATCCCCCTGTTTTCCTGTCCTGTGAAAGTCCTTGGTCTCAGCTAGCATGGAGAAGACATAGGCAACTCCATGGACATGGGAATAGGTTGTCATCCATATCAGCACAGTTATATCTGTCATCATACTCAATAAAATACAAAATGCATCCCTGGCTAAGACACACAATTAAAAGAATAACTACACTGAAAGCATGATGCATTCCACACATATATGTAAATAGAGACCGTATGTGTAAAATAGTTAGGCATATGAATTTGGCAGTGCTGGGCCTTCAATTCAGGCCCTGGGACCAGTGCTGACCTTGTAGTCTTCAAAGATGGTTAGCTTCTCCCTCCCCGACTGTGCAACAGAGTTACCCAGACCTGAGTTCAAATATCAGCTCTGGCAGTAAAATGGCACGAATTCTGCACTAAGGTCCTTCATTCATATATATATGAATCCTTGAATCCTAGGATCCCAGGGCTTGCAGGAAAAAAGAAAGCTGCGAGGGGAAAAAAAAGCGGTGGGAAGTTCCACCTGGTGCTTTTATGTTCATTTCCCTTTGTATGGTGATCATGGTGGGTCTGAACCCGGCGACCTACAGAGTGAAGATTACCTGGAGTGGCTGAAGGCCTGCAGCTATTGCAGAAACCCCAGGCCATCCAGGCAAAGAGCCCCAGAGGTCGAATCCCGGTCAGGCCCCCTACATTGAGGGATTGGCGTGAGATCCTGAGATACGTTTCTGGACCTAGGAAGAGCTGTGGAATGTGATCAATCTCATCCTTGAATGAGTAGTTTCTGCAGGATGTGAGCAGGAAATGATAGGCAAGATTCCTGGGATATTGTTATTTTTAATGAAGAATTGATGAAGCATGACCATAATCATCACAGTCATGAAATGGAGGCATCAAGAAAGATCTAAGAATCAGTTGTCACAAGGTAGATTGAATTCCATCACAGGTCGCCATCTCTCCTACTCTAAACAAATATACATACTATCTACCGCTTATGAATGGATGACTATTGTGCTCTCCACCTGCCCTCCCCCCAGGGCTCAATCTCAGGTCCTGGGAACAGCCTAGTTCTTTAGATGCTCACATCATGGTGTCCTCATCTTGACCCTTTCTCCAATTGGGCTTGCTAGGCTCTGAGTTCAAATCCCAACACTGCCAAAAGAGGAATGCAGGTGTGAGAATCCAATCCATCCACCTGTTTCCTGTCCTGTGAAAGTTCTGGGTCTCAGCTAGGATGGAGAAGGCTTAAGCAACTCTATAGACATGGGAATAGATTGTCATCCATGCTAGCATAGTTATATCTGTCATCATGCTCAATAAACAAAATTCATCCATGACTAAGACACACAATAAAAAGAATAATTGTACTGAACGAATGTATGTGAATAGAGATCCTATGTTTAAAATAGATGGACATATGATTTTTGCCAGTGCTGGGGCTTCAATTTAGGCCCTGGGAGCATGCCTGACCTTGTATTCTTCAAGGATGGTAAGCTTCCCCTTCCCCCACAGTGCTATAGTGTTACCTAGACTGAGTTGGAACCACAGCTGTGGCAGAAAAATGGTGGGAATTCTGAACTAGGGTGCTTTATTAGTTTTTAGGGTTTTTTTGTTTTTTGTTTTGCTAACCTAAGGATTTGAACTCACTTCATGGCAACCCTGCCTCAGCTTCGATCACTTTAGGCTGGTGGGCTGCAACAGGCCCATAGTAGACCCTGTGATCCTAGGCCCTGAAGCCTTGCAGGAGTAAACACACACACACACACACACACACACACACACACACACACACACACACACACACACACACACACACACACACAGAAAAATAGCCACAGGATGAATTTTTTTACATTTTCTTCCTTTGCATGATAACCAATCTGGGTCAAAATTACACGGCTATAAAAGATACTTCACTTTGCATTGTCCATGGCTAGCGGACTATAGGAAAAGCCACAGGCCCTTATGTCATCACAGGCCCTGATTTTGAATCCTGGTCCTGATACCTATCAGTGGGGCGACTTCCTAAGAGACTCATTCCTATGTATGGGAATAATGATAGAATGTGAGCAAATTCATGATTGAATGAGAAGTTTCTGCGGGAACCGTTCTAGTCTAAAATTAGATGCAATGATCCTAGGATGTTGTTGATCTTAATGAAAAGTTTATTAAGCATGAAAACAATACTATTCCTTCAATGGAGGCATAATAAATACCTAAGAGTTGGTAGGAACATAGTTGATGTCATTGAATCCTAGGTAGATGTCTCTGGAATTCTATACAAATATATATTTATTGATATATACCACCTGCCTATCCATGTATGGCTATTTTGTCCACCCCTGCAGCTCAATCTCAGGGTCTGGGAACTGACTGGCAGCTTCCTTGGCTAGAGGTTGCCCTGTTGACACACCCATTCATGAATTGGGTCTGCTAGGCCCTGAGTTCAGATCCCAGCACTGCAAACAATTGGATCATGGAGTAAGAAGCTGAATGTGACACCTGTTTTCCTTTTCTCTGAGAGTCCTAGGTGTCAGACATGATGGAGAACACATCTACAAATTTAGATACTATGTGATGGGATGTCATCAATATAATAAATGGAATGCGTGTCATCACAGTAAATATATGATAAATAAATGAATAAAACAAAAATATAATCAATAACCACAATATGGACTGAACATTTATAGGTAAGTACAAATCTTATCTTTATAATGTATATAAATAGTATGTTTTCCAGGGCTGGGGATTGAATTCAGGCCTAGAGACCAGGCCCGACTTTCTTGTCTTCAAGCATGGTGAGCTTTTCCTTCGTCCACAGTGCTGCAGAGTTTCCCAGACCTTGAGTTCAAATCCAAAGTAGAAAAAATGGTGAGAATTGCAAGACAGGGAGCTAATTTTTGTGTGTGTGTGGAGGGGAGGGGTTTTTGTTTTGTTTTGTTTTTTGCAAAGTAAGGTCTAGAACTCAGATCATGGCACTCTGCCTCAGCTTCTATCACCCTAGGCTGCAGCCACTGGAGCCACAGCCGATCCTGGGATCCTAGACCTCCAGGCCTTGTGCTGGGAAAAAATATGCACAGAAAAAAAGTGGCAGAACCGGGCGCCAGTGGTTCACACCTGTAATCCTAGCTACTCAGGAGGCTGAGATCTGAGTATCTCGGTTCAAAGCCAGGAAAGTCCATGATACACTTATCTCCAAGAAACCACTAGAAAACTGGAAGTAGCGCTGTGACTCAAGTGGTAGAGTGCTTGCCTTTAGCTGAAGACCACAGGCACAGCACCCAGGCCCAGAGTTCAAGCCTTATGACCGACCCCCACCCCCCCAAAAAAGAAGTGGCAGGATTGCGTTTTTACATTTTATTTCTTTGCACTGTGACCATTTAGGTCTGAATGACACGGCTCCAAAAGGTACTTCACCTTGTATTGCTGAAGGATGGCGGGCTATTGGGGAAGCCATAGTCTTGCATGGCAATGTAGGCCTAGAGTTGAATCTCAGTAATGCCACTTCCAGATGGCGGAAATCCTAAGAGACTCATTCCCATCCATAGTAATAATGATGGAATGTTATCAATGGCACTGTTGAATGAGCTGATCATGAATACTACTCGTATAAAATTAGACATCATGATTTCAGCAGACTGATTTTAATATGAAGCATTAAAAGAATACTATTTCTTACAGAGATGCAATAATTTCAGGACACTGATTTACTTAATAGTTTATTAAGGATGAAAACAATAACATTAATTACATGGAGGCATAATAAATACACAAGGATTGGTAGGAATGTAGTCTACATAACTGAATAATGTGTAGACATATCTGGCAATCTATAAAGATATATATTTATTAGCATACTTCCATCTGGGTGTCACTCTGTTCTTATTTTATCAAAACCTGGGGCTCGATTTAAGGTCCTAGGAACTGCCTGTCAGCTCAATTTGCCCCAGGATGGCGTGTTGACACTCACCCATTCATGAATTGGGCCTTGTAGGCCATGAGTTCAGATGCCAGCACTCCCAAAAAATGAATTGTAGAGTAAGAAGCTGATGGTGACAAACATTTTCCTTCTTTTGTGAAAGTCCTGGGAGTCAGGTATGAAGTGGAACACATATGCAGACCTATATCCTATGGAATCAATGTTCTATGTGCCATAATAGTCAATAAAATTAATGGCCAATACATGAATAAAACAAAAAATAAAAATGAATACACTGAACTCTATATATAGTCAACCTATGTATATAAATATAAATCATATATTTAAAATATATACGAATAGGATGTTTTCTAGTGCTGGGGATCGATTTCAGGTCTAAGGAACAGACTTGAATTTCATGACTTCAAGGAGGTGAGCTTCCCCTTTCCACACAGTGCAAAAGAGTTACCCAGACCATGAGTTCCAATCCCAGTCCTGACAGAAAAAATGGCAGCTGTATACTATGTGATGTCCAATTCTTAGGTATTTCATTCTGCCTCCATTTAATGAATGTGATTGTTTAAATGCTTTATAAAGTATTAATTAAAATTGATCAGTGTCCTATAATTTAACTGTGTATAATTTTATCCTAGAATCATTCAAGAACTGCCCATTCAATCACATATATCACATACCATTGGTATTCATATGGATAGGATTGAGTTTTTTAGGATCACCTGCCATTTGGAGGTGGCAGGACCAGGATGTGGGCTCCAGCTCTCACCACTTAAACCCAAGGATAAGGAAATCACCGGTCTGTCCAAGAACATCAGCAAGACCAATGATTAGGCAGGCACCAATGGCTCTCAGCAGTCCTCCTTGATACTTACAAGGCTGTGATAGGAGGATCATGGTCAAAGTCACCCTAGGCAGGAAAGTCCTTGAGACCCCTGTCCAACTTCAGTGCCAACAGAAGCCAGAATTAGAGCCATGTGGCTTCACTAGTTGAGGGCTAGCCTTGAACAAAAGCAGCTCAAGGACTGTCCCCAGATCCTGAGTTCAAGGTTAGGGACTGGCAACAAACAGACATACACAACAATCTGTGCAGCCATCCAGCTAAAGCAGGTCACCCTCTTGTCCCCAACTGGACTGGACAGAGTTTCATGTGAATGGGGCTGCTGTCATCTTGACTCTGCCCATTCTGTCTGCATCACAGGATTCCGTCCACACCCCCATTCTTTCATGGTTCTTTCTGACCAATGGGAAACAAGAATGGTGGCCATGCCCATATTCCATGCTGCCCAGTAGCACCTGGATTCTCTCAGTTGGATGACACCACTACTAGCAGTCGAGGAAGGTAGAGGTGGCTGAGTGGTGAGCAAGAGACTTGAGGCCACATTGTAGTAGAGTAGGAAATTGAGGTCCTAGACAGTGAGTGGGTGAATAGGGGATTTCCCAGACATTGGGAAAGTGGCCAGCCCATCTTTCCTGTCCCAGCGCTCAGATGTCTGAAACAACAGGACTCCATGAGAGAACTGCAGGCAAGAAATTGCCACAAGAACACTGGCAGAAGAATCTTCCCAACAGAGCTGCAACAGTCAAGAAAACACAAAACATGAAAAAGTGAAGGAGCCCCAAGACAAACGCCACTGGGGAGTGTGATTCAAAGGAGAGTCCAGCCAAATATGATGCTGATCATGGGCCTCCCCTGCCTTTGGACACAGTCACAGCAACCAGGGTCCAGAGTGTCAATGGTCCTGATAACAACAAGGATCTGCAGAGGTGTACTGACATGTGGTGCCCACACTGGATCCCAGCAAAAGAAGAAAAGAGGCACTCTTGCCAAGACCCAACCACTGAAGCAGGAAAAGACAGACTTGCCGGATGAATGGGAGTAAAAGAGGGAGAAGATAGCCTAACTGCACGCAGCAATGAAAAAGGATCTAGAGATCCACAAGGCACCCATACAGAGGTTGGTTTGGGCAGAAAGTGATTTACAATGTTCACCAGCCCACGAGCAGCAGGCGACCAATGACAGAGAAAGGGAGCATGAAGCTCTCACCAGCTGCCTGCAGACCGCAGAGCAGCACATGGCAGAGCTGGAGATGGCGGCTTCTGTGGTCACTGCTCACATAATGAGACTGAAATGTTCTTCGAACAGCTGAATGATGTGACCCTTCAGCGAGAGGAAAAGATCAGAAGCTTCAATGACTTGGAGCAAGTGAACACTGAGTTGTAGGAGAAGCTGGAAGCACTCTGGACACAGTGGAGCAACATGAAGAGCAGAATCTGCAAGTTCCAACAAGCGCTGGCGGGGCGTGAGGTACTAAAGAGACTACTAGAAAACCTGAGCTGGATGGTGACTGCAGCGAATCTAGAGAGAGAAGACCTGAGCATTGAGAAGTCTGTGCAGAAGGGAAAGGCCCGGTGGCTGACCCAGCGGGTGAACCAACTGACAGAGGAGAAGAATCGAGGGGCAAGGTAGGCGTTTGACGTAAAGATGGAGCTGGGGGAACTGAGAAGGAAGCTGGCAGAGGCATGACCCCCTTCAGGACCATCTCCGGCCAAGCAGCAGGTGAAGGCCCAGGCCTACTGCACACAGATGGAGTTGAAAAACCTGGAGGAATAAATTCACATCCAGGTCCAGGAAAACCAAAGCCTCCGTTTCCAGAACACGGAGCAGCAGAAGCAACTGTGGAGACTGGAGGAGAAGGCCCAGGATCGGCAGGAGATCTGCAAGATCCCAAGATGTGCATGTGTGCAACGGACAGATGGAAGAACAGCTGACCCTGCTGCGGGATGCTCTCCACATGGTGAGCATTGAGGAGAAGCTAGCCAGCATATTGGACTCAGAGAAGCAGGTGAAGAAACATCTGTGGGAACAGCTGGACCACACAGAGGAGAAGATAGAGGAATTGAAAGAGGTGGCTGAGAGAGAGAGCCAAGCAGCTTGGGAGCTGCAGGAGTGGCAGGAGCAGTCCCTGGCCCAGCTTCAGGAGCTCAGAGCCACCTGTGAGCTGCACATCACCTCCAATGAGCAGCTGAGCTCCAAGAAGGAGGCCCTGGAGCAGCACCTAGAGGCAGACCCAGCTGCTGGAGCAGCTGAAGCAAGTGCAGGCCCCACCAGCTGTCAGGACCAGAAGGTACCCCCAAAGTGGCAGGACACCCTCAAGTGCCTGGAAGTGACCAGACCACAGGAGGAGTGCCTGCAGGCCCAGCTGAGCTTCCTGGCTTTCCCTGGAGAAGGGGAAGTTGAGAGCCCTGGAGAAGCAAAAGGTGAGGAGGCAACTCCCCCAGACGTGACCATCGCAGAAGATGGAGATATCCCCCAAACCGAGAGGGACATGGATCTGGGGGCGCTCTCCATGGCTGAAATCCACAGGGGGAAACTCCTGCACCAAGAGTGGCAGGCACACTGAGGGTGCCCAGTCCACCTGGCAGCTCAGTGCCAGAGAAATCTGGAGCCACTGGCCCCCCACCCTGCGAGCTGGCACCACAGCATATGTGGGGATGGGAAGAAGGACAAGTGGGCATCTGAGAAGAAAATCTTTGTCCATGACCTGCCTGTTGAAGTGGACTTCCGGAGTCCAGCGGATGAGCTCCACCATCGATGCATCCAGCTAGTGGCACACATCTGCACCATTGAGGACTCCCTCATGGCGTGTAAAGAGCAGATGTTCGTCCTGGATGAGCTGTGTCAGGAGAAAGCTGAGCACATGTGCTAGCTATCCAAGGAGAAGATGAAGAGGAGAGAGCTGTGGGAGCTGCTGTGGTTCCTCTCAGGGGAAGGCATGGACAGCTGACACCAGATGACGGCACAGGCTGAGTCCCAACCACCACCACTGCTTCAGACACCGCAGGAGCTGGGATGGTCAAAATGAGGGAGGAACAGAAAGGTTTTGAAGAATTGCCACTTCAAAGTAGTGTGGAAACTGCCAAAGGACAGGTCGGGGTACCCTACCCCGTAGAGGACTCCCTCATGGAGCACATCCTGCAGCAGAAGCCACACATGCAGATCACCCACAGCTCACAGGCTCAGGTGAGGAGTGTTCCCTGCCTTTCTTCTGTAGACTGATGCAGATGATGACTCTCTATGTGACATACTGACTCTCAAAAGCCTCAGCAGCCACCACAAGTAGGTGGCCAGGTGGCCTTCTCTCAGGCCTCCATCTGCCAGGTGATGGGAAGGGTAAACTGCGGTACTGGTAGGGCAGAGGCTGCCAGGAGGTGGCCCATATTCAAGGGACATCTAATGGACCATTGGTGGCTAGGGAAGAGGCCCATGTTATGCTTATCACAAAGAATGATCTGTTTTCAAAGGGAAAACAAGCCTCCAACAAAGATTTGTTCTTCCAGTCCTGGGGCTTGAACTCAGGGCCTGGCCACTGTCCCTGAGCTCTTTTTCTCATGGCTAGCACTCCACCACTTGAACCACAGTGCCACTTCTTGTTTTCTGATGGTTCATCAAGGATAAGAGTCTCACATACTTTCCTGCCCAAGATGGCTTTGAACCATGGTCCTCTAGATCTAAGCTTCCAGAGTAGCTAGGATGAAAGGCATGTGCCACCAGTGCCCAGCATGTGATGCCTTTTGAAGGCACCTTGGCGATTCTGTAAAAGAAGCCCTAAAGGGCCTGGATAGAGCTTGACCCAGTCAAAGAGCTGGGATGGGGGAAGGCTGATGTTCTAGCCATTCTGTTCCCCAAAATTAAAGATGCCAGCTGGTGTTGGATGCATCAAACACCTAGGTCAACAGCCACCAGGCTTAGTGGGGAAAAGGTAGAGAATACCCAAAGATTGCAGTGTAGAAATCTCTGATTTTCCATGCATGTGGTGTGTGTGTGTGTGTGTGTGTGTGTGTGTGTGTGTGTGTGTGTGTGTGTGTGTGTGTGTGTGTGTGTGAACTCAGGGCCTAGGCTCTATGCCTGAGTTTTCTTGCTCAAGGCTAGTGCTCTTCTACTTGAGCCACAGCCCCACTTGCTCTTTGATGGTTAATTTTAGGTAAGACTCTCAAGTACATTCCTGTCCAGGGTGATTTCAAAGCATGATGGGGTCCGCAGGGAAGCAAGAGTAAACACAACTCGCAGGTACAATCCCTATGGTGGGTGACTCCTGCCCCCCTTATAGCCAGATACGGGACATGTGGCCCCGTGCCATCGTTGGGGACTATCGTCATCTAGAGTTCAATTGGGGGAAGTGACCAGGGCCAAGCTGACTTTTGCCCACCCTGAATGCTGATTCCAGAGCAGATCTGTTCCACCCTAGGCCAAGAGAGCTCCAGGAAGCCCGGCTTCCAGGAAAACAAGGAAGGGAGAAGTCAGCTCCAGGCCAAGCTAAGAGCCTTTGGTCATGGATATCCCAACTTGGCCTTCCTGATATCTGTATGGCCTGTCAAAGAACAACCCCCCCAAAAAAAAAAAATTGGAGCCATGTCTCAAAGTAGTAGAGCTCTAACATTGAACCAAAGAGCTCAGGGACAGGGCCCCCATGCTGTGAGTTCAAGACCCCCCAGCTGATTCTCCCCCATAAAACATAGGTTAGCTAAAGGTGAACTAGTAGGATTTGTGAAGTGTTTCTGAAGAATGGTGATACAGAGGAAAGTACCCTAATTGTAATGACAGCTGAACTTGTGACATGCAGCTATGTGCTGAGTCCTTCACAGGGTGCTGTTTTCTGGATCCTTCCCACATGACGGTTTTGTGCTGAGTCCTCAAAAAGCATTTTGTGTGCTGAGTCATCACAAAGGGTGCTATATTATGAGTCATTGAGAAGAGTGGGCGGTGCTGGGTTTTCAAAGGGTGCTGTGTGCAGAGTCCATTACACAATGTACTTTATGCTGAGTCCTTCAAAAGGTGTAGTGTGCTAATTCATCCCAAAGGGTGTTATGTGCTGAGCCCTTGAGAAGGGAGGGACAGGTGAATTTTTCAATGGGTGCTGTGTGCCGAGTCCTTTCTTTACACAGGGTACTTTTGCTGAGTCCTTCAAAGGGGGCTGTATGCTGAGTCATCCCAATGGGTGCAATGTACTGCATCCTTGAGAAGAGTGGGATGAGGTGAGTTTTTCAAGTGCCGTGTGCCGAGTCCTTTATACAGGGTGCTCTGTACTGTTCTTCAAATGATGCTGTGTGTTGAGTCTTTCCACAGGGTGGTATTGCTGAGTCCTTCAAAACTCTGCTATGTGCTGAGTTTTGTAAAGGGTACTGTGCACTGAATGTTTTACACAGGGTGCTACATACTCAGCCTTTCAAAGATTGGTGTGTGTGGAGCCTTAACACAGGGTGCTATGTGCTGAGTCCTGGGAAAGAGTGCTACGTGCTGAGTTTTTCAAAGCGTGCCATGAACTGAGTCCTATACACTGTGTGCTATGGACTTCCTCCTTCAAAGGGAGCTCTATGTTGAGTCATCCCAAAGGTTACTATATGGTAAGTCCTTCAAAGGGTGCACTGTGCTGAGTCATTTACACAGGGTGCTTTGTGCTGTTTTTTTGGTGTTCTGTGTGCTGAGTCATCCCAAAGGTGCTATGTTCTGAGGTAGTTATCCCCAACAACCTCTCTCTCTCTCTCTCTCTCTCTCTCTCTCTCTCTCTCTCTCTCTCTCTCTCTCTCTCTCTCTCTCTCTCTCTCTCTCTCTCTCTCTCTCTCTCACACACACACACACACACACACACACACACACCTACATACACTCAGGGGTCATTGTTTTACCTGCTTGATGTGTGGAGTGGAGAGGAATGGAGGAGAGTCTCCTCCAGTGGTGGGGCTGAGGGGAGATTTGATTCCCTGGCCAAGTGTTAGGGTTGGCGGCGAGTGCTGAGCTGAGGTGAGGCTGCAATTCCCATGGCCTGGAAGCCTTAGGGCCCAGTCAGGGCTGCTCTTGTAGGCAAGGGTGGAGGGCAGGACTGAGGGGAGTAGGGGGCTGGGCTGAGGAGAGGAGGGAGTGGGGCTGAGGGGAAGAGGAGGCAGTGCCCAGGGGGCTCACTGTGGTGGTAGCAGTGGCCAGAGGCTCTCAGTGGGAGGCATGCATGCACCCAGTGGTCGAAAAGTGGCCCACAAGAGGAGTTGAGGCAGAGAGAGAGAGAGCTGAGAGGAGTAAGTACATGCACAAGAGGAAGTGGCTTCAGTGGCTGGCTGAGGCCTCAATTGAGGTGAAGGGCCTGACTGGGAGCGCAGAGCATGCAGAGCTAGCACAGCAGACACATCACTTCAAGCAGCCCCACAGTGGCGCGCTGGCCATGGGCTGTCCCAAGTCCAAGGTTCTAATTATCATGGTGGTGGCAGTGGCCACAGAGGAGGAGGCCACTGAGGAGGAGGCAGCTGAAAAGGGAGCCTTAGCGGCAGCAGTGGCAGGGGTGGTGGCAGCATCAGCGAGAACAGGTCTGGCTGTGGATGAGGCGGGAGCTGAGTTGTCTGCAGCTGAGGGGGAGGAGAGGCCACACTCACCCTACCATGCACCCTCAGACCCAGCCCCTCCCTCCTCAACCCTCCCCAAGGTGCCGCATTTCAAAAATGGTGCTGCTGGCCTAGACCCAGGGAGCCTCTCTCAGTTGCCCTGCTGAGATAACACACCCCTGGCTGGCTTGTCTCAGTGACCCAGTCCAGGTCCCTGGTCCTCGGACTCCAGACCTGCCACACCTGGAGCTGCTGCTTACAGCTTCTCCCAGCAGCACACGTGAGTGGCCAACCTGCGGGCACACACCCTGGTACCCCATTGCCCAGTGAACCCATCGACCCTCCCTCACAACCTCCCCCATTCTGCGGACCCGGACCTGTTCCTCCCGCCTCCCCTCTCCTGTCCCACCTGTGCCTCCCCTGCATCCCACAGTACACCCTGGCTCTGCCGCAAATGCACCCCAGGGGTGGGGGGTGAGGGTGTGTGGCAACCCGAGGATCCCTCTCATGTCCCTAATGGCCAGTGTCCCAGGAAATGGGGAGATGCAGGGTTGGGTGAGGAGGAGGTGCCAGAGAGCTCCTGGCCTGGAGTAATGGAGCCACGCAGCCACCCATATGCACCCTTCCTCACCTTGGTGGGAACCTGGTGGCTTCAGTCTGAGGTAGGGAGCAGTATCTCCAAACCTGCCTTCTCAGGTCTTTTCCTTTTTTCTGGGGGTGGGGGTGTTGGATGCAGAAG
Organism: Dipodomys merriami; assembly: GCF_024711535.1. Lineage (NCBI taxonomy): Eukaryota > Metazoa > Chordata > Mammalia > Rodentia > Heteromyidae > Dipodomys > Dipodomys merriami. The sequence goes on along the minus strand of NW_027202926.1, from coordinate 852,338 downwards.
ATAGACCACCTTGCTGTGTAAGCTCTTGTCCTCTGTGCTTGGTTACCCTTTCACCTGAGGAGGGTCCCAGAAGAGCCCACTAGGGAGGTGAGAGCACTGGGGGTCAGATAGAAGATGAATATCTGGGAGGAACACACCCCCTCCCACACACAACCAGCCTATTCTCCCCACCCCAGCTGTCATCATTTCTCACAGGGTGATCACATTTCCCAGCTCTGCCAGCATCTACTGGTGCTCCTGGTCCATCTGGTCTCCTCATCCTCCCCAAGAATGTGCCAAGTCACCCAGAAGCATCTAGGCTGGAAGTAGGAAGTCCATCCATGTATGTAACATTTAGGACCCCATCCATTTCCCAAATACCACCCCACCCCAAGTCAGACACCCCTCTGGGGCCACCATGAACCCCTGCTTGTTATCTGTCCTGGCTCTGAGGAGCCACCTGTCTCAGGACTCCTTTATCCAGCATCCTGGTCTAGGGTTTTGGTTTATGTGGAGTTAAGGTTTGTTGTTCCTAAGAGGAAGATTCTGGCCCTGGAGAAGGGAGAGGCAGGGTGGTTCTTTGTTATTAGAGTGGTGCTCCACTTTGGTGGGATCCCCTGGTTCTGACAAGGGAACCCCATGCCCCAGCTTGTACATTGTCCCAGAGGAGGAACTGATAAACTCAGGAGAGGCACTGCACTGAGTCTGTGTGTGTGTGTGTATGAGAGAGAGAGAGAGAGAGAGAGAGAGAGAGAGAGAGAGAGAGAGAGAGAGAGAGAGAGAGAGAGAGAGAGAGAGAGAGAGAGAGAGAGAGAAGAGAGAGGGAGGGAGAGAAATCATCTTTCACCTTGTACAGCATGACTGTGCTCAGGTGAGCGATCAGTTGGCAAATTGCAGGTGCTGCATGGACCAGACTTCGGTCACAGGTCTGGATTTGTGTGTGTGTTTGTGTGTGTGTGTTTGTGTGTGTGTGTGTGTGTGTGTGTGTGTGTGTGTGTGTGTGTGTGTGTGTTGGAAGAGCAGGGAGATGAGAACAATGGAAACATATTTAAGTCACCATGTCTAAAAAGAGCAAAAGCATTTCATTTGTGTGTATGTGTATTGTTCTTTTGTCATCAATGCCAAGTATGATCCCAGCCACAATTTTTGTTTTCTCCTTCACCGTTACATAAATTGTTTGGTGAAGGTTTCAGTAGATGTTCCTTTCCACCTCTCTCCTCCTGTAGCTCACAGTAGCTACTGGGCCTGTGTGGGTCTCCCCTTGGAGGTCTGTGTGAATCACAGTCCAGGGTGGACACCTGTCCTTCTGTCTTCAGGCTGGTGAGGGAAGTGTGACCACAGCCACACTCAAACAGCTAGACACCCTGCTCTGGTGTGTAGAGTTGGAGCTAATTCAAGGGTTGAGAATGTGTCTGCCAAACATAATTAGGGAATGAGATGGGGGGAGTAGGGCAGAAGATGTGAAGCTAGAGGGTCTGGTGAGTGGCGAATGGTGTGACATGGCAGATGGTTCACCACAAACAGGGATGAGAGGGGAACCTTACCCAGGGCTTTGTCGGTTTCCATGGGCATCTGGGCAGGGGACTCCAGGCCCCCACTGGTGGCATGGATTCCCTCCTAGGGGAGTGCACCGGTGGGCAGCCCTCCCGAGAGTCCTGTAGATTCCAATCTGTGTCCTGCCTGGGCCGTTTCCAGCTCTGCAGTGGTAGACAAGTGTGTTCCCCCTGCTGAAGCCTGCACGGTATCAGGCCATGTCAGTTAGCTAGGGCTGGTTGAATGCCAGTTTCTGTAACCTGCTGTAGGCTGTCTGGAAGGGGACCACTGACTTTGGAAGCCTTTAACTTTGATTGGGACAACTGAAATGCCAGCTTTTCCAGGATTTTTTTTAAGCTGGCAATTACTACAAATGACTGGGATTATGGGTCAAATTAGATGGACCATTTCAGCTGCCAAACAATGATGTTCAAAGCGGCACAGGCAGAGTTCCCAAGCCAGATCGTCTCCTGTCATGAACATCCTACTTTGACTGCCTTCCTCCAGCAGCTGCTGATTCTCCTCTGGTTCTCTCTAGGGTGACCACCACAGGCAAGGACATCAGGGGAGCAGAGATTGTGACCTCTCCATCCCCAGCCTGCCAGCTGTGAGCAGAGACGATTCCCAGCACCTGCACTGGAATCTGGGAGATTCAGAGAACTGGGATGCCTCATGATCCTTTCTCTGCAACATGAAACTTGGGGTCCCGATGTGGTGGACCATCCTGTCTGGCCCCAGGGGGAGGAGAGGAGGCCTCTTAAGCCAGGCTTTCACACCTGAGGGCGGAATTGAGTGCCAAACTGTGTGTCAGCTGCTGGACAAAGATTTTTGAGAAGAGAGGTATCGCAGAGGCCCCAGAATCCAGCAAGTACATCATGGCTCACATCCTCAGAGCCAAAAGAGTTAAGTGTGGTGGCACCAGGAGGGCAGGATGAGGGACAAGGGAGAACTACTTTAGGAAGAGCTACTTTAGGCTTTGACACCTCCCCCACCAACACCTCCACCCCCAGGATGCTTACCTGAGTTGGATGGGAGTTTTCTGTAATATTGTCGTAGAGAGATGCTCATTTATTTATCCAACAAACCGTTACAGTAAGTGCCAGGTCCAGGCAGTCATAGACGATGAAAGGTTCCAGTGCTGGTTCCACAGCACATGAAGAAATCTTGGTTTGAGCTGGATGCCGGTGCTTCACACCTGTCATCCTAGATACTTAGGAGGCTGGGATGGGAGGACTGAGGCTTAAGTCCCAGGAAGAAAAACCTGTAAAACTCTTATCTCCAACAAACTACCAAAAAGAAAACACCAGAAGTGGATGAGTGGCTCAAGCTGTAGACTGTTGGCTTTGAGTAAAAAGGCTCAGGGACAGTACCCAGGCTCTGAGTTCAAGCCCAGGAGTGACACAAAGGAAGGAAAGAGAAAGAGAGGAGGGAAGGATGGAGGGAGAAAAGGAGGAAAGGAAGGAAGAATGGAACATGCAAGCCTTGGTTTGGAGTCCCTAGATCAAGGGAGCCAACCATTCACAATCTCCGTGGGGACAGTTTCAGAGCCTAAAGCCAGTATGTAGGACAAAGCCACTGACCCCTCAGCAACTTCATGACATCCAAATCTGAGTGGTGGCTGACTGCAGAGGGAAACAGCCTCGGGTAGACCCTAGGGCTCAGGGTGTGTCACCAAATTTCAGTCTCTCCTGGCCCATGGAGTTTATTTTCTAGTCAGATAAGAAGAAATTGTCCAAGGAATAGGGAGGTATAGCCTGAGGGAGTGTCAAGAGAGGGGTGGCAAGGGATAAGCAAGAAGATGAAGAGGGAGGATGATCCTAGGTCAGGTGTGTCTGGCCATTGGAGCCATGACCTCACCTAACAACTTAGACCATCAGTGATAGAGACTTCGACCCAGCCACATGGCTGTTAAAAGTCCTGGCACTTTGGGTTCACCATTGACCAGCTGGCTGTCATCCACTGCTGGATGCCTGTGTGGCATCTTGGGGACTGGGACTTTTGCTGGCTCAATCTGAAGATGACACCCCCAGTGTTCATTCCTCGACCAGAGACAGAGGTAAACCTGCCACTGGCACAAAACATCCAGAGAATGAGGGGGGAAGTCAGACCCGTGTTGCCCCAAGACTTCCTCTAGGGGATTGTAGGACCCCATGACTGCCATTCTCAGAGATGGAGGTGGGTCCCTTTGCTGGCTCAACCTTTAGACTAGGTGGCAGATCTGGGACTCAGAGAGGGCCAACTCAAGGTAGGGTAGGACTGGGTAGAGGCTAGTGGGAAACCAGAGGCACTGAACTCTGAGCAGGGTTGTTTAATTGAGGATACTCACAACCCAGGAACATTCCTGGGATGGATAGGCCTTTTCTCCTTCCCGAGAGAGAGGGACCTACAGCCCTCCAATCTGCACCCCTTGGCCAAGAAATCCTTTCAATCCCATATCTTGTGGATGGATAACTAGACCTCAACTGACTGCCCAGTGTTGAGGGACCTTGAGTCCTTGATGAGGTCACGGGATCCTCAGTACGCGATGTACTTGAACGTCCTGACTTGGTACATGGTCAGTCCCATCTAAGACTGCCATAATCTAGGACATAGAATCTAGAGAATCAGAGCAGGATGGGGTCTTATTCTGTGAGTCTTGAGTATTATGTGTGAGCTTTGAGCTCCCATGTGCCCAACTGCTTCCCTTTCTTGGGTGGGTCTATGCTAGAAAAAGTTTATTACTAGGGCCTGGGTCCCATCCCTTGTGTTATGCTCAAAGCTAGCACTCTGCCATTTGAGCCACAGCTCCACTTCCAACTTTTTTGGGTGTTTAATTAGAGATAAGAGTTCTCATGGACTTTGCTGAGAAGGATGCATCCAATTGCAGTCCTCAGATCTCAGTCTCTGTAGGGGATAGGATGACAGGCTTGGAAAAGTATCTTTGGCCAGGTGCCAGTGTCTCATGGCTATCAACCTAAGTACTCAGGAGCGGAAATCTGAGGATCACGGTTCAACTCAAAGCCAGCTTGGACAGGAAAGACCCTCATTTTGGTTAGGGGGGTGGGGTGCAGAGGAAAGACTCAGACCTGACACCTCCTGAGGGACATTTGTTCTTGTGACAGAGCCAAGTCATTGCTGTAGATAAGGAGGAAGCCTCCATCAGACTGACCCAGAACAATGATCAGAGATAGATAGGCTGTTGAAGTATCAAACCCACTCATGTCTGCTTCCCACTCCTAACAAGGAGGTGCAGTGTGGGTGGCACAACCCTGGGCCTAATGGATTATAAATGGATGGTGGTGATCAGGAGCTTGTGGCTCCCACCCATCATCCTGGCTATTCAGGAGTCTGAGGGCTGACGGTCATTACTCAAAGCCAGCCCGGGCAGAAAATCCGTGAGATTCTTATCTCTCATAAACTACCTCTCCCTCTCAAACCCACACACAAAAAAAGCCAGATGTGGTGGTGTAGCTCAAGTGATAGAGCCTCAGCCTTGAACAAAAGAAGCTCAAGGATAACACCCAGGCCCTGAATCCAAGCCCTAGGGCTCACACAATCATAATAAAATAAATGAACAGTGTACACCTTTCATCTGACTACCAAGAAAGATGGATTCAGTCTTCTATCTGGTTGGTACTTCTAACCAAAGGTAAGGGGCTTCCCTTGATGTTCTCCTAAACCTCTCCTTCTCTCCATTATCTGTCCAGGCTTCAGTTGCAGGACAGAATTCGGATCAACCCCCTGGATATGACCTTAAGTACCCTCGCCCATCCACTTTCCTTGGGGTCAAGATCCTGGATGCACTCCCTGTTGGGAGGATGAGGCACCACAGAGATAAGGATAGGTATCCCTGACACTTACACACACACACACACACACACACACACAAATACCCCTAGCCAACTCAGACTAGCCTTTTCCAAAGACACTTTATCTCTTTGTATTAACTGACCTAGGAGAGGATTTTGATCCCCAGTAACTGATTATTTTAACTTGGGCTTGCTAGTTGACAGCAGATAAACAGGACCAAAACAAGAAAAAAAAAGCATTTGGTGCATGGGGCTCAGGCTCATCCCTGTCATACTGGCTACTCAGGAGGCTAAGATCTGAGGATCACTATTTGAACCAAGCCATAAGCTGAAAAGCCCGTGAGACTCTACTCTCCATGGAGCCACCAAAAACCCAGAAGTGGAGCTGTAGCTCAAGAGATAGAGCACCAGCCTTGAGCAATAAAACTCAGAGAGTCTGCTCCCAGATCCTCAGTTCAAGCCCACACAATGAAATGGCCCTGTCTTATGACTACAGACTGCCTGGACTTCGAGTGCCCTCTCACGGAGTGTGATAAAACACCTGTCACTGGGTGGTGAATCAGAACCTTCAGAAATCCAGTAGTGGAATCCAGGCCTGCCCCTTTGTGCACACTCAACCCACACTGGCCAGAAGGCAGAGTGTGACAAAGCCAGAAGCCTGCAGAGCGGAGAGGCTCCAGCTCTGCCAAGGTGATCAGAAAAGGCTTCTTGGAGGCAGCACTTGAAAAGGGGGTCTAGCTTAAGAAGGAGGATCTGACAGGAAACACAAAGAGCAAAGGTGCTGCAGATGATGGAGAGCATAGCAGAGCATGTTCATTTCCAGTCAGGGCTGCAGGTGAAAGACTCGGTATAGTTGTGTGATTCTTGGTATAGATGTGTGAGACTGTCCCGATACAGTTCTCCAAGGGACCTTAGTGACATGTGGATGGCTATGCCCTGAAGTTCTTAGTAGATCCACCCATGCTTTGTGTCTCCTTCTTTGACAAAGGGAAGCTGGACACTCTTCTGTCCTGGGCACCCCTGGACCCAGTTATGAGCAACCCTCCCAATGTCTTCCACCAGGACATAGAGCAGCTTGCCCCAGAAATCCGCAGATACCTGTTGGGTGGGGCGGGGGGATATAGGGCAGGCCCCAGAACTCCTAGTGGGTCTGATCTTCCCTGGATGACCAGTCCATCCAAAGGGGGCAGATGGGAACTTAGAGAGGGCTAGTGATGTGGAGGGGGCCCTTTAAAGCCTATGGCCCTACCCAAATTCTCAGCCTCCCTTTGCTGTCCCTGAGGGAGGTAGAGGAGTGTCTAGGTGGTATCATCTAGAGGAGGACTAGGTGGAAATTCTGAAGGAATAGACAACATAAGCTGTGTGCCAGTGGCTCATGCCTGTCATCCCACGCCTATCATCCTGGCCACTCGGGAGGCTGAGATCCAGAGGATCTCATTTCCCAGCCCAGGCAGGAAAGTACCACGAGAGCCTCATCTCCAATCCAACCATAAGTGGAGCTGTGGCTCAAGTGGTAGAGCACTGGCCTTGAGGAAAAATAGACATCAGAGACAGTACCCAAGCCCTGAGTTCAAGCCCTTCTACCCAAAAGAAAGAAAGAAAGAAAGAAAGAAAGAAAGAAAGAAAGAAAGAAAGAAAGAAAGAAAGAAAGAAAGAAAGAAAGAAAGAAAGAAAGCAAGAAAGCAAGAAAGGAAGGAAGGAAGGAAGGAAAGAAGGAAGAAAGAAGGAAAGAAAGAAGGAAAGAAAGAAAGAAAGAAAGAAAGAAAGAAAGAAAGAAAGAAAGAAAGAAAGAAAGAAAGAAAAGAAAAGAAAGAAAGAAAGAAGGAAAGAAAGAAAGAAAGAAAGAAAGAAAGAAAGAAAGAAAGAAAGAAAGAAAGAAAGAAAGAAAGAAAGAAAGAAAGAAAGAAAGAAAGAAAGCCACCCCTTCCTTGCTTGTAAGAGATGGTGAAGTAGTAGGGGTGCTGTGGTTGGGAGAACAGGTGCTGGCCTCACTGTACAGATTTATAAGAACTCCCCAGGTTTGCCCCAGTGTGAAGCCACAGCACAGTGGGCAGTGCCTTACCAAGAACTCCAGAGATCTTGACCTGTGTCAGGCAGGGACTGGATGAATTGTAGCAGGTGTGGCAAGGTAGAGGCTGAGATCTGAGGATCGCAGTTCAAAACCAGCTTGGGCAGAAAATCTTTAAGACTTTATCTCCAGTGAACCACCAGAAAGCCAGAAGTGCACTGTGGCTCCAGTGGTAGAGCACTCACCTTTACCTGAAGAGCTGAGGGACTGTGCACAGGCCCAGAGTTCAAACCCCATGACTAACAACCAAAAATAAGGTAGCTGAGATTTCTGCATAGTGGTGTGTACATTTAGGAAATGCCAAGGTATGTTATGCATTCCTGACTTGTGAGAAGCCCTGAGTTTTGTCTACAGTTGGTCTGAGGAAAGTAGTGCCATCTTCTTGGGGGTGGGATGTTCAGGGTGCTCAGGTTCTGCTGAGACCTTGGGCTACCTGTGCATGCATGTGCGTGCATGCATTCGTGTGTGTGTGTGTGTGTGTGTGTGTGTGTGTGTGTGTGTGTGTGTGTGTGTGTGTGTGTTTATTTCCCTCATCTTCTGTCCCCTTCCTGAGCTGCCTCTTTCTGACCTCAGATGGTGCCCCTCCTCCACACTGATCTTGCCCTTTAGCCCCCTATCAGGGTCAACAATGAGTCCTAAATTGCCAGAGGCCTGGATTCCAGCTTTTCTTTGGGGCCCAAGTCCTGCCTGTCCAAATCTTTGGGCGCCTCCAGGGGATTCTGGGTCAGCAGGGCTGGCTGGCATAAGTTCTCCCCTGCCTCTGGGGCGGCCTTAGTCATGTGATGTCCTGTCCTTTTCCTTAGCTGGGCCTCTGGCTCACGTCCTCCCTGCATGCTGGCAGTGGAGTGGGGGAAGGAAGGTTTCTGGTGGCTCTGGCCAACTCGAGCTTGATAGCTGACTGAAGGCTGCCCAAGCAAGGAGGATCCGGGGTTACATAGGATTTGAGGTCAAGGTGGCTTGGAAGTATCCATCGGTGTCTAGGAAATGTCAACATACCTTGTTGCAGCAAAGTCTATCTTCCCACCTCAGTTTGGCCTCTCATGTCCTTCTAGACAATTGTGGATGCCCAGAATACAGATGCACACACTTTAAATTCTAGGTCCAGGAAACTGGGGGGATTAGAGACTAGTATGGCCAATACCTCAATGTTCTGGAACATTAGCCTTGACCTGGCTATGCTCCCTTGTTGTACATTCACTTCTTAATCCAGTGCTGGCCACACACTGGCCACTTGTGGCAGTGCTGTGAAAGCAGCAGGAATGGAAGTGAGATCCAGGGTGACCAAAATCTGGATTTATGGCATGATTGGGGGTGAAATGGGGGCAAAGTGTGTCTTAAAAAATTTTTGAGCTGGAACTCAGGACCTAGGCACAGTCTCTGAGCTTCCTTTGCTCAAAGTTGACACTCTACCACTTGAACCACAGCCTAACTTCCATCTTTTTTAGTAGTTTAGTGGAGAGAAGAGTCTCATTGATTTTACTGCCTGGGATGGCTTCAAGCTGCCATCCTAAGAGCTCAGCTTCTTAAGTAGCTAAGATTGCTGGTATGAGCCATTGGGCCCTGCTAAGGATATTTGTGTGTGTGTGTATGTGTGTGTGTGTGTGTGTGTGTGTGTGTGTGTGTGTATGTGTGTTTGCGTGTTTGTGTGTGTGCGTGTGTTTGTGTGAGGTTACCAGCTTGAACTTGGAGCCTAGTTGGTATCCTTTAGCTGGTTTGCACAAGGTTGGTGCTCTACCACTTGAACTACAGTACACGTCAGCTCCCTGCAGCCCCTGACTATGGAGAACAAAAAGCTCAAACCTGATCCTATTTCTTTGTCCTCAGGGGAGGGTATGATTCCTCTGAAGCCTGGAGGAGTAGGGGTGGGGGAGGAGGGGTAACTGTACATGGATGCTAGGCTGGGAGAGAGGTACTCTGTCTTTAGCCAAGAAGGACAGTATGGCCAGGTGCTAATAGGTCATGCTCTCATATTCCTAGCTACTCAGAAGGCTGAGATCTGAGGATTGCCATTCAGAGGCAGTGCTAATAGGTCATGCTCTCATATTCCTAGCTACTCAGAAGGCTGAGATCTGTGGATTGCCATTCAGAGGCAGCTCAGCTAGAAAAGTGTGTAAGACTCTCCTCTCCCAATAACCACCCAAAAGCTGAAAGAAAAGCTGTGGCTCAAGTGATAGAGTGCTAGCCTTGAATGAAAAAAAAATGGTGGGACAGAGCCCAGGCCCTGAGGTCAAGCCCTAATACCAAGATGTGCCCACACACAGAAAGGTGGAAATGATGAGCTGAACCAGAACTGGGGGCAGTCCTGAGGCATAGTAGTAGTAAACTCTTAAGCCAGTTCAAATGGTTTCTCCCTAAGTTCTTCTTGGGCTGAGGGGTCTGTACCATGGCAGTAAGTTCATGGAACCTGCCCCTTCATCCGTGCACCGGGCCACAGGGCCAAGGGAAAGGACACTACGGATGCTCCTTTGTAGTAGGCCAACGATTGCAAACTTTCATCTGCCCCCGAGGACTGGTGAAGAAAGCAGGGCTCTGAGCCCTGGGACTCCTGGAATAGCAACTGCTACAAGCAGCAGCCAGCTGGCTGTGGATTTGTGAGCCCACAAGTCTTTCATGAGCCCAACTCAACACCCGCTCGGGGTGTGCCTGACAGATTTGCACTCTTGTGATACCGCATGAGCAGGCATTACCTGCCATGCCATCTTGCAGCTTCTGGTTCTCCTTGCCCCAAACCGTGGTCTAAGAAGTTGATTTACTGCTCAGATCCACACTGCACCCATGACAGATGCCATTCTGATGACCCAGCCGATGACCTCCTTTCCCCAAGGCTAGACACTTCTCTGATAATATGGCCCACTCTGTAGGGAAAGGCCTCCAAATGGGCTGCTCTCAAGACTTGTAGGACACCTAGACATTGGGAGAAACTCAGGGGCCCACTGCAAAGTACTGTGGCTAGAGACAAAAAGTGAGTTCCAAGCAGCCAGGGGAGTTTGTCATGGGACTGGAACTCTGGGCCTGGGTGCTGTCTCCTCAGCTTTTCAGCTTATTGCTTGAGCTACAGCATCACTTCCAGTTTTCTGGTGCTTCCTTGGAGATCAGAGACTCCCGAACTTTCCTGCCCAGGCTGGCTTTGATGCATGCTCCTCAGATCTCAGCCTCCTGTGGAGCTAGGGGGACAGGCATGAGCCACCAACACTCAGCTCATCTGGCCATTCACCACAGGGGACAAGGAGCTCCTGAAAGCTTTTTTTAAATGCAATTACTGGCCTTGAAGTCAGGGTCTGGGCTCCAGTCACTTAACTTTTTCCCTCAAGGCTGGCACTCTACCACTTGAGCCACAGCACCATTTCTGGCTTTTGGTAGTTCACTGGCAAGAAGAGTTTCACTAACTTTCCTTCGCTGAGCTGGCTTTGGTCCACAGACTCTGATCCCAGTCTCCTGAGTAGCTAGGATTTAAAGGGGTTGAGCCACTGATGGGATTGGGTTAGAAGCTTTTTTCTTTCTTTTTTTTGGGGGGGGGGGCGTGGGTCTGGTCATGGGCCTGAACTCTGGGCCTGGGCGCTGTCCCTCAGCTCTTCAGCTCAAGACTAGTGTTTTAACACTTGAGCCAAAATGCCTCTTCTGGTTTTATTCTTTTTGCTTATGTGTTGCTGAGGAATCGAACCCAGAGCCTCATGCATGCAAGGTAAGTGCTGTACCACTGAGCTACCTTCCCAGCCCAGAAGCTTTTCTTTTCTTTTTTTTTCTGGGGGGGGGTCTGGTCGTGGAGCCTGAACTCTGGGCCTGGGTGCTGTCCCTCAGCTCTTCAGCTCAAGGCTAGCGCTCTACCACTCGAGCCACAGCACCACTTCCGGCTTTTTTCTTTGTGCTTATGTGGTGCTGAAGAATCGAACCCAGGGCCTCAGGCATGCAGGCAAGCGCTCTAGCACTGAGCCACCTTGCCAGCCCCCAGAAGCTTTTCTTAAGCAAGGGTTCATCCCTGCATTTGCCCTGAATCCTCAATGCAAAAGAGGCTTAAGGGTCAGGAGCTGTGAAAAATAGGCTTCCAGCCACAGGAAATGGCTGGGGTCCATGGTGAAAAGAAAAGCTAATCTTCCCCCTGGTCCCCATTCTGGGACTTCACCCTCTTTCTTACCTGTGACTTAAGTACAAACCTTGACCCAGCCTTGAATGTCCTGCCAGACTTGTCTGAAGCCACAGAACCTTCATTCCACACAGACCACCTGCTTGACACCATACCTCAGGACCTTTGCCCATTCGGTACCTTCTGCCTGAGGCTCTCTGTCCTGTTCCAAGCCTTAGAACTCCTGTGGAATTTTGGAACTGGTTATATCACCTCCTGGGGCAAATCTTTCCTTCCTTTCTCTCTTTAGAGGTGGAACTTGTTCAGGCTTACTGGCAAATGCTCTATCTTGGTGTGTGTGTGTGTGTGTGTGTGTGTGTGTGAGAGAGAGAGAGAGAGAGAGACAGAGAGACAGAGAGAGAGAGAGAGAGTTCTGGGGTTTGAATTCATGGCCGGGACTCTCTCTGATAGCTTTTCTGATCAAGGTTAGCAGTCTACTACTTGAACCACAGCTCTACTTCTGGCTCTTTGGGTGTTTAATTGGAGAAAAGTGTCTCATATAGACTTTACTGCTTGAAATTGTGATCCTCAGATCTATGCCTCCTGAACAGCTGAGATTACAGAGATGAGCCACCAGCAGCTGCCCTCTATCTCTTACCTCTCAACTCAGCCCTAAGTCTCACTCAGTCTCCCCAGGCTCACTTTTTTTTTGGCCAGTCATTGGGCTTGAACTCAGGGTCTGGGCATGTTCCTTACCTTCTTTTGCTCAAGGCTACCCACAGTGCCACTTTTTGGCCTTTTCCGTTTCTGTATTACTGAGGAATCGAACCCAGGGCTTCATGCATGCTAGGTAACCACTCTACCGCTAATCCACATTTGCAGCCTAAGGCTGACTTGTAACAGGAATTATGCGGGTGGGATTTATTGGCTTACCCCTTTTGGCATAGAAATGGCTGACTATTTCATAGCTTTGCTGAGATTTTGGAACAGTCTGTGACTCTGCAATGAGGAATGATGAATGAGTGAGAGCCACCAGGCCCTAGAGGTCTAGGCTCACATACTACATAGCATAGATAATATGGATCTAGAACCTTCAATGGCTCCTACAGCCTAGGAACTCTGAGAGCTTGTCCCAGCTTGCCCAAATTGGGTGGGCTGAGCATGGGCAACCTGCTGAATGCCCATCATCCATACATCATCCATCCATACACAGAGATATGGAGTGATTTCCTCCTTTTTTGGGAGGGGGGCAGTTCCATGTTTGTACGATTAGCCTAGGCCCTGTCCCTGAGCTCTTTTTGCTCAAGGGTAGCACTCTGAAACTTGAGCCACAATCCCACTCATGTTTTTTTTTTTCCGGTGATCTGTTAGAAATAATAGTGTCACCGACTTTCCTGCCCTGGCTGAATTCAAAATGGCATTCTCTACATTCTCAGCCTCCTGAGGAGCTAGGATTACAGGCAGGAGCCATTGACACCTGGATTTCTTTTCTTCTTGTTGTTCTTTTTTTAATTGTGACTATCTGAAATCTTCACGGTGTCATTCCAATGGTTTGCATTCGAAGTAAACTACCCAGCCTTGGAGTTCGAATGCTAGGACTGCCACCCACAAATGGAGGGAGATCCTGATAAACTCATTCCTATTCCTGTGAATGGTATAAAAGTAATAACTAAATGTGGAGTTGCTTCATGATTCTATTTTACAATGCCACACAAATATTATTGGATTTATAACTTCCATTTTAGTACCATGGTATGATTCCCCTAGTGGATGGATATTAACTAATATTTAATGAATGCTTTTCTAAGTATTCAACCATGATACTTCATTAAATAGTGGCATAATGTAATAATTAATAATTGGTAATAATATATATATAATTTAATATCCTCACATTCCATCTCTCTCTCTTTATATATAGAGAGAGACACATACACATATACATATCTATCAATGTACATATTGGGCACTACTGTGGCTTGATCAAAGGTCCTCAGAATTTCCTGGCAGCTCAGTTTCCTGGAGGCTGGTGTGTTAAGACTATGACCCCATTTATGGATTGGGCATTGTAGGCAGTGAGTTGAAATTCCAGCATGGCCAAAATTTATTCGTGGAGTAACAAGCCAATTTTGACACATTTTTTTCTTTCTCTGTGAAAGTCCTGGGTCTCAGTACGATGTATAATCCATATGCAAATATAATCTAGGTGATATGATGTATTAAATGAAGTGTTATATGTGTAATAATACTACATAAATAAGGGTAATAAACATCATACACAGTAAACCCATGTATGTGAATAGATCTCATATACGAATATTATTTTTTCCAGTGCTGAGGCTTGAATTCAGGCCCTGGGAACTGGTCTGAATTTCTTGTCTTCAAGGATGGTGAGCTTCCCCTTCACCGACAATTTCACAGAGTTAACCAGGTTCCAAGTTCAAATCCCAGGCCTGCTAGAAAAGTGGTGCAAATTCCAAGCCAGGGCCTTATTATTATTATTTATTTATGTATTGGCCAAGCACGGGGCTTGTACTTAGGTCTTGGCACCTCTACCACAACCAACCCTGGGATTCTAGGACCCAAGTTCAAATATTGGGGCTGGCAAAAACAAAAACAAACAAACAAACAAAAAAAAAGGAGAAGGATAAAACTGAGAAGTTCAAGAAGGTGGTATTACTTATTTTTTCCTTCGTATTGTGACCATCCTGGGTCTAAATGACAAGGCCCAGAAAGTGCACATGACCTTGCATTGCTGATATTTGGTGGACTACTAAGGAAGCCTTAGCCAAAACCAGCAACTTGGGCCTGGAGGTCTAATCCCGGGACTTCAATTAATGAATGGTGGGAGGTTCTGAGAAACCCATTCTGATGATTCATCCGTAGAAATGGAATGTTATAAAAGTAACAATTAAATTAGTAATGTATTATTTTCATATTATAAAATTTTACACAACTATACTACATTGAATAATTTTCAATTAATTAATACTTTATTATGTATTCAATCATGATAATTAAAAAAGGAAATAATAATTTAGTTGCCAATAATTAGTAGTAATATGGTATATGCAATTTCATAATATTGACATCTCTCTTAGTTTATACATATACATCTATCTATCTATCTATCTACCAATCTACACATTTATCTGTTTATACACTTGTAACTCCTGGGGCTCAGTGATAGAGTGATCCCCTAGTACATACAAAGCCCTGGGTTCAATTCCTTGCTACCACATGCACAGAAAAATTCGGAAGTTTTGCTGTCACTCAAGCAATGAACACTAGCTTTGAGCATAAAAGCTTAAGGACTGTGTCTAGACCCTTACTCAAGACCCAAGACTGGCACCAAAAAATAAATAAATAAAAGAATGTTCTGACCTCAACGATATAAGGATAGGACTGCAAAACCTGATGAGCTTCAACAGCCCTAGATGACCAGAAACATTGTGATATTACACATGTATTTAGATTTAGCAAGCTTCTGGAAACCTAGGGATGCACCATTGCCAATAATGAATCATTTCATTAAGTTCAGCTCCCTAGTTGTCTGCCAGAAAGACTCTTGAATTAATTGTAGCAATTTGTTCCAACCAGGAAGTTTTGCAAAACCGTTTTACCTTTGTTTCCTTTGCACTTGACCATCCTGGGTCTCAGTGACTCAACTTGAAAATTGAAAATTGAATGTGACCTTCATGGCTGAAGGCTGGTGAGCTGTCAGGGAAGCCTGAGCCCAACCCACACACCTAGGCCCTGAGTTGGATCCTGGGACTGGCACCTACATACTGCTGAAGCTCCTAGGATACTCATTACTATGTATAGGAACACTAATAGAATGTTTGAAAAATACTAATTGAATTACTAATTAGCTAGTTATTCTAGTATGAGATTGTATGCAATAAATACCGGCCATTGATTAATTTCATACTTTATTAAGTCTTCTACTGTGATTAATTAATGGAGGCATAATTTTAGACCAAATACTTGGTAGTAATAGAACATATAAAATAAGATATAGACATCACTCTTTATATAGAGCTATACACTAGAACCTACATAAATACCTATCTGTCTCTTTATACATTTATAGATGCATATACATATGTAAATACACACACAAACTTCAATCTACACATCTATGTGTTTATATATTGGCCACTTCTAGGGCTTGATCTCAGGTCCTCAAATTAGCCCAACAACTTCACTTGCATCAGATTGGTGGCCTAACATTGACCATTCATGAAATGGGTCTTCTAGGCCCTTAGTTCAAATCATAGAACTGCCAAAAACTTAATCCTGGTGGAAGAAGCGAATTGTCTCACTTATATTCCTTATTGGTGAAAATACTGGGGGTCTCAGGAATGATGTATAATACATAAGCAAATCTATATCCTATGTAATAGGATGTAGAAAATGTTATTATATGTGTAATCATACTCACTAAAATACATAATAAATAAAACACAAAATCAAATGAATAACTACACTAACTCCAATATGCAGTAAATATGTGTATGTAAATATAAACCATGGATTTAAAATGTATATGAGTGCCAGGACTTGAATTCAGACCCTGAGAACAGGCCTGACTTTCTTGTCTTCCAGTATGGTGAGCTACCCCTTCCCCCACTATGCTGCAGATTGACCTAGACCCTGAGTTCAAATCCCAGTTCTGACAGAAAAAAATGGCATGAATTCCAAGCCAAGAGCCTCAAAAAATTTTAAATATTTTAATGTATGTATGTATGTATGTATGTATGTATGTATGTATGTATGTATGTATGTATGTATGTGTATATTTTTATTTTGTCAAGGACAGAGCTTGAACTCAGGTCGTGGCAACTCTGCTCAGCTTCGATCACTGTAGGCTAAGGTGCAGCCACTGGACCCACAGCCGAACCTGGATCCTGGGCCCCAATGGCTGAAAGGAAAAAAAATATATAACGTCACAGGAAAAAAAAAAAAAACAACAAACAAACAGCAACTTGCAGATAACTTCAGGTTTTACATTTGTTTTCTTTGCAAGGTGACCTTCCTGGGTTTGAATGACATGGCTGAAAAGTGTTGGTAACTTGGCATTGCTGAAGGCTGGCAGGCAGGCTTCCAGGGAAGCCACAGGGAAAGTTGGGTTTCTTGGATTAATTTTTATGCTCTGTTATTTGGCGAATAGATATTTAGAATTGTAATATCCTCCTGAAGGAGAGATCCCTTAATAAGTATGTAGCGACCTTTTTTTCTCTCCTCACTAATTTTAATTTGAAGTCTATTTTATCTGATATTAGGATTGCAACTTCCGCCTGTTCATGGGGGCCGTTTGCTTGGTAGATTTTGTTCCAGCCTTTCAAATTGAAAATGTGTTTTTTTTTTTTGGGGGGGGGGCAAAATGTGATTCCTGAAGGCAGCAGATAGAAGGATCTTGCTTTTTAATCCAACTAGACAGTCTTTGTCGCTTAATTGGAGAGTTAAGTCTGTTAATGTTGAGAGAGAGACCTGAGAAGTATTTGGGAGTTCCTGTTATTTTATCCACCTTCTTGGGGGCTGGGGCAACTGGGTTCTTTCTATGGTTCTTGGATTCTCAGTTTGGCTGCGGTTTCTTTGCCTTTTTTTGGTTGTGTTGGTTTTCTATGTGTAACACATCTTTAAGAATCATTTGTAGGGCTGGTTTGGTGGAGATAAATTGTTTCAATTTTTCTTTGCTATTGAGTTTTTATTTGACCTTTGGTTATGAAGGAGAGTTTAGCTGGGTACAATATACATGGTTGATAGTTGTTTGTCTTTACATCATGGCATACATCATTCCAGGCTCTTCTTCTTTAATCATCTCTGCTGAGAAATCTGAGGTGATTCTAATTGGTTTCCTTTTATAAGTGTTTGAACTTTTCTCCTGGACATCTTTAAGGATGTTTTCCTTGGTCTGAATTGATCCTGTGAGGATTATAATGTGATTCTGGGTTGTCATGTTCTGGTCTGGTCTATTTGGAGTTCTAAAAGCTTCTTGTATCTGAATAGGCCTATCTTTTTGCAGGTTTGGGAAGTTCTCTGCTAGGATCCTGTTAAACAAATTTCCTAGACCATTAACTTCTGTTTCTAGGTGCTCCTCTACACCCATTATCCTCAGATTAGGCCTTCTGATGGTGTCTTCCAAGTATTGAATAGATCTATCCTATTTCTTGGATTTGTCTTAGATGGTTGTATGTTCTTTCTCTATAATATCTAGGTTGTTTTCAATCTCTGTAATTCGATCTTCTACATGGTCTAACCTACTATCAAGACTTTCTACATTGTTTTTTTAATTTTTTTATTTTTTTTAATTTAATTTAATTTTATTTGTGAACATACTGTACAGAGGGGTTACAATTACATGGGCAGGATAATGCGTACATTTCTTACCAAGCATTGCACCCTCCTCCTTTGGTTTATCCTTCACATCCCTTCCCAGCCTCCCCTCTCCCCCCCAATCCCAATCCTAATCCTTCCCTCCCTTCCTCCCCCCCCCCGCCCTGCACCGATTTATTTCTTTTCCTTCTAGTTGGTTGGCTTTGATTGCTTCACATTCTTTGTTGGAGCTTTGTTTTAGATCTTGTATGAACTGCTTTACTTCCTTAATTTGGTTTTCAGTGTTTATTTTCAAATCACTTAGTTGATTGGTTATGGTTTCCTTGGACTGCCATTCCTTCTGTTGGGTTCCATTCAGCATTCCCTTTGTAGTCTCCCTGACTTCTTTCAACTTTCTGTTTATGGATTCCATGAATGCCTTTAGGGATCTTTGTGTATTCTCATCCTGCTCTCTCAATTCCTATATTACTCTTTGATTAGCTTCCTCACGTTCACTCAATTCCTGTAATTCTCTTTGAGTGTTCACAGCCCTGCCCATTTGGAATGAAAGTAACACCAGTTTTGTGCTAGAACACTATCTTAAGGCAAGCATCAACCAAAGTCTGTAGTTGTACAGTCAAAAGTCTGCAGATACAATCTAGTTCAACAACTATGTATTAATGGGTTACGAACCGCAAAGAAGAATTTGGCAAACCAGAAATTATTAAGTTTAGGGAGAGATGTGGGTAAAAATAGGAATAGAAGGATGTGGACAGTCAGAGGGAAGGTTAACTTAACTAAGTCCTAATCTCAAAGCAGGAAATAGGTTGGATAGAATGATAGTAGAGAGAGAAATAAAGAAGAAAGAGAAAGTGAAAAAAGAGACAAGAAAAAATAGAGAAACAAAATTTAAAAGTTAAAAAGTGAAACACTTAAAAACTTAAAAATTATGCAAATTTAAAAACATAATATTCAGAGAAGAACATGGATAGGATAAGAGAAGTGTAGGGATAGAAAGAGACGTGAAAAACTTAAAAATAAAAATGCTTAAAATATTACATAAGTATAAAGAGGTAGTACTGCTCTTAAGGAATTTAAGTCTAAGAGGTTTTGAATTGAGTAATAAATTTCTGGATTAAATGTGTACACAATGGAGGATAAGGTCTAATAATTGACTATGGGTATATCTCAGGATGAGAAGAACATCAATTAAGTCATGCAAAGAAGAATGAAAGAGAAGAAAAGATGAAAAGAATGAGAAGGAAAGAAAAAAATGGATCAAAAGGTCAATAAAACTAAACAAAAAAAAAACAATTTTAAAAAAGAAAAAGAAAAAAAAGCACACACATATATACCCATAAAATAAAAATTATAAGAGGAAGAAAACAGTTAATAGAACACAAATTTTTAAAGTTAAAAATTAAAAACAGTTTTAGAAAAAATTTCTTTATAAACGGTACAAAAAAAGAGTTCTTTGAGTTTTTTGGGTGGAATGGGAAGATCCTGTATCTCCCTTGTGTCCATAACCAGTCTCTAGTTGGAGTCTCTTGTCTGCTTGTGGTGTTTGATTTTCCTGTGGCTTGGTTGGTTTCTTAAGTCAGTTTGTTTGAGCAAGCAGAAAAATGCTCTGCTTTACCCAGGATTTTGTGATCCTCCTCCCAGGCTAGTTCAATGGAAGGGAGATCTGCTTTGAGTATCACAGAAGAGGGAGATGGCTGTTTTCTCTAGTTTGGAGATGCTGTGATGAGGCTAGGTTCTGGGTAGAGTTGAGGCCTTTCAGCAAACATTAGCTTTTCCCTGAGGCTAGCTTCTGAGACACTCACAGAGCCCTGCCTGGAGCCATTCTCAGGTTTTATGTTTAATGACTTTCAATTGATTGTCAAGGCTGGTGTAGAGAGGGGAAGCTTCTGTCTCTGTTTACCCAGTGAAGAAAGACACTCCTGGGCTGGCAGACCCAGGCTGGGTGACTTTTCCTTGGGTTGAGCTGAGCCTGGCAGGACAGGTTAGGTTCCTGTGACCTGCTTTATGACTCTTTTGTTTTCTTCCAAGGCCTGAGTTGGAGCTAGCTGCTCAGCCAGGCCTTTGTCATTATCAAAGATGGAGATCTCCCATAGTGGGGGGGAGGGGTGGCCTTGCCTCCTCTGCTCCCTGAGAGGATGTCAGGCTTCTACTCAAGCTGGAGTCTTGGGTCCTGGGTCATCTCTGGTCTGTAAACTGCAGAATGATGATGTGTGCTCCTTGTCAGTTCTTTCTGGTGTTGAGTAGAATCCACTCACTGGCCACATCTGGCGCCTTTGCCCTGGACTCTCTGTGTTTCAGGTATAGCGTCCATGGCTGCCACCAATACTGCTGCCATTGCCACTGACGCTGTTGCCACGGCTGTTGACAGGTGCACAGATCTGTCTCCTTGCCTGGATTTTCCCTCTCTAGCCTAACACTCTTTACTGTGATGGAACACTTTGTGTGATTCTCTGGCTTAGGACTGTTCATTGGAGCACTAAAACTGCTTTCTAGGGGAGAGCTTGTTTAGCCCCCAGCTTCTCCTCTACCATCTTCCTGGAACTCAGTCTTATATTATTGTGTGTAATTTTATAATAGATGTACAACATATATTAAATCTTATGTGTATAATAATACTAAATAGGTGCTGGGAAGGAGGCTCACTGGTAGAGCGTTTGCCTTGCATGCATGAGGTCTTGGGTTCAATTCCTCAGCACTGCATAAGCAGAAAAAGAAAGCCAGAAGCGGCACTGTGGCTCAAGTGGTAGAGTGCTAGCCTTGAGCTGAAGATCTGAGGGACAGCGCCCAGGCCCAGAGTTCAGGCCCACGATTGGACTCCCCTCCCCAAAATACTAAATACAATAGACAATAAGTAAATGAATCAAGTAAAAACTAAAATAAATGCAAAATCAATAATAAAAACATATTATGTTATAAACATACATAAGAAAATATATCATATATTACACATATATAGAAATATTTTTCCATTGCAGGGCCTTCATTTAGACCCTAGTAACTCTAACCTGAATTTCTTTTCATCAAGGACAGTGAGCTTTGCTTTTACCCATGGTGCAAAAGAGTTATCTGGATGGTGAGATCAAATCCCAGCACTGAAGGAAATACTGGCCCCATTTCCAAGGCAGTGACTTAATTCTTTTTAATGGAAACAGCTATGTTTATTTAGTTCCATACTGAATATTAAAATAAAATTAGTGTGGAATTTTGTACATCTATTCAGACCTCTTTCCCTTACCCCCAAACTGCTTCTCTGAGCACTACTTTTTTCATTTTTATTGTAAAAATGTTGTCCAGAGAGGTTACAGTTAAATGAGCAAGGTAATGATTATATTTCCTATTGAGGATTGTAGCCTCCTCCTTTGTGTTCCACCTACCATCCCCCTGCTCCCATCTCCACAACTACTCCCCCTGCCGAGCTCAGTGACTTAATTTTTATTTTTGGCTTTGCACCGGGCTTGAATTCAAGAAGTGGCAACTCTGCCCTTTCATGCACACTGCTAGAGTTACTGAGACCTGATTTCAAATCCCAGGCTAGGAAACAAAAACTGGCAGAAATTCTAAACCAGGGAGCTTTCTTTCTTTTTTAAATTTAGTTAAATAATTAATTTTTAATTTATTCTTTATTTTGCCAACAGAGGGCTTGAGCTCAGGTCGTGGCCACTTTGACTCAGCTTTGATCACCCTAGGCTGGAGTGTAGCCTTTGGACCCATAGCCGATCCTGGGATCCTAGGCCCACAGGGTTTGCAGGAAGAAAAAAAAATTAGCATAGAAAAAAGGGGTGAGCTGCAGAGGGCTGGGGGTTTTACATTTTTTTCTTTGCACAGTGACTATCCTGGGTCTGAATGACACTGTTGCAAAGTGGACCTGACCTGCCATTGCTGAAGGCTGGTGGGGTATCAGGGAAGGCATAGGCAAACCTGTCAACATAAGTCCTGGGTTCAAATCCTGGTCCTGACACCTACCAATGGCAGGAGATCACAAGAGACTCGTTCCTATGCATAGGAATACCAATTGAAAGAGTAGTTCATGCTTCAGTCTAGTCTAAAATTGGATGCAATAATCCTAGGAAGCTGATTGATCCTAGTTAATAGTTTATTAAGCATGAAAAGAACAATATTCCTTCAATGGTGGTATAATACATGTCTAAGAGTTGGTAGGAACGTACTAGGTGTCATTCAATCATAGATAGATGGCTCTGGTGCTCTTTACCAATATGTATTTATTTGTATATCACCATCTGCTTATTCATGTATCACTGTTTTGGCCAAACCTGGGGCTGAGTCTCAGCACCTGGGAACCACCTGACAGCTCCATTGGCTAGAGGCTGCCATACTCACACTCATCCATGCATGAATTGGGCCTGCTAGGCCCTGAGTTCAGATCCTAGCACTGCTAAAAATTTAATCTTGGGGTAAGAAGCCGAGTGTGACACATGATTTCCTTTTCTGGGAGAGTCAGATATCTGGAGTCATATCTGGTGTCAGATATGATCCAGAAGATATCTACAAATCTAGATGCTATGTGATAGGATGTAAACAATGTAATAAATGGTGTCATCTGAGTCAATAAAATAATTGGTAATTGGTAATAATTGGTAAATAAATGAATAAGAAAAGACATAAAATGAATAACCACACCAAACACAATATGGACTGAATATCTGTATGGAAATATAAATTCTATCTTTAAAATGGATATAAGGAGTATGTTTTCCAGGCCTGAGGCTTAAATTCAGGCCTAGGGAACAGGCCTGACTTTCTTGTCTTCAAACATGGTCAGATTCCCATCCCTCACATTACTGCATATGTACCCAGACCTTGAGTACAAATCCTTGGTCTGGCAGAAAAAAATGCCACGAATTGCGAGCCAGGGAGCTAAATATTTTGTTTTAAATTGTGGGCATTTGAGGAGGCCATAGTCCTGCATGGCAACATAGGCCTACAGTTCAAATCC
Organism: Dipodomys merriami; assembly: GCF_024711535.1. NCBI lineage: Eukaryota > Metazoa > Chordata > Mammalia > Rodentia > Heteromyidae > Dipodomys > Dipodomys merriami. Next base: position 829,617 of record NW_027202926.1, on the reverse strand, counting down.
CAGTCATGCCACTTCTGGATGGTGGGAGATCCTAAGAGACTCGTTCCCATTCACAGGAATATCGATGGAATGTTATCAATGTCACAGTTGAATAAGTTGCTCATGAATGATACTTGAATAAAATTAGATTTCATGATTTCAGTTAGCTGATTGATTTTATTTAATTATCTTATGAAGCATTAAAAGAATACTATTCTCACAGGGACTCAATAATTTCAGGACACTGATTTACTTAATAGTTTATTAAGGATGAAAATAATAACATTAATTACATGGAGGCATAATAAATACCCAAGAATTGGTAGGAATGTAGTCTTCATAACTGAATAATGGATAGACATCTCTGACACTCTATAAAGATATATATTTATTAGCATACTACTATGTGGGTATCACTCTGTTCTTATTTTTTCAAAACCTGGGGCTCGAGTTAAGGTTCTAGGAACTACCTGTCAATTCAAATTACCCCAGGATGGTGTGTTGACACTCACCCATTCATGAATTGGGCCTTGAGTTCAGATGCCAGCACTCCCACAAAATGAATCATGAAGTAAGAAGCTGATGGTGACACATTTTCCTTTCCTGTGAAAGTCCTGGGTGTAAGGAACAAGTGTAATACGTATGCAGACCTATATCCTATGTATTCAGTGTAATCAATGTTCTATGTGCCATAATAGTCAATAAAATAAACAGTCACTACATGAATGAAACAAAACATAAAATGAATAACTACACTGAAAGCAATCTGGAGTCAACATATGTATGTAAGTATAAATCATATATTTAAAATGTATATGAATAGGATGTTTTCTAGTGCTGGGTATCGATTTCAGACTTGACATGTACACATGAATTTCTTGACTTCAAGGAGGCCAGCTTCCCCATTCCACACTGTGCAACAGTGTTACCGAGACTAAGAGTTGCAATCTCAGTCCTGGAAGAAAAAATGGCACTTTTATACTATGTGAGGCCCAATTCTTAGGTATTTCATTATGCTTCCATTTAATGAATGTGATTGTTTAAATGTTTCATAAAGTATTGAATAAAATTATTAGTGTTCTATAATAAAATTGTGTATAATTTTATCCTAGAATAATTCAAGAACTGACATTCAGTCATAACATACATCACATTCCATTGGTATTTGTATAGATAGGAATGGATTTCTAAGGCTCTCCTGCCATTTGGAGGTGGCAGGACCAGGATTCAAACTGTGGGCTCCAGCTCCCACCAATTAAACCCGAGGTGTGGGAACTCACTGGTCTGTCCAAGAACAGCAAGATCACAGATTAAGCAGGAACCAGTGGCTCTCAGCAGTCCTCCTTGGTATTTACAAGGCTGTGATAAGAGGATCATGGTCAAATTCACCCTAGGCAGGAAAGTCCTTGAGACCTCGGTCCAACTTCAGTGTCAACAAAGCCAGAAGTAGAGCTGTGTGGCTCCAGTGGTAGAGGGCTAGCCTTGAGCAAAAGCAGCTCAAGAATTTGCCCAGATCCTGAGTTCAAGGTCCAGGACTGGCAACAAACAGATATTCACAACAATCTGTGCAACCATCCGGCTAAAGCAGGTCACCCTCTTGTACCCAACAGAATTGGACAGAATTCCCTGGGAAAGGGGCTGGGGGATCCGCTGTCATCTTGACTCCGCCCATGCTGGCTGCATCACAGAATTCCGGCCACACCCCCATTTTTTCATGGTTCTTTCTGACCAATATGATATAAGAATTGTAGCCATGCCCACATTCCATGCTGCCCAGCACCAGGATTCCCTCAATTGGTTGACACTACCACCAGCAGTTGAGGAAGTGGTGAGCAGGAGACTCAGGAAACTTTGGAGTAGAATAGGAAATTGACATCCTAGTCAGTGAGTGGGAGAATAGAGGATTTCCCAGAGCCTGGTAACGTGGCCAGCCCATCTTTCCCATCCCAGTGCTCAGATGTTTGAAACAACAAGACTCCATGAAACAGCTACAGACAGAAACTCCTGCCAGAACACCGGCAGAAGAATCCTCCCATCAGACCTGCACCAATCAAGAAAACAAAAAACACAAAAAAGAGAGGGATCCCCAAGACAAACACCACTGAGGACCGTGATTCAACGGAGCGTCTGGCCAAAGCTGATGCTGATTGCAGGCCTCCCTTGCCTTTGGTCACAGTCACAGTCACCAGGGTCAGAGTGTCAATGTTCCCGATACCACCAAGGATCTGTAGAGGTGCTAGCAACATGTGATGCCAACCATGGATTGCAGCAAAAGAAACCAGGCACTCTGTGCCAAGATCCAAACACTGAAGCAGGAAAAGACAGACTTGCGGGATTGACAGGAGAAAGAGGAGAAGATAGCTCAGGTGCACAAAGCACCAAAAACAGAGTTAGAAATCCACAAGCCACCCATACAGAGGTTGGTTTCAGCAGAAAGCGATTTACAATTTGCACTGGCCCAAGTCAAGCAGGCAGCCAATGGCAGAGAAAGGAGTTCTCACCAGCCACCTGTAGGTCGCAAAGCGGCGCATGGTGGAGCTGGAGCTGGCAGCTTCTGTGATCACTACTACACAGAAGGAGATAGAAATGTTCTTCAAATAGCTGAAAGATGTGACACTTCAGCTCGAGGAAAAGACCAGAAGTTTTGATGACCTGGAGAAAGTGAACACAGAATTTCAGGAGAAGCTGGAAGTGCTCTGGACACAGAAGAGTAACAGGAAGAATAGAATCTGCAAGTTCCAACAAGTGCTGGTGGGGCGTGGGTACTGAAGAGACGATTGGACAACCTGAGCTGGATGGTGACCTCAGCAAATCTGGAGAGAGACACCTTCACGGAGGACCTGAGCATTGACAGGTCTGCATGGAAGGAGGAGGCACAGTGGCTGACCAACCAGGTGAACCAACTGACAGAGGAGAAGGAGAGAAGGATGAGGCAGGTGCTGGACCTAGAGAATGAGCTGGGGGAACTGAGGAGGAAGCTGGCAGAACCATCTCAGGCTGAGCGGCAGTTGCAGGCCCAGGAATACCATAAACAGATAGAGTTGAAAAACCTGGAGACACAACTTCACATCCAGGTCAAGGAAAACCAGAGGCTCTGTCTCCAGAATGCAGAGGAGCAGGAGCAACTACAAAGACTGGAGGAAAAGGCCAAGGATTGGCAGGAGATCCCTAAGATCCCACGATGCACATGTGTGTGCAACCCATAGCAAGAGGAACAGCTGGCTCTGCTGTGGGATGCTCTCCACAGGGTAAGTGGTGAGAAGGAGGAGCTCACCAGCATCCTGGACTCAGAGCAGCAGGTGAAGAAACATCTGTGGGAACAGCTAGTCCACTCAGAGGAGAAGATACATGAATGTAAAGAGGTGGCTGAGAGAGAGAAAGCCAAGCAGCTTGGGAGCTGCAGGAGCGGCAGGAGCAGTCCCTGGCCCAGCTGCAGGAGCTCAGAGCCACCTGTGAGCAGCACATTACCTCCAATGAGTGACTGAACACTGAGGAGGCCCTGCAATAGACCTGCAGAGGCAGACTCAGCTGCTGGAGCAGCTGAAGCAAGTGCAGGGTCCAACCAACTGGGGGGACCAGGTGGTGCCCCCAAAGTGGCAGGACACTTTTAAGTGCCTGGAAGTGACCAGACCACAGGAGGAGAGCCTGCAGGCCCAGCTGAGCTTCCTGGCTTTCCCTGGGGAGGGGAAGCTGTGAGCCCTGGAGAAGTAAAAGGTGAGGAGGTGACTTCTCCCAACGTGACCATCGCAGAAGATGGAGCCACGCCCCAGACCTAGAGTGACATGGCTCTGCGAGCACTCTCAGAGGCTGAGATCCATAGGGGGAAACTCCTCCTGCAGGAGCGGCAGCCCCACTGCAGGCGCCCTGTCAACACAGCAGCTCAGTGCAAGATAGAGCTGGAGCCAGAAGCCCCTTGCCCATGAGGTGCTAGCACAACAGGCATGAGGATGGGAAGTGGAACACGTGGGCATCCGAGAAGAAAATCTGCTTCATCCATGACCTGCATGATGAGGTGGACTTCCATAGTCCAGCGGATTAACTCCACAATCGATGCAGCCAGCTGTTGGCACACATTTGCACCATAGAGGAGTCCCTTGTGGTGTGGAAAGAGCAGATGTTTGTCCTGGATGAGCTGTTTTTGGAGAAAGCCAAACATGTGTGCTGGCTCTCCCAGAACATGGAAAAGAAGAGAGAGCTGTGAGAGCTGCTGTTGGTCCTCGCAGGGGAAGGTGCTGACAGAATGCTCCAGTTGCCTGCACAGGCTGAGCCCCCCGCCACCACCGCCCCTTCAGATGCCTCAGGCTCTGGAGTGGGGGAAATGAGGGAGGAGCAGAAAGGTTTTGAAGAATTGCAACTTCAAGACAGCTTGGAAACTGCCAAAGGAGAGGTTGGGGTTTCCGACCACCTAGAGGACTCCCCCACGAAGCATGTCCTGTGGCAGATGCCCCACACCCAGAGCAGCCTACAGCTCGAAGGCTTGGGCAAGGAGTGTTCCCTCCCTTTCTTCTGTAGACTCATGCGGATGATAACTCTCTATGTGACATAATGACTCTCAAAAGCATCAGCAGACACCAGCAGTAGGTTGCCAGTTGGCTTTCTCTCAGGCCTCCATCTGCCAGGTGATGTGAAGGGTAAACTGTGGGTCTGGTAGGGCAGAGGCTGCCAGGAGGTGGCCCAAATTCAAGGACATCTAATGGCCCATTGGTGGCCAGGGAAGAGGCCCATATTATACTTATCACAAAGAATAATTTGTATTCAAAGGGAAAACAAGCCTCCAACAAAGATTTGTTCTTCCAGTCCTGTGTCTGGAACTCAGTGCCTGACCACTGTCCCTGGGCTCTTTTTGATCAAGGCTGTTGCTCTACCAGTTGAAGGCCACCTCTCCTTCCAGCATGTTCTGTGTGGAATCAAACCCAGGTCTTTAGACATGCTAGGCAACCACTCTACAGCTAAGACACATTCTCAGGTAGGATGATCCTCCATCCTCCCAAACCCATATGGCCATTCCTCAGATAAATAGGAAGTAGGGGCTAGGATGACTATGAAGCACAAGTCTGGTTCACACCAAAATATTCCCCCGCCCCCTCTTCCCACACCCTTAGTTGAAGTTTCTCTTCTACCATTGAGGGATGAGCGAGGCAGAGGGGAGTCCTAAGAAAGGAGTACCAAAAATAGTGCCCCTCTGAGCCCCACATCCTTCCCCACACAAGTGGTTCTCCAGATTTCGATCTTACCTGACTCAGTGTGGAGTCTACAATGACTCCCCACCCCTGCAAGGCTCAGGATGAAATAAAGGTCAGTCCTGGCCTCAGCCCACACTTAGGGTGGAAGGTCCTAGTCCCAGACCCACTTCTACCTCTGACTGCCCATGTTAGCCTGGACCACCACCACTCACCACTATGTTGGTGGTAATGACCTCACAGATGGATTCCAGGAAGAAGGTCTATAGCAAAGAGCAGAAACAGCACGGTAAGCAGGGCGGAAGGAGGCGGGGTGATTGCTCTGGGATCTTCCTCCTTGAAACCCTCCCGTCCAGCCAGGACCATACTGACCGAAAGCATGGCCAAGGCCAGGGGGTGAAACGAGATGGAGGAGCATGGGACTAAAAAAGTACTGCTTTGTCTTGGAGCACTTGAAAATTCCAGTTACATTTGGCCCATGCTAATCCCAAAGCCAACATGCAATACCTCTCCTTGTTGTTGTTGGCTGTGAGCATTGTCCCTGAACTCTTTTTCTTGAGGCTGGCACTCATCACTTGAGCCACAGGGCCACTTCTTGTTTTCTGATGGTTCATCGAGGATAAGAGTCTCATATACTTTCCTGCCCATGCTGGCTTGGAACCATAATGCTCCAGATCTCAGCTTCCTGAGTAGCTCAGATGACAGGAGTGAGCTACCAGCGCCCAACACGTGATACCATTTGAAGGCTTCTTGGTGAGTCTGTAAAAGGAGACCCAAAGGGCCAGGATAGACCTTGACTCAACCAAGTTGCTGGGATGGGGGAAGGCTGATGTTCTAGCCATTCTGTTCCCTAAAATCAAAGATGCCAGGTGGTGTTGTATACATCAAACTCTTAGGCCAAAAACCACCAGGCTTAGTGGGAAAAAGGTAGAGAATACCGAAAGATTGCAGTGTAGAAATCTTTGATTTTGCATGCATATGGTGTGTGTGTGTGTGTGTGTGTGTGTGTGTGTGTGTGTGTGTGTGTGTGTGTGTGTGTGTGTGTGTGTGTGTGTGTGTGTGTTTGTGTGTGTGTGAACTCAGGGCCTAGGCTCTATCCCTGAGTTTTCTTGCTCAAGCCTAGCACTCTGTCACTTGAGCCACAGCCTCACTTGCTTTTCTATGGTTAAATGTAGGTAAGTGTCTCTAGCACTTTCCTGTCCAGGGTGGCTTTGAAGCATGATGGGGTCCGCAGGGAAGCAAGAGTAAACACAACTTGCAGGTAGAATCCCTATGGTGGGAGACTCCTGCCTCCTGGTGGCCAGTCATAGGGCTTCCCCCCACCCCCGCCATCATCCTCTACAGTTCAATTTGGGAAAGTGACCAGGGCCAAGCTGATTTTTGCTCACCCTGAGTACTGATGCCAGAGCAGGTCTGTTCCACCCTAGGCCAAGAGAGCTACAGGAGGCCCGGCTCTGAGGGGTACAAGGAAGGGAGAGGTCAGCTCCAGGCCAAGCTAAGATTCTTTGCCCATGGACACCCCTACTTGGCCTTTCTGATCACTGTAAGGCCTATCAAAGAACAACCCCCAAAATTGGAGCTGTGTCTCAAAATGGTAGAGCTTTAGCATTGAACCAAAGAGCTCAGAGACAGGGCCCCTAAGCTTTGAGTTCAAGACCCCTAGCTGACCCTCCTCCATAAAACACAGGTTAGCTAAATGTGAACTAGTAGGATTTGTGAAGTGTTTCTGAAGAATGGTGATACTGAAGAAAGCACACTAATTCTAATGACAACTGAACTTGTGACATACAGCTATGTGCTGATTCCTTCACAGGGTGCTGTTTGTTGGGTCCTGGGGTTTTGTACTGAATCCTCAAAAAGGTGCTGTTTGCTGAGTCATCACAAAGGGTGCTATGTGCTGAGTCCCTAAGAAGGTTCGGCTGTTCTAGGTTTTCCAAAGGGTACTGTGCGCAGAGTCCATTACAAAATGTACTGCATGCTGAGTCCTTCAAAAAGTGTGGTGTGCTAATTCATCCCAAAGGTGCTAGTATGTACTGAACCCTTGGGAAGAGAGGGATGAGGTGAGTTTTTTGAGTGCTGTGTGCTGAGTCCTTTACACAGGGTGCTCTGTGCTGAGACCTTCCACAATGTGATTGTGTTGAGTCCTTCATAATTGTGCTACGTGCTGATGTTTACAAAGGGTGCTGTGCACTGAGTGTTTTATACAGTGTGCTACATACTCAGCCCTTCAAAGGGTGCTTTGTGTGGAGTCTTAACCCAGGGTGCTATGTAATGAGTATCTGGGAAAGAGTGCTACATGCTGAGTTTTTCAAAACATGTCATGCACTGAGTCCTTTACACTGCAGACTATGGTCTCCCTCCTTCAAAAAGTACAGTATTTTCACAATAAAAAATAAATAAAAATTTAAAAGAAGAAATGTACTCATTACCTTGCCCATGTAATTGTAACCCCTCTGTATGGTATTTTCATAATAAAAGAAAAGAAAAAAAGTGCTGTGTGCTGAGTACTCTACACAAGGTACTATCTGCTGAGTCCTTCAAAGTTAACTGTGTGCTGAGTCCTTTACACAGGGTGCTTTGTGCTGGTTTTGGAAGTATGCTGTGTACTGAGTCATTCCAAAGGGTGCTATGTTCTGAGTCCTTGAGTGGTAGTTATCCCCAACAATCACACACACAAACACAATCACAAACACACACATACACACACGAGGGTCACCATGCACCTGCTTGGTGTGTGGAGGGGGATGGAGGAGAGTCTCCTCCAGCGGTGGGGCTGAGGGGAGATTAGTTCCCCCCCTCCCCCGCAAGTACTGGGGTTGGTGGGGAGTGCTATGCTGAGGTGAGGCTGCAATTGCCATGGCCTGGAAGCTTCCATGGCCTGGAAGCTTCAGGGCCCAGTCAGGGCTGCGATTGCAGTGCGGGGTGAGAGGGCGAACCCAGGGGAGGTGGAGCCCAGGGGCACACTGCAGTGGCAGCCAAGGCCAGGGCCCAATTGGGGTGGGCGCATATGCACGGGCGGGGGTGGGGCAGCCCAGGAGAGGAGTGGAGGGCAGAGAGTGAGGTTAGAGAGAAGAACAAGCACATGCAGGAGGGGAAGCGGCTTCAGCGGCTGGAGGCCGCTTGGATCATAGTGCGGGTCCTGGCCAGGAGCAGAGAGCACGCGGAGCCAGCACGGCAGGCGCATTGCCAAGCAGCCCCATGGAGGCAAGGCGGCCATGGCACGCAAGTCTGAGATCCTGGTAGGGGGAGTAAGGTGGCAGTGGCTGGGGTGCAGCAATGGAGAAGGTGGCTGCTCAGGCGGGGCGGTGGTGGAAGCAGCAACCCCTGGGGAGGAGGCTGCTGAGGTGGTGGCCGAGGCTGCTGAGGAATGGGCAGCAGCAGCAGCTGAGGAGGAGGAGCAGAGGAAGCTCACAGCCTTGCCAGGCACCCTCAGACGCCCCTGCCCCCTCCCAGCAGTGCCACATTTCACACATGGTGCTGCCAGCTCAGAACCTTGGTGCCTCTCTCAGTTCCCTGGCAGAAATGGCACAGCCCTAACCTGCTTGCTGCCCCGACCTGATCCTGGTCCCAGGTCCTGGACTCCAGGGACCTCAAGCACCAGGAGCCGCTGCCTACAGCTTCTCCCCAGCAGTACACATAAGTGGCTGCCCCTTGGGCCCACACCCCGTGGCCCCTGTACCTCGTGACTCCCTGTCACCACCCCCCCAGTGTACCCAGACCTGCACCTCCTGCCTCCCCTCTCCTGTCCCACCTGCACTTCTCTAGTGCCCCACAGTCCGCCCTGGCTCTGCCACAAATGAGACCCAGTTGCTGGGGTGGGGTGTCGACCCTGGGATCCCACCCCCATCCCTGGCAGCAGATGTCCCCAGGAAAAGGTGAGATAAACAAATGGGTGAGGAGGGGACACCACAGAGCCCCTGGCCTGGAGCAGTGGGAGCCACACAGCAGCATATCTGCACTCTTCCTCTGCCTGGTGGGAACCTGATGGCTTTAGTCAGAGGTGGGTAGCAGCACCTCTCGGTTCTTTTCCTTTTTTTCTGGGGGTGAAGGGTGTTGGATGCAGCAGATAGGCCCCCTTATTGCTGTGGGAGCCCTTGTCTGTCTTCTGTGCTCAGTCACACCTTCACCTGAGGAGGTCCCAGAAGAGCCCAGTAGGAGGTGAGGGCACTGGGGGTCAGATAGGAGGTGAATATTTGGGAGGTGTGTTCCTCCAACACACATACACCTGTCCTGTCTCCCCCACCCCAGCTGTTAACAGTGTTCCCAGGGTGATCACATTTCCCAGCTTTGCCAGCTCTGCTAAGTGCTCCTGGTCCATCTGGTCTCCTTGTCCTCCTCAAGGATCCACCAAGTCACCCAGAAGCATCTAGGCTGGAAGTAGGGAGTCGATCCATGTATATAGCCTTTAGGAACCCATCAAATTCCCCAACCATGCCCCCACCCCAGGTCAGACACCCCTCTGCAATCATCATGACCCCCTTCTTTGTTTCCTCTCCTGGCTCTGAGGAGCCACCTGTCTCAAGACTCCTTCACCCAGAGTCCTAGCATAGGGTTTTAGTGAATGGGGACTCAAGGCTGGTTGTTCTCAATGGGAAGGGTCTGTCCCTGGAGAAAGGGAGAGGCAGAGTGGTTCTGTATTATTAGAGCAATGTTCCCCTTGGTGGGATCCCCTGGTTCTGACCAGGGAACCCCCATGCTCAAGCTTGTACATTTCCCAGATGAGGAACCAACTAACTCGGGAGAGACAATGCTCTGAGTCTGTGTGTGCAAGAAAGAGTGAAAGAGAGAGAGAGAGAGAGAGAGAGAGAGAGAGAGAGAGAGAGAGAGAGAGAGAGAGAGAGAGAGAGAGAGAGAGAGAGAGAGAGAGAGAGAGATCATCTTTCTCCTTGTACAGCCTGACTGTGCTCAGGAGGAGAATGATCAGGTGGTAAATTGCAAGTGCTACATGGATGAGTCTTCTGTCTCCGGTTTCGATTTGTGTGTGTGTGTGTGTGTGTTGGGAGAGTAGGGAGATGAGAACAATGAAAATATATTTAAGTCACCGTGTCTAAAAAGAGCAAAAGCATTTTATTTGTGTGTATGTGTGTATTTGTTGTTCTTTTTTCATGAATGCCCAGTACAAGCCCAGCCACAATTTCTGTTTTCTCCTTTATTATTTCACTACATATTTGGAGAAGGTTTCAGTAGATTTCCTTTCCACTTCTTTCCACCTCCCTCTTCCCCTTTCCTGTAGCCAACTGTAGCTGCTGGGCCTGTGTAGGTCTCCACTAGGAGGCCTGTGGGAAGCGCAGACCAGAATGGACACCTGTCCTTCTGTCTTCAGCCAGAAGGCTCATGAGTGTGACCACAGCTGCACTCTTCCACCCAGACACTCTGCTCTCGTGTGTATAGTTGGAGCTAATTCAAGGCTTGTGAATGTTTCTGCCAAACATAATTAGGGAATGAGATGCAGGGGAGGAGGGAAGGGGCTGTGAAGCTAGGAGGGTCTGGGAAGTGGTGAACGGTGTGATATGGCAGATGGCTCACTACAACAAAGGATGAGAGGGGAACCTTACCCAGGGCATTGATGGTGTCTGTGGGGATCTGGGCAGGGGGCTCCAGGCCCCCACTGGTGCGTGGATTCCCTTCCCGGTCAGTACACTCTAGTGCAGTTCTCCCTGGAGTCCTGCAGACTATAATCTGTGTCCCGCCTGGGCCGTTTCCAGCTGGGCAGTGGTAGGCAAGTGTGTTCTCTCTGCTGGAGCCTGCTCAGTATCAGGACATGGCAGTTACCTAGGGCTCTCTGAATGCCAGTTTCGGTAACCTGCTGTAGGCTGTCTGGAAAGGGTCCACGGACTTTGGAAACCTTTAAGTTTGATTGGGACAAGTGAAATGCCATCTTTTCCAAGGGTTTTTCTTGAAGTTGGCAATTTCCACTAACACCTGGGATTATGGGTCAAATTAGACAGACCATTTCAGCTGCCAAACAATGATGTTTAAAGCAGCACAGGTAGAGTTCCCTAGCCAGATGATCTCCTGCTATGAACGTCATGCCCTGACGGCCTTTCTTCAGCAGCTACTGATTAGCCTCTGGCTATCTGTAGGGTGGCCACCACAGTCGAGAATGTCGTGGGGAGCAGAGATTGTTACCTCGCCATCCCCAGCCTGCCAGCTGTGAGCAGAGACAATTCCTAGTATCTGTACTGGACTTTGGGATTCAGAGACCTGGGATGCCTCAAGGATCCTTTCTCTTCAACATGAAACTTGGGGGCCAGATATGGTGGACCATCCTGTCTGGCCCCAGGGGTTGGAGAGTATGCCCCTTGAGCCAGGCGTTCAGCTCACAGCAACCTTGTTCACACCTGAGTGGGGAATTGAGTGCCACAAAGCTGGTTAGCCGTTTGACAGAGATCTTTGAAAAGATAGGCATCCCAGAGGCCCCAGAATCCAGCGAGTACATCGTGGCTCATGTCCTTGGAGCCAAAAGAGTTAAGTGCGGTGGCACCAGAAGGGCAGGAAGAGGGAGTAGGGAAAACTGTGGGAGAGCTACATCAGGTTTTGCCCACCCAAGATGCTTACCAGAATCAGATGGGAGTTTTCTGTAGTATTGTCATAGACAGATGATTATTTATTTATCCAACAAAGAGTTACAGTGTGCGCAATGCTCGGGGGGGGGGGGTGGCGGGGGGGAAGTCATAGATGATGAAAATTTCCAGTGCTGGTTCCACAACACATGAAGAAACCTTGGTTTGAGCTGGATGCCTGTGCTTTATGCCTGTAACCCTAGCTACATAGGAGGCTGAGATAGGAGGATCGAGGCTTAAGTTCTGGGCAGGAAAGCCTGTAGGACTCTTATCTCCAACTAACTACCAAAAAGAAAATGCCAGAAGTGGATGTGTGGGTCAAGCCTTAGTCCATTGGCGTTGAGTACAAAGACCCAGGGGCAGCACCCAGGTTCCGAGTTCAAGACCCAGGAGTCAGAGAAAGAAAGAAAGCCAGAGAAGGATGGTGAGAGAAAAAGAAGAAAGGAAGGGAAGAAGGGAGCATGCAAGCCTTGGTTTGGAGTGCCTGGATCAAGGGAGGCAACCATTCACAATCTCTGTGGAGAGAGTTTCAGAGCTTAAAGACAGTATGTAGGACCAAACCAATGACTCCTCAGCTACTTTATGACATTGTGGAGCATTTTGGTCACCGACTGCAGAGGGAAACAGCCTCGGGTAGACCCTAGGGCTCAGGGTGTGTCACCAGGTTTCGAACACCCCCAGTCCCAACAAGTTTATTTTCTGGTCCAAGATCTAGGGAGGATTTTGGATGAGGGAGTATCAAGGGGGAGGGGTAGAGCAAGGAAGATGAAGAGGGAGGACGATCCCAGGTCAGGTGTGTCAGGATATTGGAGCTATGACGTCGCCTGACAACCTTGACCATCAGTGATAGAGCCTTCGACCCTGCCACATGGCTATTAAAAGTCCTGGCACCTTGGGTTCACCATTGACCACCTGGCTGTCACAGGATACCTGTGCAGTACATCCTTGGGGACTTGGACATTCCTAGGATCAATCTGAAGGTGACCCTGAGAAGACGGAGGCCTGGGTGACTCTATCTTGAGCTAGCGAGCATCTTATGAGGTATGAGTTATGCAGCTGACCATGATCCCGACCTGGGAATGAACAGAAGACGCAATTCCCAGGGGACTAAGAATATAAACAATCCTTGGGAAAACTGTAGGCGGGCAGGTGGTGGAGTGCTTGGTGACCCTGCAGTCAGGCCACAGGTGGTGTTTGTTTAAAAAAGCAACCCTGCAGTTTAGCATGTATCCTCTTGAGACTCCCCTGTGGTGCAAGCCAAGCAGTTTAAAGAACGTCAGCCCCCTTGATCTAACCAACAACTTGTTTCGGGTCCTTTCCCACTTTGTAGTGTGCCAATCATACTATAGAGTTGTTTTGTGATTTTCCTGGGGTTTGTAGTGATTTGTTACAAGAAATTATGATGTACGAAAAGCCCTACCTTCCCTAAAAAAATGTATAAAAAGTGTTGCAACCATGGGCTCAGGGCCTCTCAGCATCATGGGCTGGTGCCATGTACACTAGGGGGACCAAACTCAAGATTCCAATAAAGACTCCTTTGCTTTTACATTGGTGACGGTCTCTGGTGGTCGTCTGGGTAAGGATTTCCGAGTTAGGCTTTACAACACCCCCGGTGTTCATTCCTCCACCAGAGACAGAGGTAAGTATGCCACTGGCACAGGACAGACAGGGAATGAGGGCAGCATCGGGACCCATGTAGCCCCAAGACTTCCTCTAGGGGGCACTATGACATCTTGTCTGCCATTCTCAGACACAAAGGTGGGTCTCTCTTCTGGCTCAGCCTTTAGTCTAGATGGCAGATCAGGGATTCAGAGAGGGCTAACTGAAGGTGGGGCAGGCTTGGGTAGAAGCTGGTGGGAAAACCAGAGGCCCTGGACTCTGAGAAGGGTTGTTTTTGAGGATATACACAACCCAGGAACATTGCTGAGATGGATCAGCCCTTTTCTCCATCCCGAGAGAGAGGGACAAAGAGCCCTCCAGTCTTCTTCCCTTGGCTGCAAAATCCTTTCATTCCCACATCCTGTGGTTGGATAACTAGACCTCACCTCACTGCCCAGTGTCAATGCAGGACAGTGAGAGATCCTGAGTATTTGATAAGGTCAGGGATCCTCAGTATGAGATTGTACTTGAACGTCTTAACTTGGTGCATGGTCAGTCCCATCTAAGACTGCCATGATGTAGGGCATAGAATCTAAAGAATCAGAGCAGGATTGGGTCTGTTCTGGGAGTCTTGAGTATTATGTGTGATCTTTGAGCTCCAGTGTGCCCATCTGCTTCCTTTTCTAGGGTGGGTCTTTGCTAGAAAAAGCTTGAAACTAGAGACTGGGTCCTATCCCTTGTCTTTGATGCTTAAAGGTAGCACTCTGCCATTTGGCCCCAGCTCCACTTCCAGGTTTTTTGGGTGTTTAATTGGAGATAAAGAGTTCTCATGGACTTTGCTGAGAAAGGTGCATACAAATGCAGTCCTCAGATCTAAGTCTGCTGAGGAGATAGGATGAAAGGCATGGAAAAGTTTCTTTGGCCTGCTGCCAGTAACTCATGGCTGTCATCCTAGTTACTCAGGGACTGAGATCTAAGGAACAAGATTTAAAGCCAGCTTGGGCAGAAAAGTTCTGTGAGACTTGATGTCCAATGGACCACCAGCGAATAGGAAGTGGCGCTGTGGCTCAGGTGGGAGAGTGGTCACCTTCAGGTGAAGAACTGAGGGACAATGCCCTCGCCTAGAGTTCAAACTCCATGACCAACAACAAAATAAAGAGGTGACTAAGTTTTCCGCATAGCAGTGTGTACAGTAGGAAATGCCATGCTGGGCTATGAGACATTCCAGGTATGTGAGAAGCTCAATGTTTTGTCTACAGTGGGTCTGAAGTCGGGAGTGCCACCTTCTCGGGGGTGGGATGTGATCCTTATGGAGGGAGGTCATGGTTCTCTTCTCAGAGACTCCTGAAGCCTCTGGATGTCCATGTGTGTGTTTGTGTGTGTGTGTGTGTGTGTGTGTGTCTGTGTGTGTGTGTGTGTCTGTGTGTGTTTGGAGGTAGAAGAACTGGGCCTTGAACACAGGGCTTAGGTGCTGTTCCTGAACCATTGTGCTCAAAGCTAGTGCTCTGACACTTGAGCCACAGCTCCATCTCTGGCTATTTGGTGGTTCACTGTAGATAGGAGCCTCACAGACTTTCCTGCATGGGCATGCTTTGAACCGTGATCCTCAGATATCAGCCTCCTGAGTAGCTAGGATGACAGACATGAGCCACCCGTGCCGGCTTTGTGTGTATGTGTGTGTGTGTGTGTGTGTGTGTGTGTGTGTGTGTGTGTGTGTGTGTGTGTGTGTGTGTGTGTGTGTAGAAGTGTGTTGTAACACTGAGCGCTGGACCCTTTGGTAACTTATAACTGCTATCTTTGGGGGATGCATGGGCTTTGTGGCAGAGTTTTAGGGGCCTGGAAGGGTGGAACACTTGAAGGGAACTCAGCACCATTAAATTATAAGACCAAAGGATCTGTGTGACCTGGAGATGTCTACTCCCTTAGGCCTGGTTGGTGGCAGAGAGAGCTTAGGAGGACCTGGGGGTGGGGCCCACAGGGGGTGACTCCCAGGGGGACAGACAGCATAGCCAGTTCTTAGTAAGGATGTGAGCCCTGTTAGTATGGAGTGCACTGGTATGGGTCAGAGTCTGGGTCTTCTCATAATGACGTCTCATGGGTGAGGCCAACCCTATTTTAAATCTTGACTTGTGATCTTCAGATTTCAGTATCCTGAGTAGCTAGAATTACATGCATGAGCCTCTGGCACAAGGCCTCTAATTCTTTTTGGTATATTAGGGTTTGAACTCAAGGCCTTAGGCTTGCCAGTCAGGTCTTCTACCATGTGAGCTAAGCCTTTCTGTCTTGGGCATTCCCAAGATAGATAATATATGCTCAGGCTGGGCTGGATTGCAGCCCTCCTATCTGTGACAGGCATGCGCCAGCAGGCCTGGTCCTCTTTAGTTGGAATGCTAGACATGCAGCGCCACGCTCAGTCATCAGTTTAGATGGATTGTCCCAAACTCTTAGTCCATGGCATCCAATTCTTGACTTAAGGTGAAGCTCTGGGTTGGGCCTCGACCATTGGTCCTCAGTCTCCTCCTGAGAGAGTTGTGAGGAAACAAAGATTCAATACAGGGGGATCTCTGGGGCAGAGGCAGGCATAGAAGGAGAGGCTGTCAGATATGGTTCTTGGCAATTCTGTGAGCATATGACAGGAAGATACTCAGAAAGTGCTCAGATGTGGCCTGTTATTTATCATGCAACAGGTACGGGATTATGAAACAAAACATGGCTCTCTTTCATCCTTACCCTATCACCATGAGGAAGGGGATCCTTCATTGTGCTCAGTTTTGCAGTTGGGGAAAACAAGGCATGGAGACGCTAGGTGATCTACTCATGACCCCCAGCTGACAGCAAGCTCGGCCTGACTTCTCTGCCATGTTACCTAGGACAGTGGGTGTTATTCACTCCACTTCTTGTGGTGGCAAGTCCACTTCTTGTCAGTTGTGAGGCTTGAACTCTGGACCTTGGCACTGTCCCCGAGCTCCTCAGATCAAGGCTAGCAGTTTACCACTTGAGCCACAGCATCACATCCAATTTTCTGGTGGTTCTTTGGAGATAAGTGTCTCACAGATGTTCCTGCCTGGGCTGGCTATGAACCATGATCCTCATATCTCAGCCTCCTGTGTAGTTAACATTATAGTCCTGTACACCACCAACACCCAGCTAAAGTGTAATTTGGATTTTCTTTCTTTCTTTCTTTCTTTCTTTCTTTCTTTCTTTCTTTCTTTCTTTCTTTCTTTCTTTCTTTCTTTCTTTCTTTCTGTCTGTCTGTCTTCCTTCCTTCCTTCCTTCCTTCCTTCCTTCCTTCCTTCCTTCCTTCCTTCCTTCCTTCCTTCCTTTCTTTGTTTCTTTCTTTCTTTTTTTCTTTCTTTCTTTCTTTCTTTCTTTCTTTCTTTCTTTCTTTCTTTCTTTCTTTCTCTCTCTCACACATTCTCTATCTCTCTCTGTCTCTGTCTCTCTCCCTACCTATCTCTCTCACACAGGAACTGGTTGAATGGGTGCTGGAGGAGGTGGCCCAGGGTCCCCATGTGGCTGGGACTCAAGATGGCCCTCCCATTCTGGAGGTGGGCTGTGGGTCAGGAGCTGTTTCTCTCAGCCTGTTGAACTAGCTCCCTGAGGTAAGCCCCTCTGTGTCTGGGTTAGACTGTGTCGGATATTCATCATCCGTCCCTCCCATGAGTCCTTCCCCACTACCCTCTGCTAAGACAGTTAAAGGAAAGTGGATAAGGAGGCATCGCGTTTTCCTCCCACACAGCACGATCCTAGGCCTCTGATCCTCACCACCACTTATCTCGCTAGACCCTGTTTATAAGAAAATGAATCCACTCTATGTTTACTTTGTTTTGCTGGAGTGTGTTGTTTTGGGGTGGAGGGGCAGTATGCAGAGGAAAGACCCTAGGCCTGACACCTCTTGGGAGACATTTGTTCTTGTGACAGAGCCAAGTCTTTGCTGTCAATAAGGAGGAAGCTGCCATCAGATTGACCCGGAACAATGCTCATAGGTAGGTAGGCTGCTGAAGTATAAAATGCACCCATGTTGGCTTCCCACTCACCACAAGGGGGGTGCAGTGTGGGTGATCCAGAACTGGTCCTAGGGCATTATAAATGGATGGTGGCAGTCAGGTGCTGTTGGCTCCCGCCTGTCATCCTGGTTATTCGGGAGGCTGAGGTCTAATGGTTGTGACTCAGAACCAGCCCATGCAGGAGAGTCTGTGAGATTCTTATCTCCCATAAACAACCTCCCCCCATACACAAAAAAGCCAGATGTGGTGCTGTGGCTCAAGTGGTAGAGGCTCAGCCTTGAGAAAAAGAAGCTGAGGGATGAAACCCAGGCCCTAAATCCAAGACTTAGGACTCACAAAAACAAATAATAAAATAAATGAATAGTGGGCACCTGTTTTCTTACTACCAAAAAGGATGGATTCAATTTTCTCTCTGGTACTTGTAGCCAAAGATAAGGGGCTTCCTTTGATGTTCCTCTAAATCTCTAAATC
Source organism: Dipodomys merriami (assembly GCF_024711535.1). Taxonomy (NCBI): domain Eukaryota; kingdom Metazoa; phylum Chordata; class Mammalia; order Rodentia; family Heteromyidae; genus Dipodomys; species Dipodomys merriami. The sequence goes on along the minus strand of NW_027202926.1, from coordinate 811,818 downwards.
TCCTTCTCTCCATTATCTCTCCAGGCTTCAGTTGCAGGATAGAATTCAGATCATTGCACTTGATGTGACCTTACATACTCTCCCTACCCACATTCCTTGAGGTGGGGATCCAGGATTGACTCACCACTGGGAGGATGAGGCACCGCAGAGATGGGGGTACATATCCCTGAAACTCATAAGTCATACTCTCTCTCTCTCTCTCTCTCTCTCTCTCTCTCTCTCTCTCTCTCTCTCTCTCTCTCTCTCTCTCTCTCTCTCTCTCTCTCTCTCTCTCTCTCTAACACACACACACACACTCACCTAGGCCAATTCAATTCAAAGTAGCCTTTTCACACTTTATCTCCTTGGATTAACTGATCTAGGAGACAAACTTGAACCCCTGAAACTGACTATTTTAACTGGGTCTTGGTAGTTGACAGGAGATAAACAGAAGCTAAAAAGAAAGGATCTGGTGCCCATCACTTCTGGCTCAGGCTCAAGCCTCACATCCTGGCGACTTGGGAGGCAGAAATCTGAGGATCAAAGATCAAAGCCAGTCATAAGCTGGAAAGCCAGAGAGACTCTTCTCTTCATGGAAGCATCAAGAAGCCAGAAGTGGAGCTGTGGCTCAAGTGGTAGAGCAGCAGCCTTGAGCATGAAAACTCAGAGAGAGAGCTCCCAGATCCTGAGTTCAAGCCCACACAAAAAATGGCCTCATCTTGTTGCCCCTACTGCCTGGACCTTGAGTGCCCTCTCATGGAGTATGGTACAGCACCAGTCCCAGGGTAGTGTATGAGAACCTTCAAAAAGTGGGTGGTGGAAGCCAGGCCTTTTCCTTCATGCGCTCTCAATCCACACCGGCCAGAAGGCAGAGCGTGACAAGGCCGGCAGCCTGCAGAGTGAAGATCCCTCTCTGCCAGGGCAATTGGAGTGGGCTTCTTAGAAGCAGGATTTGAAAGGAGATCTTACTTAACAAGGAGGATCAGACAGGAAGCACAGAGTGCAAAGACGCTCTAGATAAAGGACAACATAGCTGAGCATGATCATTTCCAGCCATGGCTGCTGCTGAGAAACTCGGTACAGATGTGCAAGACTGTCCCGAGACAGGCCCAAGGGGTCACAGAAAAACAGCTATCCAAGGTTGGGATTGTGTCTTAGCAGTATTGAGCTCTCTAGCACACCGGAAAGCCTTGATTCAATTCCTAGGTCCCACATACACAGAAAAAAGTCAGAAGTGGCACCTTGGCTCAGGTGGAAGAGCACTCGCCTCCAGCAAAAGAAGCTCCGACACAGCGCTCAGGCACCGAGGTCAAGCACCAGGACTGTCAACATAAAACAGCACTCAAAGGGACCTTGGTGATGGGTGGATGGCTATGCCCTGTAGTTCTTAGTAGATCCATCCATTCTTTCTGTCTCCTTCTTTGACAGAGGGGAACTGGACACTCCTTTTTCCCTGAACACCTGGACCAGTTATCAGCAACCCTCCCAACATCTCCCACCAGAACATGAAGCAGCTGGCCCCAGAAATACTCAGGTACCTGTTGGGTGGGACAGGGGGATACAGGTAGGCCCCAGAAGTCCTAGTGGGTCTGATATGCTCCGGATGACCAGGCCATCCACAGGAGGCATATGGGAGCTTAGAGAGGGGTAGAGATGTGGAGGGGACCCTTTAATGCCCATGGCCCTACCCAGATTCCAAGCTCCATTTGCTGTCTCTGAGGATGGTAGAGGAGTATCTAGGTGGTAGTAGTATCTAGAGGAGGACTAGGAGGAAATTCTAAAGAATGAGACACCATAAGCCCTGGGCTGGTGTCCCACACCTGTCATCCTGGATACTTGGGAGGCTGAGATCCAGAGGATCCCGTTTCCCAGCCCAGGCAATAAAGTCCCATTAGAGTCTCATCTCCAATCTCCAACTGGAAGTGGTTCCATGGTTCAAATGGTAGAGCACTGGCCTTGAGCTAAAATAATCATCGGAGACAGTATACAAGCCCTGAGTTCAAGCCCCTCAACCAAAAAAAAAAAGGACCGGAAAGACACCCCTTGCCTACAAGAGATGGTGAAGGAGTGGAGGTGCTGTGGTTCGGAGACAGGTGCTGGCCTCAATGTACAGAAATTTCTAAGATCTCCCCAGGTTTGCCTGAGTGTGAAATCACAGCAGGGTGGGCGTTGCCTTGCCAAGAACTCCAGAGGTTGTGGCCTGTCTTAGGCAGGGAGTGGGGTGAATGTGAGCAGGGGTGGGAGGGGAGTGTCAATTTTATTCTCTCCATCTATGGAAGTATGGTTTTGGATGCTGGTTTCAAAGTCTGAAGCGAAGGATTGCATATGATTTGTAGTCTGACAAGTTGGGTTTCACCTGGGTATAAGAAGGTAACTGAAGCCGGGTGCTGCCAGTGGCTCACAACTGTAATCTTAGCTACCGATCTGAGGATCTCAGGGCTAAGTGGTGCTATGAATCCAGCGGTAGAGCATGCACCTTCAGCTGAAGAGCTAAAGGACTGTGTGAAGGCCCAAAGTTCAAACCCCATGACCAACAATCAAAAATAAGGTAGCTGAATTTTCTGCATAGCAGTGCGTACAGTAGGAAATGCCATGCTGTGTTATGAGCCATTCCAGATGTGTGAGAGGCTCTGAGTTTTGTCTAGAGTTGGTCTGAGGATCGTAGTGCTATCTTCTCAGGGGTTGAGATGTTCAGGTGCTCAGGTACTGCTAAGGCATTGGGCTACCCCTGTGTGTGTGTGTGTGTGTGTGTGTATGTGTGTGTGTGTGTGTGTGTGTGTGTGAGTGTGTGTATTTTTTCCCTCATGTTTCTCTGACCCCTTCCTGGGCACCTGTCTGCCTCTTTGTGACTTCAGAGGGAGCCCCTCCTCCATGGCACCCTGCTTTTAGCCCCCTATCTGTGTCTACAATGAGTCCTAAATTGCCAGAGACCTGTATATACTAGCTTTTTGTTGGTGCCCAAGTCTGGTTGTCCATAACTTTGGCTGCCTCCAGAGGATTATGGGTCACCAGGGCCATCAGGCATAAGTTCTCCCCTGTCCCTGGAGGTGAGGGGCTCAGTCATGCCATGTCCTTTCCTTTTTCTCAGCTGGGTCTCTGGATGCATGTCCATACTAGCAGGCTGGCAATGGAGTGGGGGAAGGGTGGTTGCCAATGGCTCTAGCCAACTTCAGCCTGATAGCTGACTGAAGGCCACTCAAACAAGGAGGATCTGGGGCTACATGGCAGGTGAGCCAAGTTGTCTTGGAAGTATCCATTGGTGTCCAAGAAATGTACATGTACCTTATCGCAGGAAAGTCTATCTTCCCTCCGCCAAGCTGGGCCTCTCAGGTCCTTCTACAGAATTCCGGATAACCATAATACAGAGGCACAGACTAGATTCCAGGGTCAGGGTAGAGGGGGTGAGAGACTGGTATGGCCAGTACCTCAATGTTCTGGGGCATTAGCCTTTACCTGGTTATGTCCCCCTTGTGTAAGTTCAATTCTTAACCCAGTGTTAGCCACAAACTGGCTACTTGTGGAAGTGCTATGGAAGTGGCAGGAATGGAAGTGAGATCTAGGATGAAAAAATCTGGATTTATGGCCTGTGGGGTTGGGGATGGCAAAGGGTTTTTATTTTTTAAAAAAATCTCAGAGGGCTGGGAAGGTGGCTCAGTGGTAGAGTGCTTGCCTTGCATGCCTGAGGCCCTTGGTTCGATTCCTCAGCACCACATAAGCAAAAAGGAAAAAGCTGGAAGTCGCACTGTGTCTCAAGTGGTAGAAGAGCTGAAGAGCTGAGGGACAGTGCCCAGACCTAGAGTTCAGGCCCCATGACTGGACTCCCCCCCAAAAAAATCTCAGAGCTGGAACTCAGGGCCTAGGCACCGTCCCTGAGATAACACTTTACCACTCGAATCACAGCTCACCTTTCGTCTTTTTTAGTAGTTTAGTGGAGAGAAGAGTCTCACGGACTTTCTTGCCTGGGCTGTCTTCAAGCTGACATCCTAAGAGCTCAGCCTATTGAGTACTGGATAGCTGGTATGAGACATTGGCACCTTATAAAGATGTTAGTGTGTGTGTGTGTGTGTGTGTGTGTGTGTGTGTGTGTGTGTGTGTCTGTGTGTGTGTGTGTGTGTGTGTGTGTGTGTGTGTGTGTGTTTACCGGGGCTTGAACTCAGAGCCTAGGTGCTATCCTTTAGCTTGTTTGCACAAGCTTGGTGCTGTACCATGTGAACTAGGGTAGCTTGGCTTCCCAGCTTTTTGATGATTCATTGGAGATAAGAGTCTACACAGGCTAGCTTTGAAGCTTGATTGATCCTTGAGTAGTTAGGATTATAGGCTTGAGCCACTGGCACCCATCTTCAAGGATGTCTTTTCATATGCTCTTCTGTTCTAACAGCTGTCTACTTGCCCTGGCCTAGATCTCTAACATCTACATCAGCTCCTAGCAGCCCCAGACTGTGTGGAGAACATAAAGCTCAAACCTGATCCCATTTCTTTGTCCTCAGGGGAGGGTATATTTTGTCTGAAGCCTGGGTTGGAGGGGTAGCTGTACATGGGTGCTCAGCTGGGACAGAGAGGAACTTTATTTTATCCAAGAAGGAAAATGTGGCCAGTTCGATACTAATAGCTCATTCTCTCATATTCCTATCTCCTCAGATGCTGAGATCCTGAGGATTGCCATTCAGTGGCAGCCCAGCTAGAAAAGTCTGTGATACTCTCTTCTGCAAATAACCACAGAAAGGTGGAAGAAAAGCTGTGGCTCAAGTGGTAGAGTGCTAGCCCTCAATGAAAAAACTCAGGGACAGAGCCTGGGACCTGAGTTCAAACCCCTGTACCAATATGTGCATGCACACATGCATGCACACACACACACACACACACATACACACACACACACACACACACACACACACACACACACACACACACACACACACACACACACACAAAGGTATTAATGATGAGCTGAGTTAGAACTGTGGGCAGTCCTGAGGCATAATCATAGTAAACTCTCAAGGCAGATCAAGTTGTTTCTCCCTAATTTCTTCTTGGACTGAGGGGTCTGGGTCATTGCAGAAAGTTCTATGGAACCTGCCCCTCCATTCATGCATGGGGCCACAGGACCAAGGGAAGGACACTATGGATGCTCCTTTGTAGTTGGCCCACAATTGCAGACCTTCATCTGCCCCTGAGCACTGGTGAGGAAAGCAGGGCTCCAAGCCCTGGGACTCCAGCAGTAGTGACTGCTACAAGCAGAGCCAGCTACCTGTGGATTCCTGAGCCTACAAGCCTTTCATGAGCCAACTCAACACCCATCAAAGGTGTGCCTGAGAGATTCGCACTTTTGTGATACTTGCGTGAGTGGGCATTACCTGCTGTGCCATCTTGCAGCTCCTGCCCCTCCTTGCCCAGAACCCTGGTATGAGACATCTATTTACTGCTCAGATCCATACTGCACCCATGACAGATGCCATTCTGATGACTCGACCAATGACCTCCGTGCCCCAAGGCTTGACCCTTTGATACTGTGGCCTACTCTGTAGGAAAAGACCTCCAAAGAGGCTGCTCTGAAGACTGGTGGGACAACTCGACATTAGAAGACCCTCAGGAGCCCACTGGAAAGTACTCTGCCACAGAGTGAGGTCCAAGCAGGCCAGGTGTTGGTCATGGTGCTTGAACTCTGGGCCTGGGTGCTGTCCCCCAGCTCTTCAGCTTACCAATTGAGCCACAGCGCCACTTCCAGTTTTCTGGAGGTTCCTTGGAGATCAGAGTCTCCCAGACTTTCAGGCCTGGGCTGGTTTTGAACCACAATCCTCAGGTCTCAGCATCCTGAGGAGCTAGGAGGACAGGTGTGAGCCACCGGTGCCGGGCTGATCTGGAGTTTCACTATAGTGGACTAGGAGCTCCTGAAAGCTTTTCTTCATTTTTTTAGGTGCCAGTACTGAGGCTTGAATTGAGGGGTCTGGACTTTGGTCTCTTAACTTTTTCCCTCAATATTGGCACTCTATCACTTGAGCCACAACTTCATTTCTGGCTCTTGGTAGTTCATCGGCAAGAAGAGTCTCAGTAACTTTCCTACCTCTGATCTCAGTCTCCTGAGTAGCTAGGAATTACAGGGGTTGAGCCACTGGTGGTATTAGACTAGAAACTTTTCTTTATTTGGGGAGGGGGTCCAGTTGCGGGGCCTGAATTCTGGGCCTGGGCACTGTCCCTCAGCTCTTCAGCTCAAGGCTAGCACTCTACCACTTGAGCCACAGCGCCACTTCCAGCTTTTTTCTTTTTTGCTTATGTGGTGCTGAGGAATCGAACCCAGAGCCTCAGGCATGCAAAGCAAGCGCTCTACCACTGAGCCACCTTCCCAGCCCCTAGAAGCTTTTCTTAAGCAAGCATTCTTCCCTGCATTTGCCCTGACTCCTCCATGCAAAGGAGGCCTGAGGATCAGGAGCTATGAAAAATAGGCTTCCAGCCATAGGAAATGGCTGGGGTCCATGGTGAAAAGACAAGCTAATCTTCCCCCTGGACCCCATTTTGGGACCCCAACTTCTGCCCTACTTGTGACTCAAGTACAAAGCTTGACACAGCCATGAATGTCCTGCCAGACTTGTCTGAATCCACAGAACCTTCATTCCACCCACACCACCTGCTCTAAACCACACCTCAGGACCGTTTCCAATTCTGGACCTTCTGCCTGAGGCTCTCTGTCCTCTTTCACATCTTAGAACACCTGTGGGACTAGTGTGGCTTGATCATAGGTCCTCAGAACTTCCTGGTAGCTCAGTTTGCCAGAGTCTGGTCTGCTAAGACTGTGACCCCATTTATGGATTGGGCATTGTAGTCTGTGAGTTGAAATCCCAGGATGGCCAAAAATTTATTCTTTGTAGTAAGAAGCCAATTTTGACACATTGTTTTCCTTCTCTGCGAAAGTCCTTGACCTCAGTATGATGTATAAAATATATCCTATGTGATATGATATGGTAATAGGAATGTTATATGTGTAATAATACAAAATAAATAAAGGTAATAAATGTCAACACAGTAAACCCATGTATGTAAATAGATCTCATATAGAACATTATTTTTTCCAGTGCTGGGGCTTCAATTTAGGCCCTAAGAACTGGTCTGAATTTCTTGTCTTCAAGTACAGTGAGCCATTCCCCTTCACCCACAGTGTCACAGAGTTACCCAGACCCTGAGTTCAAATCCCATGTTTGCCAGAAAAATTGTGCAAATTCAAGCCAGGGTCTTATTATTATTATTATTATTATTATTATTATTATTATTATTATTATTATTATTATTATTATTGCCAAGTACGGAGCTTGAAGTCAGGTCTTGGCATCTCTGCCACTGCCAGCACTGCGATCCTAGAACCTGAGTTCAAATATCGGGACAGGCAAAAAATATAAAATATAGAAAGGAGAAGCATAATACTGAGAAGTTCAAGAAGGTAGTTTTACCTTTTTATTTCCTTTGTATTATAACCATCCTGGGTCTAAATGCCAAGGCCCAGAAAATGTACATGACCTTGCATTGCTGATGTTTGGTGGCTATTAAAGAAGCCACAGCCGAAACCGGAAAATTAGGTCTGGAGGTTGAATCCCAGGACTGCCACTAATGAATGGTGGGAGATTCTAAGAAACCCATTCCCATATACATCCATAAGAATGGAATGTCATAAAAGTAACAATTAAATTAGTAGTTAGTGTACGATTATATTATAAAATTATACACAGTTATACTACATTGACTAATTTTCAATTAATATTTTATAATGTATTCAATCATGATACTTTAAAAAGGAAGGAATTTAATTGCAAATAATTGGTAGTAATATTCTATATGCAGTTACATAGTATACAGACATCTCTCTCTTGTTGTATACATATACATCCATTTATCTGTCAACCAATCTACACATTTATCTGTTCATACTCTTGTCACTCCCAGGGCTCAGTGGTAGGGTGCTTGCCTAGTAAGTACAAAGCACTGGGTTCAATTCCTCCTTACCGCTTACACAGAAAAATCTGGAAGTCATGCTGTTGATCAAGCAGTTGAGCACTAGCTTTGAGCACAAAATCTTAGCGATGGTGGCTAGACCCTTATGCAAGACCCAGGACTGGCTCCAAAAAAAAAAAAAAAAAAAAGAAAATAGAATGTTCTCACTGCAACGATATAAAGATAGGACTGCAAATACCTCATCATAGAACAAACCGGGAGTCTGGTGCTGACAGCTGACATCTAACCTGACTTAGCCAGAAGTGAACCACTGCAACCCAGCCCCACGGAGTCAGATGCTGCTGGCTTACTCAGCCCTGTCATCCAAGATACTCAGGGGCTGAGATCTGTCACTGGTGGGTTTAAAACCCAGCCCTTGCAGGAAGTCTGCAAAACTCTTAGCTGTAGCTCACAGTGGTAGAGCTCTAGCCTTGAGCAAATGATCTTAGAACAGTACCCCCAACTTTCCAGTGCATTCTCTGTGGCTGACTCCTAGCCCTCCCAAAAAACCCATCCCTCTAAATCATTAGATGTGAATTTTGGGTGGTTTGTAAGGTGTATCTGAAAGAAAGGTGATACTGATGAAAATACTCTAATTGTAATGACTGCGTGTGTGATACAGCTATGTGATGAGTCCTTCATGAGGTGTGTGCTGAGTCCTTCATGGGGTTCTTCTTTCATCTGGTCCTTGTAAGAGCTCCACAAGTAAGATGATGGTGCAGATGAGAAACTTGAGGCTCACCAAAATTATGTATGTACTGAAATCTAGTGAGTTGTCTCCTGCAGACAATTGTTTATTTTTCTCAGTCGTGAACCCTGAACTCAGAGCCTCGGCATTGACCCTTCCCTGTTGGCTTATGGCTAATGCCCTACCATGTGTAGCCAAGGATACTGTTGCAACAGAGTGTTAAGATCTAGGCATCTGTAGCTGAGGTCTGTCACCCTGCCTACTCAAGAAGCTGAGATCTGAGGATCTGGGTTCCAAACTATCCCAGACACAAAGCGTCCCATGAGAATATTATCTCCTATTCACCACTTAGAGACTTGAAGTGGAAGCTGTGCACCACTAACTCATGCCTGTCCTCCTAGCTACTCAGGAACCTGAGAGCTGAGGATCAGGGTACAAAGTCAGCCTGGGCAGGAAATTTTTGAGATAGATGGTACTCTCCAATGACCCAACAAAAGCCTGAAGAAATGCTGTAGCTCAAGTGGTAGCATACTTGGCTTTAGCTGAAGAACTGAAGGACAGCGCCCAGGCTTAGATTTCAACTCCTCCAACATAAAAGAAGAGAAAGAAAGAAACCTGAAGAGTAGGGGTTAGACTGCTTTGCATGTATGAATCCCTGTGTTTTGATTCCTCAGTACCACATCACTAAAAATCAGCCTTAAGTGGCCCTGTGGCTCAAGTGGTAGAGTGCTATCCTTGTACAGGAGAAACTCAGTTACAGTTCTCAGGTCCTGAATTCAAGTTCCATGACAAGTGTATGCACACACACACACACACACACACACACACACACACACACACACACACACACACACACACACACAGATATCAGAAGTGAAGCTGTGACAGCAAATTGTGGTAAAGAACTGAGCTTTGGTTCTGAGCTCATAGTCAGCACCCAGGCCCTGTGTTCAACCCCTAAAGCTAGCCATCCAGTGCTCAACTAGGAGAGATCAAAGGTTTCAAAACCTGGTGAGCTTCACCAGCCCTAGATGACAGGAAGCATTGTGATATTACCCATGTGCTTAGATTCAGCAAGCTTCTGGAAACCTAAGGGGGCAACTTTGCCAATTAGGAATCTTTTAATTCGGTTCAGCTCTCTAGTTGTCTGCCAGAAGGACCCTTGAATTAATTGTAGCAGTTTGTTTCAATACTGGGACATAGTTTAACAAAGACAGGGTAAGTACAAGGAACTTGGCCGGCCACAGGAGGTGGCACAAATGAAGGCTTCCTGTCCAGTCCAAACAGATCACTGGGGAAAGAGATAGCTTTGGATACAAAGAGGCCTTTTTATCCTGGCCTTCAGAGCCTGCCCACAATCATCCTCACTAATTGGCCCAGATGGAGTAGTTTGTCACTAATTGGCCCAGATGGAGTTGTTTGTTACACAGCTATACAGTAGTGAGGCCTTTTGTCTGCCTGTTCCAACAATGAGTCAGACTTCCTCCAGCAGCCTGAGGTGCACAGAAACCCTCAGGCTACATTGAGAACAATGAGGGAAGCCCCAGAATATGCACTGTCTTGAAAGCGCTCTCTGTGCTAAGAAACCATTTTATTCAAAGCAAATTTCCTAGCTGAGTGCCTTTCAACATAGGGACTCTGGATCTTCACCGATAGAAATACATGCATACATACATGGGTAGACATGGAGTTACTATTTTTTGTTTTTTTGTTTTTGGCAAGTCTGGGTGTTATACTATGAGCCTAGGCACTGTCCCTGAGCTCCTTTTGCTCAAGGGTAGTGCTATGCCCTTGAGCCACAGCCCCACTCATTTTTTTTTAATTCCTGTGATCCCTTAGAAATAAGATTGTCCTGGGCTTTCCTGTCCCGACTGAATTCAAATTGTCATTCTCTACCTCTCAGACTCCTGAAGAGCTAGGATTATAGGCAGGATCCACTGACACTTGGCTTTCTTTTCTTCTTGTTCTGTTTTTCCTCATGACAATCTGAAATCTTCACTGTGTCATTCTAATGGTTTGCATTTCTGAATAAACTACTCAGGCCTGAAGTTGGAATGCCAGGACCGCCACCTACAAATGGAGGGAGATCTTAAGAAAATCATTCCTATCCATGGTAATGCTTAATTGAATTTATAAAAGTTACAATTAAATTGAGAGTTAGCTCATGATTCTCTTACACAATGCCACACAAAAATTATTGGATTATGTCTTCCATTCTAACACCCTGGTTTGGTTCTCCTAATTAGAGTACTGACTTATTTTACATTAATACTTTAGTAAGTATTCAACCATGATACTGCATTAAATGGAGACCTAATTTAATAACTAATAATTCATAATTTATATAATTTAATATCCTCACATTGTCTCTCGCTTATATATAGCAAACTACACATCTATCTATCTATCTATCTATCTATCTTTCTATCTATCTCTCTCTCTCTCTCTCTCTCTTTATATATATATATATATATATATATATATATATATATATATACATATATATATATATAGCCCACTACTATGGCTTAATCACAGGTCCTCAGAACTGGCTGGCAGCTCAGTTTGCTTTGGTTCTACAACTGACCCATTCATAAATTATGCATTTTGGGCTGTGAGTTCAAATCCCAGCATTGTCAAAAGTTTATATGTGCAGTAAGAAGCCAATTTTGACACATTTTTTTCCTTCTCTGTAAAAGTCCTGTGTCTGAGTATGATGTATAATCCACATGCAAATATATCCATGTGATAAAATATAATAACTGAAAAGTTATATATGTAATAATGCTAAATAAAATAAACAATGAATAAAGAAGGGTAATAAATGTCATATGGAGTATACCCATGTTTGTAAAAATCTTATATATGAATATTATTTTTCCAGTGATGGGGCTTGAATTCAGGCCCTTGAAACTGGTCTGATATTCTTATCTTCAAAGACGGTGAGCTTCCCCTCCCTCACAGTGCCACAGAGTTCCTCAGACCATGAGTTCAAATCCCAGGCCTGCCAGAAAAATGGTGCAAATTCCAAGCCAGGGCCTTAATTTTTCTGGCCAGGCCCTGGCCTTGAACTCAGCTTGTGGCAACTCTGCATTAGCCTTTATCACTCTAGGCTGGGGTGCAGCCTCTGGACCCACAGCCCATCCTGAGATCCTAGGACCTGAGTTCAAATCGTTGGAGTGGCAAAAAAAGGTGAAATGTTGGGAAGGTGGCTCAGTAGTAGAGTGCTTGCCTTGCATGCATAATGTCCTGAGTTGGATTCCTCAGCACCACATAACAGAAAAAAGCCGGAAGTGTTGCTATGGCTCAAGTGGTAGAACGATAGCCTTGACCTGAAGAGTTGAGGGACAGTGCACAGACTCAGACTTCTGCCTGACAACCGACAAAAAAAAGAGGGTGAAGGAAGGAGAAGGATAAAACTGGGAAGTTCCAGAAGGTGGTTTTACATAGTTTTTTTTCCCTTTGAATTGTGACCATCTTGGGTCTAAATGACAGGGCCTGGAAAGTGTACGTGACCTTGCACTGCTGAAGTTTGATGGGCTATCAGGGAAGCCATAACCAAAACCAGCAAACTAGGTCCGGGGTTCAAATCCCCGCCACATACGAATGTCAGGAGATCCTAAAAAATGCATTTTGATAGACAGCCATATGAATGGAATGTTGTAAAAGTAACAATTACATTAGTATGTAGTGTATGTTTATATTATAAAATTATACACAATAATCATAGTACATTGGCTAATTTTCAATGAATAATTTATTATGAATTCAAACATGATACCTAAATAAAGGAAGAAATAATTTAATTATTGATAATTGGTAGTAAACTAGTATATATAACTTAATATAAAGACATTCCTCTCTTGTTTTATATGTATATATATATATATATATATATATATATATATATATATATATATATATAAACCATATCTATTTCTACACTTGTCACTACTAGGGCTCAGTGGTAGAGTGTTTGCCTAGTATGTATGAAGCACTAGGTTCATTTCCACACTATCATGTGCAAAGAAAAACCCAGAAGTGGTGCTGTCACTGAAGCACCAAAAACAAGTCAGAAAGTTGTGACTCTAACTATAGAATGCCAGGACTTCAAATACCTCATGACAGAGCAAGCCGGGAGTCTGAAGCTGATGGCTGCCATTTAACCTGACTTAGCCACAGGTCAACAGCTGCAAAACAACTCCATTGAACCAGACGCTGCTGGTTCACCCCTAGCTGCTCAGGGATGAGTTCTGAAACTGGTGGTTTGAATACTCAGCCCTGGCAGGAAGGCTGCGAGACTCTGACCTGACGCTGAAAGTCGTAGAGTTCTAGCCTTGAGGAAAAGGTCTTAGGAGAGTACCCTCAACCTATGCGTGCAATCCCCAAGGCTGAGGACCCTCCCCGCCATTAACCACCCCTCTACACCATTTGATGTGAACTTTTGTGATTTGTGACGTTTTTCTGAAAGAATGGTGATACTGATGAAAACACCCGAATTCTAATGACAGCTTGTGGGATAGAGCTATGTGATGAGCCCTTCCTGGGGTGCTGGTGCTCAGTCCTTCACAGGATGCTAGGCGCTGAGTCCTTCATGGGGTGTATTCTTTCATCTGGTCCTTGTTAGAGCTCCACAAGTAAGATGATTGTGCAGATGAGAAAGTTGAGGCTCAGGTATGTCCCCAAGGCAGGGCCAAATTTATGTATGTACTGAAATCTAGTGACTTGTCTCCTGCTGACAATTGGTTTGGTTTCATTTTCTCCATCATGAACCTTCAACCCAGAGCCTAGGTGCTGACTTTCCTCTTGGGCTCATGGCTAGCACTCTACCACGCGGAACCAAAGACCCCCTTGCAGCAAAGTATCACAGCTTAGGTGTTTTTAGCTGAGGTCTATCATCCTGCCTGCTCAGGAAGCTGAGGATTTGGGTTCCAAACTATCCCAGAAACAAAAGGTCCCATGAGACTATTATCTCCTATTCACCACTTAGAAACTTAAAGTGGAAGCTGGGCACCAGTGACTCACACCTCTCATCCTAGCTATTCAGGAGCCTGAGAGCTGAGGATCAGGGTCCAAAGCCAGCCTTCGGCAGGAGATTCCTTGAGATGGTTATCTCCAAAGAAACACCAGAAAGCATGAAGGGGCACTGTAGCTCAAATGGTAGAGTGCTAGACTTGAGCTGAAGAGCTTAAGAGACAGCACCCAGGCCCAGGCTTTAACTCCTCCAAATATAAGAAATCAAGAAACCTGACGTGGAGTGCTGGGAATGTGTCTTAGGGGTAGAGTGCTTTGCATTATAAATGTAATATTAATTTAGTGGAAGTAATAAATCAAATAATATTGCAATGCATCAATTCCATAGGCTATGAGAATTATTGATAAAATTAATAAAACTTATTTTAATGAGATTACTTAAGAAATGAAACAAGTGATAATTTTCTTTTCTAGGTGAAGTTGATAAATTAAAGCCCAAAGATTCCAAAGTCCTGTGTGCTTGATACATGTCAATTTACACATATGCTTTGCTCATCTCAACGTTATTTGAAGATAACTGAGAATAGGACTAGAATGGAAAGAATCACTCAAATATTTACTTTTATTTTGTGACTAAATATGTCTTTTTATATCTCTTTATTTTATTGCAAAAATCTGGTAAATTTATTTAAGTCACATCAACAATGAGAAATAATTAGCCCCTAGCTCTTTAAAAGAAATCAATAAGAAAGGAAACAACAAACATAAAAATTGAACCTCATTTTGAAATGGTCTTTTTATATTGTGGTGCTTTGTAATTGTGGATTATGTGACTATCCCATGAATCTGGGCTCAAAACACTAGGGCCACTGGAAGAAAATTTCAAAATCTAGAGCAGCTAACACAACTAACACAGCTGTGCAGTTGTTTGTTGGTTTCACTACAGTAGCAGCAGAGCATAAAATGTGGAAAGAAATAATTCTACTGCTATTCAGGCAAGAGTGTGATGAAAAACATACTGTTATCTTCTTAGATGAAATATGAAGACCACACTTTAAAAGCTTACTAATCGATCAGCCCTTTAAATGACAGTGCCATTTTTAAGGCACTCTAGATAATTCAAGTCCTTCATCTCTGCACAACCATTACTGCCATTCACAAATCATTGCCAAGGTGAATTTGCAGTTCTTTTAGATATTTCAAATGGCTTAGGAGTAACATAAACAATAATTCCAGTTTTTGAGAAAATTTAATTTACAATCAGCAAACAAATCAGATTCAACTCCATAGCATAACCTTTAGGAAAAATGAATTAAAGAATACAGCATGTACTTTGTAATTTAATATTAGACATTAGAGCAAAATGCCAGAAAAAGACTCTGCAAGAAATAAACAGAAGTCTTTGATAAGATATTAAAGATTACCTAGGGACAAGTAATTTTACCTACATTTCCTATTATATGATAGCATATTTTTTGTCTGCTAATCAGAGAGACTCAAAAAGATTTTTAAATATGACATGAAAAATGCATCGGCATGAATAAATGAAATCAGGGAGTAGATGGCTCAGGAGCTGCGTTTGTTAAATATTCTCATTATTTTGAATGATCTGGTTTTTTTTGCATGTGTGGAATTATGAATGTATTTTATGTCTGGGCAGGAAAGTTTGATTATTAGAACATTGTCTGATATCCAATGTAAGGAACCTACCCAGAGTGATAAATGTGTGTGTGCATGTGTGTGTGTGTGTGTGTGTGTGTGTGTGTGTGTGTGTGTGTGTGTGTGTGTGTGTGTGTTTGTGCCTGCAAGTCTGTGTTTAGAAGGAAGAATCTTATTATGCTCAGGGTATATACTTAATTCTATTAGGTATACTACATTAATGACAGTAGATAAAAGTAATTAACATTTTGCGCCATATGTTTGTGTTCATATGATTGCATGAACAAACTAAAAAGTTATGTTTGGCGTATGAGTTTTGTGAAAGGTCAGCTGAAATTATAAACATTTGGAATCATCAGAAAGATATCAATGGCAATCTTTTCAGTGTAGATCAATTTTAGACAACACTTGCAAGAATATGTAATCCTATATGGAAATGCAATATTTATTGATTTTTCCATAGCTACAGTATTCTATAAATTTATAGGAAAACCAGTTAAATTATGGAAACATAAAAGTAATGTGATTATTTATTGCATACAGTTTCATTGTCAAAATAGGAAGGAAACCCCTAAATATTACAGTTTGTGCCGTATTTCACATTGGGAAGCTTTGTCTGTACAATAAGTTTATTTCTTTTGGTTCTGCTTTCCTATTCATAACTCTGTTTCTCATACTATTCTTCTAAGGACTTTTTCTTTCTTCCCATTTAGGCTTCAACATATGTCATGCTCTGTTTGTTTGCTAACAGTAGTCAGTCTACCATTTGAACCATGTCTCCAGCCCAGAAATTTTTATAGTTAATTGGTGATAGAACTTTATGAACTTTACTATCAGCCTGAAAACCATTATCCCCCAAGTTTTATCCTTCTTAATCACTAGGATTATAGATATGAGTCGTGGACCCCAAGAATCAATGACTTTTCATGTCTTATAGATTCCACATGTTTGGTAGTAATTGTAATAATAAACTACCATAGATTGGGTAGCGTTAACACTGTAAATACATTGCCTCTGAGTTTGTGGAACTAGAACTCCAAGGTCAGAGCTGGCTTCTTCTGAGTCCTCTTTCCTTGGCATATTCAAGGCCTTCTGCTTCCTTTGAAGGGCACTTCAACTTAAATGCTACCTTTGAGATTCTGTTTCCAAATGCAGGCACTTTCTGAGGCAATGGGTTTTTGATCTTTAGTATGATTTCAGTGGGACAGTATCCAACACATAACAAATTACTTAATGTATAGAAGAAAATCTCTAATAAGAAATTATTTGGTTTGGGCACGGAAGTTATGGTTGTACTTTTAAGACAATTAGCAAGAGAGGTAAAGGTTTTATTAGAGCTTGTAAAACCAGTATGAAGTCCTAACCTTAAACATGCCCAATTCTTACCCTGGCACACACTTAAATTCCTAGTGGTACTGGGGGATTTAACCCAAAATCCTATACTTGTGAAACAGCATTTCTACTACTGCCATACCTTCAGATTGTAATTAGATTGCTTACTTTGAGGTAGTATCACTCTGCCTGGGCCTGATTGGACTGTAGTAATCTTAACACAAGCAAAAAGATTGCACCCAGCAAATGGTTATGGTTTCTGAAACTTCTTTTTGGGTCTAGGCTTGCCTGGAACTGGAATTCTCTAATGTGTTTCCCAAGTAGATAAGATTACAGGTTTGAGCCACTTTATCCAGTAAAAAGTGTACTATTTGAAAATATCTTGATATTGCCCATGTTTGTGATTAACATACACAACTAACCTTAAATTTCTCTCTCTTTTGTTTAATACTCTGAGTTGAAAACATTGGTTTACTTGATATACATGGCTTTGTTTTGGATGGAATCCCATAACAATCCAAAAAAAATCCCAAAAGTTTATGCCAGAAATCATAGAAAAAAGGCTGCAGATTGGAAAAAAAATGATCCTTACGTTATAAATGCAATATATTTATAGTGTTAGTCACTGCTTTCTTAAGTATGAGAAGAGAAGAAAGGCAGAAATGGAAAGATGTCAAATATAATTTTGATAACCTACTAAGTCTCTGTAGAAATTCTGTAGTTGTCACTTCATGTTAACTTCCTTTCTTAAAGCTTGCTTTATTACAACCCTGTGGGTTGGACTGATTGGTTACCTTCTCCAGGAAATGAGGCAGATTTTAGAAAGCTGATGGTGTGGTAAATAAGGAATGATGAGAATGAGCACAGATATTGTCACAGAATGAGCCAACCAGGTTCAACTGCTGAACAGCAAAACAAAGCTAAGTATCAAATCTGATGATCCATATTGGAAGATATATAGATAGATATGTATACATATACATTTACATGCATGCATGAAATAGTAAATCTCCAGTTGAATATAGAGAAACTTGGCCTGACAATTATTAAATTATATCAAACTGGTTGCAGGAAAGGTACAGTAAAATATCACTAGTTAGCATAGATTTTGCATAGATTTTTTTTAAAGGATGAAAATTCTTTCTTCATAATATACTTTACAAATGCACTTAGTATGTTTTAAGTTTTTTTACATTGTAGTAGGAACATCTATACAATGCTGAAAATTGGAATTACACACAATATGCAGCATGGGTAGGCACTGGTGGTTCAAGGATTTAATCTTAGCTAGTTAAGAGATTGAGATATGAAGATTACAATTTGAAGCCAGCATGAGTAGGAAAGTTCCTTAGACTATTATCTCCAATTAACCATAGGGGCAAATGGATTTCCAGTTCAAATTGTATGTAGATCATTGGCCTTGACTGTAAAAGCACCAGCCATGGGCTGGGAAGGTGGCTCAGTGGTAGAGCGCTTGCCTTGCATGCTCGAGGCCCTGGGTTCGATTCCTCAGCACCACATAAGCAAAAAGAAAAAAACCGGAAGTGGCGCTGTGGCTCATAGTGGTAGAGCGCTAGCCTTGAGCTGAAGAGCTGAGGGACAGCGCCCAGGCCCAGAGTTCAGGCCCCACGACCGGACCCAAAAAAAAAAAAAAAAAAAAAAAAAGCACCAGCCATAAATGCACCGTGAATTTAATCCCTAGATCAAAAGAAACAAAAACACAAAATACAACTTGGAATTAGATATTTTATAATGAGGCACATTTTTATGTACTCTCCATTGTTAGAAAGACTAGACTTCTGTGTTAGCTTTATAACCTACCATAATAAGTGATATTGTCCATGTATTAAGCAGAAAGGCTTACTCAGATTTACAAGTTTGAAGATTTCAACGTATGTTCAGTTGGTTGTATTGCTTTGGTGGCCTGTGACAAGACTATGTCAAGGTGGAGAGTATGTCAAAGAGAAATGTATTTGACCTAGAATGATTAAAATATAAAAGAAGAAAGTAGATGAGAGACTATGTTTTCATGGGTTTCACTCTGAAGAACTCAATCTCCAGAAGAACTATTCAGGTATTCTCCACAGTCTGGGAGGGAATGGAAAGCCATTTTTCTTTCACACATAGGTCTTTCTGGGGCATACTAAAATCAAATGGCAACATCTTCACCAATAACAGAATATTAGTCCATTATGATTTACAGAATAAGTTTCCTGGCATATATTTTCTTTTGTTCCTCTTTTTGTGGGGGTGATATAAATATTTTTTTCTAGAAATGCAGCCTGGTCTTAATCATTATCCACAAAATTGATGCTGTCATATAATCAGAGAGTTTTTCTTAATAAATTAACACAATAGTAGGCTCATTTTATGCCAACACAAAATATAAACACTAATTACATTTTCACTGAACAACCACTCATAAAAAATTATGAAATAATAAAGTACAAGTCCATGTCAATTTTTTTTGTCAGTTGTGGGGCTTGAACTCTGGGGCTGGTCACTGTCCTCAGCTCTTCAGTTCAAGGCTACCACTGTACCACTTAAGCCACATTACTGTTTCTGGTTTTTAGGTGGTTTATTGGAGACAATTGTCTCACAGACTTTTCTGCCCAGGCTGGCTTTGAACCACTATCCTCAGATGTCACACTCCTGAGTATCTAGGAATACAGGCATGAACCACCAAATCCCAGATCCAATTCAATTTTAAACAAGCAATCTTATTGAAACTTCTGGCTTTTTTCCAATAAAAATATTTTTTTCAACATTAGTTTAACTATGAGTTATTTTTAGATGTAACTGGGATTTTTAATAGAAACAAATATAATTTTTACTATTACTAAGTATCTCACAAAAATCCAGTGTAATTAATTTTCCCCAAAGTCAATTATTACATACTATCTCACACTATTATTATTACATTCTATATTGCATATAGTGTGAAGTGAAAATAGTTTGAACAAATTCATATAAATTAGTAGATTCTATTTTAGCATTATAAATTCACATCTGTGGTTTTAAATGAAGGAAAGAAGATTTTAGAGTTAAAATCCAATATGAATGTGTAGTGTGTACCAAATAAACCAAAAATTCTGAGTTCATACAGACAAAATTATTACGATTGGAAATAATGAGGCAAGAAGAGGCCGAATTCAAATCAAATCAAACATTATTTGTTATTCTCCCACGTCTTCCACTAACAAGACCTCCCTGGTCCAATTGTCACAAAACTTCAAGTGTCTCTCTTAGAATTCTATGTGGAAAAGTTCTAAATCACTGATTCTTTTTCTGCTTTGTGTTATATGAGACAAAATTTAGACACAAAACAGTTGAAATAAAATGCACACATATGTTGAAGTCACCACAGCTGGAAAAACAACCAAAGAGATTGGAATTCCCCCAGGAACAAAAACATGTTATACCCAGTTTTTTTAAAGTACAAAAACCTCAAATACATGTTAATTTGAGTAGAATATGAGGATAACTGTCTCTCAGAAATAAGGTTGTGTTAATTTGTAATTAAATTCATCTGGATGAACATAATATAGCAAATCCCTTGAATGGATCAAATTGTTTAAAACAAAGGTAATTGTATGTGAAGTAAGATCTGCACATATTTAAAAGAAAAAAATGCTACAATATCAAATCACAAACAGCATGACATACTTGAAAACTTCAGAAATGCAATGAATAAGTCCAATAGTATCTATATTGAGAACTAACTATTGATTTAACAAGAACAAAATGAGCAAATGATAGAATCTGAGCAGCGTACATGAGTGTACATAATTTAAAACTACTCTAAATTACAGTGTAGAAGATTGAATGTGGGTTACCTGAAGGAAACCATCAACACATGATATAAATGAAATTTAAAAAATCTAATGAAAAGTGAGAATAGAAGTAGTTTCTGGAAAATATTACTTTAATAAATGGTGGTCAAAATCTTTCTAGTACTGACAATATTGCACAACTACTTAGTTATATCCAAAAAATACCCAAGTTACTCAAGCTGATTTGAAACTTTGGCAAAGTAGCATGATACAACTCTAACATTATTATGGATTTGACTCTGGCATTCATTTCCTCTTTGATCTGACAAATGAATATATGAAAGAACATAACTTCTCCAACTACATATCAAGACCTAAGTAAACATATAATCAGAGAAATTATCATGCAAGCCATATTGCAAACTGGCGTAAAAGAAAAATCAATCATACTAATTCTGTATTTATTTTAAATAATTTTTTCCATAAGTTATTTCCTTTAGTTTGCATTTTTAAAACATTGTGTTAAATGGTGTATAACTTGGTAACTAATTTTGGATGCTTCCTTAAATTGTGTTCTGAGTATAATGTCTCACTTCAGTTGCTAACCCATGAAATGATGTTGATTACAAAACAAATGCTAATAACCACTGTTTCTAATACACAGAATCTCATAAGCATGATTTCAGTAAGCATAGGTTAACATTTTGATATCATGGTCTCATGACTGATGAGTCAGATCTGCATGAGTATAATTGTGCATAGGTTCCTCAGCCTAAATTTAATCACTGTTAAAAAATGTTTATATCTTTGTCACTCATCAGAGATTAAACCTGAGTATAAAGCCTAAGGAAAATGATAAGGTAAGAATTTAGCTTTTCTGGATATAAAGTAAAGAAAAATGCAGCATAGAGTAACTCATTGTTTAAAGTCAACCTATTTCTCCAAAACATTCTAATCATTTCCTTACACTGTGTATTATTCTCAAGAAGGGAAAGGGGAATGTGAGAAGAAGACTAACCAAGTATTGTCTTCAAATATAAATAATTTGGATTTACCTCTTTATTTCATTATAGGCTTTTTGGATAAAAACTGTTTGAATAATTGATTACCATGTCAGGTATAAAGTATCCTAGTTGCAAATACCAAACTACATTCAGAAAATGGTATATAGCAATTAAGTAATGAAAACATATTCAATGAATAGTAAAAAGTACATACCTATAGGGATATTTTGAAGAGTGTATTGAAAATATTCTAATATAATAATTAATTGGATTGAACAATTTCACATTGACAGCAATTAACTAGATTACTTTAATGCTAAAACGACAAGAATGTCTGTCTAAAGGAACAAAACCAATATCTCCTTTTACTTTATTAGGGAAATAACTGAACAAAAATTGGAAATTAACATATAAATCTATAACAACTGGAATGAATTTTTGTCTTTTTATTAGCAAATATTAATTTCAAAAGTATTTTATTATGTTATACAAACAGGTCCATATAATGTAGCATGCTAAATTTTATTCATTTTATTAATTTCATTATCCTATTTTTATACTTTTATTATGCCATCATACTATCATAAACTATTTGAAAATATATACTCCACAATATTTCTCTTCATCTCCTCTCTTACTTTTTTCTGAATTTAATCAGTTCCATCTTTTATACCTTAGTCATTCATTTTATTTTCTGGGTCTAGAGTCTGCATATGAGAAATCTAGTATTTCTTTTTCACAGTATGGCTTATTGCTTCAATATGAAGGTGTCCAGTTTTATCTATTTTCTTGAAGATGCTATCATTTCATTATTATGTCTGGCTAAATAATATATCATTGTGTATATATGCATATATATTACAATTTCTTTATTCAATTAATGATTAAGGAACATGTAGCTTAATTCTGTAATTATTTATTTTTTTTGTGGGAGAAGGAAGGATGGAAATAATGATGTTTGGACTGAGAAACATGTTCTTTAGGCAGGCACTCTACTATTTGAAACATCCTCTCAGCTGCTCTTTTATAACTATTTCAATAATGTATTATATCTAAAAAATGAAATGTAATTACATTTGAAAAGGTGTTCTTTTTCAGTATCTATATAATTACTTATTACAGTGATACATTTAGCATGTCATGTGAGTGTGGGGATGTATGTGAGCATGAAAATGCATGCATGTTTTATATGTAGCTGACTCTAAGAAAACAGAATTTATATGAGATATAGGATTCAAATAAGGGTTTCAGACCTATAAGTTGCTAAATTGATGTATATGTCCAGTATGTGGAGTGTGATTTCAAGATCATATTTTGGTAAGTTTCATACCAAGTAAGTAGATGTTTATAATCCAAAATTATATGGAATAAAACAGCTACTCTGTTTCATAATCATCCAATCTTAGTACTCGAGACATTGTAATAAGTGGAAAAAATGCTTAAAAGTATGATGGGTCAGTAGTAAGCCATTAGGGACTCTACATTTTCCCCAAAATCTTCAGATGCACTCTATGGATATTAATTACAAATATATTCATAAACATACAGATATAATATTATCTTATATATTTAAATAGATGTATATAAGGGAAATATGTTATACATTAATTATGTTTAAATGTGTACCATAAATATTCATGTATATTTAAATGTAATCCATCGTAACATATATGTGTATATATATATTTTTTTCTCTTTTTGTCTGTCAGGGGGTGTCAACATCTAGTGCATTGGGATCCCTGGGTAAGTGTCACGAAATCACCAGAACACAGGGGATGCAGAGTGCAAACAGCAATTGCCACTGCATGCTGTGCTTTATTCTTAGTGGGTATTTAAAGACAAGAAAGCATGATCTTTGCCAAGATTTAGTCAGAAGGCATTCACACAAAAAATTTCAACCGATACATTTTTACTTAACCTATGAGACAATGTCTTGGTATATTATTATCTAAACTATTTTAGAGCAAGCTCAAACCACATCTCCAATCTCAGGAAAATGTTTGACCAGCTGTTCATCTATGTTTAAACAAGCAGAAGAGCTACTTCCTCAGCTCCCAGGAGGCTGTGACATGTGTCTTGAGATAGGGAGAGAGAACATTTTCCCTCTCTAGCCAGGCATGCCAAGAGCTTTCCTAATACTCAAACACAGTCCTCAGATAATCCTGAGGCTGGAGCCTGCATCATTCTGCCTCTTCAACATAGACACTGAGTCTTCACAGTGGGGCTTGAACTCTGGACTTGGGTGCTGTCCCTCTTCTCTTCAGCTCAAGGTGAGTGCTCTACCGCTTGAGACATAGCAGCACTTCTAGTTTTCTGGTTGTTTATTGGAAATAAGAATCTCATGGAATTTCCTGTCTGGGCTGGCATTGAACTGTGATTCTCAGATCTCAGCCTCCTGAGTAGCTAGGATTAAAGGCATGAACCACTGGTGCCTATCTATATTTATATCTGAGATTTGTTAGTGGAACAAAGGTTACAGAAACTATTATTCTTACCCCAAAAGGGTTCACAATGACAGGTATCATTACAAGAATTAAAAGAATAAATATTCACAGTGGCACAAAAATCCCTTAGGTGCCTTGCAAGACAGCACATTTTTCTAGACACTGAATGTGGTGTGAACAATTTGCAAACAAAGCGACCATAGAAGATATTGGGCCCTACACAAAACTGACAATTGCATAAACCCAGTCCTCTATGACAGATTTAGCAAGACCTATCTTGGAAATTCTTGTTAGGAACATAATGAAAAATTTATAGTTTAGTTGTGATTACAGAATTCTTTTACACCTGTCACTCAGACATTAACTATATTTAACATAGTCCCTTTTGCTCTAACATATTTTTTTGGCTCAGGAAACTCTTTTGTTTGTGAAAACTTGGCTGTTCACAACGTAGACATGTTTTTTTTTAATTCTTCTGAAATTGCTGTTTGCATAGAATTCTATGAGATGATCTTCTCTTTGCCATATCATAGGAATAAACTTACTCTGATTCAAACCTGGACAGCAGCTAGCTTGTTCTCTCCCCTAGAAAACCATCTGTGTAGACTTCTTTACATGTAAACAGACCCTCATTTACTTGCAAAAGTCTGTCAGTGAGTCAAACTTCATTCACCCAAGTGAGGTGAATTCCTCTCCCATGCTTCCTTTACATTAAAAATGGTAAGAACTGTTTAACAGTGTGCATACTTCTTAATGTGAAGTGTGACTCTTATTTTACATAATGTAAAGCAAGAACAGGAATCAGTTTAAGATGTGAAAGAGCCTTTCAAAGAGTCTTTGGCCTTGAAAATTGTCTTGGATATGAATTTTTGGAGAAATATCCCTTTTCAAAGACCACGGACTGATTTTTTTTATATTGTGCTGGTACTGGGGTTTGAACTCCTGGCCTTGAGCTCTATCTGTGTAAGGTCCATTCCTGGATGAGGAGCAGACTCTATCCTCCTCGAAGCAAGTTGTTCACCTAGTACCTGCATTACCTAGGCAACTGGCACACCTGGAAGATGTTACAGCTGCATCTGCTGAGGTCACATCTGAATTTGATATTGCCACACCTTTCTCCACCCATATCCTAGATAAGGCCTAGCCCAAGCCCAGACACCCTTTTTCCCAGGTCTTTCCCAGGCCTTTCCCAGATGCATGGAGGGCCAACAAGGCCTGGTGCCAGCCCTAATGATGAATAAACCTACCCCTTCCCTGAATAACACCTGTGTGGTGTGTTTCTTACTCAACCTCTCTTTAAAAACCTAACAATCTGGGCTTTAATTCTCAATGTTTATGCTATACCACCTGAGCCACACTTCAATTCTTCTCTTAGGTTTATCTATTTGGAATAGCTTTGAATTGCAATTTTCAAATTTGAACCTACCTAGTATCTAGCTGTAAGCCACTGGTGCTCTGCAAGAACTCACTTCTTAAGAATAAATATTCACGGGGATGGGAAGGTGGCTCAGTGTTAGAGTGCTTGTCTTTCCTGCATGAGGCCCTTCATGAGGTTCGATTCCTCAGCACCACATAAATAGAAAAAAAAAGCTGGAAATGGTGCTGCGCTTCAAGTGGTAGAGCGCTAGCCTTGAGCTGAAGAGCCAAGAACAGCACCCAGGCCCAGAGTTCAGGCCCATGACCAGACTCCCCCCCCCCAAAAAAAAAGAATAATTATTCACAAAAAGGGTAGACAACATATTTGTTCAATTACTTATGTGTTGTCAGATAAACCAAGTCACTTGCTACTGGAAGAGAAAAAGAGAGAAGTTAGAGATGAATATGGAGGAGAGACACAAAGAAAGAAGAAGGGAAGGGAGGGTAAATGAGAGGAGGGGCGGGGAAGGGAGGATAGTAGAGGAGGGGAGCTGAGTAGAATTGTCTACTCCTCACTAAGGTATTGTTGAAAAATCAGTGGCTTTGCATTTATGTAGCCAAAGCTTTCTATTTTTGGTAGTAGTAAGCTGAGATATACAATATCAATTTACTTGTAATCACCTGTTAATGTGCTTACCCCTTCACAAAGGAAGCCACAGTTAGGTTACTGTTACAGAGAAGGCAAGAGTACGCAGTTTAAGTGATACTGAGAAACAATAATTGATGTGCCAGGAATGCTCCCTTGCCCAAACTTACTCTTGTTCCCTGCTCCAGTCTTCTTCCAAACAAGAATAGCAGAAACAGAAGAGGAAGGAGATATCTGAGTCATGATCATCTTTCTGTTTACCCTCATCTGTTTACCTTCATCCCCTGAAACAATAAAGCCAAAGGAGACTTAACCTGAATTAGTGATGGAAGGTGGAGGGGGGGTTCAGTCTAACTTAATGTGAAAGTTTTAAAATAATTGGTACAGCATTTAAAATTTTGAAATAAAACTTTTATAAATTATTGATAAGAGGTTACTCATAATTTATTGAAAATTTAGAAGACTACAGGGCTCACTACATAGTGAAATCTGCATAATTAAAACGTACTCCTGCTTCTATCATCAGAAATTGAAAATCGTCCCTAAACTTCCAATACTAGTTAAATTACCCTCGATATTCACTTTAAACTGTGTGGATATAATGCAGAAAACATGACTTTAAATTTACACTGTTGAAGTGATAAGTGATGGAAATTCATGATGGATAGCATAAGGTTGAGAGCATGGAAATTATTTTCCTTCCATCTTCAGAGTGTAGAGAAGAAAAAAGCTCTCTTGGATGGCCCTGAAGGTCCAATTATAAATTTAGGTCAGAAGGTGAATAGTAAAGGAGATCTATCAGCCATTCACAGATTAGAAATGTGGAGAATTATCGTCATTTATGTAGGTCAAAGATGGAAGTGAAGATGTGGCAAGTCCAAAGCCAAACGCCAAAGGCAGAGATATTTAACAAAATACTATGAATTTGAAATAAGTCTTAAGTAAGGAGCTGGGCTTACAGGGAGTAGGACAGACGAATGGAGAGGGAAATGGTGGACTGTTACAGTCATATCACTCAATGTACATATGTGAAAATATAGGTAGGAAACATGAAAGGATAGGTGGGGTTGGGGTAAGGGAAGGAAGAAAAGTGGAAAGATTGGCAATGATTCAGATATATTGTACATTGAAATGTACATACTCTCTATTCCACACTGATATGGTGAAGCGAAACCCTATTGCACAACTAGCTAAAGATTAAAAAATTTTGGTTTTAATATTAAGAGACCAGATGAATACATCTTTAGAGATAAATGAGAGGATAGCATTGACAAATTGTTTAGGCTTGTGCTCTTTTCAATATACAAAATTTAACAAGTGTCAAGTCTGCTGCAAAGGTAAATTTTATTTTGCCAATTCTTTTTACAAATTGCTAAAAATATAGAGAACCAAATTCCAATACCACTTCACTTCCTAAAAAATTTTTTATAGACCTTTAGGTTTCTCAATTGTCTCTGCCTTAATGTAATGAATTGGAACTAATTTCATCCCACATTTAAATTTAAATTTTAAATCACTAAAGTCTTTTAAAATCCTCTCACTTGGGCCCAGGTATGGATAGATAACTGATGTGGGCAGAATCAGAATTATTCAGAAGGCATATTTACCTAGTTTTTTCTCTGCTGGATCATAGAGTACAGACTGTGCTAATTAGAAAAAGTTAGCCTTCCAAGGTTTTCTGCATATAAACACTCCATCTACATTTTGTTATTAGAGGATTATTCAAGATTAGCTATATGTAGATTGATAATAACTGAGCATAATAGAAAGGTGAGGGAAAACCATCTACACTTCAGTGAGTTTCTGACTTGTATTTCACAAAGTGTTATCAAAGCTCTCTATGAGAAATCTAGCAGCTGCATTTCTAAAAAGTCCTTGGGTTGTTACACTTTCTGATAATTAAAGTATTTCTCCTTGCAGTTCCATACTATTCAATGATGCTGTATTAGCTCTTTGTTACATTTTGCAGACCGGTTCTAGTGATGAAATTTGTGCTTTTCAAAATTGCTCTCCCAATTCCATCCACAAAATGCAGACAAAAATTATCTGAAAAAATTTGTAACTGTTGATAGTACATATACTTTCCTTTTTTCATTACAAACATAGAATGTAATAAAAATTTTCATAGCAATTACACTGCACTAGTTTGTGGGCAGATTCTAATGTAAATAATATACTGTGTTTATGTAGAGAATTTGAGTATCCAAAGTTTTAATATGCCTGTGGTCCTAAAACCAATACCTTACTGATATTGATTGACAAATACAACTTCCTCTAAGTACAGAAGTTTTCCTTGTATCTTTTTAATATTTTAATCTTTACAATTTTTTTATTGTAAAGATAGTGTACAGAGGGGTTACAGTTACATAAGTAAGGTAATGAGTATTTCTTTTTTTTTTTTTTTTCTTGATTGTTGGTCGGTCGTGGGGCTTGAAATCTGGCCTGAGCCCTGTCCCTCAGCTCTTCAGCTCATGGCTAGCACTCTACCACTTGAGCTACAACATTTCTGGTTTTCTGGTGATTTATTGGAGATAATAGTTTCACGGACTTTCCTGCCCAGGCTGGCTTTGAACCGCGATCCTCAGATCTCAACCTCCTGAGTAGCTATGATTAAAGACATGAGCCACTGGTGCATAAAATGAGTACATTTCTCATTGAGCATTTTTACCCTATCCTTTTGTCCCCTACTATCCCTTCTCTTCACACCTCTCCAACTCATCTCTCAACCTGCTTTCTGATAGACTGTCTTGTACATCTCATTGTTAAAACGGGTCAACCTTGTATCTTAAATGAAGAAATGCTGACTTGATTTATGCTTATTCTACATGTGTAGACACACTTAAAATCGCTCACCAAGTCTAAGAGCACATAAATGAAACACGTAATTTTTTGTCAGTTGGTATAGTTGTGTTCTACACATTTATTGACAGGTTACAAATTATTCTCAAACTTTAATACATTAAAAATAATTTCTTTTTTTTCTTATTTTCTTGGACAGGAAATCAGCAACACCTCAGTCAGCATTTTTCTCATAGGACTTAACACATGTGTTGGTTAAATGTTGACCTGAGCTCCAGTATTCTGAGGACACACTAATCTGCTTAGGAATTGATGCTGGCTGTTGGAAAAGGGCTCAAGGAAGGATGCTATTTAAAGCCGTGTAACTTTATTCTTTACCAGGGTATTTTCCTGCTGCTTTGGTTTTTGAGAGTGTCTATAAGAGCAAGCATTCCATGGAGAGCAGGGAGACACCATATGATCTTTGCATACTGAGATTTCCAAGTGATTTGCTATCTCTTGTACTGCATTTTGCAAGTCGAATCTGTCAAAACCTACCAGTTTTAAGAGATTAGAGCAGTGGTAAAAGAACTCTTAGAGACAAATACATGTTCAGAATATTTGGTTCCAAGCTTCCATCTAAGGTATATTCAACAACTAGTGAAAATTGTGTTGGCTGTAACTATGTGTCTTTCTCCATCTGTGCATGTGTACATGTATATATGTATGTGAGTATTTGTGTGTATAGTAATATACATGTGTACATATATAAGGGCATATACACACATATATGCATATATAAATAAATATATATGTTTAATGATTTAATATATAGTTCCCACTACATATTCTCACAAAGTGTACAAAATAAACTGCTCTGATGGCTATCCTTTGTACACACTTCCCCCATTACCTTGTTTTTCTTTTTTTTTATTGTGAAAATACTGTACAGAGGGGTTACAATTACATGGGCAAGATAAGGAGTACATTTCTTATCAAGCATTGTAGCCCGTCCTTTGTTTCCCATTCACATCCTCCCCATCCTCCCCCAACCCCCTCATCCAATACTCCCCGCGCCCCACCCCAACAAAGTTGTAAAGTTCATTTTTGACATAACGACTTGTACTTCTCATTGTTGCAATGGGTCCACCTGTATCCCAATTTAAACGACTTGATTTTCCCCCTTCCCCTCCACAAATTATACGGACATCAAATAGAGTGAAAGCAGGGGTTATACTGTGGGGGAGGGACATGGAAACAACAAAGAAATAATCTTATAAATGTGTTCGAAACAATCACAGGAAAGAAAAAAAGCATTTGAATACATATCTTAGGGTTAATTTACCTAAAATAACCTTATCTCACCTTTTCAAACATATACTAGATATTGCAAATAAGGGAAACCATGGGACCTATGTTTCTTTGGGCCTGACATACTTCACTTAATATAATTTTTTTCCAAGTCTTTCCATTTCCTAGCAAATAGGGCAATGTCATTCTTTCTGATGGAGGCATAGAATTCCTTTGTGTATATATACCACATTTTCTTGATCCATTCCTATATTGAAGGGTATCAGGGTTGGTTCCATATCTTAGCTATAGTGAATAATGCTACAATAAACATAGTCGTGCTGGTAGCTTTAGTGTGGTCTTTTTTTTGTGAACATTTGGGTAAATGCCAAAAGTGGGATTGCTGGGTCATAGGGGAGATCTATGTGGAGTCTTTTGAGGAACCTCCATAATACTGTCCCAAGTGGTTGAACAAGTTTACACTCCCGCTAACAACGCAATAAGGTTCCCTTCTGTCCACATCCCCTCTAGCATCTTTGTTCTTATAGTTCTTGATTTTTGCCATTCTAACTGGGGTGAGGTGGTATCTTAATGTTGTTTTGATTTACATTTCTTTTATGGCTAGGGAGTTAGAGCATTTCTTCATGTGTCTATTGGCCATCCTTCTTTCCCCTTCAGAATAGTTTTTCTTTAAGTCTTTAGCCCACTTAGTTTTTGGGCAGGTGTTTTTTGAAAATTTGTTGTTAGGAAGTTTAATTTGTTGAGTTTCTATGGCTAGTGAAGATCTTCTCCCAATCCGTGGGCTTTCTATTGATCTGGCTAGCTACGACCTTTGCCATGCAGAAGCTCTGCAATTTCATGCAATCCCATTTGTCCAACCTTTCTTTGATTTGTTGTGTTTCTGGGTCTCTATTAAGAAAATTTCAGCCTGCGCCAAGGAGACCTAGGTTTTCTCCCATTACACGCAGTAATGTTTTCAGAGTGTCTGCTTTGACTCCGAGGTCTTTGATCCATTTGGAGTTGATTCTGGTGCAGGGTGATATATAAGGATCTAGCTTTCGTTTTCTACAAGTAGTTAACCAATTTTGTCAGCACCATTTACTGAAGAGGCTCTCTCTTCCATTCTATTTTTTGAACTTCCTTATTGAATATTAGAAGGCTATAGGTCTTCAGGTTTATTTCTGGGTTTTCAATTCTATTCCATTGGTCCTAAAGTCTGTTCTTGTGCCAGTACCAAGCTGTTTTGATTACGATGGCATTATAGTAGAGTTTGATATTTGGTATTGCTATTCCTCCAACATTGTTCTTTCTGTTGAGGAACATTTTTGCTACACAGGGTCCTTTATTGTTCCACATGAATTTTTGGATGGGCTCTTCTATTTCCTTAAAGAATGAGGTTGGAATTTTCATAGGTATCGCCTTGGGAATTATTGCCATTTTCACGATATTGATCTTTCCAATCCAGGAGCATGGGAGTTTTTGCCACTTTCTAAGTTATGTGCCGATATCCATTTTCAATTTTTTAAAATTTTCTTCATAGAGGTCCTTCATTTCTTTGGTTAAATTAATTCCTCGGTATTTTTTTTTTGTGGGGCTATTAGGAATGTAATTGCTTTCCTAATTTCAGCCACACTTTTCTCATTGTTGGCATACAGAAAAGCCGTTGATTTTGGGGTGTTAATTTTATACCCTTCTACTTTGCCAAAGTTTTCAATCAGCTTGAGTAATTTGGGAGTGAAGTCTATAGAATTCTTTAAATATAAGATCATGTCATCTACAAAGAGGGAGTGTTTTATTTCTTCTTTCCCTATTTGGATCCCCTTTATGTTTGCATCTTGTATTATTGCTGTAGCTAGGCATTCTAATACTAGGTTGAAGAGAAGTGGAGAGAGTGGACATCCTTGTCTCATTCCTGAGTTAAGAGAAAATGGCTTTAGTTTTTCACCATTAAGTATAATGCTGGCTATAGTTTTGTCATATACAGCCTTTATTGTATTGAGGAATGTTCCATGGATTCCTAATTTTTCCAGAACCTTCATCATAAAGCGGTGTTATATCTTGGCAAATGCTTTTTCTTCATCTATTGAGATAACCATATGGTTCTTATCCTTGCTCCTGTTGATGTGATGAATTATATTAATTGATTTGCTTATATTGAACAAGCTTTGCATCCCTGGAATGAATTCTATTTGATCGTGGTGTGTGATTTCTTGGATGAATTGTTGAAGTCGATTGGCCAAAATTTTGTTGAGAAGTTTGCATCAATGTTCATCAAAGAAATACGTCTATAGTTCTCTTTCATTGACGAGTCCCTGCTTGGTTTTTGGATGAGGGTTATGATGGCTTCATAGAATGAGTTCAGTAGTGAATTTTCTCTTTCAATTTCATTGAAGAGTTGGAGGAGTATTGATGTGAGCTCTGCTATGAAGGACTTGTAGAATTCTACTGTAAATCCATCTGGTTCTGGACTTTTCTTAGAATGGAGGTCTCTTATTGCTGTTTCTATTTCAATGCTTAGGGGCCTTTTAAGATGGTTTAAGTCATCTTGGTTTAGTTTTGGCATGTCAATATTTGCTAGGAAAAAGGTCCATTTCTGTCAAGTTCTCAAACTTATTAGCATAAACTTTTGAGAAGTATTCCCTTATAATTTTCTGAATCTTGGTTGTGTCTGTGGTGTTTTTTCCATTCTCATCTCGGGGTTTATTTATTAGGGTGTATTCTCTTCTTTTTCTGATAAGGTTTGCTAAGTGTCTGTCAATTTCGTTAATTTTTTCGAAGAACCAACTCTTTGTTTTGTTGATTCTTTCTATAGTTTTTTTTTTGGATTCTAATTCATTTAATTCTGATTTAATTTTGATTATTTCTTTCCGACTACTGGTTTGGGGTTTATCTTGCTGCCCTTTTTCAAGGAGATGTGTCATTAAATTTTTGGTTTCAGATCTCTCCAATTTGTTGATGTAGGAACTCAGAGCTATCAACTTGCCTCTGAGCCCTGCCTTTGCTGTGTCACAGAGGAACTGGTGATTTGTGTGCTCATTTTGGTTGAATATTATGAACATTTGAATTTCCTTTCTAATCTCTTCCATGACCCACTCCTGATTCAGCAGTGTGTTGTTCAGCCTCCATGTGTTACCGGACTTTCATTGGTGGCTTTTGGTGTTGAGTTCTAATTTAATTCCCTTGTGGTCTGAGAGAATGCAATGTATAACTTCAATGTTTCTGAATTTGGAGAACTTTGCTTTGTGGCCTAAAATGTGGTCTATTTTAGAAAATGATCCATGTAATTCTGAGAAAAACGTGTATTCTGATGCTGCTGGGTGAAATATTCTGTTAAATCTAGTTGATCTATGCAGTTGTTTAGGTCTGCATTTTCTGTGTTGAGTTTTTGCCTAGTTGATCTATCTAGTGGGGAGAGTGGTTGTGTTAAAATCCGCAACAATTAATGTCTTTGGATCTATGTGGGATTTGAGGGAAATTACTTCTTTTTGGATAAATTTGGGTGTTCCATTGTTTTGCGAATAGATATTTAGAATTGTAATATCCTCCTGAAGGAGAGATCCCTTATTAGTATGTAGTGACTTACTTTATCTCTTCTTACGAATTTTAATTTGAAGTCTATTTTATCTGATATTAGGATTGCAACTCCCGCCTGTTTATGGGGACTGTTTGCTTGGTAGATTTTTTTCCAGCCTTTAACATTGAAAATGTGTTTGTTTTTATGTGAAAGATGTGATTTCTGAAGGCAGCAGAGCAAAGTATCTTGCTTTTTAATCCAACTAGGCAGTCTATGTCACTTAAATGGAGAGTTAAGTCCGTTAATGTTGAGAGATAAGACTAAGAGGTATTTGGGAGTTCCTGCCATATGATCCACCTTCTTGGGGGCTGCAGCAACCGGATTCCTCCTATGGTTCCTGGATTCTCATTTTGGGTACGGTTTCTTGGCCTTTATTGTGGTCTTGTTGGACATCTTTAAGAATCTTTTGTAGGGCTGGTTTGGTGGACAAATATTGTTTGTTTTTCTTTGCTATGGAAAGTTTTTATTTAGCCTTCAGTTATGCAGGAGATTTTAGCTGGGTACAGTATTCTTGGTTGATAATTGTTTTTCTTTAGGGCATGGCATACATCATTCCAGGATCTTCTTGCTTTGATTGTCTCTGCTGAGAAATCTGACGTGATTCTAATTGGTTTCAATTTATAGGTGATTAATCTTTACTCCTTGACAGCTTTAAGGATCTCTTCTTTGGTCTGAATTGATCCTATGTGGATTACAATGTGATGGTAGGATGTCTTATTTTAGTCTGGTCTATTTGGACTTCTAAAAGCTTCTTGTATGTGAATAGGCCTATCTTTTTGCATGTTTGGGAAGTTCTCTACTAGGATCCTGTTAAACAAATTTCCTAGAACATTAACTTCTGTTTCTAGGTGCTCCTCTACAACCATTTTCCTCAGATTAGGCCTTCTGATGATGTCTTCCAAGTGTTGAAAAGATCTGTCATATTTCTTGGACTTGTCTTGGATGGTTGTATGTTCTTTCGCTATAATATGTAGGGTGTCTTCAATCCCCGAGATTCGATCTTCTGTATGGTCTAACCTGCTCTTGAGAATTTCTACTTTGTTTTTTATTTCTTTTCCTTCTAATTGGTCAGCTTTGATGGCTTCAAGTTCTTTGTTGGAGCTTTGTTTTAGATCTTGTATGAACTTCTTTACTTCCTTAGTTTGTTGTACAGTGTTTATTCTCAAATCACTTAGTTGATTGGATATGGTTTCCTTGGACTTCCATTCCTTCTGTTGGGTTCCATTCACCATTCCCTTTGTGGTCTCCCTGACTTCCTTCAGCTCTTTGTTAATTGTTTCCATGAATGCCTTTAGTGTTCTTTGTGTATTCTCATCCTGCTCTCTCAATTCTGTATTACTCTTTGCTAAGCTTCCTCACATTCATGCCAATCCTGTAGTTCTCTTTGAGTGTTCTCTGCCTGTTCACGCCATTCCTGCCTTTCTCTTCTAGTGTTCTCAAGCTGCTCACGCAATTCCTATATCAGTTTCTGAGTAGCTTCCTAATGCTCATGATATTCATGTATTAACCTTTGGTTTACCTCCTCTCTCTC
Source organism: Dipodomys merriami (assembly GCF_024711535.1). Lineage (NCBI taxonomy): Eukaryota > Metazoa > Chordata > Mammalia > Rodentia > Heteromyidae > Dipodomys > Dipodomys merriami. The sequence goes on along the minus strand of NW_027202926.1, from coordinate 776,813 downwards.
CCTATCACTCTCCTACAGAGTCCTTTGTAGGTTTTCAATATTTTCCTGTATTGACCTTTGGTTTTCTTCCTCTCTCTCGCTATCACGCTCAAACAGAGTCCTTTGTATGTTTTCAAACTTTTCATTTACCATGTTTGCCAGCATTGTTGGTAGAGCTATTTGGGAACTCTCCTCTGGATTATTCTTTATCTCTTCTGTCCCCTGATTATCATGACTGGGAGTTGAGACACCCGGACTTGCCATTTTTCTTGTGTTTTTCTGGCTTTCTCTGCCCATTTGGCATTAAAGTAACACCAGTTTTCTGCTAGAACACTATCTTAAGGCAAGTATCAACCAAAGTCTGTAGTTGCACAGTCAAAAGTCTGCAGATACAATCTAGTTCAATAGATATCTCTATTCAACATCAAACAGCTATATTTTAATGGGCTCCAAACCACAAAGAAGAATTTGACAAACCAGAAATTATGAGGTTTAGGGAGAGATGTGGGTAAAAATAGGAATAGAGAGATGTGGGAAAGCACAGGGAGACAACTTAACTAAGTCCTAATGTTAAAGCATGAAATAGGTTGGATAGGATGAAAGTACAGAGAAAAAAGAAGAAAGAGAAAGGGGAAAAAATAGACAAGGATAAATACAAAATACAAAATTAAAAATTGCAATGCTTAAAAATTATGCATATTTGAAAATGAAATATTCAGAGAAGAATGTGGATATAATGAGAAAAGGGGAGGGATATAAAGGGGATGTTAAAAACTTAATAATAAAGATACTTAAAAATATTATATAGATATAAAGAGGTAGTACTCCTAATAAGGAATTTAAGTCCAAGAGGTTTTGAATTGAGTAATAAATTTGTGGATTAAGTGTGTACACAATGGGGGATAAGGTCTAATAATCGACTACGGGTATATCTGAGGTTGTACAGAACAGCAATTAAGTCACACAAAGAAGAACAAAACAGAGGAAAAGGTGAAAAGAATGAGAAAGAAAGAAAAAAGGATCAAAAGTTCAGTAGAGCTAAACATAAAAGAAAAAAAGTAAAAAAAAAATTAAAGAAAAACACTCACAAACATATACCTCTAAAATGTAAATTATAAGAGGAAGAAAAAAATGTTTCTAGAAGACAATTTTTTTCAAAAAAGGTAAAAATTAAAAATTTAAAAATACTTTTAGAAAAAAATTTTATAAAAGGTCCAAAAAATAAAGAAAAAGTTCTTTGATTTTTTTTTTTTGGGAGGGGTGAGAACATCCTGTATCTCCCTTGTGTCATAATCAGCCTCTTGTTGGAGTCTCTGGTCTGCTTGTGGTGCTTGATTTTCCTGTGGCTTGGTTGGTTTCTTAAGTCAGTTTGTTTGAGCAGGCAGAAAAATGCTCTGCTTTACCCAGGATTATGTGTTCCTCCTCCCAGGCTAGTTCAATAGGATGGTTCAATAGTATCACAAAAGAGGGAGATGGATGTTTCCTCAAGTTTGGAGATGCTGTGATGAGGTTAGGTTCTGGGTAGAGTTGAGGACTTTCAACAAACCGTAGCTTTCCCCTGAGGGGCTAGAATGTGAAAGACTCACAGAGCCCAGCCTGGAGCCACTCTCAGGGTTTATGTTTACTGAATTTCAATTGGTTGTCCAGGCTGCTAAAGGGACGGGCAGCCTCTGGCTCTAATTACCCAGTGAAGAAACCCACTCCTGGGGCTGGTGGCCCAAGCTGGGTGACTTTTCCCTGGGTGAAGCTGAGTCTGGAAGATCCGTTAGGTTCTTGTGACCTGCTAAATGACTCTAGTTTTCTTCCAAGGCCTGAGTTGGATTTAGCAGCTCAGCTGAGCTTTGTCAGTATCAAAGATGGAGATCTCTGGTAATGGGTGGGAGGAGTGGCCTTCCCTCCTCTGAGGACATTAGGTTCCTGGGTTGTCTCTGGTTTGTGAACTGTAGGATGAAGGTATCTGCTCCTTGTTGGTTCTTGGTGGTGTTGAATAGAATCCTCTTGCCTGCCATGTCTGGCTCTTTCGTCCTGAAATCTCCGTATTGCAGGTATGGTGGCTACGGCCTCCGCTGCCACCACTGCCGCCTCAGTGGCAGCTGCTGTCAAGAGCTCAGATCTGTCTCCTTGCCTGGATTTTCCTCTCTGGCCTAACTCTCTGTCCTGTGATGGCACACTTGGTGTGATTCTCTGGCTTAGGACTGTTCACTGGAACTATAAAACTGCTTTCTATGCGAGACCTTGTTTAGCCTCCAGCTTCTCCTCCGCCATCTTCCCAGAACTCCCCCCATTACCTTGTTTTTCATCTCTGTGAAAAACTTCACTCTACTTTCCATAGGATAGGTTTGTTTTCACTACATGTAGTTACTTATTGATAATCAAAGAAAAAGGTTGTTTGTAAAAGAAAAAAGAACTTTTAGGTCACAAGTTAAAGTATCTTATCCGTTCCTATGATTCCTATGAGGTAAAATTTATAATAGTAGTAAAAGTGAAAAAGAATTCCTAGATATGTTGTTTAGCCATTTAGAATGGCAAAGAATAATATCACGTCACTCTTATAATTCTTAAAGAATGCAAGGGAAACTGTTGGTCCCTATCGTGTTCCCACAAAACCAGTGGATCCTGAAGGACAATAGTAGAAGAGCAGGAATTATAAGTAGCAGACATGGAGCATGAAAGAGAAAGGGAGAAAATGAGAGAGAGTGAAAGAGAGAGAAAAATATAATACTGAAAATGCATAAAAGATAAACAAGAGCTGTATGAGAATATTCATACTGCTATCTTTATACTCTACATGTACATTTGAAGGTATTTGATGTATGATAACCCATCAACATAAAATATAAAATGATTTTGATAAAAATAAAAATGACTCAGAAGAAATTATAAATGCAAAAGCAATCTTCACAGAAGCAAACTCTCAGAGATATTTCATGACTTTGAGAAGGATTAAGTGGCTGAAGTTAGTATAAATTTAGAAGTATACCAATTCACAAAAAACACAAAAAGATATTCATATATTTCATTATATAACCCAATGCAGAAAGCAAATGTTTAGATGATTTTTTAAAACACTGTCTCTCAGGAGCCGGGAAGGTGGCTCAGTGTAGAGAGCTTGCCTTGCATGTATTAGTCCCTGGGTTTGATTCCTCAGCAACACATAAGTAGAAAAAGACAAAAGCGGTGGTGTGGCTCAAGTGATAGTGCTAGACTTGAGCTGAGGGACAGCACCCAGGCCCCAGAGTTCAAGCCCCATAACCAACAAAATCAAAATAAAAAACAAAACAAAACAAAACATAGCCTCTCACTTTTGTGGCCTGAACTCTGTAATACCGCGGCTTCAGCCTAGGGTTAAGATTTTAGGTGTGGACATTTATCATCCCTCCTGATTCAGACTGTACTTGATAAATTTTTAATAAATATTTTGTTCTTTATTTTCCTCTTTGTAAATTCACATGCACCTATTAAAAATTGGCTTGGCCATCCCAGTTACCTTCTCAAAGTAACTCTTGATTTCGACTTACAAAAAGTTGTATTATATTACAAGGAAAACATGCTACAAATAAGAAAACTAATAATTAAATATTAATAATTAATAAAATAAAAAAACAATTATCAGTGTTTTAAGTATTTGAAGTGTAGTACAAATTAGATTTTTACTATTTTCTCATATTCCTGTACATTTAACACTGGCTAAGATTTTGATGTTGAACAAGAGTTTTATAGGCTATGAGTAATCTTTAAATTTGCCCACTAAGATTACTTTTTATGGATCATCTCATCTCATCTTTTTTATATGGCTTATATCATCATTTGTTCCTCACGAACTTATAAAGTAATGTATGGAAGTTCTAAAGTTTTAACAGAAACTGTGTAGTTAACAGTCTTAACTCTTCACTCTGCTTCTTTAAACAAAACCTTTGCAAATTCTCATTAGTAATGTTTCTATAAACTCTGAAATGTACATACTTAGTAGCATATATCTGCTACCATAAATCTTAAATACTTTATAGAAAAGTTTTATGACCTGCCAAACCGTCCTAATTTTGGCATATATAAGCAAATTCTCAAATTTAAATACATTTAAAACATTAAAATTTTAACAAACCTGAACACTTGCTGCAGTGTTCATTATGACAGGTGCCTTGTATAGAATAATGGAATTCCTCCTCCCACACATCTCAAACAACAATTATCTGGAATTATTTAATTTTTGACATGTCAATCTTGACTTTATTCTTAAATGTGTGCTTATGTAAGAAATACATGGTTCTAAAACTTCATGAAAATTCCTTTGAACTTACTTTTTTGAATTGTCTAGTTTAAGAAAATCAGTTGCACTTTATATATAAAAAATGTTTTGTGCGGGCTCGGAAGTTGGCTCAGTTGTAGAGCGCTTGGCTTGCATGCCTGAGGCCCTGGGTTCTATTTCTCAGCACCGCATGAACAAAAAGCCAAAAGTGGTGCTGTGGCTCAAGTGGTAGAGCGCTGGCCTTGAGCTGAAGAGCTGAGGGACAGTGCCCAAGCCCAGAGTTCAGGCCCCATGACCGGACCCAAAAAAATAAAATGTTTTGTGCTCAATTCGGCAGCACATACACTAAAATTGGAACATTACAGAGAAGATTACCATGGCCTTGTGCAAGGTTGACACCTAAATTCGTGAAGTGTTCCAGATGCTGGAGAGGATGTGGCCACAAGGAACCCTACTGCATTCTTGGTGAGAGTGTCAACTTTGGAAAGTGTGGAGGGTCCTCAAAAGACTCCATAAAAAGCTCCACTATGACCCAGCAATCCCACTTTTGGGGATTTAACCAAATGTTCACAAATAAACTACCATCACAACTATGTTTACTGCAGCATTATTTACAATAGCTAAGATACGGAACCCACCCCGATGGCCCTCAGTAGATGAATGGATGAAGGAAAATGTGGTATATGTACACAATGGAATTCTATGCCTCCATCAGAAACAATTACATCGCCCAATTTTTTAGGAATTGGAAAGACTTAGAAAAAAAAATTCATTAAGTGAAGTAAGCTAAGTCCAAAGAAACATACGTCCCATGGTTTCCATTATTTTCAATAACTAATATATGTCTGGGATAAGCAGAAAAGGTCAAAAGCCATGTGCATATGACCAGATAAGATGATATTAAGGGAAATGAACCCCAAGATAGGGAAACAAGTAGTTTTATCTCTATTGTTTCTAACGTACTTATAATGTGCAATGGGATATTTTTTGTTTCTTTGTATGTTCCTCTCCCACACTATAACCCCTGTTTTCACTGTATTTGAAGTTGGTGCCCCTACATCCTATGTATATGTTTCTCTAATTTGGGGAGGGGAAGGGAAATAAAAATACTTAAATAGGGATACAGGTTGACCAATTGTAACAATGAGATGCACAAGACATTCTGTTGAAAAATGAACTTTACAATTTAGGCCGGGGAAGGGGGGGTGTATTTGTGGAGGTGGGAGGGTAGGGATGATGGGGGAAAAATAAAGGAGGAGGTAACAATGCTTGTTAGGAATTGTACTCATTATTTGCTCATGTAAATGTGACCCCTCTGTAAAGTATTTTTACAATTAAAATATGTATACAAATTTTCCGAGATGGAATAGTTATTTCCTCTATTTTATCCATATAATATCATTAACAAAGAAATTAGTGTAGAACACTGATATGATGTTATTTTGATTAAATGTGTGGGTGTGTCTGTGGGTGTGTGCGCACGCACCTACACGTGCACACACACCGATGCTTGTGTATTAGCATGCTCAGAGTGAAATCAGTGCTTCAAGGTATTGCTAGGCCTTCTCTCCCTAGATTGGTGAGCACTATATGAGCTACATCTCCATTCCAGGCTGTTTGCTAGTTCATTATAAGTTTTGAAAAATAATTTCATGAATTTATTTAGCCCTGATTGGCTTCCAACTATTATCCACAGATCTCAGGCTACTGAGTAGATATCTACAGTAGATAGGATTACAGGAGTGACCAGCCAGCACAAGGCTTTCAGAATAATTTTAAAAGTAGGAGAAAATTTACTTCTCAGGGGCGTGTTTTATCATCTCCTACTATTAAAGCATTTTGGAGTGAATATATGTGAACTTATTTCGTTTTGGGATTCTTAAAAGACAGTAAGTGAAGCTATTTAAAATTTTAGTACTTTTTAAAAAAGGCTATTGGAGCTGAGTGACAGAAGAAATTTGACTATCTTTGGACCTCAATTTATAAGTTCAGTTCTGTTCGGGATAACCCAATGTCACCAACACAGTCTGTGTTGAATATAAACTGTAACAGAAAACAATCTCCATGGGCAGTAATTGTTATGCTATTTTTTCTTGGACAACATGAATATTGAATTGAGAGTGTAAGAGAATGGGGGTTTTACCTACCTTTTTTATATTGTTGAAAGACTTTTGGAAACATTAACTTATTTCCTTGCTCACTGTTTGTCTTTGGACCATTCACTTAGTGCCTTTAGTTACAATTTTTCCCAACACTAGAATGATAATAATATTAGCATTATCGCAAATGTTACCTTAAGAATTGAGAAAAATAAAACTTGTGAAATACTTAATATAAATTTCTATGAATGAGAGTTGAGTTTAGCCAGCAGTTTTTTAAATACTAAATAGAATGCAATAAGTATTACAGAAACCATTACAGGTAGTGAGTAACCAGAAGTAATGTTATCTATTGACCATGCTCTGTTTCTAAGGAAGCTAGTTGGATAACTTCTCATGCTGTAAATCAAACTGGTTATCTTATGTCTTGGTAGTATAAAAATTTCAGGGACAGAATAATGAAGGAATGTTGTAGACTGAGGTGAAGTCCATACGAAAATGTGCAAAACTAATAAAACGTAAAAGTATCTGAAAAGTATATTGTGTTTTACTTCGTTTAAGTTACATTGCAAAAATAGGGAATACCTAGAAGAATGAATTCTCTTTTTGGTATTATATCATAGGTCCTTACGAGGACCTATTCTTCATTCTTGTAGAGGCAATATTAAATGAGAGGAACTGTATTTTTTTGTTTGCTTCTTTACATTTATTCTTCAATTTGAAATCTGAACTACATGAGACAGAAAGAATCTAAGGGAAATTATACACGCAGGCTTTGGAAGAACAATCATCTTAAAATAAATAAAATACATATAGTCTTATAGAAGGTCTAACTATATTGAGTTATATAGTCTCAAGTGTAAACAGAAAATGATTTAAGCAATTTATCATGTTATTGAAAAATGAAAAATGTTAGTAATTGCTTAATTTTTTTCTTTCTAAAACCTTGAATTAATTATTGATTTTGTATAGAGAGATTAAAGATGAGATTAACAAGAAATGATTAAAAATGGACAAAAGTTCTGAATAGACATGTTTTCCAATAGCCTGAAAATGGCCAGTGTCTTTACAAAATTATGTTTAATACCACTTCTATGCTGGCTTAATGCTTTCTGAACAGAAGTCATTAGAGAAATTAATATGATACTACTTCATAACTATTATACTCATTAAAAAATCAGAGGAACCTCGTGTGGTGGTTAAGGCTTGTAATTCCAAGCATTGGAGAGGTTGGAGTAAGGGGATTTGAGTCTAAGGCCAGTCTAGGGTACTACACATAGTAAAAACCTGCCCTTTCAAAAAACTCAGAAGGTAATAATGTTGGTGAGAGTGTAGAAAAAAGGAAATTTTCTACACTCTTGGTCAACATACAGGTTAGTATTCTCATTGTAGAAAGTAGTATGCAATTTTCTAAGAAAGGCAAACTTGAAATATCATCTTATCCACCGATCATGTGATTATTTCTCTATGGATAACTGATAAATATATCTGTGGTTCATTATTATTCACATTATTCACAACAACAGCCAAGATAAAAATCGAAGTTAAGTGTTCAAGTACAGAATAATAAAGCAACTGTGGTGCATGCACAAATATATTTTTCTGTTTCATACTTAAAATAGCAAGAGACTTCTCCCATTAGCCACAACTTACAATAACCTGAAAGATGTATTCAAATCAAGAAAAATATTGTCTTGTGATCTTTGTAAAACAACAACAACAACAACAACAACACACGCACACACACACACACACACACACACACACACACACACACCAATCTCAAACATTTAGAGATAATTTTTTTAAAAAGTAAAGCAAAGTGGAATTGCTGGGGCATTTAGGTCACAGTGTAGAAGATAGTAGATATACAGGATGACCAAGTATAGAGTTGTAATGTACAACATGAGGATACAGGGGACAACACTGGCCTTACATAGGAATGATGATAAGTAAGTAGGAGTTGTTCTTCCTCATAGGGGTTGCTCTTTCAGTTGTTCTTCCTTCAGTAATGGATAAAATGAACATAATTCTTTAAGTATAACGGCCTGTTGCCCCATTTGTCAGGAAATGAAAAGACTTGAAAAAAATTATATTAAGTGAAATAACCTAGGCACAAAGAAACATAGATCTCATGGTTTCCTTTATTTATAACAACTAATATATATCTGAGACAAGCAGAAATGGTCAGATAAGTTGATGTTAGGCGAAAAGTTCACCAAGATAAGAACTCTTTTTTTTAAATCTTTCTTGCTATTGTTTCTAACATATTTATAAAATATTTCTGTGTTGCTTTGTATGTCTCTCCCCCACGGTATAACCCCTGTTTGCACTGTATTTGATGTAGGTATAATTTGTGGAGGGGAAGGAAAAAATTGTTTAAATAGGGATAAAGGTGGACCCATTGCAACAATGAGATGTATAAGATGTTATGTCACAAAACGAACTTTACAGCTTTGGCACAGGGTAGGGGGATTTATAGGAAGGGATGGCAAGGGGAAACAAAAGAGGAATCAACAATGCTTGATAAGAAATGTACTCATTACCTTGCCTATGTAATTGTAACCCTTCTGTACAATATTTTCACAATAAAAAAAATTAAGTAGATACATTATATTAAACCTGATAACAGTGCCTACATATTTCACTTTATTGGTTAAATAAATGTTAGGCCTCCTCAAAAAGAGGAAACAATAACAAGCAATATAGCAATAATATATGCTCAACATAGAACAAAATGTCAAATTAAAATACATGAAATTTTCCTTGATGTAACTTAATTATTACAAATAAGAAAAACCTTGAGACCTATGTTCCTTTAAGTCTGGCTTACTTCAGTTAATATGATTTGTTCCAAGATCTTCCATTTCCTTACAGATAAGGTGGTATCATTGTTTCTGATGGAAGCATAGTATTCCATGTATGTGTATTTGTGTATGTGTGTGTGTGTGCGTGTCTGTGTGTGTGTGTGTGTGTGTGTCACATTTTCTTGTTCCATTCATCTATTGAGAGGCATATGAGTTGATTCCATATCTTAGCTATGGTAAATAATACTGTGATAAACATAATTGTGCTGGTAGCTTCAGTGTGGTCTTGTTTGTGGTCACATGGTTAAATGCCCAGAAGTGGGAATATTGGGTAAAAAGGGAAACATTATTGTGCACATCACGTATAACCTTATTAGATGAGCAGAATAACTCAATAGCTATGTACTATAACCATATAAGGTGATTCTAAATGAAATGAACTCCAGGATATGTTCTTTATTGTTGTTGTTATGAATGTATTACATGATTTCTTTTCATCCTTTTGTGTTTTACCCACCAATGGTTTATCCCCTGTAGTCATTGTATTTGATTTTGATACCCTGGGTATTATAACTAGGGAACTAGGGAACTAGGGAAACGAAAGGGAAAAAAATAAAATGGTGAGACAAAGGACAAAGGGGGATCCTATGCAACAATGGTACTCATAAGACAATATGTTGGAAATGATATTGGGGGGGTTGTTGTGAATGAAGAAGGAGAGACATTGGAGAAGGGGTAAAAAAGTTAGAAAAGAAATGAATTGATTACCTTACTTATGTAACTATACCCCTCTGTACATTACCTGGACAATAAAATTTAAATTAAAATAAAGTATATGAGAGCAGCAATACAGGAGATGGGAGTGGGGGAGGTACTGTAGTATAGTAGAGTAGAACAGCTGTGGAGAGCAGTAATTTGACTTTACCATAGGAAGTAATAAACTACCATACAGATTTACAGCCTAATGTCAGTCACTGAAAAGGGAAAACAAAATGCACAATCAGCAAAGCAATATAGATAAAATAGAAAACTGAAAAATTAAGGTGAAGAGATGACTTGAACCAACAATAACAAATGACACAATTAGAAAACAAATAAGCTGGTAAGCATAAAAAATATTACCCATAATTCTATTAAATGTTATTTACATCACAATTTGTTAGAAATATAATTCAAATCACAGTTTAATAGCATATCATTTTCATAGTAGGTTATCATTGATTTCTTAATATTCAATGTTAAATATATAATTTTAATTTCAGCACCTATAGAAAAGAAGAAAGTGAAACTAATTTTAATAATATATTTTATGAATTGTAAAATTGACAAGCATTAGAATTTTAACAAATAATATGTCATTATTGTTTCATTTCTGTGAATTAATGTAATAATTCAAAGTGTATTCTAAACTTAGCAATCATCTTAACATCAAATAATAAATTATTGCACATGACTCTTGGTATTAGGTGGAACGGTTCAGAATTGTGGTAAAAATTCACCACACTTTACATGAGAGTATGTCTCCTCTCATCTAGCTTATATTCTAGAAATTTGATTTCTACATGCATGTTAAATTCTTGTCTAGGTGAGAGCTATACAATTATATGCAATTATAGACATGAGGAGTATTTCAGATGGTACTTAAAAGTCATATTCATTAATTAAATTTTTATTATTTTGTACTAAATAAATATTTATAGAGAGACTGAATTTCTGAGTAAATGATGGTGTATCTGTGCCAGATTATACGTATTAAGGCTTATTTTATATTTCTGACATTGTTTCTAAAGTTGGATTTAATTTTCCAAAAGAGGATAAGTGTATTACATTGGATATATGAAAGTAAACTTAGTGTTTATTCCATAAATCCTTTGCCACTTATCTAATCCCAATATAAATTATCCATGTGTTTGAAGTAATGAAAATAACAACAGATATAAGCCATATAAATCCATCTGTAGTAGACAAGTATTTTCAAGTAAAAGAGGATAGTTGATCCTCTTTTACATTACAGAATATTCTTGGGAAAATGTGCTCCAGGCTGGCCACAACTGCAGAATATTATGGTTTGATCTATCATAAGAGAAGGAAGGAAGGCGAACCTTCTTTCCAAAATTTTGTTCCCAGGGATGTGATCTGTTTTATGGTGGTGAGTTGGAAATGAACATTTTTCACAGTCAACCTTGAAAAGCCATCTTGATAGACCATTTCTGTAAGTGGTTACAGATGATTATTCCTGGATTTCCAAGGATGCCAGATTGCCTCATTTTGAGACAATTAAAACAGGAATTTAGTCAGCTGTTTTTGTATGTTTAGGAGAAAAACCCATTGACTCTAGGCCAGCAGGTCACTGGGGCCCAGAGATGCTAATACATTGAAGAGTAATCCTAGACCTCTAAAAACAAAAAAACAAACAAACAAAAAAAACAACTCCAGTATTCACTGCCAGTCAAGGCTGCTATCACAGCCTACATGAAGTCAGGCAAAAAACAGAAGCTGAGAGTAATTTCGATGATAAATAAAATATTTGTGATGAGGCAGACTGAAATGAGACTCCAGAGAGAGGGTCAGAAAGACTGATCAGACTAAAATTGGTCAAAAAAAGATTGGAAAATAGTATTCCTTGTAGAACACATAAATCATAGAAGTCCTGTGCTTGTAAGAAGAGAGCAGACCACATTCCTTTTTTTGAGAAATGCACATTTTCTTTAACATCAGCTTAATGAATTTTCAATGGAAATCTTTGAATTCTTAAATATTTGACCACATGTGGGAGAAGGCCAATTGCTGAAGAAAAGAAAATATCATCACTCTGTTAGGAGTTCTAATATCACATTAGGAAGTAGTAAAGCACAGATTTGTAATAAAAAGTGAAAAAAATTATTCCAAATGAGGGTTTCATTTGTTTTGAGGTAAATGTTCTTGATTTAGGTGCTAGCAATTACCATACAATTGATTCAGTCCCATAGCTGAGTTGATATTGACTACAGTATTCTCACATGAAAGAAAAGAGAAAATTCACAAATGTCTGATGAAATGAGTCAAGGATGAAGTGTTCTAATAGTGATATCTGAGGTTTAGACACAGGTGAAGAGGTGGATTTTCTTTTATAAAAGTCTCTCATTTTTAGGCTGGTGCCAGTGCCTCACAGTTGTAATCCTTTCTACTAAGGAAGCTGAGATCTGAGGACTGCTGTTCAAAGCCAGCCTGGGCTGGAAAGTCCCGCAGACTCTCAGCTCCATTTAACCACCAGAAAAACAGAAACTGTGGCTCAAGAGGTAGAGCCCTTACCTTGAGTTGAAGAGGTCAGGGACAGTGCCCAAGCCCAGATTTCAAGCCCCTAAAACAACAACAACAACAAATCACCCTTTTCTTGGACTGCTTACATCTTTTCCTAACATTCAATAAAGAAGCCATTTTATCACCCACTACATTTAAGTCATATCCTAGCTGCTGCAAATAGAATGATTTGGTATCTTATGTCAAAAGATACATATTTAGGTCTGGGAAGGTGGTTCAGTGGTAGAGGGCTTGCCTTATATGCATGAGGTCCTGGGTTTGATTACTGAGTACTGCATAAGTAAAAAGAAAAAAGCTGGAAGTGGCGCTTTGGCTCAAGTAGTAGAGTGCTAGCCTTGAGCTGAAGTGCTGAGGGACAGCGCTCAGGCCCAGAGTTCAGGCCCCATGACCAGACGCCCCCCCCAAAAAAAAAGGTTCCTATTGGGGAAAAAATACCAGCAGTGGTAACTTGTTTTCCAGTCCTTGAACTCTGGGTCGGGTCCCTGAACATAGTTATGCTGGTAGCTTTCATGTGAGCTTGCTTGTTATTTATTGGATTACTGCCCAAGACAGGAATTACTGGGTCTTAAGGGAAATCTATGTTTAGTCTTTTGAGGAACGTCCGTACTGCATTCCACGGTGGATGAACAAGTTTAATTTCCCACCAACAGTGTAATAGAGTTCCCATTTGGCTACATCCCTGTCAGCATTCACTATTGTTAGTTTTCTTGATAATCGCCATTCTATCTGGGGCAGTGTAGAATCTGTCATGTACTTGTAGATTCGTAGGCACCTTCTAGCAACCATAAAAGAATGAATCTATGAAAACTATATTGCTCTGAGTGTGCATACCTTTCTTTTAGTATAATTTTCCCAAACCTTTCATTTTCCTTAAGACTGGTGAAAAGTCATCCTTTCTGATGGGTGAATAGAATTCCATTGTGTGTATGTGTGTGTGTGTGTGTGTGTGTGTGTGTGTGTGTGTGTGTAAAATGACAATAGGCCTATGAGTTCATTTCTAATCCTTTGGTTTCATCTGTAATTTTGTAATTTCTTATTACATTCAGATTGCTTTCTCTACTGCATTGAAGCATATTGTTGGGATTTTGATGGGTATTGTATTGTCAATTGTTTGGGGGCAGTATTGCAGTTTTCACAATGTTAATTGTTAATTCTTCCAACCAGGAGCATTGAAAGACTTTCCATTTCCTTGAATCTCCTTAAATTTCCTATTTTAAATTTATTAATTCCTAGTTTTGTCGTTGTTTTGTTTTGTATAGATTTGATTTGATTTTGAGGCTAATACATATGAGGTTTTTTTGGATTTCAGTGTGGATCTTCCCATTGTTAGTAAAACAGAAAAACTACTGATTCTTGTGGGTTTTATACTCTGCTACATTCCTAAGGTTAGCACCACCTTTACTAACGTGGGGGGAAGGAGCTATAGTGTCCTTTAAATATAGGATCATTTCATCTGTAAATACGGATAGTTTTACTTCTTCCCTATTTGGATCCCCTTTATGTTTTTCTCTTGCCTATTGCTCTTGCTAGAAAGTCCACTACTATGTTGAAGAATAGTAGAGATAGTGGACATCCTTTTCTCATTCCGGATTTTAATGTCTTCATGCTTCCACCATTAGGTACACGCTTATTATCTCTTTGTCATATACATACTTTGTATTATATTTAAGAAAGCTCCATGCATTCCTAGCTTCTCAGACCTTTAATCATAAAGGGGTATTGGAGCTTTTTAAAAGCTTTTTCTACATCCATATAGATGATCATGTGGTTCTTTCCCTGCTTCTACTGATGGCGTGTTTTATGTTTATTGACAAGTATATTGAATCCAATTGTATCCTAGGATGAATACTGTTTGATCATAGCATATAATTTTTTTGTTAGTTGCTAAAATTGGTTGGTGAGAAATTTATTGAGAAGTTTGCATCAATGCTTATCAAGGAGTTTGGTTCATAGTTCTTTTTCTTTGACGAGTCCCCATCAATTTGGGAAAGAGTCTAATTCTTTTTTTTTGGAAGGGGTGGTCTGGTCGTGGGCCTGAACTCTGGGCCTGTGTGCTGTCCCTCAGCTCTTCAGCTCAAGGCTAGTGCTCTACCACTTGAGCCACAGCCCCACATCCGGCTTTTTTTCTTTTTGCTAATGTGGTGCACATTACATAGCACCCTATTTGTTAAGACTCCACACAGAGCCCGTTGAAAAGCTGAGTACAAAGCACCCTTTGTAAATCACTCATTTTATAGCACCCTTTGAAGAACTCAGTGCATAGAAGAATTTTGTAAGTTTCAGCACATACCACACTATGGTAGGACTCAGCACATACCACACTGTGGAAGCAATCAGCACCCAGCACCATTTGAAGGACAATACAGAGCACCCTGTGTAAAGGACTCAGCACACAGCACTCAAAAATCTCACCTCATCACTCTCTTCTCAAGGGCTCAGCACATAGCAGGACCCTTTTAGATGAATTAGCACACCACAACTTTTGAAGGACTCAGCATACAGTACATTGTGTAATGGACTCAGAACACAGCACCCTTTGAAAAACTCAGCACGGCCCACTCTTCTCTGAGATTCAGCATATAGCACTCTATGGGATGACTCAGCAAACAGCACATTTTTGAGGACTCAGCACAAAACCCCCATGTGGGAAGGATGCAGCAAATAGAGCCCTTTGAAGGACTCAGCACATAGCTGTATGTAACAGGTCCAGATTTCATTAGAATTAGGATGCTTTCTTCAGTATCCCCATTCTTCAGAAACACTTCACAAATCCTACCAGCTCACATTTAACCAACCTGTGTTTTATGGGGGAGAGTCAGCTCGGGTTCTTGAACTCAAAGTTTGGGGGCCCTGTCCCTGAGCTCTTTGGTTTCATGCTAGAGCTCTACCACTTGAAGGCACAGCTCCAATTTTGGTTTTTTGGGGGTTGTTCTTTGACAGGTCTTATGGTGATAAGGAAGGCCAAGTTGGGGTGTCTGGGGGCAAAGGCTCTTAGCTCAGCCTGGAACTGACCTCTCTCTTCCTTGTGCCCCATGCTTCCCATGGGCCTCCTGGGGCTCTCTTGGCCTAGGGTGGAACAGACCTGCTCTGGCATCAGCACTCAGGGTGAACAAAAGTCAGCTTGGCCCTGGTCACTTCTCAAAATTGAACTCTAGAGGACAATGGCACGGGGCAGCATATCCCGCATCTGGCCACCAGGGGGAAGGAGTGGCCCACCATAGGGATAGTACCTGTGATTTGTGTTTACTCTTGCTTCCCTGGGGTCTCCATCTTGCTTCCAAGTCACCCTGGAGAGGAAAATCCTTGAGACACTTACCTACAATTAACAATAGAAAACAAGTGGGGCTGTGGCTCAAGTGGCAGAGCAGTAGCGTTGAGCAAGAAAACTCAGGGATAGAGCCTAGGCCCTGAGTTCACACACACACACACACACACACACACACACACACACACACACACACACACACACACACACACACACACACACACACACACACCACATGCATGCAAAATCAGAGATTTCTACACTGCAATCTTTGGTATTCTCTACTTTTTCCCCACTAAGCCTGGTGGCTGCTGGCCTAGGTGTCTGATGCATATACCACCACCTGGCATCTTTAATTTTGGGGAACAGAATGGGTAGAAGGTCATCCTTCTCTGATCCCAGCTCCTTGTTTGAGTCATGGTCTATCCAGGCCCGTTGGGGCTTCTTCCCAAAATCACCAAGATGCCTTCAAAAGTTATCACATACTGGGCACTGGTGGCTCATGCCTGGCATCCTAGCTACTCAGGAAGCTGAGATTTGGAGGATCACGGTGCCAAGCCAGCCTGGGCAGAAAGTGTGTGAGACTCTTATCCTTGATGAACCATCAGAAAACAAAAGTGGTCCTGTGGCTGAAGTGGTAGAGTACCAGCCTCGAGAATAAGAGCTCAGGGAGAGTGTTCATGGCCAACAAAAAGGAGATGTTGGCTTTAGGATTGGCTTTGGACAAATATAATTGGAATTTTCAAGTGCTCCAGGACAAAGCAGTTCCTCCTTTAGTCCCGTGCTGGTCCATCTTGTCTCACCCCCTGGCCTTGTCCATGATTTGGGTCAGCATGGCTCTGGATGGAAGGGAGGGCTCCAAGGAGGAAGATCCCAAAGCAATCACCCAACCTTTTTCTGCCATGCTCACCCTGCTGCTTCTGCTCTTTGCCATAGACCTTCTTCCTGGAATCCATCCATGAGGTCATCACCGGCAACATAGTGGTGAGTGGTGTGTCTGGCCTAACTCTGGGCAGTCAGAGGTGGAAGTAGGTTTGGGATTAGGAGCTTCCACCCTGGTGTGGGCTGAGCCTAGGGTTGACCTTTATTTCATCCTGAACCTTGCTGTGGTGGGAAGACAGTGTAGACTCCACATTGAGTCAGGTAAGATTGGAATCTGGAGGACCTCTTGTGTGGGGAAGGTTGTGGGGCTCAGGGGGCCACTGTTGTTGATACTCCTCTCTCGGGACTCCCCTCTGCTTCCCTCATCCCTCAATGGTAGAAGAGAAACTTCAACTAAGAGTGTCGGAATTGGGGGCGGGGAATTATTTTGGTGTGAAGCAGAAGTGCTTCATATTCATCCTAGCCCCTACTTACTATTTATCTGAGGAATGGCCATATGGGTTTGGGAGGAGTGAATCATCCTAGCTGAGAATGTGGCTCAGTGGTAGAGTGGTCGCCTAGCATGACTGAAGCCCTGGGCTTGATTCCACACAGAAAAAGCTGGAAGGGGAAGTGGGGTTCAACTGGTCGAGCATCAGCATTGATCAAAAAGAGCTCAGGGACAGTGGCCAGGCCCTTAGTTCAAGCCCCAGTACTGGAAGAACAAATCTTCATTTGAGGCTTCTTTCCCCTTTGAAAACAATTTATTCTTTGTGATAAGCATAACATGGGTCTCTTCCCTGGTCACCAATGGGCCATTAGATGTCCCTTGAGATTGGGGCGCCTCCCAGCAGCCTCTGCCTTACCTGACCCCCAGTTTAACCTTCCCATCACCCAGCAGATGGAGGCCTGAGAGAAGGCCACCTGACCACCTACTTCTGGTGGCCTCCAAGGCTTTTGAGAGTCAGTATGTCTCATGAGGAGTCATTATCTGCATCAGTCTACCAAATAAAGGGAAGGAGCACTCCTCACCTGAGCTGTGGGCAGATCTGTATCTAGGGCATCTGCAGCAGGATGTGCTCCTTGGGGGAGTCCTCTATGGTGATGAGAACCCTGATCTATCCTCTGGCAGTTTCCACGCTGTCTTCAAGTTGCAATTCTTCAAAACATTTCGGCTCCTCCCTAATTTCACCTCCACAGGCACTGATGCATCTGAAGCAGCATTGGTGGTTGGGGGCTCAGCCGGTGCTGGCATCTCGAGCCTGCTGTCCATACTTTCCTCTGTGAGGATCGACAGCAGCTCCTGCAGTACTTTTCTCTTCTCCATCTTCTCCTGGGATATCCAGCAAACACACTCAGCTTTTTCCCAAAACAGCTCATTCAGGACCAACATCTGCTCTTTACACGCCACGAGGGACTCCTCAATAGTTTGGATGTGTGCTGACAGCTGGTTGCATCGATGGTGGAGCTAACTTGCTGGATTCTGGAAGTCCACCTCATCAGGCAGGTTGTGGATGAAGCAGATTTTCTTCTTGGATGCCCACATGTCCTGCTTCCCATCCCCATGAATGCTGTGGTGGCAGCTCATGGGGCGGGAGGCTGTAGCTCCAGCTCAGTGTGGCACTGAGCTGCCAGGTGGGCCAGGTTCCTGCTGCTGGCCCACTGCTCCTGTGGTATGATTTCCCCGCTGTGGATCTCAGGCTCAGTATGTTAACAGAGCCTAATCCATCTACCAGGCAACATGGAATGTGGGCGTAACCACAATTCTTGTATCCCAGTGGTCAGAAAGAATCATGAAATAATGGGGGTGTGGCAGAATCCTGTGATGAAGGCAGACTGGGCAGAGTTAAGATGACAGTGGCTCCCCAGCCCCTTTCCCAGGGAACTCTGTACAATTCAGTTGGGGACAAGACGGTGACCTGCTTGAGCTGGATGGCTGCACAGATTGTTGTGTATGTCCGTTTGTTGCCAGTCTTGGACCTTGAACTCAGGATCTGGCACAGTCCCTGAGCTGCTTTTGCTCAAGGCTAGCCCTCTACCACTGGAGCCACACGAATCTACTTCTGGCTTTGTTGGCATTGAAGTTGGACAAGGGTCTCAAGGACTTCCTGGCTTAGAGTGACTTTGACCATGATCCTCCTATCACAGCCTTGTAAGTATCAAGGAGGAGCCACTGGTGCCTGCCTCATCATTGGTTTTGCTGATGTTCTTGGACACACCTGTGAGTTCCCTATCCTCAGGTTTAAGTGGTGGGAGCTGGAGCCCACAGTTGGAAGCCTGGATCTGCCACTTCCAAATGGCCTGAGATCCTAAGAAACTCATTCCTATCCATATGAATACCAATGGAATGTGATGTATATCATGATTGAATGGGCAGTTCTTGCATGATTCTAGGATAAAATTCTACACAATTGTATTCTACGACACTGATTGATTTTAATTAATACTTTATACAGCATTTAAACCATCATATTCATTAAATGGAGGCAGAATGAAATACTGAAGAATTGGGGGTCACATAGTATAGAGATGCCATTTTTTCTGCCCGGACTTTCTTTACTTAATTGCTATATACCATTTTCTGAATGTACTTTGGTATATGCAACTAGAATATATTATACTTGATCTGGAAATCAATTATTCAAACTGTTTTTTTTTATCAACTATGCTTAGAGCAAAATAAAGAGGTAAATCCAAATTATGTATATTTGAAGATAATGCTTGGTTAGTCCTCTTCTCACATTACCCATTCCCTTCTTGAAAATAATACACATTGTAAGGAAATGCGTAGAATGTTTTAGAGAAATAGGTTGACTTTAAACCAGAGTTACTCTATGCTGCATTTTGTTTACTTTATATCTAGAAAAGCTAAATTCTTATCTTATCATTTTCCTTAGGCTTTATATTCAGGTTTCATCTCTGATGGGTGACAGATAAAGTTATAAACATTTTTTTTTTTTTTTGTCGGTCGTGGGGCTTGAACTCTGGGCCTGGGCGTTGTCCCTCAGCTCTTCTACTCAAAGCGAGCGCTCTACCACTTGAGCTACAGCGCCACTTCCATAAACATTTTTTAACAGTTGTTAAATTTAGGCTGAGGAACCTAGGTACAATTATGCTCATGCAGATAGGCCTCATCAGTCATGAGATCATGATACCAAAATGTTAACCAATGCTTACTGGTGTCATGCTTATGAGATTTTGTGTATTATAAACAGTGGTTATTACCATTTGTTTTGCAATCAACATCATTTCATGGGTTAGAAAATGATGTGAGACATTATACTCAGAAATATATTGAAGGAGGAATCCAAAATAAGTTACCAAGATGTACACTTAATGCAATGTTTTACAAATGGAAGCTAAAGGAAATAATTTATGAAAAAGTCGACATTTACAATAAATACAGAATCAGTATGACTGATTTTTCTTTTATCCCAGTTGCAATACGGCTTGCATGACGACTTTTCTGGTTATATGTTTAGTTAGGTCTTGATATTTAGTTGAAGTTCTGTTTTTTTCATATATTCATTTGTCAGATCAAAGAGGAAATTAATTCCATGCCAGAGTCAAGATCGATAATAATGTTACAATTTTATCCTGCTACTTTGCCAAAGTTTCAAATGAGCTTGAGTATCTTGGGTCTTTTTTGGATCTAACTAAATATGTGTGCAATTTTTTCAGTAGTAGAAAGATTTTTTGACCACCATTTATTAAACTATTATTTCCAGAATCAACTACTCTCTTTCCATGAGATTTTTTTGGGGGGCGTTCCGGTCATGGGGCCTGAACTCTGGGCCTGGGCGCTGTCTCTCAGATCTTCAGCTCAAGGCTAGTGCTCTACCACTTCCGGCTTCTTTATTTTTGCTTATGTGGTGCTGAGGAATCAAAACCAGGGCCTTATGCATGCAAGGCAAGCCCTCTACCACTGAGCCACCTTCCCAGCCCTTTTCATGAGATTTTTAATGTCATTTATATCATGGGTTGATGTTTTCCTTTAGATAACCCCCATTCTGTCTTCTACAAAGTGTAATTTGGAGTAGTTTAAAATTATGTACAGTCAGGTACACTGCTCAGATTCTATTATTTGCATATTTTGTTCTTGTTAAATCAGTAGGATTTATGTCTCAATATGGATACTATTACTATTACTATTTCTGAATTTTTTAAGATATCATGATTTTTGTTATTTTATTCTCTTAAATATGTGCAGATCTCACTCCCCTTACAGTCATATTTCTTTTAAACAATTTGATCCATTCAAGGGATTTGCTTTATTAGGTTCATCTAGATGAATTTAATTACAAATGAACACAACCGTATTTCTGAGACACAGTTATCTTTATGTTTCTAGTCAAGGGCAACATGTATATGAGGGTTTTGTGCTTAAAAATAACATCACAACATGGTTTTGTTCCTGGGGGAGTTCTAGTTTGTTGGTTGTTTTTCCAGCTGTGGTGACTTCAACAGATGTGTGCATTTTATTTCAGTTGTTTTATGTCTATATTTTGTTTCATAGAAGAGAAAGTACACAAAGAATCAGTGATTTAGAACTTTTCGAAATAGATTTCTAAGAGAGATACTTGAAGTTTTGTGACATCTGGGACCAGATAGGTCTTGTTAGTTGAGGGGGTAGTTGAATAACAGAGACATTGTTTGACGTGATTTGAATTCTTCCTCTTATTGCCTCACTATTTCAAATAGTATTACCTCAAAGTCTTTAGTGTAAAGAAAATAATTTTGTCTGTATGAACTCAGAATTTTGGCTTTAATTGGGACACACTACACATTTATAATTGATTTTAACTCTAAAATCTTCTTTCCTTCTTTTAAAATCACAGATGTGAATTTATAATGCTAACATAGCATCTACTAATTTATATGAAATAGTCCAAACTATTTTCACTTCACACTATATGTAATATAGACTGTAATAATAGTCAGCAATATAGTATGTAATAACTGACTTTGGGGAAAGTCAATTACAGTGGACTTTGTGAGATACTGAGTAATAGTAAAACTTATATTTGATTCTATTAAAAAGTTCACAGTTACATCTAAAAATAACTCATCGTTATAAACTAATGATAAAAAGTAAGATTGTTTATTGGAAAAACCAGAAGTTTCAATAAGCTTGCTTTTTAAACATTGACTTGGATCTGGGCTTTGGTGGCTCATGCCTATAATCCTAATTACTCAGGAGTCTGAGATCAAGGATAGTGGTTCAAAGCCAGCCTGGGCAGAAACGTCTGTGAGACTCTTATCTCCAATAACCCACATGAAAACTAGAAACAGCTCTGTGGCTCAAGTGGTACAGTGGTATCAATGAGCTGAAGAGCTCATTGAAATCTGCGACCAGGCCCAGAATTCAAGCCCCACCACCACCAAAAAAAATTGACATGGATTTTTGCTTTATTATTTCATGATTTTTTATTGTGAAAATACATACAGAGGGGTTACAATTACATGAGCAAGGTAATGATTACATTTCTTATCAAACATTGTTTCCCTCTCCTTTGTTTCCCCTTACAATTCCTTCCCATCTTCCCCCCAAAGCAACCCAGGCGCCAAAGTTGTAAAGTTCATTTTCTGACATAACTTGTTGTATATCTGATTTTTGCATGGGACTACCTATATCCCTATTTAAACAAATTGTTTTTCCCTTCCCCTCCACAAATTATACCAACATCAAATACAGTGAAAACAAGGGTTATGTCATGGGGAAGGAACATACAAAGCAACAAAGAAATCATCTTATAAATATGCTAAAAACAATAGCAAGAGAAAAAAAAAACATTTGAGTCCTTATCTTTGGCTTCATTTTGCCTAACATCAACTTATCTGATCATTTCTGCTTGTCCAAGACATATACTAGTAATTGTGAATAAGGGAAACCATGAGACTTATATTTCTTTGGGTCTGGCTTACTTCAATTAATATAATTTTTTCCAAGTCTTTCAATTTCCGAAAACAAATGGGGCAATTTCATTCTTTCTGATGGAGGCATAGAATTCCATTGTGTATATATACCACATTTTCCTGATCCATTCATCTACAGAGGGGCATCTGGGTGGGTTCCATATCTTAGCTAGGGTAAGTAAAGCTGCAATAAACATAGTCGTGCTGGTAGATTTAGTGTGGTCTTGTTTGTGAACATTTGGGTAAATGCCAAAAGTGGGATTGCTGGGTCATAGGGGAGATCTATGTGGAGTCTTTTGAGGAACTTCCATAATACTGTCCTAAGTGGTTGAACAAGTTTACACTCCCATCAAGAATGCAGAAATGTTCCCTTCTGTCCACATCCCCTCCAGCATCTGCTGTTATTAGAGTTCTTGATTATAGCCATTCTAACTGGGGTGAGGTGGTATCTCAATGTTGTTTTGATTTGCATTACTTTTATGTCTAGAGAGGTTGAGCATTTCTTCATATGTCTGTTGGCGATCCTTCTTTCCTCTTCAGAGAAATTTCTCTTTAAGTCTTTAGCCCATTTATTTATTGGGCAGTTGTTTCTTTGAAAATTTGTTGTTGTGGAATTTAATTTTTTGAGTTCCAGTTATATTTTAGATATGAGACCCTTGTCTGTTGTATGGCTAGTGAAGATCTTCTCCCAATCCGTGGGTTTTCTATTGATTTTGCTAGCTATGTCCTTTGCCATGCAGAAGCTCTAAAATTTCATGCAATCCCATTTTTCCAACCTTTCTTTGATGTGTTGTGTTTCTGGCACTCTATTAAGGAAATTTTGGCCTGTGCCAAGGAGACCTAGGGTTGCTCCTATTCCATCCTGTAATGTTTTCAGAATGTCTGTTTGACTCCGAGGTCTTGTTCCATTTGAAGTTGATTCTGGTGCAGAGTGATATATAAGGATCTAGCTTTAGTTTTCTACGCAAATCTTTGCTTTACTGTTATTTTAATTATGTGGTAGAAGAAAGTGGAAGTACATTTGTGTTAAGGGTGCAATTTTCAAATACAATTTTGAATCAACTTGATATAATGTAACTGTTATCAATTTTAGAAGTTAAATCAATGAATGTCACACATTCCCACAGAACTACAATTGAAAACAAAAGACATAATTGTTTTCCTAAAACTGGTAATGGAACCACAAATTACTTCCACTTTACAATTCATACTTTATATGACTTTAATTAGCAGACGTCCATGACTAAAAGTTAATATATTAATTGTATACCATAAAAAGCAAAGTGATTATAGCTAAGAATAGATATTTCATCATAGCCAAAAGATAAGGTTTTGAGCAGTCTCACTAAAGAGAAATGTTACAAACAGAAACTATTGGATATGATATAGCTTGATCATTACACAAGATATAAATGAATGGGATTACCACTACATACTTCATAAATGTGTAAAAATAATTCTGTAGTAGGTGCCAGTGGTTCATACTTGTAATCCTAGCTACTTAGGATTCGGAGAGCTATGAATCATGGTTCAAAACCACCCTAGGCAGGAAAGTCCATGAGACACTTATCTCCAATGAGCCAACAAAAAACTAGCAGTGGCTCAAGTGGTAGAGCACTAGCTTTGAGCTGAACAGTTGAGAGAAAGCGTCCAGGCACAGATTTCAAGCCCCACAACCGCCAAAAATAAAAATAAACAGGTAAAATAAATATTTTGACATAAATGTTAAAATATATATTCTAAAACTCTTTAAATCTTCACTAGGTACAATAGTTTACATAAATGTAGGGAAGTGTTTTCTGGTCTTAGTTGTCATTGAATCAATTGTGTAAATCACACATTTCTCACTCAATTCATAGTTATGTTTATATACTTATATGTCATAAGTATAATTAACAGATAAGTGAAGCCAGTGCTGTTTATGGAATCTATCTTGGCTTTCTAACATTAACCCTTCTACCCTAAAATTTATATGCCCTACAACCTTGCCAGAGGTTTCATTTACAATAAAGTTACTCATCTCATTGAAACAGAAAAGTATAAGCCATAATCATTGTTTGGAACAACTGTCACATTTTCATGCATTTCACTTAGTTTAAGAACCATGCCAGTAATAGCAAAATGTCTTCTGAGCTATTCAATCTCTTAAGTGATGAAAATCTTTAATTGTACGCCTATTTTTTTTTTTACTAACATCCTATTCCTTACGAAGATCTTTTTGTGAAAATCTGTGTTCCTGATTAGAGGATGGAACAAAGGCAATAATGAAAATAGCCAAGGAAAATATTTGAAATATTTTAAAAAGCAATAACAAACACTCTTGTTTTCACTGGTTTCAATGAAAATGTACATTAAAGTATCACGTTTTTGTTATCATTTAAACTTCAATTAGCAATGTAGAAGGGAACAGAAAACTTTGTTTGAAGACAGCTTTACTTTGAACAATTCAACATAAGCATCATGGATTTATTTTGTTTTTCTGTGTAGTTGCCAAAATAATAGAGAGCAATGCCCAAAGGCAGGAAAACACCTAAGCCAAAGCAATAAACTTTTGCCTATAAAATAATTGTGAGTGTCTGACTCTCAAAATCATGCTTGCAAAGAGGAAAAGTGTATTTGCTTTAGTGGGAACATTAAAAAATATTAAAATCCTTTATTAATATTTTGCATATCTTGACTAGGATTTCTCTTGTTGGAGAAGAGGAAAGGTATGAAAAAGATCGAGATTGTTTGACTATAGCAACACAAGTAGCCTTGGTTACTCGTAGTATCATTCTTTTTTACATTTAGAAGCATTATTTGTTGCTGGGTTATAAGCTGAAAACCTGTAAGTATTAATAAAGAGTCATTTTCTTTGAGAGGAAAGTTGCTGTGTAAACAAACCTAAAATATCAAAGACAGAATAGTGGAAACTATTTTCTAGCTATATCACAATCTGTAGGTGTAGATTTTGTTTCCCATTGTTCCAAGGGACCCATTTTTGTTATCTTCTTTTTCACCATCTAGTCATCTTATAACATCCTATACAATTCTGGGATTGTTGTATCTTTACTGGATTCTCTAACTTCTGTTGGAAAGTTAGGAAGGATAGAAAATTTTACTTTATTTTTTATTACTTTAGAAACTATAACTCAAAATGACATAAATTTCATTTCCATATTCTTACCTTAGCTTTCTACATAACTGTAGAACTTAGTGATCCCCAAATGTGAAAATAAAGATAGGGAGCTCTTTTTTAGATATTATTTAGACCTTCAAGACTTCATTAATGCAAGGCCTTTAGTAGTTTGTACATCATATATGTATACAAAGCTAGTAGTAACTTTTTCTTATTCTCAGAAACTAGGACATATGGTGTCCCTATAGTTGCATCAGTAAAAGGCTGTAGTTGACTTGGTTTACTCTATCAAATCTGTCAAATTTCGACAAGTTAAGTGGCTTGTATAATCCGTATTTATCATTTTAGTTCTAAAGGACAGAAATCTAAAAGAAGTCTCACTAGATAAAAATCGAGCCACCGACAGAGGTGAAATACTTTTTAGATGATTCTAGTGGAAACGGCATTTACTTCCTGTTCTGCTTTCCAGAAACTTCAGAATCTGGGTTGTTGTCTTTTGCTTTATCTTCTAATGTAGCATCTTTATATCTTTCTGAGGGTTCTTACCCTAATCATGTCCCTTTCCCAATACAGCTGGGACTTTTAAGTACCCATTTGAATATACTTCCCCCATCTGATAATTATTCAAATTTGCACTCCTTGGGTAATGAAAGGTGATTATTTTAGAAACTTGTATATATATATATATATATATATATATATATATATATATATATATATATATATATATATATATATATATATATATAGAGAGAGAGAGAGAGAGAGAGAGAGAGAGAGAGAGAGAGAGAGAGAGAGAGAGAGAGAGAGAGAGAGATACATATGTATGAAATGAAAATCTACATTTGAGGAATTCCACATTTGGGGATGATATTTTGGAAAGGTATTTCACTGCCTACCACAATAAGTGTGTAGCATTCTTTCTACTATAAAATGTTATCTTTTCATTAAATTTGAACAACATATTTCTTCTATGAAATATAACTAAAAAAATTTAGTCCCTGAAAGCAATTAATCTTGGTTAACGTATTCTCATGTACTAGAAGCCCTAAATCCCAGAGATCAGCTACTGAAGCAGTGCTGGCACTGGCACTTTTTATACATTCTGTTTAAAGTCTTCTGTTTTCAACATCATTTGACAGCTATTATTTTGGAATTATGGTTAATATTTTTTGACAGCGATTTTTAAAGTCTATACCACCCAATACTGGTTCTCTTTTTCTAACTTTTTGTGTCATCTATTTCTGAAACACAGTTATTTGAATTACATAAACTGTTTATTGAAGTTGAATCAGTGTAGAGAGGAAAAGAAGAAAAAAGATGTCTCTATGTGTATGTCACGTTAAAAATGTACCTAACAGCTATTTATCTTTTCTTTTATTTTTCATTATGTTTAGTTTCTGATAAAATTTAGCCTCTCAACTTACAAAATGTTAATGCAGTCTTATTTCATGCCTGCTAAAAGCAAACAACAAATTACTATTTATTTAAAAATTATTTTTAATTTTTTTTTAAAAATTACTATTTATTAAAAAAAACTATTTTAAAAAATTAGCCAAGGCAAATGGCTTATTAAATATTTAGAGTCATGATCCCACACTATGGTGGAAGCCAGACAGGGAAAAAATCATATTTTTATTCTTCTTTGAGCTACTCTGATTTACTTCACCTATTTCTGAAAGAATGAAATTCTGGCTTTGAAGCCTTTTGCTTGATATCTACAATGTGCTATTCTTACTTTATTAATAGGAGAATTTGGAGAAAGGATGAGAATTCACAGTAGAAAAAGAAGAGGAAATGAGCAGGAGAAATCTAAATATTTTGTTCTTCTTCATCTCAATGACAAGGTCTGGATAATGATTATGGATATTAGATACAGTGGTCTATAGTGATTAAACACATGTATAGAAAAAGCTAAACCCACAAGTGATCACATGGAGAATGCTTATTTATAAAAAAAGAACCAGATGCCCCTCAGTAGATGGATGGATCAAGAAAATGTGGTATATATACACAATGGAGTTCTATGCCTCCATCAGAAAGAATGACATTGCCTCATTTGTTAGGAAATTGAAAGTCTTGGAAAAAATTATATTAAGTTAAGTAAGCCAAGCCCAAAGAAACATAGGTCCCATGGTTCCCCTTATTTGCAATATCTAGTATATGTATGAGTCAAGCAGAAAAGGTCAGATAATGTGATGTTAGGAAAATGAACCCTAAGATATGTATTTAAATGTTTTTTTCTTGCATGCATTTGTTTCTAATGCATTTATAAGATTATTTCTTAGTTGCTTTTATGTCCCTCCCCCACAGTATAACCCCTGCTTTCACTGTATTTGATGTCGGTATAATTTGTGGAGGGAAGGGGAAAAACAAGTCGTTTAAATAAGGATACAGGTGGACCCGTTGCAACAATGAGAAGTACACGTTGTCATGTCGAAAATGAACTTTACAACTTTGGTGGGGGGGGGAGGATTGGGATGGGGGGCGGGAAGAGGCTGGGAAGGGATGGGAAGGGGAAACAAAGGAGGAGGCTACAATGCTTGATAAGAAACGTACTCATTATCTTGCCAATGTAATTGTTAGCCCTCTGTACAGTATTTTCACAATAAAAAATGAAAAAAATGAATAGCATCAAACAGGAAATGTTATCTATTTGTTTAGTTCTTGTTTAGTGTTTGTTAAATTCTGGTGTGCTATAGTCAACTATCAAAGGATATGCAAGAATGGTAAGAAACTAACATCTTAATATCATAGTCTAATATTAGCCTAGTTCTGCCTATTTTCTGTGTGTGTGTGTGTGTGTGTGTGTGTGTGTGTGTGTGTGTGTGTGTGTGTGTGTGTGTGTGTGTGTGGCTGTATTTGAGTTTTGCCTCTATTTCACATGCTATATTCTTCCAGTATAGAAATTGAAAAAAGACTCCCTCTAGAAATATGCTATTTTTATGGCTAAGGGAAAACAAGTCAGCTGCTAGACACAAACAATGGGCTAGAAATCTTCCCCTAGAAATACCCTTTGACCACTTGTGGTTTATTTTTGTAAGCTGAAGTAAGTCACATACCCATCTTGACATTGCAGAGTAGAGGTAAATCTCACCTACAGGAAGCTGATGCAGGACAGAGAAATATGCCAAGAAATACAACACTTGAGATAAAGAGGAAAAAGAATAGAACTATAATACAATCAATCATACTTGCCATCACATGTCTTTGCAGGAAGGGAGCTATTATATACCTTTGTTTCTAAAACTACTGAGACCTTCAAATCATGAGTTTATGCTTGTAGGTTACAGGAATTAGAGAACATTTTGATACTGAGACAGCATAAAATCTCAAAGAAAGCTGGATTAATCATTTCAATACTACATTTTGTTCTACTAGGAGAAGAAATCATTTTATAGTCAATACTTTATACTTTCTTAACTAGTATATTTTTTCCAGAAATGGATTTTGTTAACATATGTGACTATCCACCAGAATAAATGCCTTCATTTATCTGCATCTTGTGCAGATAGCATAGTCAATTAGATGTATGTGGGAGTTCATCAGTAGCTCTTTTTAAAAATGCAAAAAATGTGGATGGGAGCCAATATACATATTTTTCCACCATCACCTTCCACATCCTCCTTCTTCCTTCGTAGGAAACACACCCAATCAATAAAGAGTCTTAGATATTTAGCGCTTGACCTTGAAAGTGGAAGCAGAATGTTATGGATGTCAGAGATGACTGTTAATGGTGCTTTACGTAATAATGTCACATGTAACAGCCCTATGAGTCCTGCAGGTCTTAACACTGTACTTCATTAGTGATGTGATAGGAATTCCAGCCATACTGAACTTAGTATTGTTTTCCACTTCTTTTCTACGACCTGGCCAAAGTTATAATACATAGTAATGGAATGAAAAAGTAATGCCATCTTAAAAGTCATTTAGGGCTCTGGGAATAAGGCTTTATGGTACAGTTATTGCCTAGCATGCATGAAGCCCTGGGATCCATTGCTTAGTACCAAATACACAGAAAAAGAAACATGAGAAGTGGTACTTTGGCTCAAGTGGTAGATTGCTAGCCTTGAGAAAAAAAAAACTCACAAGAACAGTTCACTGGCCCTGAGTTTGAGCTCCAGTACTGTCAAAAATCATTTAGTTAGTAAATACAAAATAAACCATACATGGAATATATAATTGCTCCTTCCATTCTGATACCTGACAATAGTCCTTAATTCATATACTTTACCTATATTAGAAAACTGTGTTGAACAAAAAAAGTTTTGTTAATAGGTCACGGCAAGTAATGACAGGAATATGTTTAGCTATCAGGTTTTAAATATCAGGTGAAGATTTATCCTGGAAATTCAAAGATTCCAGGCTTTTGAGTGTTCAATGCTAATCATAATGAGAAGAGTAGTTTAAGTGAGATTTTGGAAATCTTTTTGTCAGGGATGGCACCAAAAAGGCAGAGGCTAATTAATAGTTTTGACAAAAGAGAAGGAATAACTCCAGATGGAAGGAATAAATAATAATAATAACTATGTTATACCCAAAACAGTTCTAAGGGACCATTTTTGGTTATTGAAGAACTAGATATCAAATAGGCTTATTCCTCATTGTCTTTGGCATTCTAAATCTGTTTGGCTAGTTCTTAATTCCTGTGGGGAAAGTTTTATTTCCTTCTTTCATACCTGATCTCCTTTCCTTTCTAAAAATCTCAGTCTTTCTCTATTTCCCTATGAACAATTTCTGCTGCTAACTCAGGATACACAGACAGCAGAGTATGCTAATGTGAGAGTCCCATACCTCGTGAGTCATTAATGTAACAACATGGAAAAGGAGGACATATTTATTGCTAATTCAATTTTTCTGAAAAGCTACAATGTCATCATTTGATTCTGCCACGCCTACTCCAGTGGAGTCTGCTTAGCATGGAACATCTGCTATTAAGTCTGAGAATGGAGCTTCAAAGAGGCCTACCTCCTGGAAAGTCTGGCAAGCCCCTGGAAAAGATGTGTTCCTGTTCCTGTTTCTCTTTTCTTCGCTGCATAGGAGTGCCTATTATTCTTTTACTTTTCCTGCTGCTTGTTCTACTTACTCATGCTAAACATTCTCTTATTCAGGGCTCTTTCTTGGAATTGATGACATCTCCAACATCCAATGAGTGTCCTGAGAATGACTAATCCACCAGATTTAAGTGCTACCCTGAAAGCCCCTCTTATGGAGGATATTAGACAAGTCATAAGTGAAAATAAAAGCATTAGGAGTTTTATGACTTCACTTCTGCAGAAGGAATTGTTTGTAAGAGATTTACAAGAAGCTGTAGGCACCGCTAAAGCAGAAAGAGTGTATGGCTATTGGAGACTTCCCTTTAATCCTGAAGCATCTACAATAGATATCGTGTAGATAAGAAAGATGTAGAGGGATATTTAGACCAAAAACTAAATAAGATTCCTAAAAGATTGGTGGTTGGAAGATGGCAGTGGCTTATTAGGGGACGCTGGTGGGATCGTCCCTTATCAAGAGGGCCTCAAAGACTTCCCCAAGATCCATAGCCTTTTACAGGTGTGTATATTAAGGATGGCAAACGTTGGGTAAATTACTTAGGAGAAAGAACTTCCTATTACTCTCTTCCATTTACTGAGAGACTTGCTAGATCTAGGCCTTCTTGGTGCTTACTATCAAAAAAGAACAAGGAAGATCTTATGAGACAGTTAAGGCCTCTATGGAGAAGAGTAAACGATTATGTGAAAGGGTTACAGAGAATACACTCTGAGCCTGAATTTGATGTATGGCCAGATTTAGCTAATATACTGAATGTCATGATTTTTGGCCGCAAATTGGGGACCCTCTAAAGAATGGCAAAGAAGAACAATTGCTTAGAAAAGATTTGAAATGCATAAAGTAACAATAAAATACTAGAGTTTATGTCTTTCCGTCTAGCACCTAGCCCATATGCTCTGGTGAATGGTTAATAGGTATAAGCATCTCAAAACCAATTATACTTTGCTATTCTTATGGGGTTGATGAGGTAAAGCCTGAAACAAGTGCCTATCATCATAGCTCATCATCCAAGAACAAGATCAGTAGAACCAGCTGGTGACCACCCAAAACCTTGCAACAAGATTGTGAAACCTTTTGCCCTTTCTCATGGAGACTTTTTTATATAAAAGCTTGTCTTCCTCTGCAATAACTTGCACTCGGCATTCACTCCTCTTGTGTGTGAGTTGTCTGTTTGCCATCTCCCTACCTGTTCCAGTTACTCCCACTAGGTGTCCTCTGCTGTCCCGACAGAGCCGGTCCGCGGCAGATTCAAATTTCCATTCTTTGTCTACATAGTGTCATTACCTACACATAAATGCAAATATGAGCTGGGTGCTGGTGGCTCATGCCTGCAATCCTAGCTACTCAGAAGGTTGAGACCAGAGGATTGTGGTTCAAAGCCAGCCTGGTCAGGAAATTCCATGAGACACTTATCTTCCACCAGAAACCTGGAATTGGTGCTATACCTAAAGTGGTAGATTGCTCAACTGGTGCTGAAGAGCTCAGGGACAGCACCTAGGATCAGAGTTCAAGCCCGATGGCCAACAAAAAAAATGCAAATATGATTTTAAGTTTCCCCAAAAGGAACTATGAAGTCAATGGTTATCTTCCCAATCAGAAAAAATTCCAAAATGATTCAGTGCACCTACTTTTGCTGAGTAATTTAAGTTATGGGTTCTTTGCTGGACATATTCTCTTCTTTTAAAAATTGTCAAATATTAGTTTTATAGTAAACTGCATCTAGTATTTCTTGGTTCAAAACAGAAATCTTGATACAGTTAATGTCACTTGGCTTTCTTATTATCTCAGTTCAAAGCCAACCCATGAAGGGAGTCTGTCAAATTCTTATCTGTAATTAAACACCAAAAAACCAGAAGTGGAGTTTTGGCTCAAGCAGTAGAGTACTAGATTTGGGGGCAGTTGGACTTGGAAGACAATTGTTCAGGGGCAGGGTCCAGCCTCTGAGTTCAAGCCCCAGAACCAGCACCAACTAAACAAACAAACAAGCAAAAAAAAACCCCACATATTACTTTGGGACCATCGTTAAAGCACTGGTTTGAGAAGAGGCTCCTTTTGTTGATCATACTCAGTGTATCCTGCTTTTTTGGAATCTGTATTCTTATGGATAACTCTAGACCAGTCAAAAGGAATTGATAACTGACTCGCAATAAGAAAATCATCTCAGGAGTGAAATATCCTTCCATAAGACACTTTAAAACCCACATGTCTTTGTTTCTTTGCAGTAGAACACTTTTCAAAGTTATTTTTTTTCTATGCTGGCCTTCAAATGGCATATTGTTTCCTTTTGTAATACTCTCAACTACAAGTTTAGAGACAAGTTTTATTTTATTTTATTTTTTATTAAGTGAAGTAAGCCAGGCCCAAAGAAGCATAGGTTCCATGGTTTCCCTTATTTGCAATATCTAGTATATGTCTGAGTCAAGCAGAAAAGGTCAGATAATGTGATGTTAGGAAAATGAACCCTTAAATATGTATTTTAATGTTTTCGTTTCTTTCATGCATATGTTTCTAACGCATTTATAAGATTATTTCTTTGTTGCTTTGTATGTTCCTCCCCCACAGTGTAACCCCCGCTTTCACTATATTTGATGTCAGTATAACATGTGGAGGAGATGGGGGCAAACAAGTCGTTTAAGGATTCAGGTGGACCTGTTGCAACAATGAGAAGTACAAAATGTCATGTCAAAACCAGCTTTACAATGTCGGTGGGGGGGGGGGTATAATTGGGTGGGGGGAGGGGGGAGGCTGGGAAGGGAGGTGAAGGGTAAACAAAGGAGGAGGCTGCAATGCTTGGTAAGAAATGTATGCATTATCCTGCCCATGTAATTGTAGCCCCTCTGTACAGTATGTTCTCAAATAAAATAAAATAATATTAAAAAAAAAAGAAATGTACTAATTTCCTTGCTCAGGTAATTGTAACCCCTCTGTACAGTATTTTCAAAATAAAAACTTATTTAAGAAAAAAAAAAGAGACAAGTTTTATATGAGTAAAGAACACACTCAAGTAAGCCCAGGACAGAGTTTCCTTCAAGCCTTGCATTCTTTTCTTAACTTGAACTTTGTAATTCCTCTATATTCAATTCCTCTCTTGGGATCAATTTCCACTTCCAGTAAAAGTACCTTCCACTTACATTCAGTAACTATCTATTGTGCTGATCCAGGTAAAATGAATGTTTTCTGGCTTCATTGAAATAGCACAAAGACATCGTTGGACATGAGGTAACACGTGTTTCAAAGGCAAAATAGTAAAGACAAAATATGGAATTTAAATGGCTTATAAAAACATTATCAATGTACATATGGCCATATAAGATGATGTTAAGTGAAATGAATCCCAAGATAGGGACACATCTTGTTGTTTCTTTCTTGCTATTGTTTTTTTAATGTATCTAAAATGTACTATGTGATTTTTTTGTTTCTCTTCTATGTTCTTCCCCCACATTATAACCCATTTTCACTTGATATGATTTCAATGACCTGCATCTTGCATATACATTTTTCTAATGTGAGGAGGGGAAGGAAATAACAAAATGCTGAAAGAGAATACAATATGACACATTGTAACAATGAGATGAAAAAGACACTATGAAGAAAATGAACTTTACAACTTGGGGAGGAAAGGGGGAAATGGGGAGATGAGGAGGGAAGGGATGGCAGGGGAAAACAGAGGAGGAGGTAACAATGCTAGATTGATTGGAAATGTACTCATTACCTGTAACTCTAACACTCTGTACATTATTTTTACAATAAGAAACATGAAAAAACATTATCCAGGAGTACATTAAATTCAAATTTCATAAGTTCTCTGTAAATTAAGGCTAATTTTAACTGGGAAGAAGTTTCAAAGAAACTTGTGTGTGTGTGTGTGTGTGTGTGTGTGTGTGTGTGTGTGTGTGTGTGTGTGTGTGTGTTGTGCAGTATTTCCCAAGTGTAGATAAGTTAACAGTAGAAGAAACAATAGGAATAATAGGAGAAAAAAGTTCTGTGTTTAAGTATAATTGTTCAATATACTATAGAAGACTCTGCAAATAAGACAACTTTGAAACAATAAAGCCAAGTCCAGTATATAGATCTATGGGAGTAATATAGAGAAAACATTACTACCAAGTGGAACATGAAGGATGAGGCCACTCTCTTTCTTCTAATACATCTAAATCATGGTAGCTAGTCACGCAAATTTGTCAAAAGTAGAATGGAAGAATAATTCTGGTTCCAAAGCAAGTCAGAAATAAGAGCATGAAATTAACTGGAAAAAAGGTCAAGTTGAGAGAGCAGTAATTACACTAGCAATGAACTGGTGGCTCAGATCACATTTCTTTTTCTTTCTTTTTCTAATCTTTCTTTTTTTATGGTTGTGGGGCTTGAACTCTGGGCCTTGGCGATATCCCACCATTCTTCAGCTCAAGGCTAGCACTCTACCACTTGAGCCACAGATCCACTTCCAGTTTTCTGGTGGTTAATTGTAGATAAGTGCCTCAGAAACTTTCCTACTTGTGCTGGATTTGAACTGCAATCCTCAGATCTCAGCCTCCTGAGTAGCTAGGATTATAGGAGTGAGCCACTGGAAGCCGGCTTAAGATCACATTTCTAACAGTGTACACTCAGTATATGTAATGTGTATGTTCATCTATCTTTATATGAATTTTTGAGTTGAAAATCTGTGCTACAGCTTAGACTTTACACTCACAAAAATGCTTGTAGTTTAAAAGTTGATATTACTGGAAAGATAAAACCTAAGAATGTAAAGGAGTCTGGGAAGCTCAATTTGCATCCATCCTGGGCAGAACAGTCTTTGCGACACTTACTATAATTAAAAAGCTGCTTTGGAAAAATGGCTCAAGTAATGGAATACCAGTTATGAGCAAGATTTCTGAATAAGAGCTTGATGTTTTGGCATACATTCATACAAGTATGCACATACACACAGAGGCATTTGTATGTGCAAACACACATATGACACAATTCTCAGAATGTGTAGAAAAGTTAGAAAATATGTACTGAGACTAGAATTAAGTGATAAATTTTAATATTAGAAAGTCCTCAAGTGAATTTTTTCAAAAAAGTTTGAGACTATTACATAGGTAGGGACCACAGATAGTAAGAGAATCAAGTAATTATTATTAAAAGGATCGGATCCATGGAGGAATGAATCAGAGATCCCAGAAGGTGCATCTGAAAATGATTATATCCTGTGTTAGAAGATCTTCGAAAATAGTGTATAAACACTCTGAGCAGTCAGTCTAGTGGATAATATCATTGGAGAAGTTCAGAATTGCTAGTCTGTGTCTGATCTCAAGAATAACACTGGGGGGAAAATGAGGCAGCAAAGTTTATTGTAGTGTTCTTTGCACAATTGGGACGGCATCACAGCAGAAATGTAATATTTTTTCACAATAGTGATAAGCAAGTCATGATGTGAATTTAGGAATTTTTAAGGTGCACTTTACAAGTTGGAAACTGTTGTGCTAGGATGACTTTACGGCATAAAAACTTGGGATTGATTGTCATAGAAATAATAGCTTACTCTAATGAACAAATGTATACTCTTCAGGAATTAATTATTGTAGATACTTCATATGTTTATCTTCTACCAGAATGTGGCTATTTTTGTTGATTTTTAAATATGTTACGTCCCATTGGAAATTGCATCTATTGCAGAATTAAATAAAAGGCAAACAGATACTATTTAAATGTCTCTGATATGGCCTGTTCAGAATTTGAAAATGAGTATTTAGTAGTCGTAGGAATTTTGAAGAACACATATGTTCTGTCCTCTTA
Source organism: Dipodomys merriami (assembly GCF_024711535.1). Classification (NCBI taxonomy): domain Eukaryota; kingdom Metazoa; phylum Chordata; class Mammalia; order Rodentia; family Heteromyidae; genus Dipodomys; species Dipodomys merriami. The sequence continues at coordinate 740,392 of NW_027202926.1, read as the reverse complement.
ACAATTATTCAGTTTTAAAAGTTAGTACTTTCCATAGAATAGTACTGTTTTCTGTTTTAGTATGAAACATTACTGAAATAATGTTTTTTCAAAATAATGGCAAGTATATTCTGAAAATATTGTATAGTTTTATAACATTCAAGTGGATGAACCTCTGATAAAGAAAGGGGTAATTGAATAATATTTACTATTCCTATACAGTGAAATTATATTTTATGTAGCTTATATTTTAATTAAATTTTATTGTCAAGGGGATATATAGAAGGGGTTGCAGTAATTGTAAGGTAGTGACTACATAACATGAACTTTTTACCCACTCCCTCATTTTTCTCACTGTTTTCCTTCACCCCAATATCCCTTACAAGTTGTAATGTTAATTGCCAACATTTTGTTTTGTGAGTATTGCTATTGCATTGGTTTGCCGTTTGTCCTTTGTCTTGCCATTTTGTTGTTCCTCTTCCCTTGCCAAATTAAGATAAATGTATATAAAATGACACATGATAGTGAAAACAAATACAGCAGGGAACAATCCATAGGAGAAAACACAAAAGAAAAAAGAAATCACATAGTACATTAAAAACAACAACCACAAAGAAAAACCTGTTTCCATATGTAAGAGTTCATTTTGCACAGCATCATCTTACACATAGCTATTGAACCCTTGTGCTCATCTGCTAGAACAATCCTAGATATTTCCTACTTATTACAAATGAAGTAAACCATGGAATCTATTTCTTTTTGTCCTGTGTATTTTACTTAGTAGGATTTTTCCAAGTCTTTCCATTTCCTTATGAAATGGAAGCATATAATTCCACCGGGTATATATATATATATATATATATATATATATATATATATATATATATATATATATATATATATATATATATATATATATATAACACGTTTTGTCAATTCGTTCATCTACTGAGTGGCACATTGGTTTAAAACATGATTTCATGTAAGTATCACGTAGGGCCATTCAAAAATGACAGATGCCACTTCCCCAGACATTCTAAAATCATTATTTCTATGTAAGATAGGATTTCATGGTGGTACAAGTGTTGAGATATGTGGATCAGTCTAATGCATATCTTGCACTGAATTAGGCAGGAAGATATCCAAGATCATATAGGATAAAAATGGTAGTGACAAAATATTCCCTTGAGAAAGGCATAGAAGGTTGCCAGAAGTATGGAGCAGTTCAGATATTTTTCAAGGATTTAGAAATGCAAGTGCAAGTATGTCTCTTTAAATAAAAATTATGTAAGTGGAAGGGAAAAAGAAGAGAAAGAGAAGAAATAACTGACAGCACACCATTGTCCCAAGTATAAAAGGACATAATCTATAACTTCCAAGTTAAAAAGAGACCAATATAATACGTCCCACTTAATTTAGGTACTTGCAAAATGTTTACTTGGCTTTTTCCTAGTTTAATGCTCCAAAATAAATGAAGACTTACTTCAACCTGAACACTAACTCTGATGAGCCCTCTTTTTCTCACTTTGCACTTGGAAAATAATCCCTAAGTTGATTATGTTGTGGCTGATTAGAGTCAGACTAAGGCGCTTCTGCTTGTACAATTATCCCAGAATAGTTTAAAGCAGTTTCCCCTGAAGATATCCAATTACATTGTCTGAAGCTATACTTTGAACACACCCTCACACTTAAGCACATAATTTCAAATTACACTTCAACATTTCCTTGGCACATTCTACTTTGTGCCTCTGTCTTTTTGCAAATTCCTTTTCAGTTCATAGTTGCTCTATTTCCATTTCATCTGTAAAAACTGCTAAGAACATTGTTCAACTACCACTTCTTGTTTGCACACTCCCAGTCTATGTATGAAGGTACTTTGTCCATGTTAAGCAATAGGGTAGTACTGCCTCTCTGAGAAGAAAAGTTCCACAATATAAACCTATGCCCACATTAGAGGATGTAGAATTTAAAGCATTTTGAGACAAACAGTGATATTAGAATTGAAAGGCTCCTTAGGGACATTTTCTTGGAGTTCATTAGTTTACCCAGGAGAAATATAAATATCCACAAAATCTGGAGCTAATTAGTAAGTATCCGAATTAACACTAGATCTTAGATGTTGTGTTATAACAAGTCACCATTGTATTGTTGTTACATCAGAATCCTTCCCTACTTGCAAATGGGTATAAGAAAATGAAAGAAAGGCATTAAAGCAAAATGTCTTATCTCTTCAGGCATTTAATCCTAGTGGTGAGGGTAATGTCTCAACTCTTCCATTCAATAAAAGGTTGAAGTTTATAAGAGTACTTCCTACATATAAGAGTTTGTGGCTGGTTGATTGATTTATTTCAGTATGGAGATACCCTAAGAAGTACTAGAGTTAGAGTATATGGCAGTTATGATGTGTCAATGGCTATTGAGACATTTTCTATTCTAAAGAAGAATCAATTCCAGGAGTCTCAGTCACATCAGTAAAGCTGTATGTTCAACCTAATACTTGGTGTTACTTTTCCTACATTTATAATGAGTAGGCTGATAAAATATCAAAACATATCTAAAGATATTTCATTAAAATCCCAAACTGTTGTGGATACATGGGTCACTCATTCGAACTGTAGGACAAATCAGGCTTGTCTGTGCAGTAGTTCAATCTCTAACCTGCTGGCTAAACAAAGTCTTCAAAAATATTCACAGAATACCTCTAAGTAAAGTTCATGAGAGTTATATCTGTATAATTTTGCTAAGGTCAAGATAAAAGCATTTGCTCCCAGCATTTAAATCAACAGGATCTGTTGAATTCATGGATCCAGAATTTTATGGCTTCACATTCATACCTAAAAATTTTATCAATATGACTTTTACCAATACACTGTTCTTATTAAACTTGTCTATATCCTTTTACTTTTCTTTCTCTTTTCTTTTTTTTTGTGGGGGGGTCCAGTTGTGGTGCCTGAACACTGGGCCTGGGCGCTATCCCTCAGCTCTTCAGCTCAAGGCTAGCACTCTACCACTTCAGCCACAGCGCCACTTCCATCTTTTTTTTTCCTGCTTATGTGGTGCTGAGGAATCGAAACCAGGACCTCAGGCATGCAAGGCAAGCGTTCTACTATTGAGCCACCTTCCCAGCCCGTCCTTTTACTTTTCAATTCCAAATAGCATATTTCCTTCAATATATTCCTGAAAATTCTTTCCTTCCTTTACTTCGGAAAATCTGTGTTTATTACTTTTTTGGTTCCTTGTTTTTTCTCTTTCTTCCAATCTTGTCCACACTGGTGCAAATATTGCTCACACTTGTGTGAGAACTTTTCTTTTCCTCTTCCCTTCAATAATACCCTCCCAATTATATTATCCTCTTTCACATCTATGGTCGTGGATATTTTGATGATGTCTAAACAGACCTATCTTTGCATCTGTTTTATATGAACTTTAGAACTATCAGAGTTTTATCTCCTAACTCCATCATTTCCACCTGAGGTCCTTATTACTAAGAATATCACTAACACAGTTGCCAGCCAGACCTGTGGAAGCACCTTAGATGTCTTCTTACTCTTCTTCTCCCTCCAATTAGATCAGATGAATGATCAAGATTTTCTCAGGTTCTGTCACAAATATGATTTCTATGTACTCCTTTTTATGCCCCTGACACCAGGCTGTTTCATTTACCTATCACCGTTACCTAGTCCTAAATCAACCATCTAAAAAGTATGTTTTTTCCCCATAGACTTTTCATATTGGTCCTCTCCATCACCAAATTACTATCTTTGTAAGCACACAGAGTGAAGACCTCAGACAAAAATTCTGCTATCATTCTTTACTTACTACATTGACTGTTGGCCTTACATTTCTCATCTGTAAAAGGATGTAATCTACCAGAAATAATGAAGAATATATTTGTGGACTTCTAGAGCAAGAAAATAGAAAAGTGAAGAGACCTTACGTTTTCCAATTTACCTTAAAAATAAGGAAAAAGTCAAATTCAATTTGTTGTTATGAAGGCACAAATTGTTTCATGCAGAGTTAAAAATAAATTTTACCTCCTTGCTCTAAGGCTTAAGTCCTTTTAAGGTAACTACAGATATGTAAGTAGTATTTTGTAAATTGTGTCATGTGTTTACAGCTGTATTGAAGAACATACTCTTAATATATCATTGGAAAACATTGGTATTGAATAGTATGTATATGAGAATATTATTTGAACTAATAAGACTAAGTTGAAAAGTACATCTTATTCCATCAAAATGTGGAAATTAATGATTTTATTTATAAGAAAACAATACCACCAAGAATAGTGGTATACATGAAAGAGACTGTAGGAATTACATTAGGGTTTTTACTGTCTCTACCTGTTTATGTGATTACGTTTCTTAATATTGAAACTCTCGTCTTGTTACTCTTATTGTATGTAATCCAAGGCTGTTGATTATTATGTATTCAATGTGGGAAATCTAGCTTCAAAATTGTTTAAAGTTTTTCTTTTCCTTTTCAATCACAGCATGGTCATTATCAGTGTACACTGTGGTTTTCATCACCATCATCAAAATTAATATTAGCATCATAATTGCTAACTATTGAAAGTCTGATATGTATCTATGATTTTGCAATTATTTTTCTGTTGATTAATAATTTTAATGTTACTGCTGTGCATACATCCATATTAATATTTTGAACAAATAAAGTAACAAAAAACTAAGCCATAACAGTTAACTTGACTATGTGCTTATAACAAATTATGGAATAGATTTTTGAAGTATTGCAAATTCTTAACCAGTATGAATTCACTTCCTCTCTCCCCACCACTAGACACAAATATTTAAGAGTTTGAACAGAATCATTTCAAGTAATATGCTAGAAATGTTACTACAATGTCATGTGTATATCTAAAATTCCTTTGAAAGTAATAAACTCTACTTTCTATTGAAAGTTAGTCATTTTATTCTAGGAAACTTTTGGAAAAATAGGCTGTATATCTTTGAAATGAAAAAAAGGTAAAGAAAAATAGTAGCATAAAGTTCTAGAAGGTGTATGTCTTCAGAAATATGTGTGTGTGTGTGTGTATAGAAAGACACACATTTTTAGGGATTATTTGTCATCAGAAATATATACATCTATCTAAATTCATGTGTAGAACTATGTACATTATAATGAAACAAACATCTTAAACCATGTTTAAAATTTAAAAAATACATCAAATCAAGTGCCAGTGCCTCACGCCTATAAATGGAGCTATTCTAGTTAATGAGATCTTAGATTTGTTTTTGAAACTAGCCCAGACAGAAAATTACTTATTAGATTATTATCTCCAATTAACCACTATAAACAGGAATTAGTTCTGTGCCTCAAGTTGTAGAGTGCTGGTATTGAGCATAAAAAGGCTTAGGGACAATGCACAGGCCTTGTAAACAACAACAACAGCAGCAGCAACAAAATATATTACAGTAATTTCACAAAAGCATCTTTTAACTGCTGTGAAAATTTCTCAGAAACCTGAATACATTCCCCTGGAAAATATTAAGTAAAAGTATAGAATATTTATATCTATGTTAAATACATGACTATTTAGATTGTTTAAGATATTAGGTAATGATTAGGAATTAAGAATAATGATAACATATTGACACTGGTCTTTTATTCCATTTTATGATAGTAATAAAATAATATTTGCTATGATAATGTAAAAATTACTCTTGTTTGCTATTTGAATTATAATAAGTGTTAAACATTTTTAAATGATTTCCACAGGAAAGAATCATTTTTAATAGTATCAATTCTTTTGTAATTTCAGAGCAATTAAGAAATTTATTCCAAGGCTGGTTACTCTAAGACTGTGTTTGTTTTCTTGTTCTAGTTTTAATCTGTTGGTAGAAATTAAAATTCCAAAAATTCAGTGGATGTTGGCATTCAGGAACATCTTCATAGATACTAATATTGGAGTCCCTTAAATGGAATTGCTTTATTTCATTTGTTATTTTCACAAATAAATCAAGATAATAGTGTATTTTTTTCTTTTCATTGCTATTGGCTCTTATCTTGAGAATACTTTTTTTTTCCTAGCAAAGTAGAGAAAAGCAATTGAATTGAGCAAGTAACATATGGCTTTCATAAAACGCAGGTGCACAGATTTGAGTCTTCTGTCATTTGCTTAAAGTTTCTTCCAGAAAATGTTATCAATTACTTATAAGTGATGCATAATTCCTAGGTATTCCAGTTATCGCATACACTTTTTGATTGAGTTATCTCTGTAAAAATAAAATAAAAAGACCAAAAAACTCAAAATAAACAGAAATCAAATCTTTGTTCTAAAAGCTGTAGTTTAGAAATAGTTTTTAGCCAACACGGAAAACATCTTTTTAGGTATTCTGCAATTTGTGTGAAGTATTTTTAACAATAGTTTTTTTTTTGCTGACATATATTTCACATGCCATATATTATTTCCTTCTATAGTATACATTTTAGTGCTTTGGAAGTGAATTGTACAATGATAGATTTTCCAAGCCTAATTTTCACTTGCATTTCTTCAAAAAGAAATGCTGTAAATTTTAGAATAGACATTAAAATAGATGTAAAATTCACTTACAAGAATTTGTCCAGCATACATCCTCTATAATGTGTCAATTCAAAATTCGTTTTGGGGGATGATTTCCAAGGTCTCACACAGACTATTCAAGTGCACTGTCAATGAACTACATTCTATGTCCAAACAAGTTTTTTTTTTTAATTCTCATTAATACATATATAGAAGTGTAATGGCTGAATCATATACAATTCTCTTTGACCTTTTGAAGACTTGAAAACTTGCTTGATAAAATGATTGCAGTATTATACAAATCAATCTACTATGTGGAGTATATCAATTTCTCCACAAATGCATTACTATATTTTGTGTCATCTTTTTATATTCTGGTCATACTAGTGAGTTTTCATTTTATTTTTTCTTAGAAACTAAAAAGGAGCTTATTTCATATGCTCCTCCTATTGACTATTAATTTACATATGTTCTTTGAATAAATATCCTGTTCTGGAAAAAATTATATAGAATTAGAAGATATAAAAGTACGTAAGACTCAAGATCATTGTAGCATTAACATTGCAGCATTAACAAATATGTGCCCTCTATCTGTTGGATATATTTTCACTTCTTTCATAGAATTATAAAAGGTTATCAGTTTATATTAACCAGTATATTCTTCTTTTCTTTAGCCACTAATGCTTTCCATGTCATATTTTTGGAAACCTTTACTGATCCAATTTCATGAATTTTTACCTTTACGTTTTATAGGTTTTTATATCTCACATTTACATTGATAAACATTTTTTATTTTAAAATTTTGTATAAGGTTTGAGGAAGTAGTCTAAGCTCATTCTTTAAATCTAAAGAGGCAATAGTGCCAATACACCCATTTAAGATTCTATTTTTATTGCATAAAGTCATGACATCCTCTTCAAAATCTGTTGATCATAAAACTAGGAATTTATTTTTGATAAATCTGTTATATTCTTCTATGTGTCTGTTCTTTCACTACTAAACATGGTAATATGGTTCAAATCTAGTATGAGGGCTCAAGCTACACCATTTTACAAAATTGTTCTGACTGATCTGTATTCCTTGAATTTACATACAAGTTTATTGAGCAGGTGGACCAATATTCTACAGAATTATCTAGATGTTTGATAGTCACTCTTATTTTGCACTTGTGAAAGCACACTATTCCAGATATTACATATAGTAAAATGTCTGAAGAGAATGCTTGAAACAACTAAAACTAATTTAGGAATGAGTTAAAATTTAGATAACACTATAGCACAATAAACCTGAATGATAATGACTTGAGCTGTACTACAGAGGAGAGTGAGAGGGGATAGAATAGAATGATGGGCCACATACAAGCTGTAGGTCATTTGTTTTGTGTATGTCATTTGTTTTATGCTTCAAAAAACAGAAATTCTTCAGAGAAGAGAAGGAGGAAAATAATTAAAGTGTCCTGAATCAAGTTTCTTTTTAATCCACCTAATAGTGTGGACTGGGATTCAGAGAAGATGGGAAAAAATAAAATAAAAAATAAAGCATTGTATAGACCTGTTACAATGTAAAGAAATTGTAATAAGAATATGATAATTAATTACCAAAGAAATAAGAGAAAGAATAGGTAAACTCTAAAGGCAAAATGAATGAAGAGAGAAAAGAAGCAAAGTAAAACCTTTATCAAAAAACGCAAGAGTTTGGAAGTGGAAATATTCTAAATAACAATAAAATAACAATAAAATTTGCTAACATGGATAGAATATGGATCACATTGTAGCAAATATAAATTTGAAAAAACATACTAGTAATGAAAATTTAAAAGTCATAATTTAAAGCACTATTTACATTACAACTGCACAGTATAGTTCAGTGGTAAAAACTTGGTCTAGCATATGTGAAACAATGCTGTGATATCCCAAGCATTACAAAGTACACACAAAACATACACACACAAAAACCACATAAACACACATAGCACATACACACATTTGGATTATTATTATCATATTAAAAAAAGAATTTACCACAAATGGTAACAGTAATTTAATATAGGAAATCATAATATAGCTTGTACTATTTAAAAGCTTAGTAGAAATAAAATAGTCACAAATACTTGGATTCTTATATATTAAGCTAATTGAAAAATAAGAAATTGAAGACGTGAGAACCTTTGCAAACAAGTTTTAAATAATAAAAATTTTGAAACATTTATCATTTTATTTTGACAAAAGATTGATGTTACTGGTGATAACCAGCTGCTCTATATCTCACTAGGGATGGCTAAATCTCTAATTATTTCAATCTGGATATTTTTATAATGAGGTCTCAGTTTCTCAGGCTCTCCTGAATTACAAACCCTATTCACAGCTACTACCATAGCTAGAAAATGGAAGCCACAAATCACCATGCCCAGCTCAAACTTTTTTTTAATTTCAAGTACAAATATTTACAAAAAAGTGACCAGGTTATGAAGTCTTTCTTAATAAAGTATGTGCTTCTTGGAAATATAGTAAGTATGTGTTACCTGGAAAATATGTTTAGAACTATAAGAAAATAAATTTATTTAAATTCTCCTACTATATGTAAATTAAGCAAATAATTTTAGATATTCACATGGTAAATATTTTAAAAGCAAAATATATGTGTCTGAATAATTTACATGTGTTAAAATCATGCAAAATTAAATTAACTAATCGTACAACTATGAAAAAAGAATTATCCTAGAGAAACAAAAGAGGTTCAAAATTTGAAATTTAGAAAATAAAATGAATGGTACTGTTTAGTTGCCCTAAATAACTGCAAACCATCTGTATATCAATTTTATAATGAAAATACATGAACAAAAAAATAAAAATACAGTAGTTGAATGTACAAATAAAATCCATGGAGAGGATAACAATGTTCCTTCCTTAAGAAATATACTCATTGCCTTACTTATATAACTGTAACCCCTCTGTATATTACCTTCACAATAAAAATTAAATTGAAATTAAAAATGAACCAAATAATATACCAATTAAGAATTCTTAAAAGCCATTGGTTAAAAACTTTGTAAAATATGCCCCAAGTACCCAAAGGATATACTTTGATGATAATATTTAAATACATAAATTTCAGCAGAGAAGAAAAAATTTAAAAACTGTTACAAAGTAAAGTACTAAAACAGAATATGATACTAAAATAATCATTACATGATTTTTTCAATTTTAATTTTAATTTTTACTGTGAAAATACTGTACAGAGGGATTACAATTATACAGGAAAGTTAATGAGTACATTTCCTATCAAGCATTGTAGCCTCCTCCTTTTTTTCCCCTTCCCATCCTCTCCCCATCCCCCCAACCAATCTTCGTTAACCCCCACCAAAATTGTAAGTTCGTTTTTCCATATAACGACTTGTACATCTCATTGTTGAAATGGATCCACCTGTGTACCTATTTAAATGATTTTTCGCTTCCCCTCCACAAATTATAACAACATCAAATACAGTGAAAGCAGGGTTTATACTATGGGGGAGGGACATACAAGAAACAAAGAAATAATCTTATAAATGTGTCAGAAATAATCACCAGAAAGAAACAGAAAACATTAAAATACATATCTTGGGGTTCATTTCCTTAACATCAACTTATCTGACCTTTTCTGCTTGACTCAGACATATACTAGTTATTGCAAATAAGGGAAACCATGGGACCTAAGTTTTCTTGGGCCTGGCTTACCTCACTTAATATATTTTTTCCCAAGTCTTTCCATTTCGTAACAAATAGTACAATGTCATTCTTTCTGATGGAGGCATAGAATTCCATTGTGTATATATACCACATTTTCCTGATCCATACATCTACAGAGGCGCTTCTGGGTGGGTTCCATATCTTAGCTAGGGTAAGTAAAGCTGCAAGCTGCAATAAATATTTTTGTGCTGGTAGCTTTATTGTGGTCTTGTTAGTGAACATTTGGGTAAATGCCAAAAGTGAGATTGCTGGGTCATAGGGGAGATCTATGTGGAGTCTTTTGAGGAACCTCAATAATACTTTCCAAAGTGGTTGAACAAGTTTACACTCCCACCAACAATGCAGTAAGGTTCCCTTCTGTCCACATCCCCTCCAACATCTGTTGTTATTAGAGTTCTTGATTATAGCTATTCTAACTGGGATGAGGCAGTATCTCAATGTTGTTTTGATTTGCATTACTTTTATGGCTAGAGAGGTTGAGCATTTCTTCATGTGACTATTGGCGATCCTTCTTTCCTCTTCAGAGAAGTTTCTCTTCAAGTCTTTAGCACACTTATTTATTGGGTAGTTGTTTCTTGGAAAATTTGTTGTTGGGAATTTAATTTTTTGAGTTCCAGTTATATTTTAGATATGAAACCATTGTCTGTTGTATGGCTAGTGAAGATCTTCTCCCAATCCGTGGGCTTTCTATTGATCTTGCTAGCTATGTCCTTTGCCATGGAGAAGCTCTGGAATTTCATGCAATCCCATTTGTCCAACCTTTCTTTGATGTGTTGTGTTTCTGGGTCTCTATTAAGAAAATTTCAGCCTGTGCCATGGATACCGGGGTTTCTCCTATTCCATCCTATAATGTTTTCATAGTGGCTGCTTTGATTCGGAGGTCTTTGATCAATTTGGAGTTAATTCTGGTGCAGTGTGATGTAAAGGGATCTAGCTTTAGTTTTCTAGAAGTGATGAACCTATTTTGCCAGCACCATTTACTGAAGATGCTGTCTTTCTTCTATTCTATTTTTTTTAGCTCCCTTCTCAAAGATTAGATGGCTATAGGTCTATAGGTTCATTTCTGGATTTTCAATTCTATTCCATTGGTCCTGAGCTCTGTTCTTGTGCCAGTACCAAGCTGTTTTTATTACTATGGCTTTGTAGTAGAGTTTGAAATTTGGTATTGATATTCCTCCAGCACTTTTCTTTCTCTTGAGAATCGTTTTAGATATACGGGGTCTTTTATTGTTCCATATGAATTTTTGGATTGCCTCTTTTATTTCCTTGAAGAATGAGGATGGAATATTGATAGTTATTGCCTTGGATTTGAAGATAGCCATTTTCAAGATGTTGATCTTTCCAGTCCAGGAGCATGGGAGTTTTTGCTGCTTTCTAAGTTCTGTTTTGAATTCCTTTTTCAAGTTTTTAAAGTTTTCATCATAGAGGTCCTTCATTTCTTTGGTTAAGTTAATTCCTAGATATTTTATTTTTTGTGGGGCTATTACTAATGGAATTGCTTTCCTAATTTCAGCCACATTTTTCTCGTTGTTAGCATACAGAAGAGCCATTGATTTTTGAGAGTTAATTTTATACTCTGTTACTTTGCCAAAGTTTTGAATCAGCTTGAGTAATTTGGGAATGGTGTCTGTGTGATTCTTTAAATAAAAGATCATGTCATCTGCAAAGAAGGAAAGTTTTATTTCTTTTTTGCCTATTGGATCCCCATTATGGTTGCATCTTGTCTTATTGCTGTAGCTAGGCATTCTAATACTAGATTGAAGAACAGTGGAGAGACTGGACATTATTGTCTCATTCCTGAGTTAAGAGGAAATGGCTTTAGTTTTTCACCATTAAGTACAATGCTTGCTGTAGGTTTGTCATATACAGCCTTTATTGAGGAATGTTTCATGGATTCCTAATTGTTCCAGAACCATCATCATAAAGGGGAGTTGGATCTTGGTAAAAGTTTTTCTGCATCTATTGAAATAACCATGTGGTTCTTATCCTTGCTCCTGTTGATGTGATGAATTATATTGACTTGCATATATTGAACCAGCTTTGTTTCCCTGAAATGAATCCTGTTTGATCATGGTGTATGATTTTTGGATGAATTTTGAAGTCGATTGGCCAAAATTTTGTTGAGAAATTTTGCATCAATGTTCATCAAAGAAATTGGTATATAGTTCTCTTTCTTTGATGAATCCCTGCTTGGTTTTGGGATGAGGGTTATGATGACTTCATTGAATGAATTCGGTAGTGAACTTTCTCTTTCAATTTCATTGAAGAGTTGGAGGAGTATTGGTGTGAGCTCTGCTTTGAAGGCCTTGTAGAATTCTGCTGTAAAACCATCGGGTCCTTGGCTTTAATTAGATGGGAGGGCTCTTATTGATGTTTCTATTTTAATACTTGATATGAGCCGATTAAGATGATTTAACTTATCTTTAGTTAGTTTTGGCATGTCAATATTTGTTAGGAAAAGGTCCATTTCTGCCACGTTCTCAAACTTATTACCATAAAATTTTGGAAAGTATTCCCTTATAATGTTTTGAATCTTGGTTGTTTCTGTAGAATGTTTCCATTCTCATCTCTAAGTTTATTTATTTGGGTGTGTTCTCTTCTTTTTCTGATAATATTTCCTAATGGTCTGTCAATTTTGTTTTTTTTTCCCCGAAGAACCAACTCTTTGTTTGATTGAATCTTTCTATGTTTTGGGGGGGGTTCTAATTCATTTAATTCTGATTTAATTTTAATTATTTCTTTCCATTTACTAGTTTGGGATTTATATTGCTTCTCTTTTTCAAGGAGGCTCAGATGCCTCATTAGATTGTTGGTTTTAGATCTCTCCAATTTGTTGATGTAGGAACTCAGCGCTATAAACTTGCACCTGACTACTGCTTTGCTGTGTCCCGAAGAGCTGGTAGTTTGTGTGTTCATTTTTGTTGAATATCATGAGCATTTGAATTTCCTTTCTAATCTCTTCCATGACCCACTCGTGATTCAGCAGTGTGTTCTTCAACATCAATGTGTTACAGGACTTTCTTTGATGGCTTTTTGTGTTGAGTCCTAATTTTATTCCCTTGTGGTCTGAGAGAATGCAAGGTATAACTACAATGTTTCTGAATTTGGACAAGTTTGCTTTGTGTCCTAAAATGTGGTCTATTTTGGAAAATGTTCCATGTGCTGCTGAGAAAAACGTGTATTCTGAAGCTTTTGGGTGAAATAGTCTGGAGATGTCTGCTATATCTAGTTGATCTATGCAGTTGTTTATATCTATGATTTCTCTGTTGATATTTGCCGAGTTTATCAATCTAGTGGGGAAAATGATGTGTTAAAGTTCCCAATAACTAATGTCTTTGGATCTATGTGGGATTTGAGGGAAAGTAATGATTCTTGGATAAATTTGGGTGCTCCGTTGTTTGGCGAATAGATACTTAGAATTTTAATATCCTCCTGAAGAAAAGATCCATTAATTAATATGTAGCGACCTTCTTTATCTCTTCTTACTAATTTTAATTTGAAATCTATTTTTTCAGATATTAGGATTATAATTCCCGCCTGTTTATGGGGGTCATTTGCTTGGTAGATTTTGTTCTAACCTTTCACATTGAAAATGTGTTTGTTTTTATGGGCAAGATGTTAATCCTGAAGGCAGCAGATAGAAGAATCGTGCTTTTTAATCCAGCTAGAATGATTCACTACTAATTCAATCTTTTTTTCATTTGTTGTAGTGACAATTCTTCCACCTATGACATTTTTTACATTTATGACATTCTTTTACATAAATTATAGATTTGCATCTGAATTATACATCCTACCTCTCACTGAGTACTTTCAAAAAGAAAGAAAACATGTGTCACGCTTGGCTTCTCACTCCATAATTACATTTTTGGCAGTGCTGGGATCTAAAATCAGGGCCTAGAAGGTTCAATTCATGAATGAGTGACTGTCAGCACAGCAGCCTCTAGCCAATTCAGCTGCCAGGCCTTTCCTAGGATCTGAGATCGAGCCCCACATGTTGACCCCATATCAAGCTTAGTATAGTTATTAATTTTATTTTTATTTTATTCATTTATTTACCATGTATTTTATCGACTGCTATTACACATGAAATATTTATTACATTTATTTCATAGGATATAGATTTGCCTATATATGAAACTTCATACCTGACACCCAGGACTTTCACAGAAAAGGAAATAATATGTCACCATGGGCTTCTTAATCTACGATTCAATTTTTGTGAGTGCTGACAACTGAATTCACAGCCTACAAGACCCAATTCATGAACAGGTGAGTGTCAACACACCAGCCTGAGGCATATGTAGCTGACAAGCATTTCTAGCACCTGAGATCAAGCTCCAGGCATTGACAAAAAAAGAACAGATTGACATGAAGATGATAGTATACAAATAAATACAGATATTTATAGAGTGCCAGAGATGTCTATACATTCTTCAGTTATATACACTACATTTCTACCAATTCTTGTGTATTTATTATGCCTCCATGTAATTAATATTATTGTTTTCATCCTTAAGGAAATATTAATTAATTCAACCACTGTTTGGTAAATATTGCGTCCAAGTAATTAATAATATTCTTTGAATGTGTCAAAAAATACTCATTAAAATCCATTGGCCTCCTAAAATCACTCTGTCTAATTGTATATTAGTATTCAGAAACAACCAATTCCATCTTGCCATTCATAATCTTCCATCAATATTCCAATGAATAAGAACGAGACTCTTGGGATTTTCCTTCATTTGTAGGGGACAGGAAGGGGCTTCTAACACAGGACTTATGTTTCCGTGTTGGCCTATGGCTTTCCTGGAAGCCTGCCAGCCTTCAGTAGTTCCAGGTTATCAACATTTTTCAGCCGTGTCATTCAGACACAGGATGGTCACCTTGCAAACCCAACAAATGTAAAACCGGCAGCCATCTGCAAGTTGCCAGTTTTGTTTTGTTTTTTCTGTGTCGCATTGATTTTTTTTCCTACCAGCCTTTGGGGCCAAGGAACCCAGGTTCAGCTGTGGGTCCAGTGGCTGCACCCCAGCCTAGATGATCAAAGCTGAGGCAGAATTGCCACGACCTGAGTTCAAGCCCTGTGCTTGACACAATAAAAAGAAATAAATAAGTACATACATTGATACATTAAAAATATTTAAAATATTATGAGGCTCCTTGTCTTGAAATTCATGCCCTTTTATCTGCCAGGCCTGAGATTTGAACTCAGGCTCTGGATAAAAATGCAGCACTGTGGGGGATGGGGAAGTTCACCATGCAGGAAGACAAAAGTCAGGCCTGTTCCTAGGGCCTGAATTCAAGTCTTAACAATGTAAAGAATAACATGCTTATACATTTTAAATATATGATTTATATTTACATACACGTTTACTGCATATTGTGATTAGTGTAGTTATTCATTTTATTTGTGTCTTATTTATTTCTTATGTATTTTAGTGAGTATGATTACACATATACCATTTTTTGCATCTTTTTACATAAGAAATAGGTTTGCCTATGTATTCTACATCATTCCTGAGACCCAGGGCTTTCATTGATAAGGAAAACAAGTGTGACAATTGGCTTTTCCACCAGGATGAAGTTTTTGGCAGTTCTGTGACTTGAACTCAGGGCCTAGCAGGCCCACTTCATGAATGGTTAAATGTTAGCACACCAGACTGATGCAAGTGAATTTGGCAGGCAAATTTGAGGACCTGAGATCAAGCCCTAGCAATCGTCAATATATAAACAGATAGATGTTTAGATTGCAGTGTGTTTGTGTGTGTGTGTGTGTGTGTGTGTGTGTGTGGGCATGTGTGTGTATTTACCTATGTATATGCATCTATAAATATATACAGAGAGAGTCAGAGAGACTTTTACGTAGATTCTAGTGTGTAACCCTATATAAAGTGTGATGTCTATAGCTTATTTTTATATATTCCATTACTACCAATTATTTGGTCTAAAATTATGGCTCCATTAATTAATCACGGTAGAACACTTAATAAAGAATTAATCAATGAACTATATTTATTGCATACAATATTATACAGGAATGACTCTCTAATAGTAATTCAGTTAGTACATTTCAAACATTCTATTAGTGTTCCTATACATAGGAACGAGTTTCCTAGGATCTTCAGCCGTGTATAGGTGGCAGTCCTAGGATCGAACTCAGGGCCTAGGTGTCTGGGTTGGACTCAGGCTTCACTGACAGCCCCCAGCCTTCATCCATGCAAGCACATGTAAATTTTCAAGCTGAGTCATTAAAACCCAGGAGGGTCACAGTACTAAGGAAACAAAGGTAAAACTGTTGTGTAAAACTTCCTGTTTTTCTCGTCCTCCATTTTTGTTGGTTTGATTTACTTTTGCCAGTGCTGGGAATTGAACTCTGGTCCTAGGATCCCTGGATCATTTGTGGGTGCAAAGGCTGCACCCCAGCCTATGGTGATCATGGTTTAAGACACAATAAAATGGTTCGTTGGGCAAAAGGAGCTCAGGGAAAATGCCTAGGCTCACAGTTCAAGCCTCAGAACCTGCCATGGTGATGTTAGTTAAATGAACCCTATGATATGTATTAAAATGTTTTTTTTCTTTCATGCATCTGTTTGTAACACATTTATAAGATTATTTCTTTGTTGCTTTGTATGTCTCTCTGGCAAGGTATAACCCCTGCTTTCACTGTATTTGATATCAGTATAATTTGTGGAGGGAAAGGGGAAAAACAAGTCGTTTAAATAAGGATACAGATGGACCCGTTGCAAGAATGAGAAGTACAAGTTGTCATGTCAAAAACGAACTTTACAACTTTGGTGAAGGGGGGGGAGGATTGGGGGAAGGGGGAAGGCTGGGAAGGGATGGGAAGGGGAAACAAAAGAGGAGGCTACAATGCTTGATAAGAAATGTATTCATTATCTTGCCCCTCTAATTGTAACCCCTCTGTACACTATTTTCACAATAAAAAATAAAAATTTAAAAAAGAGCCATTAATTCCATGTGTCTGTATATGTATGCCTGTATCTGTATCAGTGAACATCCAGAGTTTTTATGAAGAAAGGCACCCAGCTAGGAAATTTGCTTTGAATAGAATGATTTCATAACACAGAGAGTGCTTTCAAGACAGTGCATGTTCCGGGGGTACCCTCACTGTTCCCAGGGTAGCTTGAGGGTTCTTCATACCCCCGGCTGCTGGAGGAAGTCTGCTTCATTTTTAGAACAGGCAGACAAATAGCCTCACTCCTATAGAACTGTGTAACAAACAATTCTTCTGGGCCATTTAATGAGGATGAGTGTTGGCATGCTCTGAAGATCAGGAGAAAAAGGCCTCTTTGTACTCCAAGCTGTCTCTCTCCCCATTGCTCTGTTTTCATAGGAAGCCTTCATTTGTGCTACCTCCCGTCGCAGGCCAAGTTCCCTACACTCATCCTGTCTTTGTAAGACTATGTTTCTGTTTTGAAACAAACTACTACCATTAATTCAATTCTTCTGGCAGACAATTAGGGAACTGAACCTAATGAAATGATTCATTATTAGCAACGGTGCCTCTGTGTGTGTGTGGGGGGGGGGGCGTGCGTGCGTGCGCACACAGGCACGCGTGCATTCACCAGTCCTGGTGCTTGAACTCAGGACCTTATCATTGTACATCAGTTTCTCCTATACAAGGACAGCTATCTACCACTTGAGCCACAGTACCACTTCAGGGATGTGGACCTTTTCTATGAATGTGGTACTCAGCATTCAAACCCAGGGTTTAACACATGTAAAGCAGTCTACCCCTAAGAAAAATTTCCAGCACTCCACTTCAGGTTTCTTTTTTTCTTTTCTTATAAGTTGGAGGAGTTGAAGTCTGGGCCTGGGTTCTGTATCTGATCTCTTCAGCTCAAGTCTAGTGCTCTTCCACCTGAGCTACAGTGCCCCTTCAGGCTTTCTGGTGGTTTATTGGAGATAATCATCTCAAGGAATTTCCTGCCCAGGCTAGCTTTGGACCATGATCTGAGATAGTTTTGAACCGAGATATTCAACTTCCCGAGCAGGCAGGATGATAGACCTCAGCTAAAGACATCTAAGTGATGACACTTTGCTTCAAGAGGGTTCTTGGCTCCACATTTTAGAACGTTAGCCATGAGGCCAAGAAGAAATTCAGCACCTAGGTTCTGAGTTCAAAGTTCATGATGGAGAAAACTAAACCAAAACAATTGTCTGCAGGAGACAAGTCACTAGAACTCAGTATATACATAAATTTGGCCCTGCCTTGGGGACATATCTGAGCCTCAACTTCCTCATCTGCACAATCATCTTACTTGTGTAGATCTTATAAGGACCAGATGAAAGTAAACAACTCATGAAGGACTCAGCACATAGCACCCTGTGAAGGACTCAATGCATAGTACTCCATGAATGACCCAGCACCCCGTGAAGGACTCCTCACCCAGCACCCCAGGAAGGACTCATAACATAGCTATATCACATAAACTGTCATTAGATTTAGAGTGCTTTAATCAGTATCACTAGTATTTCAGATACACGTCACAAACCACACAAGTTTACATCTAACGGTTTAGAGGGGTGTTTTTGTGAGGAGGGTCATCAGCCTCGGGGTTTGCACTCATAGGTTGGAGGTACTGTCCTAAGATATTTTCCTCAAGGCTAGAGCTCTACCTCTTTGAGGCACAACTCAGAGTCTCCCAGACTTCCTACCAGGGCTGAGTTTTCAACCCACCAGTATCTGATCTCATCCCCCGAGTAGCAAGGGGTGAGTCAGCAGCATCTGATTCCATGGTTGACCTCTTGGTAAGTCAGGTTAGATGGCAGCCATGAAATCCTGGCCTTCTATACTTGCAGTCAGAACATTCTAATTTGTTTTTGGTGTCAGTCCTGGGTCTTGAGTATGGGCTTAGACACAGTCCTTAAGCTTTCATGCTCAACTCCAGTGCACCACTGCTTGAGTGTGCAGTACTTCTGGCATATTCTGTGCATGTGATAGTGTGGAATCGAACCCAGGGCCTCATACATATTAGGCGAGCACTCTATCACTGAACCCCAGGAATGACAAGTGTAGAAATAGATATGTAGATTGTTACACACCCACACATATATATACATATATATATGCACATATAGAAGTATATGTATATATGTATGTATGCATGTATAAAACAAGACACAAATGTCTGTATATTAATTATATATACTATATTACTTTCAATTATCGATTAATTATTCCTTCCTTTTTTAAGTATTATTGTTGAATACATAAAAAAGTATTAATTGAAAATTAGTCAATGTACAATAATTATTGTGTATAATTTTATAATATAATCATACACTAAGTACTAATGTAGTTGTTACTTTGCAACATTCCATTCGTATGGATATATATCAGAATGCGTTTCTTAGAATCTACTGCCACTCATAGGTGGCAGTCCTGGGATTCGCACACCGGGCCTAGGTTGCTGATTTTGGCTATGCCTTCCCTGATAGCCCACTAAACTTAAGCAGTGCAAGGTCATGTACACTTTCTGGGCCCTGTCATTTAGAACCAGGATGGTTGCAATGCAAAGAAAAAAAACAATGTAAAACTGCCTTCTGGGACTTCCCAGTGTTATCCTTCTCATTTTTTTCCTCTCTTTTTTCTTTTTTTTTCAGTTTTGGGGCCAGAACTATGGGTCTGGGTGCTGTCCCTCAACTCTTCAACACAAGGCTATTGCTCTACCACTTGAGCCATAACACTATTTCCGTTTTTTTTTTCTCCTTATGTGGTGCTGAGGAATCGAAACCAGGGCCTTATGTATGCAAGCCAAGCCGTCTATTCCTGAGCCACCTTCCCATCACTTCTCCTTTTTTTGCCAGTCCCAAGGTTTGAACTTGGGTACTAGGAGCTCAGGATGGGCTGTGGGTCCTGAAGCTGCACACCAGCCTAGGATGATCAAAGCTGAGACAGAGTTGTCATGAGCTGAGTTGAAGCCCCAGGCATGGCCAAAATAAAATTAAGGCTCTGGATTGGAATTTGCACCGTTTTTCTGGCATGCCTGGGATTTGAACTCAGGGTCTGGGTAACTCTGTGGCACTGTCAGGGAGAGGAAGCTCACGATCATTGAAGACAAGAATTTCAGCCTAGTTCCTAGGGCCCAAATTCAAGCCCCAGCACAGAAAAAAATAATATTCATATATGAGATCTATTTACATACATGGGTTTAAATCTTATGACATTTATTATCCTTATTTTTTATTTTAATTAGTATTATTACATATATAGCATCTATTTCATTTATTACATCTTATCACATGGATTTATTTGCATATGGATTATACATCTTACTGAGACCTAGGACTTTCACAGAGAAGGAAAAAAAATGTCTCAAAATTGGCTTCTAACTCCAAATATAAAATTTTGGCCATGCTGGCATTTGAATTCACAGCCCACAATGCCCAATTCATGAAAGCGTCAGTTGTAGAACAGAAGGCTTTGGCAAACTGAGCTGCCAGCCAGTTCTGAGGACCTGGGAACAAGCCATAGTAGTGATTGATAGATTCAGATATAGATATAGATAGATATAAATATAGATATAGATAGATAGATGTATAGTTTGCAATATATATGAGAGAGAGAATTTGAGGATAGTAAATTATATATATTATGAATTATTATTAAATTATGCCTCCCTTTAGTGAAGTATCATGTTTGAATACTTATTAAAGCATTAATGTAAAAGTAGTCAGTATTCTTTAATTGGGAGAATCATACCATGGTGCTAGAATGGAAGACATAATCCACTACATTTTTTTTTTTTTTTTGTCAGTCGTGGGGCTTGAACTCTGGGCCTGGGCACTGTCCCTCAGCTCTTCAGCTCAAGGCGAGTGCTCTACCACTTGAGCTACAGTGCCACTTCCGGTTTTCTGGTGGTTTATTGGAGATAGGAGTCTCAAGGGCTCTCCTGCCCCGGCTGGCTTTGAACCGCGATCCTCAGATCTCAGCCTCCTGAGTAGCTAGGATTACAGGCGTGAGCCACCAGCGCCCGGCTAATCCACTACTTTTTGTGTGGCATTCTATAAGAAAATCGTGAACCAGATGCAAATTTAATTGTTAGTTTTATAACATTTCATTAATAATTCACATGAATAGGAAAGATTTTCTCCAGATCTCCTTCCATTTGTAGGTGGCAGTCTTGGCATTTAACTCTAGGCCTGGGTAGTTTACTTCGAAATGCAAACCATTAGAATGACACTGTGAAGATTTCAGTTCATCACAATGAAAAAAAAAAAAAACACCCAGGGAAAACTCACCCAGCCAGGGCCACCAGTCCCAGGAGTGGCTTTCTTCAATGGGTAATCAGAGCCAGAGGCTGCCCCTCCCTTTAGCAGCCTCGACAATCAATTGAAATTCAGTAAACAGAAACCCTGAGAGTGGCTCCAGGCTGGGCTCTGTAATTTTCTCACAAACCAGCCCCTGGGAAAAGCTACTGTGTGCTGAAAGGCCTCAACTCTACCCAGAACCTAGCCTCATCACAGCATCTCCAAACTCGAGGAAAAAGCCTTCTCCCTCTTTTGTGATACTCAAAGCAAATCTCCCTTCCACTGAACTAACCTGAGAGGAGGATCGCAGAACATTTTTCTGCCTGTTCAAAGAAACTGACTTAAGTAACCAACCAAGCCACAGGAACACAAGCAGACCAGAGACTCAAACAAGAAGCTGGTTACAGACACAAGGGAGATATAGGATTTTTCCCATCCCTCCCCAAAAATCAGAGAATTTTTTTTGTTGTACCATTAATAAAAAAATTTTCTTTTTCTAAAAATTTTTTTTAATCCTTAATTTTTACCTTTTTTGAAAAAAATTGTTTTCTGGTAATTTTTTTCTCTTAGAATTTTAATTTAGGGGTATAAGTATGTGTGCGTTCTTCTTATTTTTTTGGTTTTGTTTTTGTTTTGTTTTGTTTTGTTTTTTTGTTTAGTTCTACTGAACTTCTGATCTTTTTTCTTTCTTTCTTATCCTTTTCACCTTTCCTTCTCTTTCCTTCTTCTTTATGTGACTTAATTGCTGTTCTGCACATTCTCAGTTAAACCCGCAGTCGATTATTAGACCTTAGCCCCCATTCTGAACACACTTAAACTACAAATTTATTACTCAATTCAAAACCTCTTAGACTTAAATTCCTTAATAACAGTACTACCTCTTTATACCTATAAAATATTTTAAGTATTTTGATTTTTAAGTTTTTCACATTTCCTTTATATCCCTCCCCTTCTCTCATTATAGTCATGTTCTTCTCTGAATAGTTTGTTTTCCATTCTGTATAAGATTTTTAATTTTTACCTTTCTGTTTTTTCTGGTCTCTTTTTGTTCTCTTTCTCTTTCTGCATTTTTCTCTCTTTCTCTACTTCATCCTATCTAACCTATTTCCTGCTTTGAGATTTGGACTTAGTTAACAATCCCTGTGCCTTCCCACATCACTCTATTCCTATTGTTTACCCAGATCTCTTCCTACACCTAATAATTTCTGGCTTACCAAGTTCTTCTCTGCAGTTCATAGCCCATTAATATATAGTTGTTTGATGTTGAATAGATGTATCTGTTGAACTAGATTGTATCTGCAGACTTTTGACTGTGCAAATACAGACTTTGGTTGATGCTTGCCTTAAGATAGTGTTCTAGCACAAAGCTGGTGTTAATTTCATCCCAAATGGGCAGAGTAAGCCGGAAAAACACAGGAAAAATGGCAAGTCCAGATATCTCAAATCCCACTCATGATAATCAGAGGACAGTACAGATAATGAATAATCCAGAGGAGAGTTCCCAAATAGCTCTACAAACACTGCTGGCAAACATGATTAATGAAAAGATTGAAAACATACAAAGGACTCTTTATGAGCATGACAGGGAGAGAGAGGAGGCAATCCAAAAGTTTACACAGGAATATCATGAGCATGAGGAAGCTACTCAAAAACTGATAGGATTTGCATGAGCAGCTTGAGAATACTCAAAAAGAAAGGCAGGAATGGAGTGAGAAGGCTGAGAACACTCAAAGAGAACTACAGGAATCGCATGAATGGGAGGAATCTAAGGAAAGAGTAACACACGAATTGAGAAAGCAGGATGAGAATACACAAAGATCAATAAAGGCATTCATACAAGACCTAAAACAGAGCTTCAACAAAGAATTTGAAGCCATCATTGCTGACCAACTAGAAGGAAAAGAAATAAAAAACAAAGTAGAAAGCCTTGACCGCAGGTTAGACCACGCAGAAGATCGAATCTCGGGGATTGATGATAGCCTAGATATTATAGAGAAAGAAAATACAACCATCCAAGACAAATCCAAGAAATATAAGAGATCTATCCATCACTTGGAAGACACCATCAGGAGGCCTAATCTAAGGACAATGGGTGTAGAGGAGCACCTAGAAACAGAAGTTAATGGTCTAGGAACTTTGTTTAACAGGATCCTAGCACAACACTTCCCAAACATGCAAAAGATAGGCCTATTCAAATACAAGAAGCTTTTAGAACTCCAAATATAAGAGACCAGAGTAGAACATCCCACCATCACATTATAATCTGCACAGGATCAATTCAGAATAAGGAAAAGATCCTTAAAGCTCTCAAGGATATAAGATTAATCACCTATAAATTGAAACCAATTAGAATCACCACACATTTCTCAGCAGAGATAATCAAAGCAAGAAGAGCCTGGAATGATGTATGCCATGCCCTAAAAACAAACAACTATCAACCAAGAATACTGTACCCAGCTAAATTCTCTTTCATAACTGAAGGCCAAATAAAAATCTTCCATAAAAAGAAAAATTGAAACAATACATCTCCACCACACCAGCCCTACAAAAGATTCTTTAAGACATCCTACACATAGAAAACCAACAAGACCACAATAAAGGCCAAGAAACTGCACCCAAACTGAGAATCAAAAAACCATAGGAAGAACCCAGCTTTCCTAGCCCCCAAGAAGATGGATAAGATGGCAGGAACTCCCAAATACCTCTCAGTCCTATCTCTTAACATCTGACTTAACACTCCAATTAAGAGACATAGACTGTCTAGTTGGATTAACAAACAAGACCCTTCTATCTGCTGCCTGCAGGCGTCACATCTCGTCTGTAAAAACAAACACATTTTAAATGTGAAAGGCTAGAACAAAATCTACCAAGCAAACGGCCCCCATAAACAGGCGGGAGTTGCAATCCTAATATCAGATAAAATAGACTTCAAATTAAAATTTGGGAGAAGAGATAAAGAAGGTCGTTACATACTAATTAAGGGTTCTCTCCTTCAGCAGGATATTACAATTTTAAATATCTATTCGCCAAACAAAGGAACACGCAAATTTATCCAAGAATTATTATTTTCCCTCAAATCCCACATAGACCAAAGGCATTAATTGTTCGGGATTTTAACACACCACTCTACCCACTAGATAGATCAACTCTGCAAAAAATCTACAGAGAAACCGCAGATCTCAACAGCTGCATAGAACAACTAGATTTAAGAGACATCTACCGAATGTTTCACCCAACAGCATCAGAATACATGTTTTTCTCAGCAGCACATGGAACATTTTCCAAAATAGAACACATTTTAGGCCACCAAGTAAACGTGTCCTAATTCAGAAACATTGAAGTTATACCTTGCATTCTCTCAGAACAGAAGGGATTAAAATTAGAAGTCAACACCAAAAGCCACCAAAGAAAGTCCGGTAACACATGGAGGCTGAAAAATACACTGCTGAATCACGAGTGGGTCAAGGAAGAGATTAGAAAAGAAATTCAATTGTTCATGCTATTCAACAAAAATGAGCAAAAACATTACCAGCTCCTCTGTGACACAGCAAAGGCAGTACTCAGAGGCAAGTTTACAGCTCTGAGTTCCTACATCAACAAATTGGAGAGATCTGAAACCAACAATTTAATGAGTCATCTGAACCTGCTTGAAAAAGAGCAGCAAGATAAACCCCAATCCAGTAGACGGTAATAAATAATTAAAATTAAATCAGAATTAATTGAATTAGAATCCAAAAAAAAAAACTATAGAAAGAATTCACAAAACAAAGAGTTGGTTCTTCGAAAAAATTAACAAAATTGACAGACCCTTAGCAAATCTTATCAGAAAAAGAGGATAATACACCCAAATAAATAAACTCATAGATGAGAATGGAAACATCACCAAGGAAACAACCAAGACTCAGAACATTTTAAGGGAATACTTCTCAAAACTTTATGATAATAAGTTTGAGAACTTGGCAGAAATGGACCTTTTCCTAGCAAATACTGAGATGCCAAAACTAAACCAAGATGAGTTAAACCTCCTTAACAGGCCCATATAAAGCATTGAAATAGAAACAGCAATAAGAGACCTCCCAGCAAGAAAAGTCCAGGATCAGATGGTTTTACAGCGGAATTCTACAAGGCCTTCAAAGCAGAGCTCACACCAATACTCCAACTCTTCAATGAAATTGAAAGTGAAAGTTCACTACCGAACACATTCTATGAAGCCATCATAACCCTCATCCCAAAACCAGGCAGGGACTCATCAAAGAAAGAGAACTATAGAACCATTTCGTTGATGGACATTGTTGCAAAACTACTCAACAAAATTTTGGCCAATCAACTTCAACAATTCATTCAAAAAATCATACACCATGATCAAAATGATTCATTTCAGGGAAACAAAGCTGGTTCAATACACGCAAATCAATTAATATTATTCATCACATCAACAGGACCAAGGATAAGAACCACATGGTTATCTCAATAGATGCAGAAAAACATTCGAAAAGATCCAAGACCCCTTTATGATGAAGGTTTTGGAAAAATTAGGAATCCATTGAACATTGCTCAATACAATAAAGGCTGTATATGACAAACCTACAGCCACCATTATACTTAATGGTGAAAAACTAAAGCCATTTCCTCTTAACTCAGTAACAAGACAAGGATGTCCACTCTCTCCACTTCTCCTCAACCTAGTATTAGAATGCCTAGCTACAGCAATAAGACAAGATGCAGACATAAAGGGGATCCATATAGGGGAAGAAGAAATAAAACTCTCCCTCTTTGCAGATGACATGACCTTGCATTTAAAGAATCCCATAGACTCCACTCCCAAATTACTCAAGCTGATTCAAAACTTTGGCAAAGTAACAGGGTATAAAATTAACACTCAAAAATCAATGGCTTTTCTGTATGCCAACAATGAGAAAATTGTGCCTGAAATTAGAAAGCAACCCTGTCATAGCCCCACATAAAATAAAATACCTAGGAATTAACTTAACCAAAGAAGTGAAAGATCTCTATGATGAAAACTTTAAAAACTTGAAAAAGGATATCAAAACAGAACTTAGAAAGTGGCAAAAACTCCCATGCTCCTGGATTGGAAAGATTAACATCGTGAAAATGGCAATACTTCCCAAGCTATCTACAAATTCAATGTGATACCTATCAAAATTCCAACCTCACTCTTCAAGGAAATAGAAGAGGCAATCCAAAATTTCATATGGAACAATAAAAGACCCCGAATAGCAAAAACGCTCCTCAACGGAAAGAATACTGCTGGAGGAATATCAACGCCAAATTTCAAACTCTACTACAAAACCATAGTAATCAAAACAGCTTGGAACTAGCACAAGAACAGACCTCAGGACCAATGGAATAGAATTGAAAACCCAGAAATGAACCACAGACCTTTAGCCATCTAATCTTTGATAAGGGAGCTAAAAAAAATAGAATTTAAGAAAGACAGCCTCTTCAGTAAATGGTGCTGGAGAAATTGGTTAACTACTTGTAGAAAACTAAAGCTAGATCATTATGTATTACCCTGCATCAAAATCAACTCCAAATGGATCAAAGACCTCGGCGTCAATGCTGAATGAGAAGCCCTAGGTCTCCTTGGCCCAGGTCAAAATTTTCTTAATAGAGACTCGGAAACACAACAAATGAAAGAAAGGTTGGACAAATGGGATTGCATGAATTTGCAGAGCTTCTGCATGGCAAAGGACGTAGCTATCAAGATCAATATAAAGCCCATGGAGTGGGAGAAGATTTTCATTAGCCATATAACGGACAAAGAAAGAAGGATGGCCAATAGACACATGAAGAAATGCTCAACCTCCCTAGCCATAAAATAAATGCAAATCAAAACAAAATTGAGATACCACCTCACCCCAGTTAGAATGGCAAAAATCAAGAACTCTGATAACAACAGATGCTGAAGTGGATGTGGAACGAAGGGAACTTTACTTCATTGTTGGTGGGAGTGTAAACTTGTTCCACCATTTTGGAAAGTAGTATGGAGGTTCCTCAAAAGTCTCCACATAGAGCTCCCCTATGACCCATCTGTCCAACTTTGGGCATTTACCCAAATGTTTACAAGCAAGACCACACTAATTCTACCAGCACAACTATGTTTATTGCAGCATTATTTACCATAGCTAAGATCTGGAACCAACCCAGATGCCCTTGAGTAGATGAATGTAACAAGAAAATGTGATATATAAATATACAATGGATTTCTCTGCCTCCATTAGAAAGAATGACATTGCCCCATTTGTTAGGAAATGGAAAGACTTGCAAAAAATTATATTAAGTGAAGTAAGCCAAGCCCAAAGAAACATAGGTCCAATGATTTCCCTTATTTGCAATATCTAATATATGTATGAGTCAAGCAGAAAATGTCAGATAAGGTGATGTTAGGAAAGTGAACGCTAAGGTATGTATTTTAAATATTTTTTTCTTTCATGCATTTGTTTCTAACGCAATTATAAGATTATTTCTTTGTTGCTTTGTATATCCCTCCCACATAGTATAACCACTGCTTTCACTGTATTTGATGTCAGTATAATTTGTGGAGGGGAAGGGGAAAAACAAGTCGTTTAAATAAAGATACAGGTGGACCTGTTGCAACAATGAGAAGTACAAGTTGTCATGTTGAAAATGAATTTTACAACTTGGTGGGGGTAGGATTGGGTGGGTGGGAGGGAAGATAGGAGGGATGAGAAGGGTAAACAAAGGAGAAGGCTACAATGCTTGATAAGAAATTTTCTCACTATCTTGCCCATTTAATTTTAACCCTTCTGTACAGTATTTTCACAATTAAAAAAAAGAGAACAAGAGGAAAAGAAAGGCAGGTGTCAGAAGCTGCTGCCTGTAATCCTAGCTCTTCAGGAGTCTGAGAGGTATAGAATGCCTGTTTGAATTCAGCTGGGAAAGGAAAGTCGACAGCACTCTTATTTCTGAGGGATCACAGGAATAAAAAATTGCCATGAGTGGGGCTGTGGTTCAAGGAAAGAGTAATACCCTTGAGCAAAAGAAGCTCAGGGACAGTGCCTGGGCTCATGATATAACCCCCAAACATGCCAAGCAAACAAACAAACAAAAAACAAGTAACACCATCTCTCCCCATGTATGTATGCATGCATTTCTATCGGTAAAGGTCCGGAGTCCCTATTGTGAAAGGCACCCAGCTAGGAAGTTTGCTTTGAATAGAATGATTTCATAGCACAGACAGTGTTTTCAAGACAGTGCATGTTCTGGGGACCCTCACTGTTCCCAGGGTAGCCTGAAGTTTACTCTGCACCACAGGCTGCTGGAGGAAATCTGCCTCATTGTTGGAAGAGGCAGACAAAAAGCTTGACTCCTGTACAGCTGTGTAACAAACAATTCATCCGAGGAAATTAGTGAGGATGAGTGTGGGGAGTTTCTGAAGGCCAAGAGAAAAAGACCTCTTTGTACCCCAAGCTATCTCTCCCCCTAATGCTCTATTTTGACAGGAAGCTTTAATTTGTGCCACCTTCTGTGGCAGGCCAAGTTCTCTGCACTCATCCTGTCTTTTTTAGACTATGTTCCAGTGTTGAAATAAACTGCTACAATTAATTCAATGGTCCTTCTGGCAGACAACAAGGGATCTGAACCTAATAAAATGATTCATTCTTGGCAATGGTGTCTTCCTAGGTTTCAGGAAGTTTGCTAAATCTAAGCACATGTGTAATATCACAATACTTCCTGTCATTTAGAGCTGGTGAAGCTTATCAGGTTTTGAAACCTTTGACCTCTCCTAGTTGGGTCCTGGGTGGCTAGGTTTGGGGTTGAACAAAGGGTCTGGGTGCTGAGCATGAGATCAGAACAGAAGCTCAGTGCTTTACCATTTTGTGTCACAGCTTCACTTCTGATACCTGTGGTGTGTGTGTGTGTGTGTGTGTGTGTGTGTGTGTGTGTGTGTGTGTGTGTGTGTGTGTGTGTGTGTGTGTGTGTGTGTGTGCATATGTGTGTGTGTGTGCATGTATGTGTGTGTGCATGTATGTGTGTGCATACACTTGTCCTGGAGCTTGAACTCAGGACCTGAGCACTGTATCTGAGTTTCTCCTGTACAAAGTTACCACTCTACCCCTTGAGCCCTACAGCCACTTCAGGCTTTTTTCTATTGATGTGGTACTAAAGAATCAAACCCAGGGATTCATACATGCAAAGCACTCCACTCCTCAGACACATTCCCAGCACTCCAATTCAGGTTTCTTTCTTTCTTTTCTTGGAAATTGGAGGAGTTGAAGTCTAGTACTGGGTGCTGTCCTTGAACTCTTCAGCTAAAGCCAAGCGCTCTACTACTTGAGCTACAGCACACCTGCCGATTTTTGGTAGGTCAATGGAGAGAAGCCTCTCAAGGATTTTGCTGCCCAGCCTGGCTTCGGGCTATAATCCTCAGCTCTCAGGTTCCTGAGTAGCTAGGATGACAGGTGTGAGTCGCTGGAACCTAGCTTCCACTTCAAGTTTCTAAGTAGTGAATAGGAGAAAATAGTCTCATGGGAACTTTTGTGTCTGGGATAATTTGGAAACGAGATTGTTACATCTCAGCTTGCTGAGTAGGCAGGATGACACACTTCAGCTACAGACACCTAGACTATACCACTCTGCTGCAAGGAGGTCCTTGGCTTCACATGGTAGGATTCTAGCCATGAGCCCAACAGGGAAGGGTAGTGGCTAGGCCCTTAGTTCAAGGTCCACGACTAAGAAAAATAAACTAAAACAATTGTCTGCAGGAGACAACTCACTAGAGTTAGGTACATACATCCTTTTGGCCCTGACATGGGAATATCTGAGCCTCAGGTTTCTCATCTGCACAATCATCTGACTTGTGGAGCTCCTACAAGGACCAGATGAAGGAATGTACCCCGTGAAGGACTTAGCACACAAGACATCATGAAGGACTCATCACATAGTTGTATCCCACACACTGTCATTAGAATTAGGATGCTTTCATCAGTATCACCATTCTTTCAGAAACACATCACAAACCACACAAAGTTCACATCTAATGATTTAGAGGGGTGGGTTTTATTGGGTAGGTAGAGTCAGCCACAGGGATTGCACTGAAAGGTTGGGGATTCTGTCCTAAGATATTTTGCTCAAGGTTAGAGCTCTACCACTTTGAGCCACAGCTCAGAGTTCAACAGATTCCCTGCCAGCACTGGGTTTTAAACCCACCAGTGTCAGATCTCAGTCCCCATGTATCATGGATGATGGGGTAAGTGAGCCAACAGCATCTGGTTCTGTGGACCTGAGTTGCAGCAGTTTACCTCTGGCTACGTCATGTTAGATGGCAGCTGTCAGGACCAGACTCCTGGCTTGCTCTGTAATGAAGTATTTGCAGTCCTATCCTTATATTATTGCAGTCAGAACATTCTATCTTTTTTTTGGTGCCATTCTTGGGTCTTGATTAAGAGTCTAGACACAGTCCCTAAGCTTTTATGCTCAAAGCTAGTGCTCAGCTGGTTGAGCAACAGCATGACTTCTGGATTTTTCTGTGCATGTGGCAGTGAGGAATCTAACCCAGGGCTTTATACATATTAGGCGAGCACTCTAATACTGAGCCCCAGTAGTGACAAGTGTATAAACAGATAAATGTGCAGATTGGTAGATAGGTAGATAGATAGATAGATAGATAGATAGATAGATAGATAGATAGATAGATAGATAGATAGATAGATAGATAGATAGATAGATAGACAGACAGATAGATGTAGATGCATGAAACAAGAGAGAGATGTCTGTATACTATGAAAATGCATATATGATAT
Organism: Dipodomys merriami; assembly: GCF_024711535.1. Taxonomy (NCBI): domain Eukaryota; kingdom Metazoa; phylum Chordata; class Mammalia; order Rodentia; family Heteromyidae; genus Dipodomys; species Dipodomys merriami. Next base: position 709,100 of record NW_027202926.1, on the reverse strand, counting down.
TACTACCAATTATTGGCAATTAAATTATGCCTTCCCTTTTCAAGTATCATGATTGCATATATAATAAAGTATTAATTGAAAATTAGTCATGGTAGTATAAATGTTGTGCATAATTTTACAATATAATCAAACACTCATACTTATTGTTAATTTTATAACGTTCCATTTGTATGGATGTACTTGAGAATGGGTTTCTTAGAATCTCTGTCATTCATTAGTGGCAATCCCAGGATTCGACCTCCACACCTAAGTGGCCAGTTTCATCTATGGCTTCCTTAATAGTCCGCCAAACATCAGCAATGCAAGGTCATGTACTCTTTCTTTGCCTTGCCATTTACATCCAGGATGGTCACAATACAAAGGAAAAAAAAGGAGGAGCCCCAAGATTTGAACTCAGGTCCTAGAATCCAAGGGTTTGCTGTGGCAGAGGTGCCAAGACCTGAGAGCAAGCCCTGTGCTCGATTAATAATAATTATTATAATTATAATTATAATTATAATAATGCCCTGGTTTGGAATTTGCACTATTTTTCTGGCAGACCTTGTATTTGAACTCAGGGTCTGGATAACTTTGTGGCACTGTGGATGAAGGGGAAAGGCTCACCATCCTTGAATACAAGAAATTCAGACCAGTTTCCAGAGCCTGAAATGAAGCCCAGCACTGGAAAAAATAATATTAATATATGAGATCTATTTACATACATGGGTTTAGTGCATATGATGCTTATTACCCTTATTTATTTAGTATTATTACACATATAACAGTTCTTTTATTACATCATATCACATAGGATATACTTGCATATGGATTAAACATCATACTGAGACCCAAGACTTTCACAGAAAAGGAAAAAATATGTGGCAAAATTGGCTTCTTACTCCACGAATATATTTTTGGACATTCTTGGATTTCAACTTATAGCCTACAATGGCCAATCCTTAAATGGGGTCACAGACTTAGCACACAATCCTGTAGCAACCTGAACTGCCAGAAAGTTCTGAGGACCTGTATTCAAGCCACAGGAGTACCCAACATAGATAGATAGATAGATAGATAGATAGATAGATAGATAGATAGATAGATAGATAGATAGATAGACGTGTATATATATATATATATGCAGAGAGAGAGGGAATGTGAGAATATTAAATTATATATAATAACCAATTATTAATTATCAAATTATGCCTCCATTTAATGAAGTATCACGTTTGAATACTTATAAAAGCATTAATTAAAAATTAGTCAATAACTTCCATTAGGGGAATCATACCATGGTGCTAGAATGGAAGATATAAATCTAATAATTTTTATGTGGCATTCTAAAATAGAATCATGAATTAATTGCAAATTTAATTATTACTTTTATAGCATTTCATTAGCATTCACATGAATAGGAATGAGTTTGTCAGGATCACCTTCAATTTGTGGTTGGCAGTCTTGGCATTCGAACTCCAGGCTTGGGTAGTTTACTTATAATGCAAACCATTAGAATGACAGCGTGAAGATTTCAGATTGTTATGATTACAAAAAAGAACAAGAAGAAAAGAAACCCAGGAGCCAGGGGCTCCTGCCTGTAATCCTAACTCGTCAGGAGGCTGAGATATAGAGAAGGCCAATTTGAATTCAACCAGGACAGGAAAGTCCAAGACATTCTTATTTCTAAGAGATCACAGGAAAAAAAACAAACGAACATGAACTGGGCTGTGGTCAATCGCCGAGCACTGCTTTTGAGCAAAGGAGCTCAGGGACAGGATCTAGGCTCATAGTACAAACACGGAACTGTCCCCGCCCCAAAAAGATAACTCCATATGTATGGATGGATGAAGGGTATTCAGCAGGTTGCCCATGCCCAGATCTCCAACCTGGGCAAGCTGGGACAAGCCCTGAATTGTACTAAGTCTGAGCCAGAAGCTTGAACATAGCATCCTTTTCTGCCATTTAATAAATGAAGCCTGATGCGACACCTAGCAGCCAGCCACTGCCTCCAGGGAGACCACAGTACCTACACTGCAGGAGTTGTCAAAGTTTCTGGCTCCATATTCTCTATCCCTCTGTAGAATGTGAGACTAGACCTCTGGGTCATGGTGGCTATCACTCATTTATCATTCCTCATTGTTGAGTCACAGGCTGGTCCCAAATCTTGGCAAAGATAAGAAATAATCAGCAATATCTATGCCGAAAGGGGTATGCCAATCAATCTCACCCTCATAATTCCTGTTAGAAGTGAGCCTTGGTCTGTGAATGTGGCTTAGTGGTAGAGTGCTTACCTAGCATGCACTATGCCCTGGGTTTGATTGCTCAGTAGCACACAAACAGAAAAAGCCAAAAGTGGCACTGTGGCTTAAGTGATAGAGTGCTAGCCTTGAGCAAAAGAAGCTCAGAAACATGCCCAGAACCTGAGTTCAAGCCCAAAGACTGGCAAAGAAGTGAGCCTGGTGAGACATATTCTTCTGGGACTCAGAGGAGGACCGAGGTTATAGGTAAGAGGTAGGGTAGATGGCAGGTGCTGGTGGCTCACCCCTGTAAGCTACCCAGGAGGCTGAGATCTGAGGATCTCAATTGCAAGCAGGAAAGTCTATATGAGACACTTTTCTTCAATTAAGCATCCAAAAAGCCTGAAATAGAGCTGTGGCCCAAGTAGTAGAGTGCTAGCATTGAGCACAAAAGCTCAGGGATAGGATAGCATCCAGGCCATGAATTCAAACCCCAGGACTGGCATGCACATGCACACACACACACACACACACACACACACACACACACACACACACACACACACACACACACACACACACACACACACACACACACACACACACACAACATACACACACCAAGATAGAGCATTTGCCAGTCAGCCTGCAAAAGTTCCATCTCTAGCACCTCAATATTAAAAAAAGAGGGAGAAGGGAAGGAAAGACTTGCTCCACGAGGTGATATAACCAGTGCCAAAATTCCACAGGAGTTCTAAGATGTGGATTCAGGAGAGAGGGTCTCAGGCAGAAGGTCCAACATGGGCAAAGGTCCTGAGATGTGGTGTAGAGCAGATGGTGTGGGTGGGATGAAGGTTCTGTGGTTTCAAACAAGTCTGGAAGGACATTCAAGGCTGGGTCAAGGTTTGTACTTGAGTCAAAAGTAGGGTACACGGTCGGGTCCCAGCATGGGGCCCAGGGGGAAGATTGGCTTGCTTTTTACCAGGTACCCCAGCCATTTCCTGTAGCTAGAAGCTCATTTTTCACAGCTCCTGACCCTCAGACCTCCTTTGCATGGAAGAGTCAAGGCAAACACAGGGAAGAATGCTTGCTTAAGAAAAGCTTCTAGCCCAATGCCAGTGGTGGCTCAACCCCTGTAAATCCTAGCTACTCAGGAGACTGAGATAGAGATTGTGGGTCAAGCCAGCTCAGGGAGAAAGTTAGTGAGACTCTTGCTAATTAATTACCAAAAGCCCAAAATGGAGCTGTGGCTCAAGTGGTAGACTGCTAAGCTTGAGGGAAAATGTTAAGAGACCAGAGTATAGGCCCTGAGTTCAAGCCCGCATACTGGCACAGATAAAATAAAGAAAAGCTTTCAGGAGCTCCTAGTCTATTGTGGTGAAAGGCCAGATCAGCTGGGCACCGGTGGCTCACACCTGTCCTCCTACCTCCTCAGCAGGCTGAGATGTAAGGACCACAGTTCAAAGCCAGATCAATCAGGAATTCTGGAGATTCTGATCTCCAAGGAACTTCCAGAAAACCGGAAGTGGCTCTGTAGCTCAAATGGTAAGCTGAAGAGCTTGGGGACAGGGCCCAGGCCCAGAGTTCAAGCCCCTGACCAACACCTGGCTTGCTTGGACCTCCCTCTGTTGCTCTAGGCAGAGTACTTTCCAGTGGGCCACTGAGTGACTCCCAATGTCTAGGTGTAGTACAAGTCTTGAGAGCAGCCTATTTGGAGGCCATTACCTATAGAGCAAGCGACAGTACCAGAGAAGGGTTGAGCGTTGGGGCATAGAGATAATCAGAATGGCATCTATCGTGGGTGTAATGTATATCTGAGCAGTAAATTGGCATCTCAGACCAAGGTTCTGGGCCAGGAGGGGCAGAAGCTGCAGGATATCACACCAGGTAATGCCCACTCATGCGGGTATCACAAGAGTGTGAATTTGTCTCAGGAATTCACAGCTGGCTGGTTGCTGCTTGTAGCAGCCACTGTCCCTGGAGTTCCAGGGGTCAGAGGCTTGCTTTCCTCACTAGTGCTCAGGGGCAGATAAAGGTCTGCAATCATGGGCCAACTACAAACAAGCATCCGTACTGTCCTTGCCATGGTCCTGTGGCCCTGTACATGGATGTATCTCTTGAGAGTTTACTGTGACTATGCCTCAAGACTGCCCCGGTTCTAGTTCAGCTCATCATAACCACCTTCCTGTATGTGTTGTGTGTGTGTGTGTGTGTGTGTGTGTGTGTGTGTGTGTGTGTGTGTGTGTGTGTGTGTGTGTGTGTGTGTGTGTGTGTATCTGTGAGTGTGCGCATAAGGATCTTGGGACTAGGGCTTGATCTCAGGGTCTGTCCCTCACTTTTTTCATACAGGGATAGCACTCTACCAATTAAACCACAGCTTTTCTTCCAGCTTTTGGGTGGTTATTTGCAGAAGAGAGTCTCACAGACTTTTCTAGCTGGGCTGCCTCTGAATGGCAATCCTCATATCTCAGACTTCTGAGGAGCTAGGAATATGAGAGCATGAGCTATTACCATCTGGCCACAGTTTCTTTCTTGGCTTAAACAGACTACCTCTCTCTAGCTGAGCACCCATCTACAGCTACCCCTCCTAACCCTGGCTTCAGATGAAACATAACCTTTTCCCTGAGGAAAAAGAATTGGGATCAGATTTGAGCTTTATGTTCTTCATACAGTCAGGGGCTGCTGGGAGCTGATGTGCAGGTCAGAGAACTAGGCCAGGGCAAGAAGATAACTGTTAGAACAGAAGAGATTATGAAAACACAGCCTTGAAGCTGGGTTCCAGTGGTTCATGCTTATAATCCTAGCTATTCAAGGCTGAGTCTTGAGGATCAATCAAGATTCAAAGCTAGCCTGGGCAGACTCTTATCTCCAATAAATCACCAAAAAGATGGGTAGCAGATCTACTGTAGTTCAAGTAGTACAGCACCAACCTTGTGCAAACAAGCTAAAGCATACCACGGAGGCTCTGAGTTCAAGCCCTGGTAAACACACAGGACTGGTAAACCACAGGACTTGCACATGCAAACACACACACACAACACACACACACACACATACACACATCCTTAGCAGATGCCAGTGGCTCATACCAGCAATCCTAGTTACTCAAGTGGCTGAGCTCTTAGGGTGGCAACTTGAAGCCAACCCAAGCAGGAAAATATGTGAGACACTTCTGTCTGCTAAGCTACTAAAAAAGATGAAAGGTGAGCTGTGGTTCAAGTGTTAGAGTGTTAGCCTTAAACAAAGAAAGCTCAGGAGCAGTGCCAAGGTCTGAGTTCTAGCTCTAAGATTTTTTTTAAAAGACATCCTGCACTCCAATCAAGCCATAAATCCAGATTTTGGTCATTCTAGATCTCACTTCCGCTCCTGCCACTTCCACAGCACAAGTGGCCAGTGTGTGGCCAGCACTGGGTTAAGAAGTGAACTTACACAAGGAGGACATAGCCAGGTCAAGGATAATGCCCCAGAACATTGAGGTACTGGCCAAACCAGTCTCTCATCCCCCAGTTCCCTTGTGCTAGAGCTCAAAATCTGTGCCTCTGTTTTCTGGACATCTGGAATTGTCTAGAAGGACCTCAGAGGCCCTGCTAGGGCCAGAAGATAGACTTGCCTGCGACAAGATATCGACCAATACTTCCAAGCCACCTTGGCCTCACCTCCCATGTAGCCCCTGATCATCCTTGCTGGGTCAGCCTTCAGTCATCCATCAAGCTCGAGTTGGCCAGAGCCACTGGCAACCACCCTTCCTCTACTCCACTGCCAGCCTGCTGGGAGTAGGATGTGCAGCCAGAGGCCCAGCTGAAGAAAAGGACAGGACATTGCATGACGACTGACCTTGCCCCCCCAGAGTCAGGGAAGAACATAAGCCAGCTGGCCCTGCTGATCCAGAATCCTCTGGAAGTGAACAAAGATATGGACAGTAGAACTTGGGCCCCAAACAAAAGCTGGAATATTCAGGTCTCTGGCAATTTAGGACTCATTATAGATCCTAATAGGGGGCTAAATGCAAGGTTGCCATAGAGGAGGGGCACCATACTAGTTAGGAATAGGCAGACAGGCACTCAGGAAGTGGACAGAGAAAGATGAGGGAAAAATACACACACACACACACACATACACACACACACACACACACAAAACGGGTAGCCCAAGGCCTCAGCTGTCCCTAAGCACATGAATATCCCAAACCCCGAGCAGATGGCACTATTGTCCTCAGACCAAGTGTAGACAAAACTCAGAGCCTCTCACACATCTGGAATGGCACACAGCATAGCATTTCCTACTGTACACAACACTATGAAGAAAACTCAGCCACCTTATTTTTGGTTGTCGGTCATAAGGTTTGAACTTTGGGCCTGTACACAGTCCCTCAGCTCTTCAGCTGAAGGTGTGCGCTCTACCACTGGAGCCAGAGCGCCACTTCAGGTTTTCTGGTGGTTCACTGAAGATAGTCTCACAGACTTTCTTGCCCAGACTAACTTTGAACTCTGATCCTCAGATCTCAGCCTCCTGAGTAGTTAGGATGACAGTTGTGAGCCACTGGCATCGCCCAGATTCAGCCACTTGCTCTACCACTTGAACCATGGCCCACTTCCCGTTGGAGGTTGGAGATGAGACTCTCATGGGACTTTCCTGCCTCGGCTGGGAAATAAGATCCTCTGGATTGCAATCTCCCAAGTAGCCAGGATGACAGGTGTGAGCCACCAGCACAGGGCTTATGGTCTCTCATTCTTTAGAATTTCCACCTAGTCCTCTGCTAGACAGTACCACCTAGACACTCTTTAACCTCCCCCAGGGAAAGCAAATTGAGGCTTGGAATCTGGGTAGGACCATGGGCATTAAAGGGCTCCCTTCACATCACTAGTCCTTTCTAAGCTCCCATCCACCTCCTCTGGATGGCCTGGTCATCTGGGGCAGATCAGACCCACTAGGAAATCTGGGGGATGCCCTGTATCCCCCGCCCCTACCAACAAGTACCTGAGGATTTCTGGGGCCAGCTACTCCATATCCAGGTGGAAGACATTAGGAGGGTTGCTGATAACCAGGTCCAGGTGTGCCCAGAGCAGGAGTGTCCAAATCCCCTCTGTCAAAGGAGACAGAAAGCATGGATGGATTTACTAAGAGCTACAGGGCATGGCCATCCACCTGTCATCCAGGTCCCTTGGAGTGCTGTTATATGTTGACAGTCCTGGGGCTTGACCTTGGGGCCAAGGTGCTGTCCCAGAGCTACTTTTGCTCAAGGCAAGTGCCCTTCCACCTGAGCCATGGTGCCACTTCCGGCTTTTTCTGTGTATGCAGGACCTAGGAATCAAACCCAGGGTTTCCTGTGTGCTAGGCGAGCTCACTACTGCTAAGAGACAATCCCAATGTTAGATAGCTGATCTTCTGTGACACCTTGGGCCTGTCTCGGGACAGACTTGCACATCTTTACTGAGTTTTTCACCACTAGCTCTTGCTAGAAATGAACATGCTCAGCTATGCTGTCCTTTATCTACCGCATCTTTGTTCTCTGTGCTTCCTGTCAGATCCTTCTTGTTAAGCAAGACCCCCTTTCAAGTGCTGCCTCTAAGAAGCCTGCTCCAATCACCCTGGCAGAGAGGGATCTTCTCTGCTCTGCAGGCTGCTGGCCTTGTCAAGCTCTGCCTACCAGCTGGTGTGTGTTCAAAGAGCACAAAGGAGAAGGTCTGGCTTTTACCACCCAATTTCTGAAGTCTCTGATACACTACCCAGAGACCGGTACTGTATCACACTTCGGAAGAGAGCACTAGAGGCTCAGGCAGTCTTGGGGCACACAAGGGACCATTTCTTTATGTGGGCTTGAACTGAGGATCTGGGAGCTGTCTCTTTGAGTTTTTGTGCTCAATGCTGGTGCTCTATTACTTGAGCCACAGCTCCACTTCTAACTTTTTGGTGATTCCATGGAGAGTAGAGTCTCACTAGCTTTCCAGCTTATGGCTGGCTTCTATCTTTGATCCTCAGATCTCTGCCTCCCGAGTAGCCAGGATGTCAGGCATGAGCCTGAGCCAGAGGTGACAGGCACCAGAGCCTTTCTTTTGAGCTTCTGTTTATCTCATGTCAACTAGCAAGCCCTAGTTAAAATAGTCATTTACAGGGGATCAAGTTCCTCTACTAGTTCAGTTAGTCCAAGGAGATAAAGTATCTTTGAAAAAGGCTACTCTGGTTGGCCTAGGTGAGTTTGTGTGTGCGAGTATGAGTTTCAGGGATACTTACTCCCATGTCCTCAGTGCCTCATCCTCCCAGTAGTGAGTAAATCCAGGATCCCCATCCCAAGGAGGGAAGGTAGGGAATGGTACTTAAGGTCATAACAAGAGGGATGACCTGAATTCTATCCTGCAGCTCAAGCTGGGAGAGATAATAGACAGAAGGAGAGGTTTAGAGGAGCATCAAGGGAAGCCCCTTACCTTTGGATACAAGTACCAGAGAGAAGACTGAATCCATCCATTTTGGTAGTAACGTAACAGGTGCCCACTATTCATTTATTTTATTTTTTTGTGAGTCCTAGGGCTTGGATTCAGGGCCTCGGTGTCATCCCTGAGCTTTTTTTACTCAAGGCTGAGGCTATACCACTTGAGCCACAGCACCACATCTGGCTTTTTTTTTGGTGCTGGGGAGGTGGTTTATGGGAGATAAGAATATCATAGACTCTCCTGCCTGGGCTGGCTCTGAGTCATGACCATCAGACCTCAGCCAGGATGAGCAAGAGCTACCAGCACCTGTTCAACAACATCCATTTATAATCCCCTAGGGCCAGTCCCAGGCCACCCACACTGCACCCTCCGTGTTGTGGGAAGCAGACATGGGTGGGTTTGATACTTCAACAGCTTACCTACCTTTGAGCATTTTTCTGGGTCAGTCTGATAGCGGCTTCCTTCTTATCCACAGCAATGACTTGACTCTGTCACAAGAACAAATGTCCCCCCGGAGGTGTCAGGCCTGGGGTCCTTCCTCTGCAAACCACCCCCTCTCCCCAAAATGACACAAAGCGAAAGTAGACATAGAGTGAATTCATTTTCTTATAATCAGTGTCTGGCCTGATATGTGGTGGTGAGGATCAGAGGCCCGGGATCGTGCTGTGCGGTTGGACAATGTGATATCTCCTCATCCATTTTCCTTAATAAAGAGTAGTGGAGAAGGACTCATCAGATGGACTGACAATGAATAACCATCATGTTCTAGCCTGCGCACAGAGGGGCTTACCTCAGGGAGCTAGTTCAACAGGCTGAGCAAGACAGCTCCTGACCCACAGCCCACCTCCAGAATGAGAGGGCCACCTTGGGTCCGAGCCACATGGGGACACTAAGCCACCTCCTGTAGCATCCATTCAACAAGTTCCTATGAGAGAGAGAGAGAGAGAGAGAGAGAGAGAGAGAGAGAGAGAGAGAGAGAGAGAGAGAGAGAGAGAGAGAGAGAGAGAGAGAGAGAGAGAGAGAGATTCTTATCTCAAAGAACCACCAGAAAACCGGGAGTGGTGTTGTGGTACAAGTGGTAGAATGCTAGACTTCATCTGAGGGGCTCGGGGACAGCACCCAGGCTCAGATTTCAAGCCCCATGACTGACAAGAAGTGGACTTCCTACCACAAGAAGTGTACTGCTCAGCACCCATAGTCTTAGGGAGCATGGCAGAGAAGTCCAGCCGAGTTTCCTGTAAGCTGGGGGACATGAGTAGGCCATCCAGCTTCTTTGCTTCATTTTCCCCACCTGCAAAACTGAACACAGTAAAGGATCTCTTTCCTCATGGGGATAGGGTAAAGATAAAAGAGAGCCATGTTTTTTTCATAATTCCATACCTGTTGCATGATAAATAACAGGCCCCATCTGAGCCCTTTCCAGCTATCTTCCTGTCATATGCTCACAGAATTGCCAAGAACCTTCTCTGACAACCGCTCCCTCTATGCTGGCCCTGCCCAGAGATGCCCCTGTATTGATCCCTTGTTTGCTCACAACTTTCCTGTGAGGAGACTGAGGTCCGATGGTTCCAGGCCCAACCCAGAGCGTCAACTTTGGCCAAGAATCGGCTGCCATGGACTAAGAGTTTGGGTAGTCCATCTAAACTGTTGACTGAGCATGGCGCAACATGTCTACCATCGCAACTACAGATGACCACGCATAGTGGTCCATGCCTGTCACAGGAGGACCGTGATCCAGCCCAGCCTGAGCATATATTGAGTCTCTATCTTGGAAATGCCAAAGACAGAAAGATTTAGCTCCCATGGTAGAAGAACTGACTGGAAAACCTAGGCCTTGAGTTCAAACTCTAATATACCAAAAAGAATCAGAGGCCTGGTGCCAGAGGCTCATGCCTATAATCCTATCTACTCAGAAGACTGAGATCTGGAGATCACAGATCAAGATGGAAGATAAGGTTGGCCTCAGCCCTCAGACGTCATGATCAGAAGACCCAGAGTCTGAGCAATGCCAATATCCTCCATACTAACAGGGCTCATATCCTTACTAAATGCTGGTCACACTCTCTGTCCCCTTGGGGAGCCATCCCCTGCGGGCCCCACCCCCAGGTCCTCCCAAGCTCCCTCTGCCACCACCAGGCCCAAGCCAGTATACAGTTCCAGGGCACAAAGATCCCTTGGTAATATAATTTAATGGTATTGAGAGTCCCCTTCAAGTGTCTCACCCTTACAGGCCCCCAGACTTCAGCCACAAAGCCCATGCACCCCCCCCCAAAGATAGTGGTTAGAAGTTACCAAAGGGTCCAGCGCTCCTTTTTACAACCCACTTCTACACACACTCACACACACACACACACACACACACACACACACACACACACACAAGGCCGGCACGGGGGGCTCCTGTCTGTCATCCTAGTTACTCAGGCGGCTGAGGTCTGAGGATCACTTTTAAAAGCCAGCCCTTGCAGGAAAGTCTGAGAGGCTCTTATCTACAGTGAACTACCAAATAGCCACAGGGAGAGCTGTGGCTAAAGTGTTAGAGCACTAGCTTTGAGCACAAAATGTCAGGAACACCATGTAGGATTTGAGCTCAAGGCTCAGTTCTTGTACCTTCAAACATACACAGACATAGATGCAGAGAGACAGACAGACAGACAGACACACACACACACACACACACACACACACACACACACACACACACACACACAGGTACAGCCCAAGGCTTCAGCAGTCCCTGAGAACAGAACCATGAATTCATTTCATTAGGATCACATCCCACCCCCAAGAAAGTGGCACTACCGACCTCAGACCCACTGTAGACAAAACATTGAGCCTCTCACATATCTGGAATGTCTCATAGACCAGCATGGCATTTCATACCATATACATTGCTATGCAGAAACTTAGCCACCTCTTTTTTTGTTGTTGGTCATGGGGGGTTTGAACGCTGAGCCAGGTCACTCTCGCTCAGCTTTTCAGCTGAAGGTGAGCACTTCTCCCACTTAAGTCACAGCACCACTTCCTGTTCTCTGGTGGTCCATTGGACACCAAGTCTCACAGACTTTTCTGCCCAAGCATGCTCTGAACCATGGTCTTCACATGTCAGCCTTCTGAGTAGCTAGGAGACAGCTGTGAGCCACTGGCAACTTCTGGTTTCAGCCACCTTCACATACCCAGAGGAAAACCATCTCATAAGGCCACAAACTTCTTGCACCCCTTCACTTCAGACTTTGTCACCAAGCATCCAAACCCATCCTTTATTGGAGAGAATACAGACACAGCAATCACACCCGTGCAACCATTTGCCCACTCCCTTCCTGCCACAAGCCATGTCCTCTTGAAGCTGTGGCTTCAAGCTGGGGTAAACTTGGGGAGTTCTTAGAAATGACTGTACAGTGGGGCGAACACCTGGTCTCCCAACCACAGCAACCCCCTTTTCATCCCTACCTCTGGTTTTCCCACCAGCCTCTATCCAAACCTGCCCCACCTTCAGTCTGCCCTCTCTAAATCCCAGATCTGCCATCCAGACTAAAGGCTGAGCCAGCAAAGAGACCAATATCTTCCTCTGAGAATGGCAATCACGGGATCCTCGCGCCTCCTAGAGGAAGTCTGGGGCCACAAGGGTCCTTACTCCCACCCTCATTCCGTGGCTGTCCGGTGCTAGTGGCCAGCTTACTTCTGTGGAGGAAAGAACAGGAGAGGGAGCTGTCAACTTCAGGATGAGCCCTGGAAAGTCCCAGTGCCCAAGGATGTACTGCACAGGCATCCCGCAGTGGACGATAACCAGGAGGACAATGATGAACCCAATGTGCCAGTACTCTTAATAGCAGTGTGGCTAGGTCAAAGGCTCTATCAATTTTGGTCTAGGTTGTCAGGCAAAGTCATGGCTACAATGTCCTGACACTCTGAACCTGTGACTGTCTTCCCTCTTCATCATCCTGCTTATCCCTTACCACCCTCCCCCCCACCGACACTCCCTCACACCAATACCTCCCTAGCCCTTGGACAGCTTGTTCTTATCTGACCAGAAAATAAACTCATTGGCACCAGGGATGATTGAAACCTGGTGACCAGCCCTGAGTCCTAGTGTCTACCTGAGGATGCTTCCCTCTGCAGCCGGCTACCACACAGCTCCTGGATATCAGAAAGTTGCTGAGGTGTCAGTAGCTTGGTCCTACATACTGGCTTTAAGCTCTGAAATTGTTGCACATAGATTGTGAATGGTTGGCTCCCTTGTTCCAGGGACTCCAAACCCAGTCTCACATGTTCTCCCTTCTTCCTTCCTTTCCTCTTTTTCTCCATCCGGACTTCCCTTCTCTTTCTCTCTTTCCTTCCTTTCTCTCAATCCTGGACCTTGAACTCAGAGCCTAGGGGCTGTCGTTGAGCCTTTTTACGCAAGGCCAACAGACTATGGCTTCAGCCACACATACACTTCTGGTGTGTTCTTTTTGGTAGATAGTTGGAGATAAGAGTTTTACAGGCTTTCCTGCTTGGGCCTCAAGCATCGATCCTCCCATCACAGCATCCTATGTAGCCAGGATGACAGGCATGAAGCACCGGCGTCCAGCTCAAACCAAGGTTTTTTCATGTGCTGTGGAACCAGCACTGGAAACTCTTATTGTCTATGACCCCTCCAGAGCTTGGCGCACACTGTAACTCTTTGTTGGATAAATAAATGAGTATCTGTCTACAAAAATACTACAGAAAAGTCCCCTCCCATTCAGGTAAGCATCCTGGTGGGTGGGGCAAAGCCTGATGTAGCTCTCCCACAGTTCTCCCTTCTCCATCTTCCCATGCTCCTGGTGCCACAGAACTTAACTGTTTTGGCTCTGAAGACATGCTAGCTGGATTCTGGGGCCTCTGGGATGCTTATCTTCTCAAAGATCTCTGGCCAGCGGCTGACCTCTCTTTGGCACTCAATTCCCCACTCAGGAGTGAATGAGATTGCCATGAGCTGAAGGCCAGGCTCAAAGGACCTACTCTCCTATCCCTGGGGCCAGCCAGGATGGCCCACCACATCTGGCCCCAAAGTTTCATGTTGCAGAGAAAGGATCCTCGAGGCATCTTGGGTTTCTGAATCTCCCAGAGTCCAGTGCAGGTGCTGAGAATCCTCTCTACTCACAGCTGGCAGGCTAGGTATTGTGAGGCCACAATCTCTGCTCCCCATGAAATCCTTAATGTTATGTCTGGGTCGCAGGACCCCCACCAAGAAGACCACCAAGAATCAGACTCTACAGCTGTTTTATTTAAACGGGCTGCAGCTCAGGCCTTATCCTACACTCTAACACAGCAGAACACAGGCGGAGAGCCCGAGCTAAGGATTTACAGGTCTTATGAAGGCACACAACCAGGTGCTTTAGCACCATGTGTTGCTCTGCTCTGAAACAAGCAACAAATGGTGACTGCCTTAAGTACTTTAACCCTTCACTCAACTGTGGTGGTCACACTAGAGAGAGTCAGAGGAGAATGAACAGCTGCCTCATAAAAGCAATCAAAGCACAACGTTCATAGCAAGAGACCATCTGGCTGGGGAACTCTGCTTTGATACTTTGAATGTCATAGATTGTTGGTTGAAATGGTTCATCTAATTTGACCCATAACCCAGGCGTTAGTGGAAATTGCCAGCTTCACGAAAAAACCCTGGAAAAGGTGGCATTTCAGTTGTCCCAATCAAACTTAAAGGGTTCCAAAGTTAGAGGTCCCCTTTTCTTTCCAGACAGCCTACAGCAGGTTACAGAAACTGACATTCAGCAAGCCCTAGCTAACTGCCATGGCCTGATACCGAGCAGGCTCCAACAGGGGGAATGCACTTGCCTACCACTGTCCAGCTGGAAACAACACAGGCAGGACATAGATTAGAGTCTGCAGGATTCCAGGGAGGACTTCCCACCAGTGCACTCCCCCGGGAGTGAATCCATGCCACCAGTGGAATCCCAGAGCCCCCTGCCCAGATGCCCATGGACACCATCAATACCCTGGGTAAGGTTGCCCTCTCATCCTCGAAAGTGGTGAACCATATGCAATGTCACATCATTCACCACTTCCCAGACCCTCCTAGCTTCACAGCCCCTGCCCTATTCCCCCCCTCCATCTTGTTCCCTAATTATATTTGGCAGACACATTCCCAACCCTTGAATTAGCTCCAACTATACAAATGAGAGCAGACTGTCTGGCTGGAAGAGTGCGCCTGTGGTCACACTCATCTCACAAACCTTCAGGCTTAAGACAGAAGGTGTCCACATTGGTCTGTGGTCCACAGAGGCCTCCTAGTGGAGACCCACGCAGGCCCAGCAGCTACTGTGGGCTATAGGAAAGGGGGAAGAGAGAGGTGGAAAGGAATGTCTAATGAAATCTTCCCCAAAGGAGCCATGAAACAGTGAAGATGAAAACAAAAAGTATGGCTGGTATCCTTCTTGGCATTGCTGAAAAAAGAACAATACATACACACACACACACACACACACACACACACACACACACACACACATACACACACACACACACACACACACACACACGCGTGCGTGCCCTCACACACACACAAATCTAGAACAGTTATTGTAAACTCATCCATGCAGCCCCTGCAATTTGCCAACCTGAGCAGTCAGGCTCTCTCTGTCTCTGTCTCTGTCTCTGTCTCTGTCTCTCTCTCTCTCTCTCTTTCATGCACACACACATACACACACACACAAACACACACACACACACACACACACACACACACACACACACACACACACACACACACACACACACACATAGACTCAGAGTAGTGCCCCTCCTGAGTTTGCTGGTTCCTCATCTGGGACAATATACAAGCTGGAGCACGAGATTTCCCTTGTCAGAACCAGGGGCTCGAACCAAGGAAGCACCGCTCTAATAATACTGTACCACCATGCCTCTCCCTTTCTCCAGGGCCAGACACTTTCCCTTGGAAATAACCAGCATTGACTCCCCATTCACCCAAACCCTAGCCCAGAACTCTGGGTGAAGGAGTCCTGAGACAGGTGGCTCTTCAGAGCCTGGACTGAAAACAAGCAGGAGGTCATGGTGCCCCCAGAGAAGTGTCTGACCCGGGGTGGGGGCAGTGTTGGGGAAATGGATGAGGTCCTAAATGCTACATACATGGATGAATTTCCTAATCCGGCCTAGATGCTTCTGGGTGACTTGTTGGATTCTTGGGGAGGATGAGGAAACCACAGGGGCCTGGAGCACCAGCATATGGTTGCAGATCTGGGAAATGTGATCACCCTGTGAGTGCTGTTGACAGCTGGAGTGGGGGGGACCAGCAGTGTGTCCATGTGTTGGAGGGGCGTGTTCTTCCCAGACATTCACCTTCTATCTGACCCCTAGTGCCCTCACCTCCCTAGTGGGCTCTTCTGGGACCCTCCTCAGGGGAAAGGGTGAACAAGCACAAAAGAAAAGGGCTCACACAGAAGGGGGGGCTATATTCTGCATCCAACACACCCCCACCCCAGAAAAAAGGAAAACTCCCAAGAAGGCAGGGGTGGAGGTGCTGCTCCCCACCTCTGACTAAAGCCACCAGGTACCCCCAGGGAGAGAAAGGGTGCAGATGCATGGCTCTGTGGCTCCCACTGCTCTAGGCCAGGGGCTCAGTGGTGCCCCCTCTTCACCCATCCCTGCATCTGCCTTTATCCTGGGACACTGACCACTGGGATGGGGGTGGAATCCCTGGATCAACATCCACTCCCCCACCCCCCACTCCTGTGGTGCATTTGTGGCAGAGTCAGGGCTGGCCTGCCTGGTGCTGGGGAGATGCGTTTGGGACACAAGAGGGGAGGCAGGAGTCATGGGTCTGGGTCCGTGAGGGGTGTGGGGTAGTAGGAGGTCGTGAGGTGCAGACCTGTGGGGCTGCCACTGGGGACCAGGACTGCGTCAGGGCCGGAAAGAGGCCAGGGGTGCACCATCGCTGGATGACTCCAATAGGCGCCACGGGTCCAAACAGGCAGCAACCTGTTTCAAACGAGGTGCCAAGGGGAGGGCAGGAGAAGGGTCCAGGGCATGGACGGGCAGGTGGCAAGCCTGAGCTCGCCCCCTTCACAGCTGAGCTCCTGGTGCAGGGGCCTTGGATTCAGGGCCTACCTGGCCTCTGAGCCTCCCTGGGGCTGTGAGAGGGATGTGCCTGCTGTGCTGGCTTTGTGTCCTCTGTGCTCCTGGCCCAGACCTGTGTTGCTACATCAGTGGAGGCCAGTCATGGATGGTGCCACCCATGGTGAATGTGCCTGCTCTTCTCTGCTCTCTCTCTGCCCCCACTTCTCACCCAGGCTTCCCAGCCCCTGCTGCACAAGTATGCCAGCTCCCATGTGCTCCTGGCTGCAGCAACTATGTGCCCTTTCACCCACGCCCTGTCCTCCCCTCAGTCACACTCCTTCCCCACCTCAGCCAGGCCTCTGCTCCTGGCTTTGTGCTGCCCTGACTCTGCCCTAAGGCTACCAGGCCATGGCAGAAGCAGCCTCACCTCACCTCAGGGCTTCCCCCCAACCCCAGCAGTTGCCTTGGGGAATTGAGGATCCCCTCAGCCCAACCAGTGGGGGAGACTCTTCTCCATCCACTCCACACACCAAGCAGGTGCAAGGTAATGCTCCGAGTTGTGTGTGTGTGTGTGTGTGTGTGTGTGTGTGTGTGTGTGTGTGTGTGTGTGTGTGTGTGTGTGTGTGTGTGTGTGTGTGTGTGTGTGATTGTCCTCTCAAGGACTCAGAACATTGAATCTTTTGGGATGACAGCACACAGCACACTGAAAAAAAAGCACTAAGACCCTTGTGTAATGGATTCAGCACAATGTGCCTTTTGAAGCACTCAGCACATAGCAACATTTGGGATCCTCATGGTAATTTAATTACTAATAAGATTAGACATGTCATTTTGACATCACTAAACTTAAATATCATAATATTATGGCATTATATGTCATAGTGACATTATAGACATATTGTGAATTCCTATTCTGTGACTTCATTCTATTACAAGCTAGCAATATTGGTGGATATCAGAAATCCATTGTGACCTCAAAGCCATTGTGACATGAAAATGCCTTTGTGACATCACAGTGCCATTGCAATATCATTAACCTGTTCTGACATCACAAACCTGTCCTGTCCATTGTGACCTCTCACCAATGTGACATCACAAAGCCATTGTGATATCACATTGCTATTGTGATATTACAATCACCTTGATACCTCCCAAACCCATTATGACATCTTTAGCACCATTGAAAAAACACATGGCCTTTGTGACATTACAGTCTCTTTGTGTATCCATATCCTCATTGTGAAATATCAATTGAGATCAGATATGTCATTGTAATATCACAAAGCATTTACAATATAATCATCGGTGTAACATCACATTGTGATTTTGACAATATCAGGTCATTGTGACATCACAAATCTGTAATGACATCATACCACTATGACACCACATTGTCATTGTGACAACACATATACATTATGAAGGCCTATTATGTGATTTTGTTGTATTTCAATTGTGGGTTCCTATCAAAAACACATTTTGACTTCATAACCATTGTGATATGACAATCCCTTTGTGATATAACATTGCCATTGTGATATCTCTAAACAACTGTGACAACTCAAATATGTCCTGTCCTCATAAGTTTTATGACATGTTGCCACTGTGTTAGGCTCATTGAAAGGTCAATCTATTTTTGACCTCATATTATTTCAGGTATGACAATAAATATTAGAAATTTACTGTGATATTATGAATATTGTGACATCACACTGCTAGATATAATGACCATTGTGTCACATTGTCACATCACAAATCTGTTCTGACTTCATCACATGTGAGCCAACAAATGACTTTGGAATCCTCACAATCCCATTCTAAACTCATAAACTCATTATAAGTTAATGACAATCGAGGTATGGAATGCCATTGTCACATCACCAAACTACTGCGACATCACAAAACTATTTTGAACTCATCACTATTATGGCATCACCAGCTAATTGTGACATAACAACACTTTTATGACATTATAATTTGACATCATATTGCAATTGTGATATTATTGAACCATCATGCTTTCACAAACCTATTATGATCTCATCACATCTTAGATAATTATGTCCTTTGAGACATCAAGCACCTTCCGTGAACTTGCATCATTGTGAACTTGTATCAATTGAAAATTGAAATAAGATGTGATATTGCAAACTAGTTTTGACATCACTAACCCATTTTTATATCTTTAACACTTTGACAACCAGAACCTGTTAGGAACCCTAGCACTTTTGACAAAAAAAACATGGCCTTTATTTCATCACAGTTCATTTGTATATGTCATTGGGACTTCATCCTCATATCCTCACTATAAACTAATGGCAATTAAGATGTGACATGCCATTGTGACATCATAAACCCTTTGTGACATCATCACCAGTGTGATATAAGACTGTCATTATGACACCATCAGCTCATTGTGACATCACCAAGCTACAGTGACATCATAGCATTATGACATCCCATTGCCATTTTGCTGTCATAGACATATTGTGAATGTATATCTTGTGATTTCATTCTATTTCAAATGTGGCATATCAGTTGATATCAGAAACATATTGTGACCTCATAACCATTGTAAGATAATAAACCCTGTGGGACATCATAACCAGTGTGACATTACATTGTTGTTATGACATCTTTAGATTATGGTGACATCACAAAATGGCAATGAAATTATAACATTTGCCATTAAGTCATTGTGACATCACTGTCAAATTATTAATGCCAAATCTTTGATTTCATTGTATTTGAAATGTGGCATGTGGGTTAATATCAGAAACTCATGGTGATGTCATAACCATTGTCACATCAAAATCCCTTTTTGACATCAATTTGGCAATGTGACATCACACTGGCAATGTGATGTTATAAGGCATCGTGATATCACAACATGCCACATTAGAAATACAATCAAATAACATAATAGGCGAACACAATGTGTCTATGACATCAGAATGACAATGTGATGTTACAATGCTATGATGTCATTGTAGTTTTACATGTGAAAATGAGCTGATGTTGTCATAATGGCAACATGATTTCACAATTATGATTATGTCAGAAAGGATTTGTTATGTTTCAATGGTATATCTGATGTCAGTTTTCATTAGTTTCCCCATGAGGATATGGATACAAAATGGTTCTGTGATGTCACAGAGGCCATGTGTGTTTTCAAAGGTGATAAGAGGTCATAATAGTTTTGGGATGACACAATGTGATTCATAATGTAACAATGGAAATGAGATATCACATTGGGTTTTTGATGTCACAGTGGTGATGAGGTCGCAATGATTTTGTGATGTCACAGTTTGTTTATAATATCAGAATGAAATATCATATTTCAATGACTTATAATTCAATATGAGGATACCAGGTGATAGAAGAAGCTCCATAGTATGAGGTCATACTATGTGAAAACCCAATGGAACAGTGATTTCACAATAACAATGTGATATCTCACCATCATGTTATAAGAATGTTTTTCTGTCACAATTGGTGATGCAATACTGATGATGGCACAATGGCATGTGGGATCTCAATTGTCATTATCACACCATGAATATATGAGTTTGGGAAGAGATTCTGATGTCAGCAAAGCATATGTAGTCAAAAAGGTGAAGAACTAACAGGTCTGAGATGTCACAAAGTGACACAATGGTTATGATGTCCAGCGGTGTGATATCATGATGTTACACTGGATTTTAGATATGTCATGTCATATCTGAAATATGAGTTCGAACACAAATTTTCAACTCACAAAGGACCTAAGATATCACAATGGCATGTCACAAAATTATGAGAACAGGAGAGGTATTTGATGTCACAGTGGGTTAGTGATATAACAAAGGGAATGTGCTGTGACAAAGAGATTTAGATGTCACAAAGGATATGAGTTCACAATGGTTTCCTGATAATGCAGATGGCACATTTGAGATAGAATGAAATCAAAGAATAGGTATTCAAAATGGGTCTATGACATGAAAATGACAATGTGATGTCAAGGCAGCAATGATGACAGTATATGTACTCATTACCTTGCTCATGTAACTGTAATCTGGTGTACACTCTATTTATAATAAAAAAAAACTCATTGGGTGTCATTGGGGTTTGATGATGTCACAATGAATGGTGGTGTCATGGTGACAATGTGATTTCAAAGTCATAATTATTGCACAAAGTATTAGTGATTATAAAATGCTATGTGTGATAACAATTTATATTAGTTCACTATGAAGATATGAGTACACAAAGGGTCTGTGATGTCACAGAGGTCATGTGTTTTTTTCATGTTTTTTTTTATAGTGAAAATACTGTACAGAGGGATTACAATTACATGGGCAAGATAATGAGTACATTTCTTATCAAGCGTTGTAGCCTCCTCCTTTGTTTCCCCTTCCCATCCCTTCCCATCCTCCCCCTACCCTCCACACCCAATCCTCCCCGCTCCCCCTCCCCCACTCCGCACAAGTTGTAAAGTTTGTTTTCGACATAACGACTTATACATCTCAAGAGTTCAAAATAGCTCTGTGATGTCACAATGTGATTGTGAATGCACAACAGCAATGTGATATCACAATGGCTTTGTGATGTCACAGTGGTGATCAGGTCACAATGAGTTTGTGATGTCACTATGAGTTTGTAATATCACAATGACATATCCTATTTCAATTTCTACTTGTTAACAATGAGAATACAATTTCAAAGAAAGAATCTGAAGCTCCAAAGACCATGAGTTTTTAGTCATAACGTGCTATATTCTGCCATTAGTATTATTTTAGGCCTTTAGTAAGCTTATAATCTGTTTTCAAACTCATAGTAATTCAGGTATGACATATGATATCAGAAATTGACTCTGACATGAACATTGGGACATCACATTGATAGACATCAAGACCATGGTGTCACATTGTGAACTCACAAATTTGTTCGGGGTTCATCACATTTGTGCCAACACATGACTTTGGAGACAACACAGTCCCTTTTTGAACTCATATCTTCATTGCGAATTAATGACATTTGAGATCTGGCATGCCATTGTGACATTTCCAACCAATTGTGACAGCACAAACCTATTAGAGGAGAAACACATTGTGATCTAATAGCCATTGTGGTAGCACAATCCCTTCATGACCCCACATTTCCATAGTGATATCACTAACCCAATGTGAAATTCCAATCCTCTCATACACAATCCAGATATGAAATGTGATACCTGGATCCAATGTGACATCTTGATCCTGGGGACATCACACTGATAGATGTTATGAGCATTTTGTCACATTCTGACATCACACACCTGTTAGGCTTCATCACTTTTTTGACAACGCATGCCTTTAGAGACAACACTGTCCCTTTGTGAGCTCATATACTCATTGTGGGTTAATGACAATTGAGATCAAACGTGTCATTTTGATGTCACAACCCATTGTGACATCACACACTTCTTGTAAATTCATCACCAGTGTTGCATCACCAATTGTGATATCATAATATTATTCAGTCATCATATTGCAACATCACATTGCCATTGTGATGTCTCTGTTCCACTGTGTTTTCAAAAACCTACTGTCTTCATAGCATTTTAGAAAATTCATAGCCTTTAATACTTCAGTCTTCTTCTGTGAACTCATATCCTTATTGTGAAATAGTAACAACTGAAATTGGACATGTGACTATGAGATGTGATTTCACAAAATTATTTGATTTAATCACCAATGTGATATCACAAACCCATTGTGAGCTTTCATTGCCATTTGACATCACTATCACATTGTGACATCCCAAAACTCTTAGGACCTCTTAGCACTTTTGAAAAAGCACATGGCCTTTGTGGCATCACAGTCCCTTTGTGTAACTATACCGTCATTATGAACTGACTATTGATATCAAACATGCCATTGTAACATCACGAACCCTTTGTGACAACACCAGTGTCACATAATATTGTCATTATGGCAGCATCAACTACTTGACATCACAAATCTACAATGACAAGATAGCATTATGAGATCACACTGCCATTATGATGTTATAAGATTATAAATGCCTGTTTTTAGTCTTTTTTTTTTGGTCGTGGGGCTTGAACTCTGGGCTTGGGTGCTGTCCCTGTTCTTCAGCTCAAGGTGAGCAGTCTATTACTTGAGCCACAGAGCCACTTCTGGTTTTCTAGTGATTTTCATTGGAGATAAGAATCTCATAGACTTTCCTGCCTGAGCTGGCTTTGAACTGAGATCCTCAGATCTCAGCCTCCTGTGTAGCTAGGTTTACAGGCACGAACCCCTGGTACCCAGATTTTCATTCTATTTCAAATTTGACATGTGTGTTGATATCAGAAACAAAATGTTACCTCATAACTATTGTAACATCATAAGTCAGCAGTGACATCAAATTGTAATTACGACACCATCAGCTCATTGTGACATCACCAAACAACAATGGTATCATAGCATTATAAATCACAGTGACACGGTTATGAGTTAACAATGTGAAGGCCTATTCTGTGAATTCAGTTTCAGAAACCCATTTTAATGATATAACCATTGTGATATCACAATCCTTTGTGACGTCATATTGCCATTATTATATTATTAACCTGCTGTGCCATCAAAACCAGTCCTGTCCTAGTACATTTTGTGACATGCTGCAATTGTCATATAGTAGGGCCTTTGTGAGCTCATTATCTGTTTTCAATCTCATATTTCTGGTATGACATGTGATATCAGAAATCCCATATGACATCATACTGCCAGATTTCATGACCATTGTGTCACATTGTGACATCACAAAGCTTTTAGAACGGCATCACATTTGTGACAACACATGCCTTTGGAGACATAACATTCCCTTTTTGAACTCATATATTCATTATCAGTTAATGACATTTGAGATATCCCATGCCACTCTGACATCGTGAGCCTATTGTGATATCACAAACTTATTGTGACCTCATCAGGAGAATGGTATCAACAACTAATTGTGGTATGAAAGCATTATTTTGACATGATATTGTGGTATTGGCATTGTTATTTCACTGTCCCATTGTTAGAGCCACATCACATCTTAAAAAATTCACGGCCTTTGAGACTTCAAGCTCTTTCTGTGAATTCTCGTACTTATTACCTCTAAAACAAGAAGAAAAACCATTGAGTCACATTTAATATAATAATCCAATTTACACTAGAAAGGAGAATGTGATTACCTTATCCTGGACTGGATAACCAGGTCAAAGATTAGCGTTGACAACCAAATCTCAGACCTTGAATGGGCAGTCCTGCCCTATCTTAATTGGTCTGCAAACCACCAGCCAAAAATTATGAGCTCCAAAGCTCCAAACCTCAATGGACAAGGCTTTTAGCTTTTCCATTACTCCCTCCTTCACTACAGACCTGTCATTCCTTTCTGGTCTTTCTGTTTTTCCCTTCCACCATTTCCTTCTTCTCCTCAGGCCACTTCAGTCTCCACAGGCCTGCCCTACTCTGCCCTAATGACCACTTTTCTGCTTCCTCTTCTCAGGTTTTTCCCTTCCTGTTGTCTTACCACTTTCTTCCATCTGGGTAGCTCTCATTTTTATATCCCCTTCCAATGCTCTGAAAATGCAACTTATATATAGGTTGTACCCCTCCTCACTCCAACGGGTCTTTTGCCTAACAGTTTTCAACCGTCACTTCCCAAACTGCCCAATGTTCAATCACTTCTTGACAGCTCAACATGTGAGGCTTGACACCGTCACCTTTGCTGGCATTCCCCAAACTCTCCGGTGGACCAGGCCAAGAATTTACAAAGATTAATGGCTCCCACAGATAATTCTGGCTCCACTGGTTATTACAGTATCTTCATAGTGAATTAGAAAAAATTGAAATTGTATATGTCATTGTTATATTACAAACTTGATGAGATATCACTAACCCATTGTGAACTCATCACTGCAGTGACATCACAAACTCATTGTGATATCGCATTGCCATTGTGCCACCATGATCACACTGTGACATCCCAAACCTATTATGACTTCAGAAGCTTTGAAAGAAAGCATAGGCTTTGTGATGTCACAGGCTATTTGTGTACCCATACCCTCATTTTGAGCTAATGGCAATTGAGATCATACATGCCATTTTAACATCACAAATACTTTGTGACATCATTACCACTGTAGCATCACATTGTCATTATGACAACATCAGCCAATTGTGACATCATAAAACAATGACATCATAGCATTATGACATCACATGGTCATTGTGATGTCACAGAAACATTGGAATACCTATTCTGTGATTCCACTCTATTTCAAATATGTCACGTGGGTTGATATCAGAAATATATTGTGACCACATAATCATTATGACATCACAATACCTTGATGACACCACATTGCCATTATGATATCACTAACCCACTGTGACATCACAAACCTGTCCTATACACATAAATTTTTGACATGCTGCCAATGTGATCTCTTCGGCATCACTGAGTTCATAAATTGTTTAACTTATACTTCAGGTATGACATGTGATATCAGAAATCCACTGTGACATCATGACCACTGTGACATCACACTGCCAGATGTCATGACCACTGAGTCACATTGTGACATCACAAACCTGTTAAGACCAATTACACTTTTGCCAACATATGCCTTTGGATACATCATTATCCCTTATGAACTTATATAATCATTTCAATTAGAGATCTGGCATGAGATTGTGACATCACCATCACATTGAGAAATCACAAACCTATGTGACCGCATCACCTGTATGGATCACCTTTTGTGACTTCAAAACAATACTATCTCATGTAATGGTAACATCACATTGCCAATGGGATATCTCTGTCCCATTGCATTTTCACCAACCTATCATATCCTCATAAAATTTTACACAATTTATGGCCTTTCTGACTTCTAGCACCTTATGTGAACTTGTATCTTCATTGTGATCTAGTGGAATGAAATTGGACATGTAGTGGTGATATTACAAATACATTGTGACATTACTATTCAAGTGTGACCTTATGACCACTGTGACATCACAAACCCATTGTGACATCACATTGCCATGATCACCTTCTGATATCTCAAATCTGTTGTGATCTCTTAGCACATTTGAAACAGCACGTGGTGTTTGTAACACCACAGTTCCTTTGGATAACCATGGCCTCATTGTGGACAAAGGACAACTGACATAAGATGTGCCATTGTACCATTACAAATGATTTGTGACATCATCTACAGAGTGAGATTACATTGTTGTTAGGGTACCATCAGCCCACTGTGACATCCCAAGATGACAATGACATCATAGCATTATGACATCACATTTTCATTGTGAGGTCATAGAGACAATGTGATTGCCTATTCTGTGATTTCATTCTATCTCAAATGTGGCATATAGGTTGATTTCAGAAACCCATTGTGACCACAGCACCATTACGCCATTGCAATCCCTTCGTGACCTCATGTTGATATTGTGATATCATTAATGCAATGTAACATCACAAACCTGTCTTGTCTTCATAAATTTTGTAACAAGAGACTACCTTGACCTGGGCTGTAGGCCCAGAGCTAATTGCAGCCTCAACCATGAACCCTCAGACCTCCAAAAAGCAGCCCAGCCATTTGTTAACTGGTCTTCAAACAACCAACCCTCAAAATAATCATCTCCAAAGCTCCACACTTCAAAGGACAAGGCTTTTTCCTTTCTCTTCATCCTCCTTCTCTACAGACCTGTCCTACCTTTCAGGTCTTTTCCTTTTTTTTCTTCCACCATTCCCTTCTTCTCTTCAGGTTGCTGTACTCTTGACAGGCCTTCCCTGCCCTGTCCAGGTGGCCAGTGGCTGTCTTTACCTCCTGCTCTCCCTCAATTTCCTCTCCTCCCAGGTCTTTATCCTCCTGCAGTCTCATCACTTCTTTCTTTCCAGGCATTTCCCCTTAGTTTTCCCCTTTCTGATGCTCTGAACATGCAACCTATATATATGCTGTACCCTGCCCCCACTAAAATATGTTTCCTGCATAACAGTTTTCAATCATCACTTCCCAAATGTCCATGCCCAATAACTTCTTGGCAGCTCACCATGTGGGATTTAACATCCTATCTCTTCAGCAACATGTCCTGCCCATACCAATGACATGCACCCCCCTCTCTGGTGGACCAGACCAGGAGGTCATGATGACTATCTGTTCCCGTGGATTATATGGGTACTGCTGGTTATTACAGTGTCCTCATGGTGAACTAGTAGCGATTGAAATTGGACAAATAATTGTGATATTACAAACTCATGTCCTAACTAAACCATTGTGACCTCAAAACCACTGTGACATCATGAACCCATTGTGACATCACATTGCTGTTTAGACACCAGAATCACATTGTGACATCCCAAATCTATTATGACCTCTTATAACCTTTGAAAAATACATAGCTTTGTGACATAACAGTGACTTAGTGTACCCAAACCCCACTGTGAAATATTGACAATTTAGAATCAGACATGATATTTTAACATCAAAATGTTTGTGAGGTCATCACAACTGTAAAATCACATTGTCGTTGTGATACCATCTGCCCATTGTGAAATCACAAAACTAAAATATGAAAAAATTACAATTTCACAATGTCATTGTGATATCATTGACACATTATAAATGCCTTTTCTGTGATTTCATTATATTTCAAATGTGGCATATAGGTGGATATCATAAACAAAAATCATGAACTCATAACCATTGTGACATCACATTCCCTTTGCACATCACATTGCCATTGTGATATCACTAACACACCGTGAGATCACAAACCTATCCTGTCATCATAACTTTTGTGACATGCCTTCTTTTCCTCATAATCAATGTGCAAACTCATTAGATTTCACATATGACATTTGATATCACAAATTCCCAGTGACATCATGACCATGGTGACATCACCCTGCCAGATGTCATAACCATTATGTCAAATTCTGACATCACAAACGTTTTAGGATTTCAATATGTGACAACACATACTTTTGTAGAAACCACAGTCCCTTTGTGAACTCATATACTCATTGTAAATTAAAGACAATTGAGAATGATCATGTCATTGTGACATGGCCAGCACATTGTGACATCACCAATCTTTTGTGACTTCATCACCAATGTGGCATCATCAACTATTTGTGAGACCAAAACAATATTCTGACATGGTGTAGTGAGTTGACATTGCCATTGTGATATCACTGCCCCACTGTGTTTTCAAGAACCTAATATGACCTCATAACATTTAAAAAAATTCATGTCCCTTAGTTTCTAACGCATTTATAAGATTATCTCTTTGTTGCTTTGTATATCCCTCCCCCACAGTATAACCCCTGCTTTCACTATATTTGATGTTAGTATAACTTGTGGAGGAGATGGGGGAAAACCAGTTGTTTAAGGATACAGGTGGACCTGTTGCAACAATGAGAAGTACAAGTTGTCATGTCCAAAACTAGCTTTACAACATCGGTGCGGGGGGGGGGAAGAGGGGGGAAGGAAAAGGATTGGGATTGGGGGGGAGGGGGGAGGCTGGGAAGGTATGTGAAGGGTAAACAAAGGAGGAGGCTGCAATGCTAGGTAAGAAATGTACGCATTATCCTGCCCACGTAATTGTAACTCCTCTGTACAGTAGGTTCACAAATAAAATAAATTTAAATTAAAAAAAAATCATGTCCCTTAGTACTTCAAGCTCCTTCTGTGAACTTGTATGCACATTGTGAAATAGTAGCAATTCAAATTGGACAAGATTTTGAGATATTACAAAATCATTATAGCATCAAAAACCCATTGTAACCTCATTACAACTGTGAATCATAAAGCTATCATGACCCCTAAGTACATTTGAAAACACATAAGGCATTTGTGACATCACAGTCCCTTCGTTTACCCTTATCCTCAATTTGAACACATGACAATTGAATTCGTATATGCCATTGTAATATCACAAACCCTTTGTGACCCCATCACCAGTGTGACAACACATATTCATTATGACACCATCACCTCGTTGCAACATCACCAATTTCCAATGACCTCATAGCATTATGACATTACATTGTCATTGTGATTTCATAGACACATTGTAAATGCCTATTCTCTTAATTCATTCTATTTTAAATGTGGCATGTGGGTTGATATCAGAAAATCATTGTGATCTCATAAACATATGGCATCACAATCAATGTGACATCACAGTGCCATGGTGATATCACTAACCCACTGTGACATCACAAACATGCCCTGTCCTCATAAATCTTGTGATGTGCTGCAATTGTCATGTCTTAGGCCCTTTATGAGCTTGTAATCTGTTTTCAAACTTATAATATTTCAGTTATGATATGTGATATCAGAAATCCACTGTGACATCATGACCATTGTGACATCATACTGACAGACATCATGACTATTGTGTCACACTATGACATCACAATCCTCCTAGGACTTCATCACATTTGTGACAACACATGCCTTTGGAGATACCACAGTCCATTTGTGAACTCTTATTCTCTGTGATTTCATTACAACTGAGAACTATTATGCCATATGGATATCACTAAAGAATTATGACATCATAGACCTACTGTGACCCCTTACCTGTATGGCATCACCAATTATGACATCAAAACTTTTTGTGATGACACGATGTTCATGACATCTGTCAGTGTGATGTCACAATGGTCATGATTTCACAGTGGATTTCTGGTATCTCATGTCATATATGAAATATGAGGTTGGAAACAAATTATGAGGGCAAAAAGTTCTAACAGATCACAATTTCAACATGTCACAGAAGTTATGAGGATAGGAGAGGCTTGTGATGTCACATGGTATTAGTTATATCACAATGGCACTGTGATGTCACAACGTGATTATGATGTCAAAATGGTTATGTAGGCACAAAAATGTGTTTCTGATATCAACTCTCATGCCACATTTGAAATTCAATGAAATCACAGAATAGGCATTCACAATATGTCTATGATGTCACAATGACAATTGTTGTCATAATTCGATTATGCCATTGAGTTTTGTGATGTCACAATGAGCTGGTGCTCTCATAATGAAAATGTGATGTCACACTGTTGAGGATGTCACAAACACTTTTTGATATTATAATGGCATGTCTGATGTCAATTGTCATTAGTTAACAACAATGATATGGGTACACAAAGGGACTGTAATGTTGAAAAGGATATGTGATTTTTCAAAGGAATTAAGAGGTCATAATAGATTTGAGATGTCACAATTGAATCATGATGTGACAATGACAATATTGTCACAATGAGTTTGTGATGTTGTGCCAATGATGTCAAAATGGGTTTGTGATGTCACAACGAGTTTGTAATATCACAATCAAATTTCCAATTTCAATTGCTACTAGTTTACAAGGAGGATACTGTAATAATTAGCAGGGCCCCGATAATCTATAGGTTCCAATAATCAGCGTGGCCCCATCTCCTGGCCAGCTGGAGAGGACAGGCTGTTCTGTGGGAGGGGCTGGTACGTTAATCACCAAGTGTTGAGCTGTTAAGAAGTGATTGGGCTGTGGGGAGTTTGGGATGTGACAGTTGAAAACTGTTAGCAGTTGGAGTGGAGAAGGGGTACAGACTTTATATGTGCTGCTTGTTCAGAGCAATGGAAGGGGAGATAAAAATTGAAAAGTCCTGGAAGGAAGGAAGTGGTGTGAGAGCAGAAGGTGAAAGACCTGGAAGGAGAGGAAGTTGAGGGAGAGCAGAAGGTGAAGGATGGCAACTGACGACACAGGTAAAACAGTTCAGGCCTGTGGAGAGTAGAGAGGCCTGAAGAGAACAAGGAACTGGTAGAAGGGAAAAAGGGAAAGACTTCAAAGGAAGTATAAATCTGTAGCCAAGCAGAGACAAAGGGAAGGGGACAAAAAGGCTTGCCCTTTGATGTTTGGAGCTTTGGATATCATAATTTTGGGTGTTGGTGTTTTGGAGAACATTTATTATATTAAATGTGTCTCAATGGATTCTCTTGAACAATAGAGGTCCTAATTTTTGGAGACCCCATGGAGAGTAATCCGTTTGGATGGCATTAGGCCTTGGCCCCAGGGGAAAGTCACCAAAGATGACAGTGTCAGCCTTTAGGGCCTCGAGTGTTTGTCTCCAGAGGACCAACATGGACAAAAGTCATATGGTTCCTCTAGGGGTGCGTTTGGGCAAGCTTGCCAGCCTGTGTTTGGGACCCCTTCTAGAGGTCATTTGTGGCTTTCTTGGGAAGCCATCTTGGAAATCCTTGAGAGGTCATGTGGTGCTTCCTTGGAAAGCCATCTGGAACCTCCTTGATAGGGCTTCCTTGGGAAGCCACCTGGAACTTCATCAATAGTGCATCTGCAACTTCCTTGAAAATTTATCTGAGACCTACCCTGGAGGTCATCTTGGGCCTTCTCCTCTGACCATCTTGGACTTTCTCCACAGGTCATCTGGGGCTTCCTCAGGATGCCACCTGAGACCTATTCAAAAGTAGTCATTGGGGATTCCTTAAGAGGCAATTTAGGACGACCTCCTGAGGTCATATAGAGCTTCTTTGGGAGGTCATCTCGGGTTACCTTGATGAAAAATCTGATTTTCTATAGACAATCTCAACAGGGTTATCTGCAACCTCCTCTGGAGTTCATATGTGGCCTCCTTGAGTGGCCTTCTGGGAGCTACTCAAGAGGTAATATCAGCCTCATTGAGAGGACATCTGGGGCCTCCTTTGGACATCATCTGACACTTCCTTGGGAAGACATTTGCAACCTCTGTGAGAGGTCATCTAGGGCCTCCTAGGGAGGATATAAGTGACATCCTCCAGAGGTCATCTGCAGCATCCTCAAGAGTCAGTCTGGGATGTGCTCTCTGTCATCTGGGATCTCTGTAGAGGTCAAAATTGAGTGGTGTGGAACATATGGGTTAACTCTCTGTGGCTCTTGGTCTGTGTGTGTATGCTGATAGTTCTATCTGTTTCTTGTATTCACCTCTGTTTACTTCTTTTCTCAGGATGGAATAACAGGCATAAAGTTGTCATATCCAAAAAATATTCTCCCTCAGGGTTACAGAATCCTTCAAAGGAAAATGCACTGATGTACTCTCTCTCCTATTCTTTGCCATCAGCACCTCTAATCTAAAGTCCTCCCATACCAAAAGCGGTTACTTGTACCATTCTGAGGTGTTACAATGTGGTATGTTACCCTTATTACCCTTGAGACAGGAACATGGAAGGGATGGTGGGCAGGCTCCCTTTCTAATATACTTTCCCTTTACAACTAGTAACCTGTATAACTGGAAACAGCAAACCCATCCTATTCAGAAAAAATAAAACCAGGGCTCATTACCTCATTAGAGGCAGTAATTTTCACACACAAGCACATCTGGGATGAGTGTCAGCAAATTTTACAGGTGTGTTTCACCTGGTAGAAAAGGGAGTGAATCCTGCTCAGTGACTTAAAGGTGGTCCTTGGAATACACAGTAGCCCCACTATTGAACCAGACCATTTGGAACAACTCTTTCCCAAGACGTATTCAAGCTGAGACTAACAGCGATCGAAGTATGGAGGTGCTTACCAATTATTGCCAGGTTCGGTTAGCAGGGATACCACAGTGGCTAGAAAGCCAAGTCATCAATCTAAGTTGAATGAGATGGGACAGTTCCCCAATGAGTACTCTAATGCTTTTCTGGAACTTCTCCCATAAGCCTATAGGACCTATAAGCCTATAGATCTTGAAGCCCTGGAGAATCAAAGATCACCACACATGGCCTTTGTTACCCAGTCAGCCAGAGATATTAGAAGAAAGCTTCAAATGTTACAAGGTTTTGAGGGAAAGGTGTATTCTAAGTTGGAAGTGGTTCCCCAGTGGGTGTTTGATAACAGAGGTACCCTGGAAAAAAAGAGTCTAAGAGGGGAGTTTGAATTTTGGTAGGAGCACCAGAATACCGATCAAGAAACCTTTGGCAAAGACAGTACAATTCATTTGAAAATGGCAGTAGGGAACCTCTAGGACTAAACCAGTGTGTTATTGCAAGCAAAATGGACATTGGGAAAAGGAATGTCCAAGGACGAGAAAGACAGAAAATGACAAGTAAGTAATCACATTAACCACCTGGAAAATGTATTCATATTTCTGGAGAAACATGCAAAGGAGCTTGGAGCCCCGAATTCCAACTGTGTTCAATTTAAAAAGCAGTCCTCTGAACTTAAGAACAAATGTGGTAAAGAAAAATTTCACCCACTTCTAACTCAAAACACAGGCTTATAAAAGACTGAATCTCCTATAGGTGCCAGTCAAAACACACCAAGAGGTTAAAAAACACATAGAGCACACAGGAGAAAACAGCATTATTTAACACGAAGAAAAGATTTGAAATATAAATTAGGAACTTGTGCGAGTCAAAAATGAGAAGAAAATCCTCAAAAGGAACCTAGAAAACACTCAGAATCAAATGAAATACAAGTACATTAGCCTGGGTGAGCATGAGGCAAATTAGAGGACTACAGGTCAGAGGCCAACAGAAGCACAGGACAGCAATGCTGCCATCCTTGCTAACCACAAGTGAGGCCAAGAAAAGATCTGGATGCTGCATTAAGAAATCAAAGCCATGTAAAAGGAGCTGGACCTGATATAAGAATGTATTAGGGGGAAGTACATGTTCATTATAAGCTTTGAAGAGTGTCACCAGAAATTCAAGGCAACAGAGAAAGAAGGAAAGAGTAGTTAGCAGAGAAGACAGAGAAGTGCTGTGTCATAGAAAATCAGGCCAAGAAAAGTGAACAGGAAAATATCAGGCTGAAGAAAGAGATTGTTACTCTTCAGAAAGATTTAAAGTACCACATGCTCTGATAGAGAATGCCAGGGAAAGAGAAAGAGCATTGGGAAGAAAAACAGAAAAGCTAAACAAACCATTGAAACATCTGTCACAAAATTATACTGAAGTGGAAAACCAGAAAGAGAAAATACTAGAGTAAAAGCCCAAAAAGACTGCTGAGACATTCACCATAAATGTAATGCAGAAGCACCGAGTCCCAATGGAACAGATGGAGGTGGGAAAAAATACCTCTCAATAGCACCTTTTTGAACAAAGGTGATGTGAGAAGGAGCAGAAGTTGGCCAGTCAAAAGAACTCTCCTCTGAACCTGTCAAAATACTTGCAGGTTAAGGAGCATATTGAGAAGGAGAGTAAGATCATGAAAGCAAGTTTGAGAGAAAAGGAGAAGAATAAAATGGAAGAAGTCTCCAAGGTTCAGAGTACTACACCGGAGTTAAACTAGAGACCCTAAGATACAGGGAAACATCTGAGCTGATCAGGTAGCTTGGGAGAACACTCTAAAACCAGTGGGGTCTCTAGACCTACTAGTCGTTACGATTAAAGGAAGAAGCAAAAACAGTGGTAATAAGTGTGCAAATGTTGACATTGAACTTGTGAAAAATGCATATAGGCTCAAGCCTATTTTACATGTAGATATTTGCACCCTGGTAAGTTGCCCCAGGCCACTGCCTATAACTGTTCGAAAACCAGTGGGGCCTCAGCCTAACAATCCTTTTTATTGTGTGTAGGTGATTTCCAACAGGTAAATGCTGAAAAGCTGGAACATATGGAAACAATTCATATGTAAGGAACCTCAGATGGTGAATTTGGGAAAGTGAGCTTTACCGAGGTAAAGCCTGGAAAGTATGGTTAATGGTATCTGTTACTAATTGTGGACACTTTTTCAAGCTGAGCTGAGGCATGTGATAATTTCTTGATTTGGCTTACCTTTAGCTATGGGGTCCAAAGATGCCCCTTCATTCAGGGCCCAAGTTCTCAATTATTAACTAACACACTAGGAATAAATTGGATGTTACAATCCATTTATAGATCTGAGAGTTCAAGGGACTAGAAAGAATGAATATGACCTTAAAGGAAACATTAACTAAATTAAATACAGAGATTGGCCATGGCTAGGTAAGCCTCCTGAAATTTGCTCTCCTTTGAGCAATATGTAGCCTTTATGTTAAAGGATTTAATCCCTTTGAAATACTTTAGGGTAGACCATCCCCTTTGGTTGCTAAATTTGAGAAGGCTATATTAACAGAAATGTCTAACTACAATCTGCAGGCTTTACAACGTATTCTTTTATGTACCTATCCTTTGGTAACCAAGGCCCAGAGGCCGCCTAAGAAAAAGTCCACCTGAATGGGAGGGGTCAAGATGACGATGGAACAGCAGGGAAACACCACAGCTCTCTCCAACCAAATACAGATTTCAATGCTCTGTTTCTCCAAGTGACCCACCAGAAAAATGGTGATTACTCAGAGAGCTACAGGAAGTGAAAAAAAGAAAAGGGAAAAACTTACACAGACATTAAAGTGGGAAGACCCTTCCCACACCACTTGTTGTTGAAGGGGCTCCACACTGAGCAGCTTAAGTGGCAGGGCTTCTTACCAGGCTGCTTAAGTGGCCCGGCTCTGGACCTTCAGAGGACCACACACTCACAAGCATCCCAAGGCTCCCAGAAGACTCCCAAGAGCCAGTGCAAACCAAGAGAATACAAATAGAAATCTCAGAAGGCAGAGCCAGCACAAAGACTCCCCTCACCCTCCCTGGCACAGCGCCTCTGCCTGGCTGGTGAAATCAGCCCAACCCAGTCAGGAGAAGCAGTAGCTGTCAGCAGTGGTGAACGACTCTAGACTCGCAGCATGGCACCTCTGTCCTGCTGGTGTAAACATCCTAGCCTAACCTGGAGCAACAGTGGAAGCTAGCAGTGGAGGTAAACCACCCAGACTCTGGGCACAATACCTCTTGGCACTAGCCACAGGAACATCCCAGACCAGCCCAAGGAGGCAGTGGTAGCGGGGGCGGGGACAACTGCCGTGAACAACTCCAGACCTGTGGCAGTTTGTGCCTCTCCATACTGGCCCGCATCAGCAGCCCAGCCTAACCCGAGGCAGCAGCAGTGGTTAACACCTGACTCGTGCTGTGGTGCCTTCCTTGCATAAGTGGCCCAGCTGATCCTGCAGTGGCAGCAGCTGGGGCAGTGGCAACAGGCAGCAACAGCGGCATCGACATCAGCAGTGAATGATTCGGGACCCTTAGTGGGGTGCAGCACCTCTCCAAACTGGCTTGCATAAGAAGTCCAGTCCAGCCCATGGTAGCAAAGGTGGTGAACATCCCCAGACTTGAGTCAGGGTGTGGTGCTGAACAACCCCAGAAAAGCCTCTTGAAATTTCCTGCCTGGGCTGGCTTTGAACCTGAATACACATATCTGAGCCTCCTGAGTAGTATAATTATAGGCATTCACACCTGCAGGGTTTTATTCTTTCCAACCCCCTAACTTTTTCTAAAATAGATAATTTCTTAGTTCATACAAGGAGTTTAAGCAAATACAAGAGGATGGACATAATATCCTGTATTCTATCTGACCATAGTGGAATCAAACTAGTTCTCAGTAACAAGGCATAAAGTAGAAAAAACTTAAACACCTGGACATTAAACAGCACTCTGTTGAACAATACATGGGTCACAGAAGAAAATAAAGAAGAAATTTAATAGTTCGTACAATTCAATGAGA
This sequence comes from Dipodomys merriami, assembly GCF_024711535.1. NCBI lineage: Eukaryota > Metazoa > Chordata > Mammalia > Rodentia > Heteromyidae > Dipodomys > Dipodomys merriami. The sequence goes on along the minus strand of NW_027202926.1, from coordinate 672,842 downwards.
ATGAAGATACATCACAAAAAAACTATGGGACACAGAGAAAGCAGTCCTGAGGGGCAATTTATTGTTCTCCGTGTGCACATCAAGAAAACATAGACCAATTAAACAATCTTTTGATGCAAATAAAACTGCTAGAGAAACAAGAAAAAATTGATCCTAAAGTTGCTAGACAGAAAGAGATAACTGAAATAAGAGCTGAAATTAATGAGAGACTAAGAAAATTATAAGTAAAATTAATAAAACAAAAAGCTGGTTTTTTTTAAAAAAAAAAGTCAATAAAACTGATGGACCACTGGCAAGAGCAACAAAATAGGAGACCCAAATCAATAATATCAGAGATGCCACAGGGAAAATTACAACAAACATACAAGACATCCAAACAATCATAAAGAAATAATTCCAGACTTTTATTCACAAAGGAAGGAAAACCAAGCAGAGACAGATGAATTTTTACAAAAATACAAATGCTATTTCCCCCTTTTCTTTTCAGCCATGCTTCTCCACCATGTATGGTTCCTGCCTGAATAGCATGTGATATTCTCTTCATCAGCTATCTAATGAAACCTACTTATTTAATATACCGTACATATGGTGCTCTGTCTCAGATGGGGTTTTTGAGTTGGAAATGTTAGAATTTTCTAACCACCCTTTTTTCTGCGAACCAAACTGCCTTGAGACACCACATGAGACTTTTTCCCAATACTATTGCTGGCCTTGACATCCACGTCCACACAACTTCTCTACTCTGGTGAGTGAAACTAGTCTCTATGGCTCTCTGTTTCTCAATCTCTGTTCAGATGTGGCACCATGCTAAAGAGCTCCTTTGGCCTTTAGCCGAAAGACTGGTCACTCTGAAGCCGAGGATGGTTGGTTTGGGGGCTTGGACATTTCTCTCTAGAGGGCTCTGGGGGAAGTCGGGACGCCACTTCTGCCTTGTCAGCTCTCCTTCATTCACCAGACTGACTGTCCTACACATATATTAGGGTGCTGTGAGCCATGCCTGAGCAGTGAAACCCCTCTGAAATGCTTCCTGCACTCCCTGGATAGAAGGTACACCTCATATTTTTATGCTGCTGTCAGATTAAGACAATTTTGGCCTCTGCAATGGTACATGGTCAAAGTCTGTTTACTTTCAGGCTCCCTTTGCTCTCTGCTATATCAATTTTCTATATCTCTCCCTTTGTTTGCTACAACTTTTTGGATTGTGCCCTGAAGAATGCTATATGGGCTGGGTCCTGGGGACCCCCTATAGTTCCCTCTCAAAGGCTAGCCAAACTAGGCTTGATTTTTTGTTAAGATTTTCTTTGCATTTTTTCAGAAATTCGCCATCTTGGGTTTGGCCACATTGTGGGTTAAGGGTTTGGCCCCATCCAACCTGTACCCTTCCACCAAGCTTACTACTCCTCCATTCATCTATTTCTAATGTGACTTGCTAACAAGTTGCTCTTTTCACAGACCCTGGTAACTGATGCCCAACCATCTGATGTGATTTGTTAGCAGAGATATCTAAATATTGTCAAAAATTTTAAGTTTTGAATTTTGCCTTTTTTGTTTTGTGTTGTGTAGTTTGGTACTGATTACCTGATTCTAAAATATTGGGTATATCTCTGCTAAGATTCTCACATCTAACCAGTTTTGTCATTGCAGAATATTTGGTCAATTCTTGATAAGGACCAGGTAAGCCCTACTTATTCTATTTGATTTCCTTGTTGCTTTACTTGGAAATAACAAAGGACTTCTGTGGCAAAGATTGCAGTTCAAAGCCAGCCCAGGCCAAAAAATCCCTCAGACTTCATCACCAAACTAACCTGCAAAGACAGGCTGGAAGCATGGCTCAAGCCTCTTATCTCTAACCTGCAAACACTGCAAGAGGTACTATAACTCAAAGTGGCAGTGTGCGAGCCTTGAGCAGAAGTGCTCAGGGACAGTGCCCAGGCCTTAAGTACAAACCTCGTTGAATACCAACTGGGACAAACTATTCCAGCAATGAAGACCTAGACTCGGCTGGTCTTGGGAACAAGGGAACATGGAGAGGAGTAAGAGAGATGATAGCACATCAGCCACTTTGTGCCTGCCCTTCAAAATAAACCAGAGCCGGGAGATCAATAGAAGTAAGAAGGCTGCCCATTTTATGTTCATTCCTGTCTAACTTTCAATTGGACAGGAATTTATATTCTTGCCTTTGTCACTTGTCTTCTCTACCTAGTCACCAGATGTCAGAATTAGCGAGGGACATTTCTACCAACATTTTCAGCCCCAAGTCCTTCCTCTTGCCATTTATTTGCTCTCTAGTATTTTTTTTCAGTCCCTCAATGTCTCATGAGACTTCTCCATACTTCATCCAAGACTCCAGACTTCATCTAAGGACTCAATGCCCAAGTGACAGCTGTTGCCTGCTTCCTTCTCCCCGAGGGGACCACATCTCAGCCTTTTACACCTATTGTTGATGGCCATTGCAAACAAGAAGTAGCCAGAGAGAATGTTCTTCCTTTTTCATAATTATCAAAAGGCTGGAATATCAGGTCTGAACAGGGACACCTCCTTCCCTCTTGGCTAAGTTTCTGCCCAGCATCTGTTACATCTGTAACTGGCAGACCTGGAAGTCACATCCTTGGCCACCTCTGGTCACATGCCTCCCATCGGACCTTAGGAGGGTCCAAGACCCTGAGGTCACATCCAGTGTGGCCACACCTTTCCCCCACCTAGCCACACCTCTTCCTCTCCCTGGCCTAGATAAGTCTTGGCCCAGAGGTGGGTTGCCCCCCTTCCTTTTCAGCCATGCTTCTCCACCATGCGTGGTGGGGGCAGCAATTCGGTCAATAAACTTCATTTCCTGCCTGGAAAAAAAAAGAAATACAAATTGCCCAAACAGAAACAAGAAGAAATAAATCAATAGAAGTAATCAATAGAAGTAATCAGAAATTTTCCAACAGGAAAATCCCATGACATAATTGATTCACTACAGAATTCTATATGGCTTTTAAAGAGGAACTAATACCCATACTCCTCAAGGTCTACAGAGAAATAGAAACAGAGGGAGTAATCCTAGACTCATTCTGTGAAGCCAATATCACATTCATCCCCAAACAAGGCAAAGACCACCCAAAAAAGAACTACACACCAACCTCTTTGATTAAGACAGATGCAAAGCTCCTCGAGAAAATTGTAGCCAACAGAATCCAGAAACATATAAAAAATTATACATAATGACCGAGTAGGCTTCATCCCAGAGATGCAGAGATGGTTTAACATGTAAGTCAATAAATGTAATCCATCACATAAACGGATCCAAGGTCAAGAATCACATGAATATCCCCATTAATGCGGAAAGGGTTTTTGATTAAATTCACCATTCATTCATGTTAAAAGCTCTGGAAAAAATAGGAATAGAAGTAATATTTCATAAGACAATAAAAGCCTTACATGGCAGATCAAAGGCCAATATTATACTTAATGGGGAAAAACTATAAGCAATTCCCTTAAAAACAGGAACAAAGCAAATATGCCCACTTTCTCCACTCCTCTTCAATATAGTTCTGGAATTCTTAGCCAGAGCAATAAGGCAAGAAAAATATGTTAAAAAGAGCCACATAGGACTGGAAAAATATCGATCCACAAAAGAGAGGAAGAAGATCAACTACCTCTTTTTGCAGATGGCATTATTTTATAAATTCATGATCCCTAAAGCTCCATCCCCAAACTCTTAGAACTTATAAACCAATTTGGCAAAGTTGCAGGATGCAAAATTAACCCACAAAAATCAGTTGCCTTTCTGAACAGGAACAATGTCCAAGCAGAAATGGAAATCAAGGAAACAACCCCATTCACAATAACCTCAAAAAAAAGTATCTAGGAATTAACCTTACCAAAGATGCAAAGGGTCTATTTCATGAAAACTATAAAAGCCTTAAGAAAGGAATCTTAGAGGATACCAGGAAATGGAAAGACTTCCCATGGTCCTGGATAGGCAGAATTAATATGATGAAAATAGCTATACTGCCAAAATTAATAAACACATTCAATGCAATTCCCATTAAAATTCCAATGACCTACTTTACTGAAATAGAGAAAATAGTCCAAAAGTTCATATGGAACAACAAAAGACATAGCATAAACAAAACAATTTTAGGTAAAAGAAAGAATACAGGGTGGATTATGATATAGGACTTCAAGCTCTACTATAGAGCCATAATAACAAAGACTCCTCGGTACTGGCACAAAAAGAGACCTGAAAATCAATGAGACAGGTTAGAGGACCCAAAAATATAGCTGCATATGTACAGCCAGTAGATATTTGACAAAGGAACCAAAGACATACAGTGGAAGAAGCATAACCTTTTCAACTACTGATGTTGGGAAAACTGGTCACATGCAGAAACCTAAAAGTGGATCCTAGTCTTTCATCATGCACTAACATTAACTCAAAATGGATTAAAGACCTTAACATAAAGCCTGAAGCTCTGAAACTACTGCAGGACTAAGTATGAGAGGCACTTGACCTTATAGGCACAGGCAGGAACTTCCAGAACAGATTCCCAGGGTCACAACAAATTGGAGAATGACTCGATAAATGTGACTACCTTAAAATAAAAAGGTTCTACACAGATAAAAAGTAGCAAATAACTATAAAGAAAGCCAAATAATTGGGAAAAATGTTTACCAGCAATATATCACAAAAGGGTCTAATATCAATTATAAATGGTGAACAAATTAAACTAACCTTTCACAAACCTAACAAACCAATCCTGAAATGGTAAAGGGAGTTAAAGAGAGACTTCTCAGAAGAAGAGATAAAAACGGCAAAGTAACACATGAAGAAATGTTCATCATCCCTGACTGTAAAGCAAATGCAAAGAAAAACAACTCTGAGATACCACCTTACCCCAGTCAGAATATTTCACATCCTAAATTCAGCCAATGACAAATGCTGGAAGGGATGTAAAGAAAGAAAAACAATACTGCAGTACTGGTGGAAATGTTTACTAATATAACCACTTTGGAAAGCAGTCTGGAGGTATCTCAGAAAGCTAAATATCGACCTCTCCTATGAACTGGTCATACCACTCCTAGACATCTACTCTGAAAAAGAGGAACCACTATACAAAGACACACACACACACACACCTCTATGATTATTGCAGCACTGTTCACAATAGCCAAGATTTGGAAACAACCCAGATGAGACACTACTGAAAAGTGGATCCCAAAAATATAGGACCTATATACAATGTAATACTATGCAGCCATTAGAAAGGACAAAATGATGGCATTTGCAGGGAAATGGATGGAACTAGACCAAATTATTTGAGTGAGGTAAGCAAAGAACAAAGAGACAAACGACACGAGGTCTACCTGATACATGGATGCTAAAGCCAAAATACAAGAAGGTATGACAGACTAAACAGGACTCGAGAAACAAAGGACAGCCACTCATTTTGTTGTATCACCATTAATAACTCCATGTTATTGACCACGTAGATGATAGAAATATGCACGCAATGGAAGAAGCCAGGAGGAGGAACAGAATAAGTGGGAAATGGAACAACATACAACAAAGGGGCCCATCAGTTGCACTGGACATAGATGAAAAATAACTAAGCAACCCAAACACAGGGATGGGAAGGGAGGAATGAGAGGGAAAGAGGGAATAGCCCACACTAAGCAAGAGGAAAATATGTAAACATCACCTGAGGTGGGAAACATAATTTGGATTATCAAAGCTCATAGAATTTAGTTTGTAAACATTTGGGTAAATGCCCAAAAGTGGGATTGCTGGTTCACAGGGGAGTTCTATGTGAAGTCTTTTGAGGAACCTCCACACTGCTTTCCAAAGTGGTTGAACAAGTTTACATCCCCACCAACAATGAAGTAAGGTTCCTTGCTGTCCGCATCACCTCCAGCATCTGTTGTTGTTAGAGTTCTTGATTTTTGCCATTCTAACTGGGGTGAGGTGATAACTCAATGTTGTTTTGGTTTGCATTTCTTTTATGGCAAGGGATGTTGAACATTTCTTCATGTGTCTATTGGCCATCCTTCTTTCTTCTTCAGAGAAGTTTCTCTTTAAGTCTTTTGCCCACTTATTTATTGGGCAGTTGTTTCTTTGAGGATTTGTTGTTGGAGACCACACTAAAGCTACCAGCACAACTATGTTTATTGCAGCATTAATTACCATAGCTAAGATATGGAACCAACCCAGATGCCCCTCAGTAAATGAATGGATCAAGAAAATGTGGTATATATACACAATGGAATTCTATGCCTCCATCAGAAAGAATGACATTGCCCCATTTGTTAGGAAATGGAAAAATTTGGAAAAAATTTTATTAAGTGAAGTAAGCCAGGCCCAAAGAAACATAGGTCCCATGGTTTCCCTTATTTGCAATATCTAGTATATGTATGAGTCAAGTGGAAAAAGGAAATGGAAAAATTTGGAAAAAATTTTATTAAGTGAAGTAAGCCAGGCCCAAAGAACATAGGTCCCATGGTTTCCCTTATTTGCAATATCTAGTATATGTATGAGTCAAGTGGAAAAGGTCAGGTAATGTGATGTCAGGAAAATGAACCCTTAGATATGTATTTTAATGTTTTTGTCTTTCATGCATGTGTTTCTAACGCATTTATAAGATTATCTCTTTGTTGCTTTGTATGTCCCTCCCCCACAGTATAACCCCTGCTTTCACTATATTTGATGTCAGTATAACTTGTGGAGGAGATGGGGAAAAACCAGTTGTTTAAGGATACAGGTGGACCTGTTGCAACAATGAGAAGTACAAGTTGTCATGTCCAAAACGAGCTTTACAACGTCGGTGCGGGGGGGGGCGAGTGGGGGGAAGGAGAAGGATTGGGATTGGGGGGGAGGGGGGAGGCTGGGAAGGTATGTGAAGGGTAAACAAAGGAGGAGGCTGCAATGCTTGGTAAGAAATGTACGCATTATCCTGCCCATGTAATTGTATCCCCTCTGTACAGTATGTTCACAAATAAAAAAAAATTGAAAACGGGTGAGGAATGGAGACAAAGAGAGGTGTTTCCTTTTCCTACCTTTCAATGGCTGGAATGTTATGAATCAAATTATACCCTTGGAGCATTAAGACATGTCCTGTAGGAAAATGTTGAATAATAAAGAATTTTTAAAAATTAAAAAAAAAGCTCATAGAAATAACAAACTTTAGGCCATAATAACAATAATTTGCCTTGTCAAGGTTAAAATGTGTTTCTGACTTTAAGCATCACAATTCCACAGTACTGTGAAATATGTGAAATATACGTAAGCACCTATCTCAAATTTTACAAAAAAGTGTGAGAAGGGATATGTCACGAGGGATGGGTGACAATGTTGTTAGACACCTTGCATTCATGTAGTGTTATGCAGAATGGGAACTTCTCTATACAACTACTTAAATATAATAATAATAAAAATTGTTTTAAAATAAATAAACATTAGGGTGACAATAAAAATGTTCAAATATAAAATAAGAAATTAAATCCAGTTGGAAGGAAAATTTCTTTGGGGAGAGAAATGTAGTTTATTCTATAGCAAGTCTCACTTCAGAAATAAATTCAAAAGCTAGACCTCAAGTAAGTGAAATAAACTAAGAAATAGAGTTAAAAAAAGAAACTCTATCCATTCTTTCTTGCCTGGACAGCTGGTGTGGGTAAAAATGTATCATGCTCCTGAATTGGAACCGAAGTGGCAAGGACCTTACTTGGTGGTACTAATTTCATTGTCGGCTATTACATTAGTAGGAAAACAATATTAGATCATCAGTCTCAAGTGAAAATGGCAGCGAAACAATATACAGAGAAGGCTGCAAGATTGACTCTTCAGAGACACTCAGAGGATCCCTTAAGGATAAGGCTTACTAAGTGTTAATTAGTGCAAACTATTGTGTTTCTATAATTTGCTTGCTTTCTATTAAGTTTGCATCTTAAGCCAGTTCATTGGGAGGAGAGAAGGGAATTTTTAGGATTTGGTAAGAAGAAATCAGGATTTGAATGGACATGAAAACCAGTGAGGGATGTATAAAGCAGTGGGGCCCTAATAATCAGCAGGGCCCACTAATGAATATGGCCACATGTCATGGCCCACTGGAGTGCATGGGGCATGCCAGCAAAGGGGACAGGCATGCTGCTGGAGGGGGTAGTGTGTTGTCCCCACATGACAAGCTGTGAAGAAGTGATTGGGTAATGGGCAGTTTGTGAAGTGATGGTTGAAAACTGTTAGGCAGGAGACGCACTGGAGTGATGGAAGGGTTCAACTTATAAATAGGTGCATAGTCAGAGCAATGGAATTAGAGAAAATCATGGCAAGACCTGGAAGGAAGGAAGTTGTGTGACAGTAGGAAGGTAAAGACCTGGGAGAAGAGGAATTTGTGGGGAGCAGGAGAGAAAGGATGTCAATTGGCCAACAGGCCAGAGAAGTATAAGCCTGTGGATAGTCTTAAAGAGAAGAAGGAAGTGATGAAAGGGAAAAAGAGAAATGAAGGAAAGGTCTATATAGGAGGAGGAAGTAAGGGAAAAGGAAAAAGCCTTACCTATTGAATTTTGGAGCTTTGGAGATGATAATTTTGGGGGTTGGTGGTTTGCAGACCAATTAACTATGTGCGGGGCTGCCCATTGGAGGTCTGAGATTTGGTGGTTGGGGCTGGCTTGTCACTGAGTGCACAGCCCAGAACAAGGTAAACATCATGCCCATTTCTAGTGTAAATAAAGTTATCTTCAATGTGCCTCATTGGATTTTCTTGTGCTTTATGCATCATAAGTATACGAGTTCAAAAGTTAATAATCTCAAAGACCATAAATTTTGTAAAATGTTACGTCATAATAGGTTTACAGAACCCAAGGAACAGTGAAAGCTCAAGGGCAATATGAGTTCACAATATTAAGTCCTAATAATATTTTGATGTCATAATTAATTGGTGATGCCATAACGGTCACAACAGGTTTATAATATCACAATGGAATGCTGGACTTCAATTTTCATTAACTCCCAATTAGAATATGAATTCAGAATGGTAATGTGAGATATACAAAGTCATGCATTGGCCCAAATGTGATGAACTCCGACCAGGTATGTGATGTCAAAATGTGACACAATGCTCATGATATCTGATAGAGTGATGACACAATTTTCATATCAGAGTTCATTTCTAATATCACATGTCACACCTGAAATATGAAGTCAAAAACATTATGAGATCACAAAGGGCCTATGTATCACAAGGACATCATGTCAAAGTTATGAGGAGAGAACCAGTCAATGATGTCAGGCTGGTGATCCTTCCTCGAAGGTTTTGTAATATTACAATGTTATAACTGATATCAATTGTTAGACCACAATGATTATATGGGTAAACAACAACTTTGATATCACAAAGGCCATATGCTTTTTTAAAGGTGCTAAGAAGTCATAACGGATTGAAATGTCACAATGTGATCGTGATGTCACAATGGCAACGTGATGATGCAATAGGTTTGTGTTACGGTGGTAATGACATCACTCATGGAATAGTGATGTCACTACGAGTTTGTAATATTACAATCGCATGTCAGGAGTTTGTAATATTACAATCGCATGTCAGCTTTCAATTGCTACTAGTTTACAATGAGGATAAGACTTCAAGGAAGGAGCTAGAAGTCCTAAAACCCATGAATTTTCTAACATGTGATAATAGGTTTGTGAAAACAGAATGGCACAGTAATATCACATTGTCAATGTGATGTCACAATATCATGTCATAATAATGTGTAAGGGAGTTCGGAGAAAGATGGTGGAGGAGAAGCTGGAAGCTAAACAAGCTCTCGCATAGAAAGCAGCTTTAGTGTTCCAGTGAACAGGCATAGGCTAGAGAATAACACCAAGCGTGCCATCACAGTACAGAGATTTTGGCCAGAGAGGGAAAAGCCAGGCAAGATAATAGATCTAAGCACTTGCCAGTAGCTACAGCTGCAGCAGCAGTAGGGACAGCGCCAGTGGCCATAGCCACCATACCTACAGAGAGTCTACGACAAAGGCCCCAGATGTGGTCCGTGAGCAGATTCTACTCAACACCAGCAAGAACTGACTGAGTTATTTTGCAGGTCAGTGGAAATAGAAGTGACCTTCCAGGCTCAGTTCCACCCAGAGGAACGCCACCCCGCACAGGCAGAGAAGATCCGCCCCCGGAAGAGTGACTTTCTTCACTCCGTAAACAGAGCCAGAGTCTGCCCCTCCCTACAGAAGCCTAGACAATCAATTGAAATTCAGTAAACATGAACCCTGAGAATGGCTCTAAGCTGGGCTCTGTGAGTGTCTCAGGGAAAAGCTACTGTTTGCTGAAAGGCCTCTACACTACCCAGAACCTAGCCTCATCACAGCATCTCCAAAGTAGAGGAAACAGCTATCTCCCCCTTTTGTGATACTCCAAGCAGTTCTCCCTCTCACTGAACTAGTCTGAGAGGAGAATCACAAAATCCTGGGTAACACATAGCATTTTCTACCTGTCCAAACAAACTGACTTAAGAAACCAATCAAGCCATAGGAAAACCAAACACCACAAGCAGACCAGAGATTCCACCAAGAGACTGTTATGGACACAGGGGATACAGGGTCTTCCATCCCCCCCCCCAAAAAAAAACCCAAAAAATTCAAAGAACTCTTTTTTGAAACTTTTTTGTAACTTTAATTTTTTTAATTGTCTTCTGTAAATCTTCTTTTTCTCATAACTTTTATTTTTGGTACATATATCTGTGTGTGTGTGTGTGTGTGTGTGTGTGTGTGTGTGTGTGTGTTTAATCTCTTTTGATCTTTTGGCCTTTTTTATTGTTTTCATTTTTTTCTCTTTCTTATTTTTGCATTACTTAAATGCTGTTCTGCTCATCCCCAGATATATACCTGTTGTCAATTATTAGACCTTTTCCCCCATTGTGTTCATACCTAATCCAGAAATTTATCACTCAATTCACAACCTCTTAGGCTTAACTTTTTAATAGCACTATTATCTCTTTATACCTATATAATTTTCAAGTAACTAATTTTAATTTTTTTTTATTTTTTAGTTTTCATATTTACTTTCTATCCCTCCCCTCCTCCCATCCTATCCTTTTCTTCTCTCAATATCATTTCTTTAAACTTACATATTTTAAGTGTTTCACTTCTTAAATTTAAATTTTTGGTATTCCATTTGTTCTTTTTTTTAAATCTCTCTACTATCATTCTGTCCAATCCATTTCCCTCTCAGAGATTAGGACTTGGTTAAATTTACTCTGCTTTTACCTCTTCACATCCCTTTAGTCCTATTTTTCCGCACATTTCTCCCTAAAGCCAATAGTTTCTGGTTTTCCATATCCATCTTTGCTGTTCTTAACTCATTAACACATGGTTGTTTGATGTTGAATAGATTGTATCTGTTGAACTAGATTGTATCTGCATCCATTTTGATTGTGCAACTACTGGATTATGGTTGATACTTGCCTTAAAATAGTATTCTAGCACAATTGGTGTTACTTTCATACCAAAAGGGCAGAACAAGCCGGAAAAACACAAGAAAAATAGCAAGTCCAGGTATCTGAACTCCCACTCATGATAATCAGGTGACAGAATAGTTAATGAATAATCCAGAGGAGAGTTCCCAAAACGCTCTACAAACACTACTGGTAAACATGATGAATAAAATGAATCAAAACTTGCAAAGGACTCAGTGTGATTGTGATAGGAAGGGAGAGGAGGCATACGAAAGATTAATACAGGAATCTGTGAGCATTAGGAAACTACTTAAAGATTAATACAGGAATTAGGTAAGCAGATTGAGAACAGTCAAAGAGAAATAGAGGAATTGCATGAGCAGGCTGAGAAGAGTCATAGAGAATTACAGGAATTGCGTTAACATGAGGAAGCTAATCAAAGAGTAATAAAGGAATTGCAAGTGCAGATGAGAATAGACAAAATCAACACAGGCATTCAGGGAATCCATAAACAGACAGCTACAACACTTCAGGGAGACCACAAAGGCAATGCTGAATGGAGCACGAAAGAAGAAATGGGAGTCCAAGGAAACCATAACCAATCAACTAAGTGATTTGAGAATAAACACTAAACACCAAATTAAGGAAGTAAAGTTCACACAAGATCTAAAACAAAGCTCCAACCAAGAATTTGAAGCCATCAAAGCCTACCAATTAGAAGAAAAAGAAATAAAAAACAAAGTAGAAATCTTGAGAGTAGGTTAGAAAATGCAGAAGATCGAATCTCAGGGATTGAAGACAGCCTAGATATTATTGAAATAGAACATACAACTATCCCAAACAAATCCATGAAATATGATAGCTCTATTCAATATATTTGGAAGACACCATCAGAGGGCCTAATCTGAGGATAATGGGTGTAGAGGAGCACCTAGAGACAGAAGTTAATGGCCTAAGAAATTTATTTAACAGAATCCTAGCAGAGAACTTCCCAAACATGTAAAAAGATAGGCCTATTCAGATACAAGAAGCTTTTAGGACCCCAAATAGACCAGACCAGAATAGGACTTCCCACCGTCACATTATAATACGCACAGGATGAATTCAGACCAAGGAAAAGATCCTTAAAGATGTCAAGGAGAATAGATCAATCAGTTATAAAAGAAAACCAATTAGAATCACCTCACAATCCTCAGCAGAGACAATTAAAGCAAGAATAGCCTGAAATGATGTTTGCCATGCCCTAAAGACAAACAACTATCAACCAAGAAAACTGTACCCAGCTATACTCTTCTTCACAACCGAAGGTCAAATAAAGAACTTGCATAGCAAAGAAAAATTGAAAAAAATATCTCCACCAAACCAGCCGTACTAAAGTTACTTAAATATGTCCTACACATAGAAAATCAACAAGACCACAGTGAAGGCCAACAAATGTCATCCAAGTGAATAAAATTATAACTCAACACCAAAAGCCACCAAAGAAAGTCCTGTAACACATGCAGGTTGAGCAACACACTGTTGAATCAACAGTGGGTCATGGAAGAGATTAGAAAGGAAATGCAAATGTTCATGATATTCAACAAAAATGAATACACAAATTTCCAGCTCCTCTGGGACACAGCAAAACAGTACTCAGAGGCAAGTTTATAGCTCTGAGTTCCTACATCAACAAATTAGAGATCTGAAACCAACAATTTAATAAGACATCTGAACCTGTTGAAAAAGAGCAGCAAGATAAACGCCAATCCAGTAGATAGAAAGAAATAGTTAAAATTAAATCAGAATCACACAAATTGGAATCCAATCATAGAATGAACCACAAAACAAAGAGTTGGTTCTTCGAAAAAATTAACAAAATTGACAGACCCTTAGCAAATCTTCTCAGAAATAGAAGGGAACGCACCCAAATAAACAAACTCAGAGATGAGAATGGAAACATCATCACAGAAATAACCAAGATTCAGAACATTATAAGGGAATACTTCTCATACCTTTATGCTAATAAGTTTGAGAACTTGGCAGAAATGGACCTTTTCCTAGCAAATATCAACATGCCAAAACACAACCAAGATGAGTTAAACCATCTTAACAGGCCCATATCAAGCATAGAAATAGAAACAGCAATACGAGACCTCCCATCTAAGAAAAGCCCAGGACCAGATGGAAATACACCAGAATTCTACAAGGCCTTGAAGCAGAGCTCAGACCAATACTCTTGCAACTCTTCAATGAAATTGAAAGAAAAAGTTCACTACCGACCTCACTCTATGAAGCCATCACAACCCTCTTCCCAAACCCAGGCAGGCACTCATCAAAGAAAGAGAACTATAGGCCCATTTCATTGATGAACAATGATGCAAAATTCCTCAACAATATTTTGACCAATCGAATTTAACAATTCCTCCAAAAAAATACACAACGATCAAACAGGATTTATTTCAGGGATGCAAAGCTGGTTCAACATATGCAAATCAATTAAAATAATTCATCACATCAACAAGAGCAAGGATAAGAACCTCATGGGTATCTCAATGGATGTAGAAAAAGCATTTGACAAGATCCAACACCCTTTTATGATGAAGGCTCTGGAAAAACTATGAATCCAGGTAACATGCCTCGATACAATAAAGGATCTATATGACAAACCTACAGCCAGCATTATTCTTAATGATGAAAACCTAAAGCTATTTCCTCTTAACTCAGGAACAAGACAAGGATGCCCACTCTCTCCACTTCTCTTCAACCTAGTATTAGAATGCCTAGCTACAGCAATAAGACAAGATGCAAACATAAATGGGATCCAAATGGGGAAAGAAGAAGTAAAAATCCCCCTCTTTGCAGATTACATGATCTTGTATTTAAAGAATCCCTCAGAATCCACTCCCAAATTACTCATGCTGATTCAAAACTTTAGCAGAATAGCAAGGTATAAAATTAAATCTTAAAAATCAATAGCTTTTCTGTCTTCCAACATGAGAAAAGTGTGGCTAAAATCAGAAAATCAACTCCATTTGTAATACCCCCCCAAAAAAACTAAAATACCTAGGAATTAACTTAATCAAAGACTTAAAAAATGATGAAAAAATTAAAAACCTGAAAAAGGAATTCAAAACAGAACATAGAAAGTGGAAAAACCTTCCATTCTCCTGGATTGGAAGGATCAAGATTGTGAAAATGGCAATACTTCCCAAGCTATCTACAAATTCAATGCGATACCTATGAAAATTACAACCTCATTCTTCAAGGAAATAGAAGAGGCAATCCAAAAATTCATATGGAACAATAAAAGACCCCGAATAGCAAAAATGCTCCTCAATGGAAAGAACACTGCTGGAGGAATATGAATACCAAATTTTAAACTCTACTACAAATCCATAGTAATCAAAACAGCTTGGTACTGGCACAAGAACAGACCTCAGGACCAATGGAATAGAATTGAAAACCCAGAAATGTACCCATGGAGCTATAGTCACCTAAACTTCAATAAGGGGCCTAAAATAATAGAATGGAAGAAAGACAGCCTCTTCAGTAAATGTTGCTGGTAAAATTGGTTTATCACTTGTAGAAAATTAAAGCTAGATCATTATATATCACCCTGCACAAGAAACAACTCCAAATTGATCAAAGGCCTCAGAGTCAAAACAGACACCCTGAAAACATTACTGGACAATATAGGAGATACACTAGGTCTCCTTGGCACAGGCTGAAATTTTCTTAATATAGACCCAGAAACACAACAAATCAAAGAAAGGTTGGACAAATGGGATTGCATGAAATTGCAGAGCTTCTGCGTGGCAAAGGACAAAAGTAGCAAGATCAATAGAAAACCCACGGATTGGAAGAAGATCTTCTCTAGCCATACAATGGACAAGAGTCTCATATCTAAAATACACCTGGAATTCAAAAAATTAAATTCCCCAATAACAAATTTTTAAAGAAACAACTGCCCAATAAATAATTGCGCTAAAGATTTATAGAAAAACTACTCTGAAGAAGAAAGAAAGGTAGCCAATAGACACATGAAGAAATGTTCAATCTCCCTAGCCATAAAAGAAATGCAAATCTAAACAACACTGAGATACTACCTCACCCCAATTAGTAAAGAACTCCAATAACAACTGTAGTAACGAACTCCAATAACAACAGAAGCTGGAAGGGATCTTGGTGGAACTGTAAACTTGTTCAAGCAGTTCATAAAGTATTGTGGATGTTCCTCAAAGGACTCTACATAGAGCTCCCTGATGACCCAGTACTCCCACTGTTGGACATTTACCCAAATGATCACAAAGAAGACCATACTAAAGCTACCAGCACAACTATATTTATTGCAGCATTATTTTTTTGGGGGGGTCCTGTGGTGGGGCCTGAATTCTGGGCCTGGACACTGTCCCTCAGCTCTTTAGCTCAAGCCTAGCGCTCTACCACTTGAGCCACAGCACCACTTCCGGCTTTTTCTCTTTTTGCTTATGTGGTCTGGGGAATCGAACCCAGGGCTTCATACAGGCAAGGCAAGCACTCTACCACTGAGCCACCTTCCCATCCCATATTGCAGCATTATTTACCATAGCTAAGATATGGATCCAACCCAGATGCCCCTCAGTAAATGAATGGATCAAGAAAATGTGATATATATAAACAATGGAATTCTATGCCTCCAGAAAAAATGACATTGCCCGTTTGTTAGGAAATGGAAAGCCTCAGAAAAAATTATATTAAGTAAAGTAATCCAGGCTCAAAGAAACATAGGTCCTATGGTTTCCATTATTTGCAATAACCAGTATATGTCTGAGACAAATTGTAACTGTTAGACAAGTTGATGTTAGGCGCAATGGACCCCAAGATAAAGACTCAATTTTTTTTTCTTTTCTGCTATTGTTTCCAGCATATTTATAAGATGATTTTTTTTTGTTGCTGTGTATGTCCCTCCCCCAGGGTATAACCACTGTTTTCACTGTATTTAATGTTGGTATAATTTGTAGAGGGGATGGGAAAAACAAATTGGGATACAGGTGGTCCTATTGCAGCAATGACATATACAAGGTATTATGTCGAAAACCGAAGTTTACGACTTTGGCGTGGGGGTGGGGGGGAGCGGATAGGCCCAGAAGGGGAGATGGGAAGGGATAGGAAGGGGAAACAAAGGAGGTGGCAACAATGTTGATAGGAAATGTGCTAATTACCTTGTTCATGTAATTGTAACCCCTTTGTATGTATTTTCATAATAAAAAATCATGAAATAGTAATGTAAAAATCCATGTCATTTTTTTTTTTTAATACGGTCGTGGAGGCTGAATTCTGGGCCTGGGTACTGTCCCTCAGCTCCCACTTGAGCCATAACGCCACTTCCGGCTGTTTATCTTTTTGCTTGTGGGGTGCTGAGGAATCGAACCCAAGGCCTCATGCATGCAAGGCAAGCGCTCTACCACTGAGCCAGCTTCCCAGCCCCTATGTCAATTTTTTTTTCTTGGTCGTGGGGTTTGAGCTCTGGGCCGGGGCACTGTCCCTCAGTTCTTTAGCTCAAGGATACCACTGTACCACTTGAGCCACAGTGCTATTTCTAGTTTTCAAGAGATATATTGGAGATGAGAGTCTCACAGACTTTTCTTCCCAAGCTGGATTTGAACCACTATCCTCAGATCCCAGACTTTTGGGTAGCTAGGATTGCAGGCATGAGAAATCACAGCCCAGATCCAAGACAATTTTTAAAAAGCAAACTTATAGAAACTTCCGGTTTTTTCCAGTAAACAATCTTATTTTTCAGCATTAGTTTATGAGTTATTTTTAGATGTAATTGAATTTTTTAATAGAATCAAATATAAGTTTTACTATTACTCAATATCTCACAAAAATCTACTTTAATTGACTTACCCCAAAGTTAATAATTACATACTATATTACTCACTATTATTATTACACTCTATGTTACATATAGTGTGAAGTGAAAATAGTTTGGACCATTTCATATAAATTAGTAGATGCTATTTTAGCATTATAATTCACATCTTTGATTTTAAACCAAGGAAAGAAGATTTTCGAGTTAAAATGAATATGAATGTGTAGAGTGTCCCAATTGAACCAAAAATTCTGACTTCATACAGACAAAATTATTTTCTTTTCACTAAAGACTTTGAAGTAATATTATTGGAAATAGTGAGGCAAGAGGAGGGAGAATTAAAATCATGTCAAACAATGTCTCTGTTATTCTGTTAACCCCTCCACTATGAACCTGTCCATTCCCAGTTGTCACAAAATTTCAAATGTCTCTCTTAGAAATGTATTCTAAATCACTGATTCTTTGTGTACTTTCTCTTCTATGAAACAAAATATAGACACAAAACAATTGTAATAAAATGCACACATATGTTGAAGTCACCACAACTGGAAAAACAACCAACAAAGTAGAACTCCCCCATGAACAAAAACATGTTGTGTCCAGTTTTTTTTATGCACAAAAACCTCAAATATATGTTAACTTGGAGTAGAGCCATAAAGATAACTGTGTCTCAGAAATACGGTGGTATTAATTTGTAAATTCACCTAGATGAACCTAATATAGCAAAGCCCTTGAATGGATCAAATTGTTTAAAACAAATGTGACTGTATGCGGAGTGAGATCTGCACATATTTAAAAGAATAAAATAACAAAATCATGACATATTTAAACAATTCAGAAAGGCAATGAATAAGTACAATAGTATCCATATTGAGAACTAATTCCTGCTGATTTAACAAGAAAAAAATATGCAAATAATAGAATCTGAGCAGTGTAGCTGAGTGTACATAATTTTAAAATACTCCAAATTACACTTTGTCGAAGATTGAATGTGGCGTATCTAAAGGAAAACATCAACACATGATATAAATGAAATTAAAAATCTCATGAAAAGAGAGAAGTAGTTTCTGGATAGTAATAGTTTAAAAAATGGTGGTCAAAATCGTTTTAGTACTGACAAAATTGCATACCTATTTAGTTAGATCAAAAAAAAGACCCAAGTTACTCAAGCTGATTTGAAACTTTGGCAAAGTAGAAGGATCCATCTGTAACATTATTATGAATGTTGACTCTGGCATGGAATTCATTTCCTCTTTGATCTGACAAATGAGTATATATGAAAGAACATAACTTCTCCAACTAAATATCAAGACCTAAATAAACATATAACCAGAAAAGTCATCATGTAAGCCATATTGCAACTTGGGTAAAAGAAAAACCAGTCATACTGATTCTGTATTTACAGTAAATGTTGATTTTTTTTCAAAAATTATTTAGTTTAGCTTGCGTTTTTATAACATTGTGTTACATGATGTATATCTTGGTAACTAATTATGGATGCCTCCTTAAATTTTGTTCTGAGTATAATGTCTCACTTCAGTTCCTAACCCATGAAATGATGTTGATTACAAAAAAAAATTCTAATAACCACTGTTTATAATTCACAAAATCTCATAAACATGACAACAGTAAGCATTGGTTAACATTTTGATATCATGGTCTGATGATGACTGATGAGGCCTATGTACATGAGTATAATTGTACCTAGATTTCTCAGCTTAAATTTAGCCACTGTTAAAAAATGTTTATATCTTTATTTGTCACCCATCAGAGATTAAATCTGAGTATAAAGCCTAAGGAAAATTATAAAGTAAGAATTTAGCTTTTTTGTATATAAAGTAAACAAAATACAGTATAGAGTCACTCACTGGTTTAAAGTCAACCTATATCTCCAAAACACTCGAAGCATTTCCTTACAATGTGTATTATTCTCATGAAGGGAATGGAGAATGTGAGAAGAGGACTAATCAAGCATTGTCTTCAAGTATACATAATTTGGCTTTACCTCTACATTTTGCTATAAGCATTTCTGATAAAAACTCTTCAGGTATAATATATCCTAGTTTCATATACCAAACTACATTCAGAAAATGGTATATACCAATTAACTAAAGAATGTCCTGGCAGAAAAAAAATGGCATCTTTCAACTATGTGACGCCCAATTCTTAGGTATTTTATTATGCCTCCATTTAATGAATGTGATTGTTTAAATGCTTCATGAAGTATTAATTAAAATCAATCAGTTTACTATAATAAAATTGTGTATAATTTTATCCTAGAATAATCCAGGAACTGCCCACTCAATCATGACATATATCACTTTCCATTAGTATTCATATGGATAGTAATGAGTTTCTAAGGATCTCCTGCCATTTGGAGGTGGCAGGACCAGGATTTGAACTGTGGGTTCCAGCTCCCATCACTTAAACCTGAGGATAGGGAACTCACAAGTCTGTCCAAGAATATCAGCAACACCAGGTATTAGGCAGGCACCAGTGGCTCTCAGCAGTCCTCCTTGATACTTACAAGGCTGTGATAGGAGGATCATGGTCAAAGTCACCCTAGGCAGGAAAGTCCTTGAGACCACTGTCCAACTTTAGTGCCAACAAATCCAGAAGTAGAGCCATATGGCTTCTGTGGTAGAGGGCTACCCTTAAACAAATGTAGCTCAAGGACTGTGCCCAGATCCTGAGTTCAAGATCCGGGACTGGAAACAAAAAGACATACAGAACAATCTGTCCAGCCATCAGACTAAAGCAGGTCACCCTCATCAGCCTTTTTTGCAATTTATTATGAGGCCAATGCAGGAACAGTCACAAACAAGGCAGGCAAAGAGAAGATAAGCTTTCTTAGAAGTAACCTGTATTCAGAAAATTAAACTTGGGGACGTAAAATGACAGCATACTTATGTAAAAACTACCATTAAGAAAAAGATGAGGGGGCTGGGAAGGTGATTCAGTGGTAGAGTGCTTGTCTCGCATGCCTGAGGACCTGGGTTCGATTCCTCAGCACTACATAAGCAAAAAAGAACAAAAGCCAGAAGTAGCACTGTGGCTCAAGTGCTAGAGTGCTAGCCTTGAGCTGAAGAGCTGAGGGACAGCGCCCAGGCCCAGAGTTCAGGTCGCATGACCAGACCCTCCCCCCAAAAAAGAAAAAGATGAGGGGGCTGGGAATGTGGATTAGTGAGAGAGTTCTTGCCTAGCATTCAAGGAGCTCTGGGTTCGATTCCTTAGTAGCACATACACAAAAAAGCCAGAATTGGTGTTGTTGCTCAAGTAGTAGAGTTCTAGAGCCAGTGCCCAGGACTTGAGTTCAACCCAACAACCAGAAAAGAGATAGGCAGGTAAGTAGGTAGGTAGGTAAGTAGGTAGGTAGATAAATGATAGATGATAGATAGATAGATAGATAGATAGATAGATAGATAGATAGATAGATAGATAGAAAGATACATACATACATACATACATACATACATACATACATACATACATACATACATACATACAAAGTTAGATACAAAGATAGATAGATAAATCTGGTGTTGGTTGTCAGGAGGAAAGAAGGGAACAAGTCCCAGTCATGAGGCCTTCTGCAGTGTGCCAGCCCACCAGCATCGCCTTCAAACAACTACAGAGCAGGAAGGTTGTCTCTTTCCCACTTCTCAGGCAGGGCCCGAAAGTCAAGAGGGCAGAGCCAGGTTCTAACTCAGGTGCTTGGAGACAGAAGAGAAAAGGCCCTGCCTCTCCTTGGACTGGGGATTTACATTAATGGTGCGGAGAATGAAGGAAGGAGAATGGTCTGGTAGAGGTAGAAGAAGGGCCTTCACATCTGACAGATGGAGAGTCAAGAACCCACTCCCTAAGACCAAAGATCAGGGATTTTCTACTGTTCCTCCCCTCTCCTCCACCAACCTGGCTCTCTATTGGTATCCTAAACATAGCCTGAAATTCCTTCACTTGAGGGAGGGAAGAGGCTGAGAAAAGCCTGACCTTGTTGTAACTCTAACAAATGTTTCCAGTTTCTCCTCATTGCTGGCCGTGCCTGGAATGAATGAAGTGGTTTTACAGCTCACTTCCCTGTTGAGTGTGTACATTCTGCCTCCTAATCCTGCATGCCTAGGTCTCTTCACCTAGCTTGGCTTTTGCAACTGTTTTCTGCCTTCAAATATAGTGTTACACTGGAGTTCATCCTGTTAACATGACGAGGTCTTGGATCCTGAGAACTTCATTTGAACCCAGGATGGGTCAATAATGTTTCTTTCCTGCTTCTATAGTTCAAGAATTCTAAGAACATTTAGAATGCAAGTAACTTCTCATCACCAAGGGAAACACAGGAAGCTCTTGAACATCTGAACTTTCAGAAGTGGAAGTCAGAGTGTCATAGACTTTCCAGCCCTGGTTGGCTTCACCCTGTGATCCTCAGACCTCAGTCTCCTGAGCTAGGGTGACAGGCATGAGCTACTGGTGCTCTGCTAGGTTCAGAACTGTAATGACATTAACAATATAAGTCAACTGCTTATCACAAAGGGCTTTGGGAACATATTAAGCTTTTCAACATTGGACCTTTCAGAACCCTGTAGGACACACAGTTATAATGCTGGAGCCTAAGAGGCTGGGCATATGGATGTTCTACACTTCAACCTGGAGCTCTGACTCCAATTCTGGTGTACATCAGCATTCATTTTCCAGAGAATGTTCTCCTAATTAGCAAATAGGGAAAATATTTGATTAACTCTCACTTTTTCCCCTGATGTGTGTCTCTAACTCAAGCCTAGCCACTATACCTGAGCCCTTCAGCTCAAGGTGAACACTCTATCACTTGAGGCACAGCATCACATGGGGTCTTTTTATGGTTCTTTGGAGAGAAGAGTCTAACAGGCTTTCCTTGTCTAGGCTGACTTTGAACTGTGGTCTTCAGATCTCAGCCTCCTGAGAAGCTAATGTTTCAGTTGTGAGCCACCGGCATGTGGCCTATTGTTTCTGACAGTCCTGGGGCTTGATCTTAGGGCCTGGGTACTGTCTCTGAGCTTCTTTTTCTCAAGGCTAGCACTCTACCACTTGAGCCACTCCACAGCTTTTGGCTTTTTCTGAGTTGTGGCACTGAGGATTCAAACCCTGGCATCCATGAATGCTGAGCAAGCTCTCTACCAGTAAGCCAAATTTCTAGCCCCACCCTTACAATTTTATCCCTCAACTTGCCTCTCCTCAAGAAAAGGCCTCTGATTATAAATCATCTAAAGAAATCCCTATAGGAAAGTATCCAAAGACAAAGAAGACAAAGCTCATCTGTGGGATAGACTCTAAACATATGAAGACTGTGACAAATGCTTCCATTTAATTATGTATCATGTTTTAATTAAGTATATATGAAAATTAGTCAATATCCTAAATTATTGTGAGTAATTTTATAATAGATGTAAAACATGTACTAAATATTATGTGTATAATACTAAGTACAACAAAAAATAAATAAATGAATCAAATAAAAAATAAAATACAAAATCAATAATAAAAATCATAATATGTAATAAACATACATATGTAACTATATATCATATATTACACATGTATAGAAATACCTTTTTCATTGTAGAGCCTTCATTCAGGCCTGGGAACTCTAGACTGAATTTCTTTTCCTCAAGGACAGTGAGCTTTGCCTTCACCCATGGTGCAAAAGATTTACTTGGATGGTGAGATCAAATCCCAGCAATGATCGAAATACTGTCCCCAGTTCCAAGACAGTGACTTAATTTTTTTAATGGAAGCAGTTATGTTTATTCAGTTCCATACTGAACATTAAAAAAAGCAGTGTACAATTTTGTACATCTATTCAGACATCTTTCCCTTAACCCCAAAATGCTTCTCTGAGCGCTATTTTTTTTCAATTTATATTGTAAAAATGTTGTACAGAGAAGTTACAGTTAAATAATCAAGGTAATGAGTACATTTCCTATTGAACATTGTTGCCTCCTTCTTTGTTTTCCCCCTACCATGCCTTCCTTTCCATCTCCACAACTACTCCCCCTTTTGAGCTCTGTCACTTAATTTTTTATTTTTGTCTTTGCATGGGGTTTGATCTCAAGAAGTGGCAACTCTGCACTTTCCCACACATTGCTACAGATTTACCAAGACCTTGAGTTCAAATCCCAGGCTAGGAAAGAAAACTGGCAGAAATTCCAAACCAGGGAGCTTTATTTCTTTTTTAATTTAGTCAAATAATTAATTAATTTTTTATTTATTCTTTATTTTGACAACACAGGACTTGAACTCAGGTCATTGCAACTCTGTTTTAGCTTAAATGGCCCTAGGCTGGGGTGCAGCTTCTGGACCCATAGCCAATCCTGGGATCCTAGGGCCAGATGGCTTGCAGGAAGAAAAAAAAAGTAGGATAGAATGTAAAGTGGTGAGCTGCAGAGGGCTGGGGGTTTTACATTTTTTTTTCTTTGCACGGTGACCATCCTGGGTCTGAATGACACAGTTACAATGGGGAACTGACCTGCTATTGCTGAAGGTTGGCAGGCTATCAGTGAAGCCATAGGCCAACGTGTCAATATAGGTCCTGGGTTCAAATCCTAGTCCTGACACCTACCAATGGCAGATCAGAAGAGACTCGTTCCTATGTATAGAAATACTAGTCTAAAATTGGATGCAATAATCCTAAGAACCTAATTGATCCTAATTAATAGTTTATTACGCATGAAAAGAATAATATTCCTTTAATGGCAGTATAATAAATAACTAAGAGTTGGTGTGAACATAGTAGGTGTCATTCAATCATAGCTAGATGGCTCTGGCACTCTTTACCAATATATATTTATTTGTGTAGCACCGTCTGCCTATCCATGTATCACTGTTTTGGCCAAACCTGAGTCTGGATATCAGCATCTGGGAGCCACTTGACAGCTTCATTGGCCAGAGGCTGCAATGCTCACAATCATCCATTTGTGAATTGGGCCTGCCAGGCCCTGAGTTCAGATCCCAGCCAAAAATTTAATCTTGGAGTAAGAAGCCGAGTGTGACACATGTTTTCCTTTTCTGGGAGAGTCCTTGGTGTCAGGCATGATGGAGAACATATCTACAAATTTGGATGCTTTGTGATAGGATGTAAACAATGTTATAAATGTAGAGGTGTCATCAGAGTCAATAAAATAATTGGAAAATAAATGAATAAAACAAGAAATAAAATGAATAACCACACCAAACACAATATAGACTGAATATCTGTATGGAAATATAAATCCTATCTTTAAAATGGATATAAGGAGTATGTTTTCCAGGCCTGAGGCTTGCATTCAGGCCTAGGGAACAAGCCTGACTTTCTTGTGTTCAAGCATGGTCAGATTCCCTTCCCTCACAGTGCTGCATATTTACCCAGACCTTGAGTACAAATCCCATGCCTGGCAGAAAAAAATGGCATGAATTGCAAACCAGGAAGCTAAATAATTTTTTTTAATTGTAGGCTATTGGGGAAGCCATAGTCCTACACGGCAACATAGGCCTACAGTTATGCCACTTCCAGAAGGTGGGAGATTCTAAGAGACTCGTTCTCATCCACAGGAATAACAATAGAATCTTATCAATGTCATGGTTGAATGTGATGCTCATGAGTGATACTCATATAAATTTAGACTTCATGATTTCAGTCGGCTGAGTGATATTATTTAATATTTTATGAAGCATTAATAGAATACTATTTTTCAGAAGGATGCAATAATTTCAGGATAGTGATTTATTTAATAGTTTATTAAGGATGAAAACAATAACATTAATTACATGGAGGCATAATAAATACCCATGAATTGTAGAAATGTAGTCTATATAACTGAATAATGGATAGACATCTCTGGCACTCTAAAAACACATATATTTATTAGGTACTACCATCTGTGGGTCAATATGTTCTTATTTTCTCAACCCCTGGGCTTTGATCTAAGGTCCTGCCTATCAGCTCAATTTGCCCCAGGATGGCATGCTGACCCTCATCCATTCATGAATTTGGCCCTGTAGGCCATGAGTTCAAATGCCAGCACTCCCCAACAATGAACTTGGAGTAAGAAGCTGATGGTGACACATGTTTCTTTTTCTGTGAAAGTCTTGGGTGTCAGGTATAAGTGGAATACAGATGCAGACCTATATCCTATTTAATCATGTAATCAATGTTCTATGTGCTGTAATAGTCAATGAAATAAAGTCATTACATGAATGAAACAAAAAATAAAATGAATAACTACACTGAATGCAATATGGAGTCAACATATGTATATAAATATAAATCATATATTTAAAATGTACATGAACAGGATGTTTTCCAGTGCTGGGGATTGATTTCAGACCTAAGGAGCACACACAAATTTCTTGACTTCAAGGAGGCCAGCTTCCCCTTTTTCCAAACTGTGCAACAGAGTTACCCAGACCAAGAGTTCCAATCCCAGTCCTGGCAGAAAAAATGGCAACTTTATACTATGTTATGCCCAATTCTTAAGTATTTCATTCTGCCTACATTTAATGAATATGATGGTTTAAATGTTGCATAAAGTATTGATTAAAATCAGTCAATGTCCTTTACTATAATTGTGTATAATTTTATCCCAGAATCATTCAAGAACTGTCCATTCAGTCATAACATACATCACATTCCATTGGTATTCATATAGATAGATAGTAATGAGTTTCTAAGGATCTGCTGTCATTTGGAAGTGGCAGGGCCAGGATTTGAACTGTGGTCTCCAGCTCCCACCATTTTAACCTCTGGATAGGGAACTCACTTGTCTGTCCAAGAACAACAAGATTAATGATTAGGCAGGCACTAGTGGCTCTCAGCAGTCCTCCTTGATACTTACAAGGCTGTGATGGGAGGATCATGGTCAAATTCACTCTAGCAAGAAAGTCATTGAAAGCCCTGTCCAACTTTAGTGCCAACAAAGACAGAAGTAGAGCAGTGTAGCTCTTGTGGTAGAGGGCTAGCCTTGAGCAAAAGCAGCTTAGAGACTGTGCCCTGATCCTGAGTTCAAGGTCCGGGACTAGCAACAAACAGACGTAAACAACTATCTGTGCAGCCATGCAGCTAAAGCAGGTCATCCTCTTGTCCCCAACAGAATTGGAGAGAGTTCCCTGGGAAAGGGACTGGGGGAGCCTCTGTCATCTTGACTCTGACCATGCTGCCTGCATCACAGGATTCCGGCCACACCCCATTCTTTCATTGTTTTTTCTGACCATTGGGATACAAGAATGGTGGCCACCCCACATTCCATGCTGCCAAGCATCAAGATTCCCTCTGTTGGTTCACACTACCACCAGCAGTTGAGGAAGGTAAAGGTGGCTGAGTGGTGAGCTAGAGACTTGAGACAACTTTGGAGTAGAGTAGGAAATTGACATCCTTGTCAGTGAGTAGGAGAATAGAGGATTTCCAAGAGCCTGGAATGTGGCCAGCCCATCTTTCCCATTCCAGTTCTCAGATGTCTGAAACAACAAGACTCCATGAGAGAGCTGCGGACAAGAAACTACTGCCAGAACACTGGCAGAAGAATCCTCCCATTATACCTGTAACATTCAAGAAAACACAGAACATGAAAAAGGGAGGGATCCCAAGACAAACACAACTGGGGAGGGTAATTCAACGGAAGGTCCAGCCAAAGGTGATGCTGACTGGGGGTCTCCCCTGCCTTTGGACACAGTCACAGCCAACAGGTCAAGAATATCAAGGGTCGTGATACCACCAAGGATCTGCAGAGGTTCTAGCGACACATGGTGCCCACCCTGGACTGCAACAAAAGAGGAAAACCAGGCTCTCTGTGCCAAGATCCAACCACTGAAACAGGAAAAGGCAGACCTGCAGGATCGACTGGAGAAAGAGAGGGACAAGATAGCTGAGATGCACGAAGAACCAAAAACAGAGCTAGAGATCCACAAGCCACCCATACAGAGGTTGATTTCTGCAGAAAGTGATTTACAATCTGCAACAGCCTAAGTGAAGCAGGTGGCCAATGACAGAGAAAGGAGTAAGAAGCTCTCACCTGCCACCTGCAGGCCGCAGAGTGGCATATGGCGGAGGTGGAGATGGCTGCTTCTGCAGTCACTGCTGCACAGAAGGAGATGGAAATGTTCTTCAAACAGCTGAATGATGTGACACTTCAGCTCAAGGAAAAGACCAGAAGCTTCAATGACCTGGAGAAAGTGAACACAGTGTTGCAGGAGAAGCTGGAAGCACTCTGGACACAGAAGAGTAACAGGAAGAACAGAATCTGCAAGTTCCAACAAGTGCTGGTGGGGCGGGAGGTACTGAAGAGACTACTGGACAACCTGAGATGTATGGTGACCTCAGAAAATCTGGAGAGAGACTCTTTCAGAGAGGACCTGTGCATTGAGAGGTCCTCATGGAAGGAGGAGGCACAGTGGCTGACTGACCAGGTAAACCAACTGACAGAGGAGAAGGAGCAAAGGGAGAGGCAGGTGCTGGACCTAGAGAATGAGCTGGCAGAACTGAGAAGGAAGCTGATAGAGCTATCTCAGGCTGAGCGACAGTTGCAGGTCCAGGGCTACCAAACACAAATGGAGTTGAAAAACCTGGAGGAACAAGGTCACATCCAGGTCAAGGAAAACCAGAGGCTCTGTCTCTAGAACGCGGAGCAGTGGGAGCAACTACGGAGACTGGAGAAGGCCAAGGGTCGGCAGGAGATCCCTGAGACCCCCATGATGTGCATGTGTGTGTGACCCATAGCCAGAGGAATAGCTGGCCCTGCTGTGGGATGCTCTCCACAGGATGAGCGGTGAGAAGGAGGAGCTCACCAGCATCCGGGACTCAGAGCAGCATGTGAAGAAACATCTGTGGGAACAGCTAGATCACTTAGAGGAGAAGATAGAGGAATGGAAAGAGGTGTCCGAGAGAGAGAGCCATGTGGCTTGGGAGCTGCAGAAGCAGCAGGATCAGTCCCTGGCCCTGCTGCAGGAGCTCAGAGCCACCTGTCAGAAGCACATTGCCTCCTATGAGCTGCTGAACTCTGAGAAGGAGGCCCTGCATCAGCATCTGCAGAAGCAGACCAAGCTGCTGGAGCAGCTGAAGGAAGCAAGTGCAAGGCCCAACCAACTGGGGGGACCAGGTGGTTGCGCCCAAAGTGGCAGGACACGCTCAAGTGCCTGGAAGCCACCAGAGCACAGGAGGAGTGCCTGCAGGCCTAGCTGAGCTTCCTGGCTTTCCCTGGGGAAGGCAAAGGCATGAGCCCTGGAGAAGGAAAAGGTGAGGAGGTAACTCCCCCAGACATGACCTAGCAGAGGCAGGAGATGTCCCCCAGACTGAGAGGGACGTGGCTCTGTGAGTGCTCTCAGAGGCTGAGATCCACAGGGGGAAACTTCTGCTGCAGGAGCGGTGGCCCTGCTGCAGGTGCCCGGCCCACCCGGCAGCACAGTGCCAGACAGAGCTGGAGCCACAGGAACCCTGCTCCATGAGCTGCCACCACAACAGGCATAGGGATAGGAAGTGGGGCACGTGGGCATCCAAGAAGAAAATCTGCTTTGTTCATGACCTGTATGTTGAGGTGGACTAGCATAGTCCAGCAGATAAGCTCCTCCATGGATGCAGAGAGCTCTTGGCACACATCCGCACTGTTGAGGAGACCCTTATGGGGTGTAAAGAGCAGACATTCGTCGGGGATGAGCTGTGTTGGGAGAAAGCCGAGCACGTGTGCTGGCTCTCCCAGGAGAAGATGGAGAAGAGAGCTGCAGGAGCTGCTGTCACTCCTTACAGGGGAAGGCACGGACAGCAGGCTCCAGCCCCCTGCCACCACCGCTGCTTCAAGTGCCTCAGGCTCTGGGGTGGGCAAAATGAGGGAGGAGCAGAAAGGTTTTGAAGAATTGCAACTTCAAGACACCTTGGAAACTGCCAGAGAAGAGGTCGGAGTTCCCGACCCCGTAGATAACTCCCCAATGGAGCAGGTCCTGCAGCAGATGCCCCACATCCAGAGTGGCCTGCAGCTCACAGGCTCAGACAAGGAGTGCTCCCTTCCTATCTTCTGTAGACTGATCTGGATGATGACTCTCTATATGACATACTGACTTTCAAAAGCCTTGGCAGCCACCAGAAGTAGGTGGCCAGGTGACCTTCTCTCAGGCCTCCATCTGCTACGAGATGGGATGGATAAACTGTGGGTCAGGTAGGACAGAGGCTGCTGGGATGCGGCCCAAATTCAAGGGACACCTAATGGCCCATTGGTGGCCAGGGAAGAGACCCATGTTATGCTTATCACAAACAATAAATTGTTTGCAAAGGGAAGAAAAGCCTCCAACAAAGATTTGTCCTTCCAGTCCTGGGCATTGAACTCAGGGCCTGGCCACTGTCCCTGAATTCTTTTGGTCAAGGCTGGCACTCTACCAGTTGAGCCCCACCACTCCTTCCAGCTTTTTCTGTATGGAATTGTACCCAGGGTTTTAGTCATGCTAGATGACCATATACCACTGAGCCACATTCTCTGCTACGATGATTCCTCACCCCCCTCCCCAAACCCATATGGCCATTCTTCAGATAAATAGGAAGTAGGGGCTAGGATGAATATGAAGCACAAGTATGATTCACACAGAAATACTCCCCTGCTCCCTCTTTGATCCACTTAGTTGAACTTTCTATTCAAACATTTTTGGATGAGAGAGGGAGAGGTGAGTCCTGAGAGAGGAGTACCATGAACAGTGGCCCTGTAAGACACACAGCCTACCTCACACAAGTGGTCCTCTAGATTCCGATCTTACCTGACTCAATGTGGAGTCTACTCTATCTCTCCACCACTTCAAGGCTCAGGATGAAATAAAGGTCAGCCCTGATTTCAGCCCACACACAGGGTAGAAGCTCCTAATCCCAGACTGACTTCCACCTCTGACTTCCCCGAGTTAGGCTGGACACACCACTCACCACAATGTTGGCAGTGATGACCTTATGGATGGATTCCAGGAAGAAGGTCTATGGCAAAGAGCAGAAGCAGCAGGGTGAGAAGGGTGGAAGGAGGCTGGGTGATTGCTCTGGGATCTTCCTCGTTGGAACCCTTCCATCAAGGCAGAGCCATGCTGACCCAAAGCATGGCCAAGGCCAGGGTGTGAGAGAAGATGGAGGAGCACGGGACTAAAGGAGGTACTGCTTTGTCTTGGAGCATTTGAAAATTCCAATTATATTTGGCCCATACCAATCCTAAAGTCAACATGCAATGCCTCTCCTTGTTGTCCATGAGCACTGTCCCTGAGCACTTTTTCTCAAGGCTGGCACTCTAACATTTGATCCACAGGGACACTTCTTGTTTTATGATGATTCATCGAGGATAAGAGTCTCACACACTTTCATGCCCAAGCTGGCTTGGCACCATGATCCTCCAGATCTTAGCTTCCTGAGTATCTAGGATGGCAGGTATGAGCCATCAATGCCCAGCATGTGAGGCCTTTTGAAGGCATCTTGGAGAGTCTGTAAAAGGAGCCCCAAAGGGCCTGGATAGACCATGACCCAATCAAGGAGCTGGGATAGGGGAAGGCTGACCTTCTAGCCATTCTGTTCCCCAAAATTAAAGATGCCAGGAGGTGGTGTATGCATCGAACACCTAGGTCAACAGCCATCAGGCTTAGTGGGGAAAAGACAGAGAATACCCAAAGAATGCAGTGTAGAAAACTCTGATTTTGCATGCATGTGGGGTGTGTGTGTGTGTGTGTGTGTGTGTGTGTGTGTGTGTGTGTGTGTGTGTGAACTCAGGGCCTAGGATCTATCCCTGAGTTTTTTTGCTCAAGGCTAATGTTCTGCGACCTGAGCCACAGCCCCACTTGCCTTTTGATGGTTTATTGTAAGTAAGAGTGTCAAGGACTTTCCTGTCAAGGGTGGCTTCGAAGCATGATGGGGGCCCCAGGGAAGCAAGAGTAAACACAACTCGCACATACAATCCCTATGGTGGGCGACCCCTGCCCCCTGATGGCCAGATGCGGGATATGCAGCCCCATGCTATTGTCCTCTAGAGTTCAATTTTGGGAAGTAACCAGGGCCAAGCTGACTTTTGTTTACCCTCAGTGCTGATGGCAGAGCAGGTCTGTTCCTCCTAGGCCAAGAGAGCTCCAGGAAGCCCAGCATCCAGGGGCACAAGGAAAAGAGAGGTCAGTTCCAGGTCAAGCTAAAAGCCTTTGCCCACAGACACCCCAACTTGGCCTTACCTTTCTGATCACCATAAGACCTGTGAAAGAACAACCCCAAAAAACAAAATTGGATCTATGGCTCCAAGTGGTAAAGCTCTAGCATTGAACCAAAGAGCTCAGGGAAAGGGACCCCAAGCTTTGAGTTCAAGACCCCCAGTTGACTCTCCCCCATAAAACACAGGTTGGCTAAAGTAAACTAGTAGGATTTGTGAAGTGTTTTTGAAGAATGGTGATACTGAAGAAAGCACCCTAATTCTAATGACAGCTGTACTTGTGACATACAGCTATGTGCTGAGTCGTTCACAGGGTGCTGTTTGCTGGGGCTTTACCACAATGGGGTTTTGTGCTGAGTCCTCAAAAAGGTGCTGTTTGCTGAGTCATCCGAAAGGGTGCTATGTGCTGAGTCCATTACATAACGTACTGTATGCTGAGTCCTTCAAAATGTACGGTGTGCAAATTCATCCCAAAGGCTGCTGCTATGTGCTGAGCCCTTGAGAAGAGAGGGATGAGGTGAATTTTCCAAGTGCTGTGTGCCTAGTCCTTTACACAGGGTGCTCTGTACTGTCCTTCAAATGGTGCTGTGTTGTGAATCCTTTGACAGTGCGGTATGTGCTGAGTCCTTCAAAATTGTGCTGTGTGCTGAGTCTTTCAAAGGGTGCTATGCACTGTTTTACACAGGGTGCTACATACTCAGCCCTTCAGTGGGGGCTGTGGGTGCTCTTAACACAGGGTGCTATGTACTGAGTCCCTGGCAAAGAGTGCTACACGCTGAGTTTTTCAAAGCATGCCATGTGCTGAGTCCTTTACACTGCAGGCTATGGACTCCCTCCTTCAAAGGGTGCTGTGTGCTGAGTACTCTACACAAGGTACTGAATGCTGAGTCCTTCAAAGGGAGCTGTGTGCTGAATCCTTTACACAGGGTGCTTTGTGCTGTTTTTTGAAGTGTGCTGTGTGCTGAGTCATCTCAAAGGGTGCTATGTTCTGAGTCCTTGAGAGGTTGTTATCCCCAACAATCATACACACACACACACACACACACACACACACACACACACACACACACACACACACACACACACACACACACACACACACAGGGGTCACTGTGTACATGCTTGGTATGTGGAGTGGAGGGAGACGGAGGAGATTCTCCTCCTTCAGTGGGGCTAGGGGAGAATCAATCCCATGGGAAGGGACTGGGGTTGGGGGTGGAGTGCTGAGCTAAAGTGAGGCTGCAATTGCCATGGCTTGGAAGCCTTAGGACCCAATCAGGGCTGGGCTTGCAGCCAAGGGTGGAGGGAGGAGCCTAGTGGAAGAGGGGACATGGCCAAGGGAAGGAGGAGTAGGGACCGGGGCTCACTGAGATGGCAGCAGTGGCCAGGGGCATGGGGGTAGACACTGGGGGAGGGAGCAGGCACGAGGTGTCCCAGGAGAGGAGTGGGGACAGAGAGAGAGGGAGAAAGCAGAGAAAAGAGCAAGCACACACACAAGGGCAAGCAGTTTCATCATCTGGCAGCCTCCCCGAACATTGCACAGGTCCTGGTGGGGAGCACAGAGCACATGGTGCTGGCCCAGCAGGCACACTGCCATGGGCAGCCACGAGGAGGCGCGGTGGCCATGGCGGCCCTGAGTCTGAGGTCCCCGCATAGGGAGCACGGAGGTGATGTTGACACCTGAGGCAGGGGTGACATTGGAAAAGGAGGAGGAGCAGAGGCCTCGTGCAGCCCCTCTATGTTTCTGCAGATACATCTGTGCCCTCCCAGCAGGATGGCGTTTCAAACATAGTGCTTTCAGCTTGGACCCGCATTGTCTCTCATAGTCGCCCTACAGTGATAGCACACGCCTGGCCGGTTTTCGGCCCCCACCCGGTCCCAGCCCTCAGTCCTTGGACTCCAGGCCCACATGCACACAGAGCCACTGCCTACAGCTTCTCCCAGCAGCACAGGTGAATGGCTGCCAAGGGTCCACAACCTGTGAACCCTCCCACCCTCTTCTTCACCCGCTGACGCAGACCCATGCCTCCTGTCTCCCCTCTCCCATCCTTCCTTCACCTGTGCCGCCCCCACAGTCCGCCATGGTCCTGCCACAAATGTGCCCCAGGGGTGGAGGGTGGTGGTGTGTGTTGACCCGGGGATCCCACCCCCATCCCTAGTGGCCAGTGTCCAGGAAATGGGAAGATGCAGGAAAGAGTGAGAAGGGGGCACCACAGAGCCCCTGGCTCGAGCAGTGGGAGCCACACAGCTTTGCATCTGTACCCTTCTTCTCCCTGGTGGGAACCTGGTGGCTTTAGTCAGAGGTGGGGAGCAGCACCTCACCTGCCTTCTTGGGTATTTTCCTTTATGCTGGGGGTGGTGGGTGTTGGATGCAGAAGACAGGCCCTCCTTGCTGTGTGAGCCCTTGTCTTTTGTGCTTGGTCACCTTTTTACCTGAGGAGGGTCCCAGAAGAGCCCACTAGGGCGGTGAGGGCACTGGGGGTCAGATAGAAGGTGAATATCTGGGAGGAACACACCCCTTCTGATACACATACACTTTGCCTGTCCCCTCCCATCCCAGCTGTCAACAGTCCTCACAGATCACATTTCCGACCTCTGCCAAAATCTGCTGGTGCTCCAGGTTCATCTGGTCTCCTAGTCCTCCCCAAGAATCCACCAAGTCACCCAGAGTCATCCTGGCTGGAAGTAGGGAGTCCATCCATGTATGTAGCCTTTAGGATCCCATCCATTTCCCCAACATTGCCCCCACCCCAGTTCAGACACACCTCTGGGGCACTATGACCCCTGCTTGTTTTCAGTCCTGGCTGTGAGGAGCCACCTATCTCGGGACAACTTCACCCAGCATCCTCACCTGGGATTTTGGTGAATGGGGAGCCAACGTTGTTTGTTCCCAAGGAAATGGGTCTGGCCCTGGAGAAAGGGAGAGGCAAGGTGGTTCAGCATTATTAGAGCGGTGCTTCCTTGGGTCGAGCCCCTGGTTCTGACAAAGGACCCCCATACTCCAGCTTGCATCTTGTCCAGAAGAGGAACCAACAATCTCAGGAGAGGCACTGCTCTGAGTCTGTGTGTGTGTGTGTGTGTGTGCATGAGAGAGTGAGAGAGAGAGAGAGAGATCATCTTTCCCTTGTACAAGTTGACTGCTCAGGTGAGTGATCAGTTGGCAAATTGCAGGTACTGCATGCATTAGTCTTCTGTCACAGTCTGGATGTGTGTGTGTGTTGGGAGAGCAGGGAGATGAGAAAAATGAAAATATATTTAAGTCACCATGTCTAAAAAGAGCAAAAGCATTTTATTTGTGTGTGTATGTGTGTGGGTGTGTGTTTGTTGTTCTTTTTTCATCAATGCCAAGTACGAGTCTAGCCATAATTTTTGTTTTCTCCTTCACCGTTTCATGGCTCCTTTGGGGGAAGGTTTCAGTAGATGTTCCTTTCCACCTACCTCTTCCCTCTGTCCTGTATCCCAGATTAGCTACTGGCCCTTCATGGGTCTCCTCTAGGTGGCCTATGTGAACTGCAGACCAGAGTGGACACCTGTGCTGCTGTCTTCAGCCTAAATGCTTGTGAGACAAGTGTGACCACAGCCGCATTCTTCCAGCCAGACAGTCTGTATAGTTGGAGCTAATTCAAGGATTGGGAATGTGTTTACAAAACGTAATCAGGGAATGAGATGTGAGGGAGTAGGGCAGGGGTGTGAAGCTAGGAGGGATTGGGTAGTGGTGAACATTGTTACACAGTAGATGGTTCAACACAACCGAGGATGAGGGGGCAACCTTACCCAGGGCATTGACAGTGTCCATGGGCATCTGGGCAGGGTGCTCCAGGCCTCCACTGGTGGTGTGTTCCCCCCTGGGGGAGTGCACCGGTGGGCAGTCCTCCCTGGAGTCCTGCAGACTCCAATCTGTGTCCCTCCTAGGCCGTTTCCAACTGGGCAGTGGTAGGCAAGTGTGTTTCCCCTCCTGAAGCCTGCTCGGTATCAAGCCATGGCAGTTGGCTAAGGCTCTCTGAATACCAGTTTCTGTAACCTGCTGTAGGCTGTCTGGAAGGAAAAAGGGACCACAGACTTTGGAACCCTTTAACTTTGATTGGGACAACTGAAATACCACCTTTTCCAGGGTTTTTTTCTTGAAGCTGGCAATTTCCACTAACAGCTGGAATTATGGGTCAAATTACATAGACCATTTCAGCCACCAAACAATGACGTTCAAAGCAGCACAGAATTCCCCAGCCAGATGGTCTCCTGCTATGAACGTCCTGCCTTGACTCCCTTTATGCGGCAGCAGTTGATTCTCTTCTGGCTCTCTCTAAGGGTTACCACCACAGTCGAGGATGTTGTAGGGAGCAGAGATTGTGACCTCACCATCCCTAGCCTGCCAGCTGTGAGCAGAGACGATTCTGAGCACCTGCACTGGACTCTGTGAGATTCAGAAACCAGGGATTCCTTGAGGATCCTTCTTCTGCACCATGAAATTGGGGGGCTGGATGTGGTATAACATCCTGGCTGGCCCCGGGGGGAGGAGAGGAGGCCCCTTGAGACAGGCCTTCAGCTCACTGCAACCTTGTTCACACTTGAGTAGGGAATTGAATGTCACAGAGCTGGTCATCCATTGGCCAGAGATCTTTGAGAAGATAGGCATCCCAGAGGACCCAGAATCCAGCGAGTACATAGTGGCTCACATCCTTGGAGCAAAAACAGTTAAGTGCGGTGGCACCAGGAGGGCAGGAAGTGGGAAGAAGGAGAACTGGAAGAGCTACATCAGGTTTTGACCAGCCCCCCAGGATGCTTACCTGTATGGGATGGGACTTTTCTGTAGTATTGTCATAGGCAGATACTCATTTATTTATACAATAACGAGTTACAGTGTGCCAGGGTCCACTGTGTAGGGAGGTCATAGACAATGAAAGGTTCCAGAACTGGTTCCACAGCACATGAAGAAACCATGGTTTGAGCTGGATGCTGGGGCATCACGCTTGTCATCCTAGCTACTTAGGAGGCTGATTTAGAAGGATAGAGGCGTAAGGCCAGGGCAGGAAATTCTTTAAGGCTCTTATCTCCAACTAATTACTAAAAAGAAAACACCAAATGGTCTGGTTCAATAGTGGGGCTAGTGTGTGTTCCAAGGACCACCTTTAAGTCACTGGGCAGGATTCACTCCCTTTTCTACCAGGTGAATCATAGCAGTAAAATTTTCTGACACTCATCCCAGATGTACTTGTGTGTGAAAATTACTGCCTCTAATTAGGTAATGCGTCCTTCGTTTTATTTTTTCTGAAAAGGATGGATTTTGCTGTTTCCAGTTATACAGGTCACTAGTTGTAAAGGGAAAATATATTAGAAATGGGGCCTGCCCACCATCTACTCCATGTTCCTGTCTCAAGGGTAATAAGGGTAACATACCATATTGTAACACCTCTGGCTGGTATAAGTAACTACTTTTGGTATGGGAGGACTTTAGATTAGAGGTGCTGATGGCAAAGAATAGGAGAGAGAGTACATCAGTGCATCTTCCTTTGAAGGATTCTGTAACCCAGGGGGAGAATATTTTTTGGATATGACAACTTTATGCCTGTTCTCCCATCCTGAGAAAAGGAGTAAACAGAGGTGCATACAGGACACAGATAGAACTATCAGCATACACACAGACCAAGAACCACAGACACTTAACCCACATGTTCAACACCACTCAATTTTGACCTCTACAGAGATCCCAGATGACAGAGAGAACATCCCAGATTGCCTCTTGTGGATGTTGCAGATGACCTCTGGAGGATGTCACTTATATCCTCCCTAGTAGGCCCTAGATGACCTCTCATGGAGGTTGCAAATGGCTTCCCAAGGAAGTGTCAGATGACCTCCAAAGGAGGCCCCAGATGTCCTCTCGATGAGGCTGAGATTACCTCTTGAGTAGCTCCCAGAAGGCCACTCAAGGAAGCCACATATGATCTTCAGAGGAGGTTCCAGATAACCCTCTTGAGAAAGCGACAGATGACTTCCAGAGAAGGTCCAATATAGCTTCTCAAGGAAGTCCCAGATGATGTCTGAAGACAGTCAGATTTTTCATCATGGTAACCCGAGGTGACCTCCCAAAGGAGCTCCACATGACCTAAGGAGGTCGTCCTAAATTGCCTCTTAAGGAATCCCCAATGACTACTTTTGAATAGGTCTCAGGTGGCATCCTGAGGAAGCCCCAGATGACCTGTGGAGAAAGTCCAAGATGGCCAGTGGAGAAGGCCCAAGATGACCTCCAGGGTAGGTCTTAGATAGCTTCTCATGGAAGTTGCAGATGCAGTCTTGATGATGTTCCAGATGGCTTTCCAAAGAAGCCCTACATGACCTCTCAAGGAGGTTCCAGAAGCCACAAATGACCTCTAGAGCGGGTTCCAAAAACAGGCTGGCAATCTTGCCCAGACGCACCCCTAGAGATACCTATATGACTTTTGTCCATGTTTGTCCTCTGGAGACAAACACTTGAAGCCCTGAAGACTGACACTCTCACCTATGGGGAATTTTCCCTGGGCCAAGGCCTGATGCTATCCAAAATGATTAATCTCCATGGGGTCTCCAAAAATTAGGACCTCTATTGTTCAAGAGAATCCATTGAGACACATTTAATATAATAAATGTTGTCGAAACCACCCACCCCCAAAATTATGATATCCAAAGCTCCAAACATCAAAGACAAGCCTTTTAGTCCCCTTCCCTTTGTCTCTCCTTCGCTACAGACCTACACTTCCTTTGATGTCTTTCCTTTATTCCCTTCTACCAGTTCCTTGTTTTCCTCAGGCCTCTCTACTCTCCACAGGCCTGAACTGCTTTGCCTGTGTCGTCGGTTGCCATCCTTCACCTCCTGCTCTCCCTCAACTTTCTCTCCTCTCAGGCCTTTCCCCTTCTTCTATCACACCATTTCCTTCCTTCCAGGACTTTTCAATTTTTATCTCCATCCCATTGCTCTGAACAAGCAGCATATATAAAGTCTGTACCCCTTCTCTACTCCAACTGCTAACAGTTTTCTATTGTAACATCCAAAACTCCCCACAGCCCAATCACTTATTAATAGCTCAACATTTGGTGATTAATGTATCAGCCCCTCCCACAGAATGCCCTGTCCTCTCCAGCTGGCCAGGAGATGGGGCCACACTGATTATCAGACCCTATAGATTATTGGGGCCCTGCTGATTATTACAGTCTCCTCCTTGTGAACTAGTAGCAATTGAAATTGGAAATTTGATTGTGATATTACAAACTCGTTGTGACATCACAAACACATTTTGACATCATCATTAGCACGACATTACAAACCCATTGTGACAATATTGTCATTGTGACATCATGATTCAATTGTGACATCTCAAATCTATTTTGACCTCTTAGCTCCTTTGAAAAATCACATGACCCTTTCAACATTACATTCCCTTTGGGTACCCAAATCCTTGTTGTTAACTACTGACAAGATGAGACATGCCATTATAACATCAAAAGTGTTTGTGATATCCTCAACAGTGTGACATTACATCTTCATTATGAGATCATCAACTCATTGTGACATCACCAAACTCAAAACATAATCTAATTATTACAATTGTCATTGTGACATCATAGACATATTGTGAATGCCTATTCTGTGATTTCATTGAATTTCAAATGTGGCATGAGAGTTGAGATCAGAAACACATTTTTGTGCCTACATAACCATTTGACATCATAATCACATTGTGACATCACAGTGCCATTGTGATATAACTAATACCATGCGATATCACAAACCTCTCCTATCCTCATAACTTCTGTGACATGCTGACATTGTGATATCTTAGAACTTTTTGCCCTCATAATTTGTTCCCAACCTCATATTTCATGTATGACATGAGATATCAGAAATCCACTGTGAAATCATGACCATTGTGACATCACACTGACAGATGTCATGAACATCGTGTCAAATTGTGACATCACAAAAAGTTTTAATGTCACATTTAGTTGGTGATGCCATACAGGTAAGGGGTCACAGTAGATCTATGATGTCACAATTGGTTGGTGATATCCAAATGGCATAAAGTTTCTGTTGTCATGAAATCACAGAGTATATGAGTTCACAAATGGACTGTGGTATCTCCAAAGGCATGTGATGTCACAAATGTGATGAAGTCCTAGGAGGATTGTGATGTCATAGTGTAGCACAATGGTCATGATGTCTGTCAGTATGATGTCACAATGATCATGATGTCACAGAGGATTTCTGATATGATATATCATAACTGAAATATTATGTTTGAAAACAGATTGCAAGCTCAAAAAGAGCCTAAGACATCACAATTGCAGCACGTCACAAGACTTATGAGGACAGGGCATGTTTGTGATGTCACAGTGTGTTAGTGATATCACCATGGCACTGTGATGTCAATGTGATTGTGATGCCATACATTTATGAGATCACAATGATTTTTTGATATCAACCCACATGCCACATTTAAAATAGAATGAAATAAGAGCATAGGCATTTACAATGTGTCTATGAAATCACAATGACAATGTAATGTCATAAAGCTATGAGGTCATTGTAAATTGGTGATGTTGCAAGCAGGTGCTGGTGTCATAATGAATATGTATTGTCACACTGGTGATAGGGTCACAAAAGGTTTGTGATACTACAATGGCATATATGAAGGATATGGGTACACAAAGGGACTGTGATGTCACAAATGCCATATGTGTTTTCAAAGGTAATTAGGGGTCATGATAGCTTTATGATTCACAGTTGTGATGAGGTCACAATGGGTTTTTGATGCTATAATGATTTTGTAATATCTCAAACACATGTCCAATTTGAATTGCTACTATTTCACAATGTGCATACAAGTTCACAGAAGGAGCTTGAAGTCCTAAGGGACATGAATTTTTTAAAATGTTATGAGGTCATATTAGGTTCTTGAAAACACAGTGGAGCAGTGATATCACAATGGCAATGTCAACTTACTACATCATGTCAGAATATTGTTTTGGTGTCACAAATAGTTTATGATGCCACATTGGTGATGAAGTCACAAAAGATTGGTGATGTAACAATATGCTGGCAATGTCACAATGACATGAAGGTTCTCAATTGTCTTTAACTTACAGTGAGTATATGAGTTCACAAAGGGACTGTGGTTTCTACAAAAGTATGTGTTGTCACATATTGAAATCCTAAAAGGTTTGTGATATCAGAATTTGACACAATGGTTATGACATCTGGCTGGGTGATGTCACCATGGTCATGATGTCACTGGGAATTTGTGATATCAAATATCATATGTGAAATCTATTGAGGTCGCCACCAGATTATGAGGACAAAAAGGTATGTCACAAAGGTTATGATGACAGGATAGGTTTGTGAGGTCATGGAGTGTTAGTGATATCACATTGGCAATGTGATGTGCAAATGGATTGTGATGTCACAATGATTATGAGTTCATGATTGGTTTATGATATCCACTTACATGCCACATTTGAAGTAGAATGAAATCACAGAAAAGGCATTCATAATGTGTCCATGATATTACAATGACAATGTGAAATTATAATTTTATCATATTTTAGTTTTGTGATTTCACAATGGGCAGATGGTATCACAATGACAATGTGATGTTACAGTTATGATGACCTCACAAACTTTTGGATGTTAAAATGTCATGTCTGATTCTCAATTGTCAATATTTCACAGTGGGGATTTGTACACACAAAGGCACTGTTATATCACAAAGCTAAGCATTTTTTCAAAGGTTGTAAGAGGTCATAATAGATTTGGGTTGTCACAATGTGATCCTGGTGTCTAAACAGCAATGTGATGTCACAATGGGTTCATGATGTCACAGTTGTTTTGAGGTCACAATGGGTTAGTTAGGTCATGAGTTTGTAATATCACAATTATTTGTCCAATTTCAATCACTACTAGTTATCCATGAGGACACTGTAATAACCAGTAGTGACCCTATAATCCACGGGAACAGATAGTCATCAT
Source organism: Dipodomys merriami (assembly GCF_024711535.1). Lineage (NCBI taxonomy): Eukaryota > Metazoa > Chordata > Mammalia > Rodentia > Heteromyidae > Dipodomys > Dipodomys merriami. The sequence continues at coordinate 631,435 of NW_027202926.1, read as the reverse complement.
GACCTCCTGGTCTGGACCACCAGACAGGAGGGTGCATGCTGCTGGAGTGGGCAGGAAATGCTGCTGAAGAGATAGTATGTTAAGCCCCCCATGGTGAGCTGCCAAGAAATTATTGGGCATGGACATTTGGGAAGTGATGATTGAAAACTGTTATGCAGGAAACATATTTTAGTGGGGGCAGGGTACAGCATATATATAGGTTCCATATTCAGAGCAACAGTAGGGGGAAGGAAAAGGAGAAAGGCCTGGAAGGAAAGAAGTGATAAGACTGCAGGAGGGTAAAGACCTGGGAGGAGAGGAAATTGAGGGAGAGCAGGAGGTAAAGGACAGCAACTGGCCACCTGGAAAGGGCAGGGAAGGCCTGTCAAGAATACAGCAACCTGAAGAGAAGAAGGGAATGGTGGAAGGAAAAAATGAAAAGACCTGAAAGGTAGGACAGGTCTGTAGAGAAGGAGGATGAAGAGAAAGGAAAAAGCCTTGTCCTTTGAAGTGTGGAGCTTTGGAGATGATTATTGGGGGTTGGTTGTTTGAAGAACAGTTAACAAATGGCTGAGCTGCACTTTGGAGGTCTGAGGGTTCATGGTTGAGGCTACAATTAGCTCAGGGCATCCAGCCCAGGTCAAGGTAGTCTCTTGTTACAAAATTTATGAAGACAAGACAGGTTTGTGATGTTACATTGCATTAATGATATTAAAATATCAATATGAGGTCACAAAGTGATTGCAATGGCGCAAGGGTGCTGTGGTCACAATGGGTTTTTGAAATTAACCTATATGCCACATTTGAGATAGAATGAAATCACAGAATAAGCAATCACATTGTCTCTATGACCTCACAATGAAAATGTGATGTCATAATGCTATGATGTCATTGTCATTTTGGGATGTCACATTGGGCTGATGGTATCCTAACAACAATGTGATCTCACTCTGTAGATGATGTCACAAAGCGTTTGTAATGGTACAATGGCATGTCTGATGTCAGTTGTCCTTTGTTCACAATGAGGTTATGGTTACCCATAGGGATTGTGGCGTTACAAACACCATGTGCTTTTTCATAGGTGCTAAGAGGTCACAACATGTTTGGGATATCACAAGATGATCATGATATCACTGTGGCAATGTGATGTCACAATGGGTTTGTGATGTCACAGTGGTCATAAGGTCACACTTGGATAATGATGTCACAATGAATTTGTAGTATCACCACTACATGCCCAATTTCATTCTACTAGATCACAATGAAGATACAAGTTCACATAAGGAGCTAGAAGTCAGAAAGGCCATAAGTTTTGTAAAATATTATGAGGAAATAATAGGTTGGTGAAAATGCGAGGGGACAGAGATATCCCTTTGGCAATATGATGTTATCATTACATGAGATAGTATTGTTTTGAAGTCACAAATAATTGGTGATCCATACAGGTGATGAGGTCACATAGGTTTGTGATTTCACAATGGGATCGTGATGTCACAATCTCATGCCAGATATCTAATTGACAAAGAATATATGTTCATAAGAGATAATGATGTATCCAAAGGCATATGTTGGCAAAAGTGTAATGGGTCTTAACAGGTTTGTGATGTCACAATGTGACGCAGTAGTGATGACATCAGGCAGTGTGATATCACACTGGTCATGATGTTACAGTGGATTTCTGATATCATATATCATATCTGAAGTATGAGTTAAACAATTTTATGAACTCAGAGATGCCAAAGAGATCACAATGGCAGCATGTCAAAAATTTATGAGAAACACATGCATGAAAGAAAAAAAACATTAATATACTTATCTAAGGGTTCATTTTCCTGACATCACATTATCTGACCTTTTCCGCTTACGCATTTATAAGATTATCTCTTTGTTGCTTTGTATGTCCTTCACCCACAGTATAACCCCTGCTTTCACTATATATGATGTCAGTATAACTTGTGGAGGAGATGGGGAAAACCCAGTTTGTTTAAGGATACAGGTGGACCTGTTGCAACAATGAGAAGTACAAATTGTCATGACCAAAACGAGCTTTACAATGTCGGTGCGGGGGGGGGTGGGGGGGGAAGGAGAAGGATTGGGATTGGGGGGCAGGGGAGAGGCTGGGAAGGTTTGTGAAGGGTAAACCAAAGGAGGAGGCGGCAATGCTTGGTAAGAAATGTACGCATTATCCTGCCCATGTAATTGTAACCCCTCTGTAGAGTATGTTCACAAATAAAATAAAATAAAATTAACTAAAAAGAAAATTTATGAGAATAGGACAGGTTTGTGAAGTCACAGTGGTTAGTGATATTATAATGGCAATGTGGTGTCATCAAGATATTGTGATGTCATAATGATTATGTGGTCACAATATATTTCTGATATCAACCCACCTGCAACAGTTGAAATGGAATCACAGAATAGGCATTCCAATGTATCTGTGACATTACAATGACCATGTGATGTCATAATGCTATGATGTTATTGTTTTATGATGTCAAAATTGGCTAATGTTGTCATAATGACAATGTGATGTTACACTGGTAATAATGTTACAAAGTATTTGTGATGTTAAAATGGCATGCATGATCTCAATTGTCATTAGTTCAAAATGAGGCTATGGGTATACAAATGGCCTGTGATGTCACAAAGGCCATGCTTTCTTTCAAAGCATCTGAGGTTATAATAGGTATGGGATGTCACAATGCGATCATGGTGGCACAATGGCAATGTGCTCTCACAATGAGTTTGTGATGTCACCGCAGTGATGAGGTCACAATGGGTTAGTGATGTCTCATCAAGTTTGTAATATAACAACGACATATACAATTTCAATTTCTTCTAATTCACTATGAGAATACTGTAATAACCAGTGCAGCCAGAATTATCTGTGGGAGCCGTTAATCATTGTAAATTCTTGGCCTGGCCCACCGGAGAGTGTAGGGAATGCCACCAAAGGTGACGGTGTCAAGCCTCACATGGTGAGCTGTCAAGAAGTGATTGAACATTGGGCAGTTTGGGAAGTGACGGTTGAAAACTGTTAGGCAGAAGACTCGTTGGAGTGAGGAGGGGTACAACCTATATATAAGTTGCATTTTCAGAGCATTGGAAGGGGATATAAAAATGAGAGCTACCCGGATGGAAAAAAGTGATAAGACAGCAGGAAGGGAAAAACCTGAGAAGAGAGGAAGCAGAAAAGTGGTCATTAGGGCAAAGTAGTGCAGGCCTGTGGAGATTGGAGAGGCCTGAGGAGAAGAAGGAAGTGGTGGAAGGGAAAAAGAGAAAGACCAGAAAGGAATGAGAGGTCTGAAGCGAAGGAGGGAGTATTGGAAAAGTTAAAAGTCTTGCCTATTGGGGTTTGGAGCTTTGGAGATCATAATCTTTTGGCTGGTGGTTTGCAGACCAAGTAAGATAGGGCAGGGCTGCCCATTGGAGGTCTGAGGTTTGGTTGTCAAGGTTGCTCTTGGACCTGGTAATGCAGTCCAGGATAAGGTAATTGTGATTATCCTTTCTAGTGTAAATTGATTTATTGTATTAAATGTGACTCAATGGTTTGTCTCCTTGCCTTAGAGGTAATAAGTACGAGACTTCACAGAAAGAGGTTGAAGTCTCAAAGCTGTGAAGTTTCTAAGATGTGATGTAGCCATAATAGGTTTGTAAAAACACAACGGGAAAGTGAAATAACAATGCCAATACCACAATATCCTGTCAAAATAATGCTTTGATATAACAATTAGTTGTTGATACCATTCTCGTGATGAGGTCACAAAGTTAGTGATGTCACAATAGGTTCATGATGTCAGAGTGGCATGGGATACCTCTATTGTCATTAATTGACAATGAATATATGAGTTCAAAAAGAGACTGTAATGTCTCCAATGTCATGTATTTCACAAATGTGATGTCTTTTTAACAGCTTTGTGATGTCAAAATGTGACACAATGGTCATGACATCTGGCAGTATGATGTCATAAGGGATTTTTGTATCACATGTCATACCAGAAATATGAGATTGAAAACAGATTATGAGCTCACAAAGGCCCTACTATATGATGATGGCAGCATGTCACAAAACTTACAAGCTCAGGACTGGTTGTGAGGGCACAGCAGGTGAATGACATCACAATGGCAATGGGAAGTCACAAAAGATTGTGACATCACACAGAAACACATCAAAATGTGTTTCTGAAACAGAGTGTATTCACAGAATAGGCCTTCACATTGTTAAGTCATAACCATGTCACTGTGATTTATAATGCTATGATGCCATTGTTGTTTGGTGATATCACAATGAGCTGATGGTGTCATAATGACAATTTGATGTCACTGCTGATTTATGATGTTACAATGGTTATGAGGTCACATTATGTTTCTGATATCAACACACATGTCAAATTTGAAATAGAATGAAAAAGCCGGGCACCGGTGGCTCTCGCCTGTAAAACTAGCTACTCAGAAAGCTGAGATCTGAGGATCACAGGTCAAAGCCAGCTCAGGCAGGAAAGTCTATGAGACTCTTATCTCCAATAAAAAACACTAGAAAACCAGAAATGGCTCTGTGGCTCAAGTTATAGAGTGCTCACCTTGAGCTGAAGAACAGGGACAGCACCCAAGCCCAGAGTTCAAGCCCCAAGACCGAAAAAAAAAGGATTAAAAACAGGCATTTATAATCTTTTTTAAAATCACAATGGCAGTGTGATCTCATAATGCTATCATGTCATTGTAGATTTGTGATGTCAAGTAGTTGATGCTGCCATAATGACAATATTATGTGACACTGGTAATGTCACAAAGGGTTCATGATTTTACAATGGCATGTTTGATATCAATAGTCAGTTCATAATGAGGATATAGTTACACAAAGGGACTGTGATGCCACAAAGATCATCTGCTTTTTCAAAAGTGCTAAGAGGTCCTAAGAGGTTTGGGATGTCACAATGGGATAGTGATGTCAAATGGCAATGAAAGCTCACAATGGGTTTGTGATGTCACATTGGTGATTAAATCAAATAATTTTGTGAAGTCACATCTCATAATCACATGTCCAATTTCAGTTGTTACTATTTCACAATAAGGATATGAGTTCACAGAAGAAGACTGAAGTATTAAAGGCTATGAATTTTCTAAAATGCTATGAAGACAGTAGGTTTTTGAAAACACAGTGGAACAGAGACATCACAATGGCAATGTGATGTTGCAATATGATGACTGAATAATATTATGATATCACAATTGGTGATGCATCACTGGTGATGAATTTACAAGAGGTGTGTGATGTCACAATGGGTTGTGATATCAAAATGACACGTTTGATCTCAATTGTCATTAACCCACAATGAGTATATTAGCTCACAAAGGGACTGTGATGTCTCTAAAGGCATGCGTTGTCACAAAAATGATGAAGCCTAACAGGTGTGTGTTGTCAGAATGTGACAAAATGCTCATAACCTCTACCAGTGTGATGTCCCCAGGATCAAGATGTCACACTGGATTCAGGTATCACATTTCATACCTGGATTGTGTATGAGAGGATTGGAATTTCACATTGGGTTAGTGATATCACTAAGGAAATGTGGGGTCATGAAGGGATTGTGCTACCACAATGGCTATTAGATCACAATGTGTTTCTCCTCTAATAGGTTTGTGCTGTCACAATTGGTTGGAAATGTCACAATGGCATGCCGGATCTCAAATGTCATTAATTCGCAATGAAGATATGAGTTCAAAAAGGGACTGTGTTGTCTCCAAAGTCATGTGTTGGCACAAATGTGATGAAGCCCGAACAAATTTGTGAGTTCACAATGTGACACCGTGGTCTTGATGTCTATCAATGTGATGTACCAATGTTCATGTCAGAGTCAATTTCTGATATCATAAGTCATACCTGAATTATTATGAGTTTGAAAACTGATTATAAGCTTACTAAAGGCCTAAAATAATACTACTGGTGGCACAAAAATATCGCACAAGTTATGACTAAAAACTCATGGTCTTTGGAGCTTAAGATTCTTTCTTTGAAATTGTATCCTCATTGTTAACAAGTAGAAATTGAAATAGGATATGTCATTGTGATATTACAAACTCATAGTGACATCACAAACTCATTGTGACCTGATCACCACTGTGACATCATAAAACCATTGTGATATCACATTGTAGTTGTGCCTTCACAATCACATTGTGACATCACAGAGCTACTGTGAACTCTTGAGATGTATAATTCGTTATGTCGAAAATGAACTTTACAACTTGTGCGGAGTGGGGGAGGAGGAGTGGGGAGGATTGGGTGTGGATGGCAGGGAGAGGATGGGAAGGGATGGGACACTCAAATCTATTGCGACTTCCTCATCAGTATTGCATCACCAGTTGTGACATCAAAACATTCTAATAACATGATGGTGAGATATCACATTGTCATTGTGAAATCACTGTTCCATTGGGTTTTCACATAGTATGACCTCTTACTATGGAGCTTATTCTATCATCTTGTATCCTCATATTGAATTATGAGTCATTGAAATATGATATATCATTCTCATATTACAAACTCTGACATCACAAAATCATTGCGACCTCATCACCACTGTGATATCAAAAACCCAATGTGATATCTCATTTCCATTGTGACATTATGAATCACATTGTGCTATCTCAAACTTATTGTGACCTCTTATCACCTTTGAAAACACACATGGCCTCTGTGACATCACAGAACCTTTTTGTATCCATATCCTCATGGGGAAACTAATGAAAACTGACATCAGATATACTATTGAAACATAACAAAATCCTTTCTAATATAATCATAATTGTGACATCGTGTTGCCATTATGACACAATGAGCACATTTTGACATGTAAAACTACAATGACATCATAGCATTGTAACATCACATTGTCATTCTGATGTCATAGACACGTTGTGTTTGCCTATTATGTTATTTGATTGTATTTCTAATGTGGCATGTTGGTTGATACCAGAAATCCATTGTGAGTTCATGACCATTGTGATATCATGATGCCTTACTAGCATCACATTGCCAGTGTGATGTCACATTGCCAAATTGATGTCAAAAAGGGATTTTGATGTGACAATGGTTATGTCATCACAATGAGTTTCTGATATCAACCCACATGCCACATTTCAAATACAATGAAATCACAGATTTGGCATTCATAATGTGACAATGATGACACAATGACAATGGCAAATGCTATACTGTCATTATTATTTTTTGATGTCACCATAAGCTAAAGATGTCATAACAACAATGTAATGTCACACTGGTTATGATGTCCCACAGGGTTTATTATCTTACAATGGTTATGAGGTCACAATGTGTTTCTGATATCAACTGATATGCCACATTTGAAATAGAATGAAATCACAAGATATACATTCACAATGTGTCTATGACAGCAAAATGACAATAGGATGTCATAATGCTATGATGTCACTGTAGCTTGGTGATGTCACAATGAGCTGATTGTGTCATAATGACAGTCTTATATCACACTGGTGATGATGTCACAAAGGGTTTATAATGTCACAATGGCATGTCATATCTTAATTGCCATTAGTTTATAGTGAGGATTTGAGAATGAAGTCACGATGACATATACAAATGTACTGTGATGACACTTGTCAAAAGTGCTAGGGTTCCTAACAGGTTCTGGTTGTCAAAGTGTTAAAGATATAAAAATGGGTTAGTGATGTCAAAACTAGTTTGCAATATCACATCTTATTTCAATTTTCAATTGCTACAAGTTCACAATGATACAAGTTCACGGAAGGTGCTTGATGTCTCAAAGGACATAATTATCTAAGATGTGATAGGATCATAATAGGTTTGTGAAAGCATGATGGTTCAATAATATCACAATTGCAATATGATGTCAAATTATAATGTCATAAAAGTGTTGTTATGTCACAATTAGCTGGTGATGCCATAATAGTGATGAGTTCAAAATAGTTTTGTGATGTCGCAGTTGTTTGGTGATGTGACAATGGCATTCCAGACCTCGATTGTCATTAACTTATAATGAGGTTATGAGTTTAGATGGGATTGTGAGGATTCCAAAGTCATTTGTTGGCTCACATGTGATGAAGTCAGAACAGATTTGTGATGTGACCATGTGACACAATGGTCATTACATCTAGCAGTGTGATGTCACAATATTCATAATATCACAGTATATTTCTAATATTTAATGTCATACCTGAAATAATATTAGGTCAAAAATAGATTGACCTCTCAATGGGCCTAACATGATGCCAACATGTCATAAAACTTATGAGGACAGTACATATTTGAGTTGTCACAGTTGTTTCCAGATATAACAATGGCAATGTTATATCACAAAGGGATTGTCATATCACAATGGTTATGAAGTCAAAATGTGTTTTGAAATACAACAAAGTCACATAATAGGCCTTTATAATGTATATATGTTGTCACAATGACAATGTGGTGTCATAGTGGTATGATGTCATTACAGATTTGTGATGTCACAATGACCTGTTATTATAATGACAATATGTTGTCACAACAATTATTATATTGTAAATGCTTTGTGATATTACAATGGCATATCTGAACTCATTTGATATTTCACAAGGAGGATATGGATACACAAAGGGACTGTGATGTCACAAAGGCCATGTGTTTTTTCAAAGGTGCTAAAGATGTCATAATGGGTTTGGGAGGTATCAAGGTGATTATAATATCACAATAGCAATGTGATATCACAATGGTTTGTGATGGCACATTGGTGAGAGGTCACAATGGACAAGACAGGTTGGTGATGTCAGAACAGGTTAATGATATCACAATGGCACTGTGATGTCACAAAGGCATTTTCATGTCACAATGGCTTTGAGGTCACAATGGATTTCTGATATCCACCAATATTGCTAGCTTGTAATAGAATGAAATCACAGACTAGGAATTCCCAATATGTCTATAAGGTCACTATGACATATAGTGTAATAATATTTTGATATTTAAGTTTAGTGATGTCAAAATGGCATGTGTAATCTTATTGGTAATTAAATTACTATAAGGATCCCAAAACTTGCTATGTGCTGAGTGCTTCAAAAGGCACATTGTGCTGAATCCATTACAGAGGGTTCTTTGTGCTTTTTTTAAAGTGTGCTGTCATTCCAAAAGAGTCAATGTTCTGAGTCCTTGAGAGGACAATCACACACACACACACACACACACACACACACACACACACACACACACACACACACACAAACACGGAGTGCTAACTTGCACCTGCTTGTTGTGTGCGGTGAATGGAAAAGAGTCTCCCCCAGTGGTTGGGCAGGCAGCTTCTGGGATTGGGGGGAAGCCCTGTGTTGAGGTGAGGCTGGTTATGCCATGGCCTGGTAGCCTTAGGGCAGAGTCAGGGCAGCACAAAGCCAGGGGCAGGGGCATGGCTGAGGTGAGAATGGGGTGTGACAGAGGAGAGAACAGGGCGTGGCCGAAGTGGCACAGAGTTGCTGCAGCCAGGGTTACATGGGAGCTGGCATACTTGCAGAGCAGAGGCTGGGTATCCTGGGTGAGAAGCAGGGGCAGAGAGAGCAGAGAAGAGCAGGCACATGCACCGGGGCAGCAGCATTAATGGCTGGCCTCCGCTGCTGTAGGTGCACAGGTCTGGACCAGGAGCACAGAGGAGACAAAGCCAGCACAGCAGGCACATCCCTCTCACAGCCCCAGGGAGGCTCAGAGGCCAGGTAGGCCCTGAATCCAAGGCCCCTGCACCAGGAGCTCAGCTGTGAAACGGACGAGCTCAGCCCTGTCACCTGCCCACCCCTGCCCTGGCCCCTTCTCCTGCCCTCCCTGTGGCACCCCGTTTGAAACAGGTTGCTGCCAGCTTGGACCTATGGTGCCTCTTGGAGTCACCCAGTGATGGTGCACCCCTGGCTTCTTTGCAGCCTTGACCCGGTCCCGGTCCCCAGTGGAAGCCACGCGGGTCTGCACCTCACGACATCCCCCTAACCCACACCCCCCATGGACTCAGACCCGTGACTCCTTCCTCCCCTGTTGTGTCCCAAACGTGCCTCCCCAGCACCAGGCAGGCCAGCCCTAACTCTGCCACAAATGCACCACAGGAGTGAGGATGGGGGAGTAGATGTTGATCCTGGGATCCCACCCCCATCCTTAGTGGCCAGTGTCCCAGGAAAAGGGCAGATGCAGGAATGGATGAAGAGGGGGCACCACTGAGCTCCTGGTCTAGAGCTCCTGGTCTAGAGCCACAGAGCCATGCATCTACACCCTTCCTCTCCCTGGGGGGAACCTGGTGGCTTTAGTCAGAGGTGGGGAGCAGCAACTCCACACCTTCCTTCTTGGGATTTTTCCTTTTATCTGGGGGTGGGGAGTGTTGGATGCAGAAGATAGTCCACCCCTCTTCTGTGTGAGCCCTTGTCTTTTGTGCTTGGTCACCCTTTCCCCTGAGGAGGGTCCCAGAAGAGCCCACTAGGGAGGTTAGGGCACTAGGAGTCAGATAGAAGGTGAATGTCTGGGAAGGACACATCCCTCCAATACACGGACACACTGCTGGTCCCCCCCACTCCAGCTGTCAACAGCACTCACAGGGTGATCACATTTCCCAGCTCTGCCACCATCTGCTGGTGGTCCAGGTCCATCTGGTTTCCTCATCCTCCCCAAGAATCCACCAAGTCACCTAGAAGCCTCTAGGCTGGAATAGGAAGTTCATACATGTATGTAGCCTTCTGGACCCCATCCATTTCCCCAACACTGACCCTACCCCAAGTCAAACACTTCTCTGGGGGCACCGTGACCTCCTGCTTGTTTTCAGTCCAGGCTCTGAAGAGCCACCTGTCTCAGGACTCCTTCACCCAGAGTCCTGGCCTAGGGTTTTGCTGAATGGGGAGTCAAGTCTGGATATTCCCAAGGAAAAGTATCTGGCCCTGGAGAAAGGGTGAGGCAGGGTCATTCAGCATTATTAGAGTGGTGCTTCCTTTGGTCAAGCCCCTGGTTTTGACAAGGGAACTCCCGTGCTCCAGCTTGTACATTGTCCCAGATGAGAAACAAACAAACTCAGGAGGGGGCACTACTCTGAGTATATGTGTTGTGTGTGTGTGTGTGTGTGTGTGTGTGTGTGTGTGTGTGTGTGTGTGCATGAGAGAGAGAGAGAGAGAGAGAGAGAGAGAGAGAGAGAGAGAGAGAGAGAGAGAGAGAGAGAGAGAGAGAGAGAGAGAGAGAGAAAGAACCTGACTGTACTCAGGTGAGTGATCAGTTGGCAAATTGCAGGTGCTGCATCGATGAGTCTATAGTCACTGTTCTGGATTTGTGTGTGTGTGTGTGTGTGTGTGTGTGTCTGTGTGTGTCTGTGTGTGTCTGTGTGTGTGTCTGTGTGTGTGTTTATGTCTTTGTGTGTGTGTATGTCTTTGTCTGTGTCTGTGTCTGTGTCTGTGTCTGTGTCTGTGTGTATTTGTTGTACTTTTTTCATCATTGCCAAGTATGAGACCAGCTATAATTTTTGTTTTTACCTTCACTGTTTCATGGCTCCTTTTGGGAAGATTTCATTAGACATTCCTTTCCACCTCTCTCTTCCCCCTTTCCTATAGCCCACAGTAGCTGCTGGGCCTGCGTGGGTCTCCCTTAGGAGGCCTGTGTGAACCAAAGAACAAAGTGGACACCTTCTGTCTTAAGCCTGAAGGCTTGTGGGATGAGTGTGACCACAGCCATACTTTTCCAGATAGACAGTCTGCTATCGTTTGTATAGTTGGAGCTAATTCAAGGGTTTGGAATGTGTCTGGGAATGTGTAATTAAGAACCAGATTGGGAGGGGAGGAGTAGGGCAGGGGCTGTGAAGCTGGGAGGGTCTGGAAAGAGGTGGACGGTGTGACATTGCAGATGGATCACCACTATCGAGTATGAGAAGGCTACCTTACCCAGGGCATTGATGGTGTCCATGGGCATCTTGGCAGGGAGCTCTGAGACCCCACTGGTGGTGTGGATTCCCTCCCGGGTGAGTGCACTGAAGGGAAGTCCTCCCTGGGGTCCTGCAGACTCTAATCTGTGTCCTGCCTGTGCTGTTTCCAGCTGGGCAGTGGTAGGCAAGTGCATTCCCCCTGCTGGATTCTGCTCCATATCAGGCCGTGGCAGTTAACTAGGGCTGGCTGAATGCCAGTTTCTGTAACCTACTGTGGGCTGTTTGGAAAGAAAATGGGACCACTAAATTTGAAAGCCTTTAAATTTGATTGGGACAACTGAAATTCCAAATTTTCCAGGATTTTTTCTTGAAGCTGGCAATTTCCACTAATGCCTGGGATTATGGGTCAAATTAGACAGACCATTTCAGCCAACAATCAATGTATCAAAGTATAACAAGCAGAGTTTCCAAGCCAGATGGTCTCTTTCTATGAATGTCATGCCTTGATTACTTTTATGCGGCAGCTGATGATTCTCCTCTGACTCTCTCTAGTGTGACCACCACAGTTGAGTGAAGGGTTAAAGTACTTGAGGCAGTGAGCATTTGTTGCTTGTTTCAGAGCAGAGCAACACGTAGTGCTAAACCACCTGGTTGTGTGTCTTTATAAGACCTGTAAGAGGAGTTCCAGGAAGATGGTGGAGGAGAAGCTGGAGGCAAAACAAGCTCTTGCATAGAAAACAGTTTTAGAGTTTCAGTGAACAGTCCTAAGCCAGAGAATCACATCAAGTGTGCCATCACAGGACAGAGAGGTAGGACAGAGAGGGAAAATCCAGGCAAGGAGACAGATCTTGCCAGCAGCTGTCGCTGCAGTGGCAGCGGCAGCAGTGGCGGCGGTAGAGGTACCACATACCTGAAACAGAGAGAGTCTGGGATGAAGGAGCCAGATGCGGCGGGCGAGCAGATTCTACGCAACGCCAGCAAGAACCGACAAGGAGCAGACATCTTCATCTTGCAATTCGCAGACCAGAGATGACCCAGGAACCAAGACTCGGTGTGAGTAGAAGCCTGACATCCTCACTCCTTCTCAGGGAGCAGAGGAGGGACGGTCACCCCTCCCCCAACAGTACCAGAGATCTCCATCTTGGATACAGAAAAAGCTCGGCATAGCTGCTAGCTCCAACTCTGGCCTTTGAATAAAACTAGTGTCATTTAGCAGGTCACAAGGACTTAACGGCGTGACCTGCCAGACTCAGCTCCATCCAGTGACAAGTCACCCAGTTGGGGTGCCAGCCCTAGGAGTGGCTTTCTTCACCGAGTAATTAGAGCCAGAGGCTGCCCCTCCCTTTAGCAGCAACGACATCAGTAAACAGAAACCCTGAGAGTGGCTCCAGGCTGGGCTCTGTGAGTTTCTCACAAACTAGCCCCCAGGAAAAGCTACTGTTTGCTGAAAGGCCTCAACTCTACCCAGAACCTAGCCTCATCACAGCATCTCCAAACTTGAGGAAAAAGCCATCTCCCTCTGTTGTGATACTCAAAGCAAACCCCTCTCCCACTGAACTAACGGGAGGAGGATCACAAAATTCTAGGTAAAGCAGAGCATTTTTCTGCCTGTCCAAACAAACTGACTTAAGAAACCAAACAAGCCACAGGACCACAAGCAGACCAGAGACTCCAACCAGAGGTTGATTACAGACACAAGGGAGATACAGGATTTTTCCCAACCCTCCCCCAAAATCAAAGAACTTTCTCTTTTTTTTTCTCTTCTTTTTTTTCTATATACCTTTTACAAAATAATTTTTTCTTTTCTAAAACTTTGTCTAATTATTAATTTTTACCTTTTTTGAAAAAATTGTTTTCTAGTAACTTTTTTCCCCCCTTATAATATTTATTTTAGGGATAAATGTGTGTGTGCATTTTTCTTTTTTTTTTTTCTTTTTTTAAAATTTCTTTTTGTTTTTTGCTTAGCTAGACTGAACTTCAGATTTTTTTTCTTCCTTATCCTTCTCATCTTTTTCTCTCTTTTGTTCTTCTTTAAGGGACTAATTGTCATTTTGCACATCCTCAGATAAACCCATAGTTGACTATTAGACCCTATCCAAAATGGTGTACACACTTAATCCACAAGTTTATTACTCAATTCAAAACTTCTGAGACTTAAATTCCTTAATAGCAGTACTACATCTTTATACCTGTATAATATTTTTTTAATTTAATTTTATTTTATTTGAGAACATACTGTACAGAGGGGCTACAATTACATGGGCAGCATAATGCATACATTTCTTACCAAGCATTGCAGCCTCCTCCTTTGTTTACCCTTCACCTCCCTTCCCAGCCTCCCCCCTCCCCCCACCCAATTATACCCCCCTACCCCCCCACACCGACATTGTAAAGCTGGTTTAGACATGACATTTTGTACTTCTCATTGTTGCAACAGGTCCACCTGAATCATTAAACGACTTGTTTGTCCCCATCTCCTCCACATGTTATACTGACATCAAATATAGTGAAAGCGGGGGTTACACTGTGGGGGAGGGACATACAAAGCAACAAAGAAATAATCTTATAAATGCGTTAGAAACACATGCATGAAAGAAACGAAAACATTAAAATACATATTTAAGGGTTCATTTTCCTAACATCACATTATCTGACCTTTTCCGCTTGACTCATACCTATACTAGATATTGCGAATAAGGGAAACCATGGGACCTATGCTTCTTTGGGCCTGGCTTACTTCACTTAATATAATTTTTTCCAAACCTTTCCATTTCCTAACAAATGGGGAAATGTCATTCTTTCTGATGGAGGCATAGAATTCCATTGTGTATATATACCACATTTTCTTGATCCATTCATCTACTGAGGGGCATCTGGGTTGGTTCCATATCTTAGCTATGGTAAATAATGCTGTAATAAACATAGTTGTGCTGGTAGCTTTAGTGTGGTCTTGTTTGTAAACATTTGGGTAAATGCCCAAAAGTGGGATTGCTGGATCATAGGGGAGATCTTTGTGAAGACTTTTGAGAAACCTCCATACTGCTTTCCAAAGTGGTTGAACAAGTTTACATTCCCACCAACAATGAAGTAAGGTTCCTTTCTGTCCACATCCCCTCCAGCATCTGTTGTTGTTAGAGTTCTTGATTTTTGCTGTTCTAACTGGAGTGAGGTGATATCTCAATGTTGTTTTGATTTGCATTTCTTTTATGGCTAGGGATGTTGAACATTTCTTCATGTGTCTAATGGCCATCCTTCTTTCTTCTTCAGAGAAGATTCTCTTTAAGTCTTTCGCCCACTTATTTATTGGGCAGTTGTTTCTTTGAGGATTTGTTGTTGGGTGGTTTAATTTTTTGAGTTCCAATTATATTTTAGATATGAGACCCTTGTCCGTTGTATGGCTAGTAAAGATCTTCTCCCAATCGGTGGGCTTTCTATTGATCTTGCCAGCTATGTCATTTGCCCTGCAGAAGCTCTGCAATCTTTTGCAATCCCATTTGTCCAACCTTTCTTTGATTTGTTGTGCTTCCTGGTCTCTATTCAGAAAATTTCGACCTGAGCCAAGGAGACCTAGGGTTTCTCCTATTCCATCCTGTAATGTTTTCAGAGTGTCTGCTTTGAGTTCAAGGTCTTTGATCCATTTGGAGTTGATTCTGGTGCAGGGTGATATATAAGGATCTAGCTTTAGTTTTCTACATGTAGTTAACCAATTTTGCCAGCACCATTTACTGAAGAGGCTGTCTTTCTTCCATTCTATTGTTTTAGCTTCCTTATCAAAGATTAGATGGCTATAGGTCTGTAGGTTCATTTCTGGGTTTTCAATTCTATTCCATTGGTCCTGAGGTCTGTTCTTATGCCAATACCAAGCTGTTTTGATTACTATGGCTTTATAGTAGAGTTTGAAATTTGATATTGATATTACTCCAGCAGTGTTCTTTCCGTTGAGGAGCGTTTTTGCTATTCGGGGTCTTTATTGTTCCATATGAATTTTTGGATTGCCTCTTCAATTTCCTTGAAGAATGAGGGTGGAATTTTGATAGGTATCGCGTTGAATTTGTAGATAGCCTTGGGAAGTATTGCCATTTTCACGATGTTAATCTTGCCAATCCAGGAGCATGGGAGGATTTGCCATTTTTTAAGTTCTGTGTTGATTTCCTTTTTCAAGATTTTAAAGGTTTCATCATAGAGGTCCTTCACTTCTTTGGTTAAGTTAATTCCTAGGTATTTTATTGTTTGTGTGGCTATTACAAATGGAGTTGCTTTCCTAATTTCAGCCACACTTTTCTCATTGTTGGCATATAGAAAAGCCATTGATTTTTGGGGGTTAATTTTATAACCTGCTACTTTGCCAAATTTTGAATCAGCTTGAAAAATTTGGAAGTGGAGTCTATGGGATTCTTTAAATACAAGATCATGTCATCTGCAAAGAGGGAGAGTTTTATTTCTTCTTTCCCTATTTGGATCCCCTTTATTTCGGCATCTTGTCTTGTTGCTGTAGCTAGGCATTCTAATACTAGATTGAAGAGAAGTGGAGAGAGTGGGCATCCTTGTCTTGTTCCTGAGTTAAGAGGAAATGGCTTTAGTTTTTCACCATTGAGTATAATGCTGGCTGTAGGTTTGTCATATACAGCCTTTATTTTATTGGGGAATGTTCCATGGATTCCTAATTTTTCCAGAACTTTCATCATAAAGGGGTGTTGGATCTTGTCAAATGCTTTTTCTGCATCTATTGAGATAACCATGTGGTTTTTATTCTTGCTCCTGTTGATGTGATGAATTATATTAATTGATTTGCGTATATTGAACCAGCTTTGCATCCCTGAAATGAATCCTGTTTGATCATGGTGTATGATTTTTTGGATGAATTGTTGAAGTCGATTGGCCAAAATTTTGTTGAGAAGTTTTGCATCAATGTTCATCAAAGAAATGGGTCTATAGTTCTCTTTCTTTGATAAGTCCCTGCCTGGTTTTGGGTTGAGGGTTATGATGGCTTCATAGAATGTGTTCGATAGTGAGCTTTCTCTTTCAATTTCATTGAAGAGTTGGAGGAGTATTGGTGTGAGCTCTGCTTTGAAGGCCTTGTACAATTCCGCTGTAAAACCATCTGGTCCTGGACTTTTCTTAGCTGGGAGGTCTCTTATTGCTGTTTCTATTTCAATGCTTGATATGGGCCAGTTAAGCTGGTTTAACTCATCTTGGTTTAGTATTGGCATGTCAATATTTGCTAGAAAGAGGTCCATTTCTGTCAAGTTGTCGAACTTATTAGCATAAAGTTTTGAGAAGTATTCCCTTATAATGTTCTGAATCTTGGTTGTTTCCGTGGGGATGTTTCCATTCTCATCTCTGAGTTTACTAATTTGGGTGTGTTCTGTCCTTTTTCTGATAAGGTTTGCTAAGGGTCTGTCAATTTTGTTAAGTTTTTGAAGAACCAACTCTTTGTTTTGTTGATTCTTTCTATAGTTTTTTGGATTCTAATTCATTTAATTCTGATTTAATTTTGATTATTTCTTTCCGTCTACTGAATTGGGGTTTATCTTGCTGCTCTTTTTCAAGGAGGTTTAGATGTGTCATTAAATTGTTAGTTTCAGAGCTCTCCTATTTGTTGATGTAGGAGCTCAGAGCTATAAACTTGCCTCTGAGTACTGCCTTTGTTGTGTCCCATAGGAGCTGGTAATTTGTGTGTTCATTTTTGTTGAATAGCATGAACACTTGAATTTCCTTTCTAATCTCTTCCATGACCCACTCATGATTCAGCAGTGTGTTGTTCATCCTCCATGTGATACCGGACTTTCTTTGGTGGCTTTTGGTGTTGAGTTCTATTTTTATTCCCTTGTGATCAGAGAGAATGCAAGGTATAACTTCAATGTTTCTGAATTTAGACAAGTTTGCTTTGTGGCCTAAAATGTGGTCTATTTTAGAAAACGCTCCATGTGCTGCTGAGAAGAACGTGTATTCTGATGCTGCTGGGTGAAATGTTCGGTAAATGTCTGTTAAGTCTAATTGATATATGCAGCTGTTTAGATCTGCGGTTTCTCTGTTGAGTTTTTGCCGAGTTGATCTATCTAGTGGGGAGATTGGTGTGTTAAGATCCCCAACAATTAATGTCTTTGGATCTGTATGGGATTTGAGGGAAAGTAGTGTTTCTTGGATAAATTTGGGTGCTCCATTATATGGCGAATAGATATTTAGAATTGTAATATCCTCCTGAAGGAGAGATCCTTTAATTAGTATGTAGTGACCTTCTTTATCTCTTCTCACGAATTTTAATTTGAAGTCTATTTTATCTGATATTAGGATTGCAACTCCTGCCTGTATGAGGGCCGTTAGCTTGGTAGGTTTTGTTCCAGCCTTTAACACTGAAAATGGGTTTGTTTTTACGAGCAAGATGTGACTCCTGCAGGCAGCAGATAGAAGGGTCTTGTTTTTTAATCCAACTAGACAGTCTATGTCGCTTAATTGGAGAGTTCAGTCCGTTAACGTTAAGAGATAGGACTGAGAGTTATTTGGGAGTTCCTGCCATGTTATCCACCTTCTTGGGGGCTGTGAAATCTGGGTTCTTCCTAAGGTTCTTGGATTCACAGTTTGGGTGCAGTTTGTTGGCCTTTATTGTGGTCTTGTTGGTTTTCTATGTGTAGGACATCTTTAAGAATCTTTTGCAGGGCTGGTTTGGTGGAGATGTATTGTTTCAATTTTTCTTTGCTATGGAACGTTTTTATTTGGCCTTCAGTTATGAAGGAGAGTTTAGCTGGGTACAGTATTCTTGGTTGATAGTTGTTTGTTTTTAGGACATGGCATACGTCATTCCAGGCTCTTCTTGCTTTGATTGTCTCTGCTGAGAAATCTGAGGTAATTCTAATTGGTTTCCCTTTATAGGTGATTAACTTTTTCTCCTTGACAGCTTTAAGGATCTTTTCCTTGGTCTGTGTTGATCCTGTGTGGATTATAATGTGACAGTGGGATGTCCTATTCTGGTCTGGTCTATTTGGGGTTCTAAAAGCTTCTTGTATCTGAATAGGCCTATCTTTTTGTATGTTTGGGACGTTCTCTGCTAGGATCCTGTTAAATAAATTTCCTAGACCATTAACTTCTGTTTCTAGGTGCTCCTCTACACCCATTATCCTTAGATTGGGCCTTCTGATGGTGTCTTCCAGGTGTTGGATAGACCTATCATATTTCTTGGACTTGTCTTGGATGGTTGTATGTTCTTTCTCTATAATATCTAGTCTGTCTTCAATCCCTGAGATTCGATCTTCTGCATGGTCTAACCTGCTGTCAAGACTCTCTACTTTGTTTTTTATCTCTTTTCCTTCCAATTGGTCAGATTTGATGGCTTCAAGTTCTTTGTTGAAGCTCTGTTTTAGGTCTTGTATGAATTTCTTTACTTCCTTAATTTGGTGTTCAGTGTTTGTTCTCAAATCACTTAGTTGATTGCTTATGGTTTCTTTGGACTCCCATTCCTTCTGTTGGGTTCCATTCAGCATTCCCTTTGTGGTCTCCCTGACTTCCTTCAGCTCTTTGTTAATGGATTCCATGAATGCCTTTAGTGATCTTTGTGTATTCTCTACCTGGTCTCTTAATTCGTGAATTACTCTTTGATTAGTTTCCTCCCTTCTGTGGGCTTCCTGCAGTTCTCTTTGAGTGTTCTCTGCCTGCTCACGCCATTCCTCCCTTTTTCTTTGAGTGTTCTCAAGTTATTCACGCAAATCCTGTATCAGTTTTTGAGAAGCTTCCTCACGCTTATGATATTCCTGTATAAACTTCTGGGATGCCTCCTCTCTCTAACTATCACTCTCATACAGAGTCCTTTGTACATTGTCAAACTTCTCATTTATCATGTTTGCTATTAGTTTTTGTAGAGCTATTTGGGAACTCTCCTCTGGATTATTCTTTATCTGTTCTAATCCCTGATTATCAAGGTTGGGAATTGAGATACCCGAATTTGCCATTTTTCTTGTGTTTTTCCGGCTTACTCGGCCCATTTGAGATAAACATTGCACCAGTTTTGTGCTAGAACACTATCTTAAGGCAACCATCAACCAAAGTTTGCATTTGTACAGTCAATAGTCTACAGATACAATCTAGTTCAACAGATACATCTATTCAACATCAAACGACTATATGTTAAAGGACTTCAAACCACAGAAAAGAATTTGGAAAACCAGAAATTATTAGGATTAGGGAGAGATGTGG
Organism: Dipodomys merriami; assembly: GCF_024711535.1. NCBI lineage: Eukaryota > Metazoa > Chordata > Mammalia > Rodentia > Heteromyidae > Dipodomys > Dipodomys merriami. Next base: position 611,366 of record NW_027202926.1, on the reverse strand, counting down.
GTAAAAAATAGGAATAGATTGGTGTGGGGAGGCACAGGGAGAGTTAACTATGTCCTAATCACAGTGCAGGAAATGGGTTGGGTAGGATGCAAGTAAGAGAGAGAGAAAAAGAAGAGACAGAAAGGGGAATGAAGAGAGACCAGAAAAAGAATAGAAACGTAAAAATTAATGTTATTATAGAGGTTCAAAGACCGTCTATTTAGAGAGGAATGTGAATATGTTCAGAGAAGGGGAGGGACATAGAGGAGATGTGAAAAACTTTAAGGATGGGAAAGGGAGAAGAAAAGATCAGAAGTTCAGTAGAGCTAGATAAAAAACAAAAAGATAATTAAGAAAGAAAGAAAAAGAGAAAGAAGACAAGAAAAGAAAGGAAAACGCTCATTCATGTATTCCTAAAATAAAAATTATAAGATGAGAAAAAATAAAGTTACTGGAAAACAATTATTTTTTCAGAAGAGGCAAAAATTAAAGATTAATATAAGTTTTAGAAGGGAAAAAAATTTATATATATATATATATATATATATAAAGTCTTTTGATTTTTTTTGGGGGGGTGGGGAGGAGGGGGAAGAATCCTGTATCTCCCTTTTGTCTGCAACCAGTCTCTTGTTGGAGTCTCTGGTCAGCTTGAGGTCCTGTGGCTTGATTGGTTTCTTAAGTCGGTTGGTTGGAAGAGGCAGAAAAATGCTCTGCTTTACCCAAGATTTTGAGATCCCCCTCCCAGGTTAGTTTTCTGGGAGGGTGGTCTGCTTTGAGAATCACAAAAGAGGGGGAGGTGGTGATGTGGCTAGGTTCTGGGTAGAGTTGAGGCCTTTCAACAAACAGTAGCTTTTCCCTGCTGCTATTTTGTGATAAAGCTCACAGCGCCCAGCCTGGAGCCATTCTCAGGGTTTCTGTTTTTCAATTTATTGTGGTGGCTGCTAGAGGGAGGGGCAGCCTCTGGCTCTGGTTACCCAGTGAGGGAAGCAACTCCAATGGCTGGCGCCTGAGCTGGGTGGCTTTTCCCTGGATGGAGCTGAGTCTGGCAGGTCACTTCGCCGTTAATTTCTTGTGACCTGCTAAATGACTCATTTTATTCCAAGGCCTGAGCTGGAGCTAGCAGCTCCTCCAAGCTATGTCGGTATCCAAGATGGAGATCACCGGTGCTTGGGGAGGGAGGGGTGGCCTTCCCTCCTCTGCTCCCTGAGGAGTGAGGACGTTGGGCTTGTACTCACGCCGAGTCTTGGATCCTGGGTCGTCTCTGGTCTGCAAACAGCAGGATGAAGATGTTCGCTCCTTGTCGGTTCTTGTTGGTGTTGAGTAGAATCCGTTCGTCCGCTGCATCTGGCTCCTTCGTCCCCGACTCTCTGTGTCTCAGGTATGACTCCGCCGCGGTGGTCGCCGCCGCAACCCCACCACCGGAGCGGCAGCTGAAGCGTTTCCTTGGCTTCCCCTCTCTTGTCTAACTCTCTGTCCTGTGATGGCACACTTGGTGTGATTCTCTGGCTTAGGACTGTTCACTGGAACTCTAAAACTACTTTCTATGCGAGAGCTTGTTCAGATTCCAGCTTCTCCTCCGCCATCTTCCCAGAACTCTATACCTATAAAATATTTTAAGTATTTTATTTTTAAGTTTTTCACATCTCCTTTTTTTACCTTTCCCTTTGTTCTTGTTTTCTCTCTTTCTAATTTCCTCCTATCCAATCTATTTTCTGCTTTGAGACTAGGACTTAGTTAACTCTCCCTGTACCTTCCCACATCACTCTATTCCTATTTTTTACCCACATCTCTCCCTAAACCTAATAATTTCTAGTTTACCAAATTCTTCTTTGCGGTTCATAGCCCATTAATATATAGTTGTTTGATATTCAATAGAGTTATCTGTTGAACTAGATAGTATCTGCAGACTATTGACTGTGCAAATTCAGACTTTGGTTGATGCTTGCCTTAAGTTTCTGTTCTAGTACAAAACTCGTGTTACTTTCACCCCAAATGGGTAGAGTAAGCCGGAAAACCACAAGAAAAATGGCAAGTCTGGGTATCTCCACTCCCACTCATAATAATCAGGGGACAGAATAGATACTGAATAATCCAGAGGAGAGTTCCCAAAAAGCTCTACAAACACTGCTTGCAAACATGATAAATGAAAAGATTGAAAACATACAAAGAACTCTGTATGAGTGTGATAGGGAGAGAGAGGTGGCAAACCAAAGTTCAATGCAGGAAAAGATTGAAAACCTACAAAAGACTCTGTATGAACGTGACAGGGAGAGAGAGGAGGCAAACAATTGGTCAATGCAGGAAAAGATTGAAAACCTACAAAGGACTCTGTTTGAGCATGATATGGGGAGAGAGGAGGCAATCCAAACGTTTATTCAGGAATATCATTAGCGTGAGGAAGCTATTCAAAAACTGATACAGGACTTGCGTGAGCAGGTTGAGAATACTCAAAGAGAAAGGCAGGAATGGAGTGAACAGGCTGAGAACACTCAAATAAAATTACAAGAATGGCATGAACGCGAGGAAGCTAAGCAAAGAGTAATACAGAAATTGAGAGAGCAGGATGAGAATACACAAAGATCAATAAAGGCATTCATGGGATCCATTATCAAAGAGCTGAAGGAAGTCAGGGAGACCACAAAGGGAATGCTGAATGGAACCCAACAGAAGGAATGGGAGTCCAAGGAAACCATAGAAAATCAACTAAGTGATTTGAGAATAAACACTGAATACGAAATTAAGGAAGTAAAGAAGTCTGTACAAGATCTAAAACAAAGCTTCAACAAAGAATTTGATGCCATCAAAGCTGACCAATTAGAAGGAAATGAAATTAAAAAAAAAAAAAATAGAAAGTCTTGACAGCAGGTTAGACCATGCAGAAGATTGAATCTCGGGGATTAAAGATACCCTAGATATTATAGGGGAAGAACATGCGAAAATCCAAGACAAGTCCAAGAAATATGATAGATTTATCAACACTTGGAAGACACCATCAAAAGGCCTAATCTAAGGATAATGGGTGTAGAGGAGCACCTAGAAAGAGAAGTTAATGGTCCAAGAAATTTGTTTAACAGTTGGTGTGATTCTCTGGCTTAGGACTGTTCACTGGAACTCTAAAGCTGCTTTCTAGGAAATTTGTTTAACAGAATCCTAGCAGAGAACTTCCCAAACATGCAAAAAGATAGGCCTATTCAGATACAAGAAGCCTTTAGAACCCCAAATAGACCAGACCAGAAGAGGACATCCCACCGTCACATTATAATCCACACAGGATCAACTCAGAACAAGGAAAAGATCCTTAAAGCTGTGAGGGAAAAGAGGGTAATCACCTATAAAGGGAAACCAATTAGAATCACCTCAGATTTCTCAGCAGAGACAATCAAAGCAAGAAGAGCCTGGAATGATGTATGCCATGCCCTAAAAACAAACAACTATCAACCAAGAATACTGTACCCAGCTAAACACTCCTTTATAACTGAAGGCCAAATAAAAACCTTCCACAGCAAAGAAAAATTGAAAAAATACATCTCCAGCAAACCAGCCCTACAAAAGATTCTTAAAGATGTCCTACACATAGAAAACCTACAAGACCACAATAAAGGCCAACAAACTGCACCCAAACTGTGAATCCAAGAACCATAGGAAGAACCCAGCTTTTGCAGCCCCCAAGAAGGTAGATAACATGGGAGGAACTCCCAAATACCTCTCAGTCCTATCTCTTAACGTTAACGGACTGAACTCTCCAATTAAGCGACATAGACTGTCTAGTTGGATTAAAAAACAAGACCCTTCTATCTGCTGCCTGCAGGAGTCACATCTTGCCCGTAAAAACAAACACATTTTCAAGGTTAAAGGCTGGAACAAAATCTACCAAGCAAACGGCCCTCATAAACAGGCGGGAGTTGCAATCCTACTATCAGATAAAATAGACTTCAAATTAAAATTCGTGAGAAGAGATAAAGAAGGTCGCTACATACTAATTAAAGGATCTCTCCTTCAGGAGGATATTACAATTCTAAATATCTATTCGCCAAACAATGAAGCACCCAAATTTATCAAAGAAACACTACTTTCCCTCAAATCCCATATAGATCCAAAGACATTAATTGTTGGGGATTTCAACACACCACTCTCCCCACTAGACAGATCAACTCGGCAAAAACTCAACAGAGAAACCGCAGATCTAAACAGCTGCATAGATCACCTAGACTTAACAAACATTTACCGAACATTTCACCCAGCAGCATCAGAATACACATTCTTCTCAGCAGCACATGGAACGTTTTCTAAAATAGACCACATTCTAGGCCACAAAGCAAACTTGTCTAAATTCAGAAACATTGAAGTTATACCCTGCATTCTCTCTGATCACAAGGGAATAAAATTAGAACTCAACACCAAAAGTCACCAAAGAAAGTCCGGTATCACATGGAGGCAAAACAACACACTGCTGAATCAAGAGTGGGTCATGGAAGAGATTAGAAAGGAAATTCAAATGTTCATGCTATTCAACAAAAATGAACACACAAATTACCAGCTCCTCTGGGACACAGCAAAGGCAGTACTCAGAGGCAAATTTATAGCTCTGAGCTCCTACATCAACAAATTGGAGAGATCTGAAACTAGCAATTTAATGACACATCTAAACCTCCTTGAAAAAGAGCAGCAAGATAAACCCCAATCCAGTAGACAGACAGAAATAATCAGAATTAAATCAGAATTAAATGAATTAGAATCCAAAAAAACTATAGAAAGAATCAACAAAACAAAGAGTTGGTTCTTCGAAAAACTTAACAAAAATGACAGACCCTTAGATAATGTTATCAGAAAAAGAAGAGAACACACCCAAATAAATAAACTCAGAGATGAGAATGGAAACATCCCCACGGAAACAACCAAGATTCAGAACATTATAAGGGAATACTTCTCAAAACTTTATGCTAATAAGTTCGACAACTTGACAGAAATGGACCTCTTCCTAGCAAATATTGACATGCCAAAACTAAACCAAGATGAGTTAAACCAGCTTAACAGGCCCATATCAAGCATTGAAATAGAAACAGCAATAAGAGACCTCCCAGCTAAGAAAATTCCAGGACCAGATGGTTTTACAGCGGAATTTTACAAGGCCTTCAAAGCAGAACTCACACCAATTCTCCTCCAACTCTTCAATGAAATTGAAAAAGAAAGCTCACTACCGAACACATTCTATGAAGCCATCATAACCCTCATCCCAAAACCAGGCAGGGACTCATCAAAGAAAGAGAAATATAGACCCATTTCTTTGATGAACATCGATGCAAAACTTCTCAACAAAATTTTGGCCAATCGACTTCAACAATTCATCCAAAATATCATACACCATGATCAAACAGGATTCATTTCAGGGATGCAAAGCTGGTTCAATATACGCAAATCAATTAATATTATTCATCACATCAACAGGAGCAAGAACAAGAACCACATGGTTATCTCAATAGACGCAGAAAAAGCATTCGACAAGATGCAACACCCCTTTATGATGAAAGTTCTGGAAAAATTAGGAATCCATGGAACATTCCTCAATACAATAAAGGCTGTATATGACAAACCTACAGCCAGCATTATACTCAATGGTGAAAAACTAAAGCCATTTCCTCTTAACTCAGGAACAAGACAAGGATGCCCACTCTCTCCACTTCTCTTCAATCTAGTATTAGAATGCCTAGCTACAGCAAAAGACAAGATGCAGACATAAAGGGGATCCAAATAGGGAAAGAAGAAATAAAACTCTCCCTCTTTGCAGATGACATGATCTTGTATTTAAAGAATCCCATAGACTCCACTCCCAAATTACTCAAGCTGATTCAAAATTTGGCAAAGTAGCAGGTTATAAAATTAACCCCCAAAAATCAATGGCTTTTCTATATGCCAACAATGAGAAAAGTGTGGCTGAATTTAGGAAAGCAACTCCATTTGTAATAGCCACACAAAAAATAAAATACCTAGGAATTAACTTTACCAAAGAAATGAAGGACCTCTATGATGAAAACTTTAAAATCTTGAAAAAGGAAATCAACACAGAACTTAAAAAATGGCAAAACCTCCCATGCTCCTGGATTGGCAAGATTAACATCGTGAAAATGGCAATACTTCCCAAGGCTGTCTACAAATTCAACGCAATACCAATCAAAATTCCACCCTCATTCTTCAAGGAAATAGAAGAGGCAATCCAAAAATTCATATGGAACAATAAAAGACCCCGAATAGCAAAAACACTTCTCAACGGAAAGAACACTGTTAGAGGAATATCAATACCAAATTTCAAACTCTACTATAAAGCCATAGTAATCAAAACAGCTTGGTATTGGCATAAGAACAGACCTCAGGACCAAAGGAATAGAATTGAAAACCCAAAAATGAACCTACAGACCTATAGCCATCTAATCTTCGATAAGGATGCTAAAACAATAGAATGGAAGAAAGACAGCCTCTTCAGTAAATGGTGCTGGCAAAATTGGTTAACTACATGTAGAAAACTAAAGCTAGATCCTTATATATCACCCTGCACCAGAATCAACTACAAATGGATCAAAGACCTTGAATTCAAAGCAGACACTCTGAAAACATTACAGGATGGAATAGGAGAAACCCTAGGTCTCCTAGGCTCAGGCCGAAATTTTCTCAATAGAGACCCGGAAACACAACAAATCAAAGAAAGGTTGGACAAATGGGATTGCATAAGATTGCAGAGCTTCTGCAGGGCAAATGACATAGCTGGCAAGATCAATAGAAAGCCCACCGATTGGGAGAAAATCTTTACTAGCCATACAACGGACAAGGGTCTCATATCTAAAATATACTTGGAACTCAAAAAATTAAACCACCCAACAACAAATCCTCAAAGAAACAACTGCCCAATAAATAAGTGGGCGAAAGACTTAAAGAGAATCTTCTCTGAAGAAGAAAGAAGGATGGCCATTAGACACATGAAGAAATGTTCAACATCCCTAGCCATAAAAGAAATGCAAATCAAAACAACATTGAGATATCACCTCACTCCAGTTAGAACAGCAAAAATCAAGAACTCTAACAACAACAGATGCTGGAGGGGATGTGGACAGAAAGGAACCTTACTTCATTGTTGGTGGGAATGTAAACTTGTTCAACCACTTTGGAAAGCAGTATGGAGGTTCCTCAAAAGACTTCACATAGATCTCCCCTATGATCCAGCAATCCCACTTTTGGGCATTTACCCAAATGTTTACAAACAAGACCACACTAAAGCTACCAGCACAACTATGTTTATTGCAGCATTATTTACCATAGCTAAGATATGGAACCAACCCAGAAGCCCCTCAGTAGATGAATGGATCAAGAAAATGTGGTATATATACACAATGGAATTCTATGCCTCCATCAGAAAGAATGACATCTCCCCATTTGTTAGGAAATGGAAAGGCTTGGAAAAAATTATATTAAGTAAAGTAAGCCAGGCCCAAAGAAACATAGGTCCCATGGTTTCCCTTATTTGCAATATCTAGTATAGGTATGAGTCAAGAGGAAAAGATCAGATAATGTGATGTTAGGAAAACAAACCCTTAAATATGTATTTTAATGTTTTTGTTTCTTTCATGCATGTGTTTCTAACGCATTTATAAGATTATTTCTTTGTTGCTTTGTATGTCCCTCCCCCACAGTGTAACCCCCGCTTTCACTTTATTTGATGTCAGTATAACATGTGGAGGAGAGGGGGACAAACAAGTCGTTTAAGGATTCAGGTGGACCTGTTGTAACATGGAGAATTACAACATGTCATGTCAAAGCAAGCTTCACAATGTCGGAGTGGGGGCGGAGGGGGGTATGATTGGGTGGGGGGGAGGGGGGAGGCTGGGACGGGAGGTGAAGGGTAAACAAAGGAGGAGGCTGTAATGCTTGGTAAGAAATATATGCATTATCCTGCCAATGTAATTGTAACCCCTCTGAAGAGTATGTTCTCAAATAAAATAAAAAAAAAAGAAAAGAAATTTGTTTAACAGGATCTTAGCAGAGAACTTCCCAAACATGCAAAAAGATAGGCCTATTCTTATACAAGAAGTTTTAGAACTCCAAATAGACCAGACATCCCACCGTCACATTATAATCCACACAGGATCAACACAGACCAAGAAAAAGATCCTTAAAGTTATGAAGGAGAAAAAATTAATCACCTATAAAGGGATACCAATTAGAATCACCTCAGATTTCTCAGCAGAGACAATCAAAGCAAGAAGGGCCTGGAATGATGTATGCCAAGCCCTAATAACAAACAACTATCAACCAAGAATACTGTACCCAGCTAAACTCTCCTTCATAACTGAAGGCCAAATAAAAAACTTCCATAGCAAAGAAAAATTGAAACAATACATCTCCACCAAACCAGCCCTACAAAAGTTTCTTAAAGATGTCCTACACATAGAAAACCAACAAGACCACAATAAAGGCCAAGAAACTGCACCCAAACTGAGAATCAAAAAACCATAGGAAGAATCCAGTTTTTGCAACCCCCAAGAAGGTGGATAACATGGCAGGAACTCCCAAATACCTCTCAGTCCTATCTCTTAACGTTAACGGACTGAACTCTCCAATTAAGCGACATAGACTGTCTAGTTGGATTAAAAAACAAGTCCCTTCTATCTGTTGCCTTCAGGAGTCACATCTTGCCCATAATAACAAACCCATTTTCAGTGTTAAAGGCTGGAACAAAATCTACTAAGCAAACGTCCCCATAGACAGGCAGGAGTTGCAATCCTAATATCAGATAAAATAGATTGCAAATTAAAATTTGTGAGAAGAGATAAAGAATGTCGCTACATACTAATTAAAGGATCTCTCCGTCAGGAGGATATTACAATTCTAAATATCTATTCGCCAAACAATGGAGCACCCAAATTTATCCAAGAAACACTACATTCCCTCAAATCCCACATAGATCCAAAGACGTTAATTGTTGGAGATTTTAACACACCACTCTCCCCACTAGACAGATCAACTCGGCAAAAACTCAACAGAGAAACCGCAGATCTAAACAGCTGCATAAATCAATTATATTTAACAGACATATACCGAACATTTCACCCAGCAGCATCAGAATGCACGTTTTTCTCAGCAGAACATGGAACATTTTCTAAAATAGACCACATTTTAGGCCACAAAGCAAACTTGTCCAAATTCAGAAACATTGAAGTTATTCTTTGCATTCTCTGTGACCACAAGAGAATAAAATTAGAACTCAACACCATAAGCCACCAAAGAAACTACGGTAACACATAGAGGCTGAACAACACACTGCTGAATCACGAGTGGGTCATGGAAGAGATTAGAAAGGAAATTCAAATGTTCATGCTTTTCAACAAAAATGAACACACAAATTAGCAGCTCCTCTGGGACAGAGCAAAGGCAGTATTCAGAGGCAAGTTTATAGCTCTGAGCTCCTACATCAACAAATTGGAGAGATCTGAAACCAACAATTTAATGAGACATCTGAACCTCCTTGAAAAATAGCAGCAAGATAAACCCCAATCCAGTAGACAGACAGAAATAATCAAAATTAAATCAGAATTAAATGAATTAGAATCCAAAAAATATGTAGAAAGAATCAACAAAACAAAGAGTTGGTTCTTCGAAAAACTTAACAAAATTGACAGACCCTTAGATAATGTTATCAGAAAAAGAAGAGAACACACCCAAATAAATAAACTCAGAGATGAGAATGGAAACATCACCACAGAAACAAGCAAGATTCTGAATTATAAGGGAATAATTCTCATAACTTTATGATAATAAGTTTGAGAACTTGGCAGAAATGGACCTTTTCCTAGCAAATATTGTCATGCCAAATCTAAACCAAGATGAATTAAACCAGTTTAACGGGCCCATATCAAGCATTGAAATAGAAAGAGCAATAAGAGACTTCCCAGCTAAGAAAAGTCCAGGACCAGATGGTTTTACAGCAGAATTCTACAAGGCCTTCCAATCAGAGCTCACACCAATACTCCTCCAACTCTTCAATGAAATTGAAAGAGAATGTTCATTACCAAACACATTCTATGAAGCCATCATAACCCTCATCCCAAAACCAGGCAGGGACTCAACAAAGAAAGAGAACTATAGACCCATTTCTTTGATGAACAATTGATGCAAAACTTCTCGACAAAATTTTGGCCAATTGACTTCAACAATTCATCCAAAAAATCATACACCATGATCAAACAGGATTCATTTCAGGGATGCAAAGCTGGTTCAATATACGCAAATCAATTAATATTATTCATCACATCAACAGAAGCAAGAATAAGAACCACATGGTTATCTCAATAGATGCAGAAAAAGCATTCGACAAGATCCAACACCCCTTTATGATGAAGGTTTTGGAAAAATTAGGAATCCATGGAACATTCCTCAAAATTCATTTATAAGATTATTTCTTTGTAGCTTTGTATGTCCCTCTCCCACAGTATAACCCCTGCTTTCCCTATAATTGATGTCGGTATAATTTGTGAAGGAGGTGTGGAAAAACAAGTCGTTTAAGGATACAGGTGGACCCGATGCAATTATGAGAAGTACAAGTTGTCATATCAAAAACGAACTTTACAACTTTGGTGCGGGGGATGGCTTGGGAAGGGGGGATTTGGTCGGGGGGCGGGGGGAGTATGGAAAGGGATTTGAAGGGTAAACAAAGGAGGAGGCTGCAATGCTTGATAAGAAATGTACTCATTATCTTGACCATGTAATTGTAAACCTTCTGTACAGTATATTCACAAAAAATTTAAATTCAAATTAAAAAAAAAATAAGACTTGTAAATCCTTAGCTCGGGGCTCACCTCCTGGGTTCTGCTGTGTCAGAGTGTAGGACATGGCCCGAACTGCAGCTCGTTTAAATAAAAGAGCTGTAGAGTCTGTTCTTGGTGGTCGCTTTGGTGGGGGTCATGCGACCTAGACATAACATTGAGGATGTCATGGGAAGCAGAAATTGTGACCTCACCATCCCTGGCCGGCCAGCTGTGAGTAGAGAAGATTCTCAGCAACTGCACTAGACTCTGGGAGATTCAGAAACCCATGATGCCTCGAAGATCCTTTCTCTGCAACATGAAACTTGGGGGCCAGATTTGGTGGGCCACCCTGGCTGGCTCCAGGGGTAGGAGAATAGGTCCCTTGAGCCTGGCCTTCAGCTCAATGCAACCTCATTCATTCCTGAGTGGGGATTTAAGTGCCACAGAGCTGATCAGCCGCTGACCAGAGATCCTTGAGAAGATAAGCATCCCAGAGGCCCCAAAATCCAGCACGCACACCATGGAATCTGTCGTCAGAGCCAAAAGAGTTAACTTCTCTGGCACCAGGAGGGTGGGAAGAGGGAGGAGGGAGAACTGTGGGAGAGCTACATCAGGATTTGCCCCGCCCACCAGGATGCTTACCTGAATGGGATGGGACTTTTCTGTAGTATTTTTGTAGACAGATGCTCATTTTTTTATCCAACAGAGTTACAGTGTGCGCCAGGCTCTGGAGGGGTCATAGACAATGAGAGTTTCCAGTGCTGGTTCCACAGCACATGAAGAAACCATGGTTTGAGCTGGATGCCGGTGCTTCATGCCTGTCATCCTAGCTACATAGGGGCTTATGATGGGAGGGTTAATGCTTGAGGCCCAGGCAGGAAAGCCTGTAAGACTCTTATCTCCAACTAACTGCCAAAATAAGACACCAGAAGTGGATATGTGGCTTAAGTCGTAGTCTGTTGGCCTTGAGTAAAAATGCTCAGGGACAGCACCTAGGCTCCAAGTTCAAGGCCCAGGAGTGAGAGAAAGGAAGGAAAGAGAGAAAGAAGAGGGAAGGCCAGATGGAGAAAAAGAAGAAAGGAAGGAAGAAGGGAAAACATGTGAGCCTTGGTTTGGGGGACAGAGAGCATGGCCAGCACTTAGTAAGTATGCCAGCTCTGTTACTATGGAGCACACTGGATGGGTCAGACTCTGAGTCTTCTCATCATGAGGTCTGATGGGTGAGGCCAACCCTATTTTAAATCTTGACCTATGATCTTCAGATGTCAGCCTCCTGAGTAGCTAAGATTATAGGCATGAGCCTCTGCCACCGGGCCTCTGATTCTTTTTGGTATATTAGGGTTTGAACTCAAGGCCTTAGGCTTGCCAGTCAGGTATTCTACCATGAAAGCCAAGCCTTTCTGTCTTGGGCAATTCTGAGATAGAGACTCAATATATGCTCAAGCTGGGCTGGATCACAATCCTCCTGTGACAAGTGTTGGCCACCATGACTGCTTCTCTGTATCAGGATGCTAGACAGGTTGCACCACGTTTAGTCATCGGTTTAGATAGATTGTCCCAAACTCTTAGTCCACAGCAGCTGATTATTGACCACAGGTGAAGCTCTGGGCCTTGACCACTGGACTTCAGTATCCTCCTGGCACAGTTGTGAGGAAACAAGGGATCAATATAGGGGGAACACTGGGGCAGGGCCAGGCATAGAAGGAACACTTGCCAGAGATGGTTCTTGGAAATTCTGTGAGAATATGACAGGAAGATACCCTGCAAGGGCTCAGATGGTGCCTGTTATTTATCGTGCAACAGGTATGGGATTATGAAACAAAACATGGCTCTCTTTCATCCTTACCCTATCCCCATGAGGAAGGGGATCCTTCACTGTGTTCAATTTTGCAGCTGGGGAAAATGAGGCACGAAGAAGCTGGGTGACCATTCATGACCCCCAGTTTAGAGGAAGCTCAGCCTGACTTCTCTGCCATGCTCCTTATGACAATGGATGCTATTAAGTCCACTTGTTGTGGTGGAAAGTCCACTTCTTGTCAGTCCTGGGGCTTGAACTCTGGTCCTCGGCGCTGTCCCCTAGCTCCTCAGTTCAAGGCAGGCTCTCTACCACTTGAGCCCTCAGCACCACTTCTGGATTTCTGGTGGTTCTTTGGAGATAAGAGTCTCAGAGACCGTTCCTGCCTGTCCTGGCTCTAAACCATGGTCCTCATATCTCATTTTCCTGTATAGCATTATGCCTATGCCACTGGCATCAGGCATAAGTCCAATTCTGACTTTCTTTCTCTCTTTCTCTCTCTCTTTCTTTTTTTCTTTCCTTCCTTCTTTCTTTCTTTCTTTCTTTCTTTCTTTCTTCCTTTCTTTCTTCCTTTCTTTCTTTCTTTCATTCTCTCTCTCTCTCTCTCTCTGTCTCTCTCTCTCTCTCTCTCTCTCTCTCTCTCTCTCTCTCTCTCTCTCTCTCTCTCTCTCTCTCTCTCTCTCTCTTCTTTCTCTTTCAAGAACTGGTTGAATGGATCCTGGAGGAGGTGGCTCAGCCTCTCCATGTGGCTGGGACCCATGGTGACTCTCTAATTCTGGAGTGGGTTGTGGGTCAGGAGCTTGCTCAGCCTGTTGACATAGCTCCCTGAGGTAAGCCCCTCTGTGCCCGGGCTAGAACGTTACGGTTATTCATTGTCCATCCATCCTCTGAGTACTTCCTCACTACTCTCTGCTAAGACAGTTAAAGGAAAGTGGATGAGGAGGCATTGTGTTGTCCAACCACCCAGCATGATCCTGGGCCTCTGATCCTCACTGCTATCTATCTGGCCAGACCCCGGTTATAAGAGAATGAATTCACTCTATATCTAGTTCTTTGCTGGGGTGTGTTATTTCAGGGAGGGGGGCGGTGTGCAGAGGAAAGACTCCAGAACTGACACCTCTTGGGGTACATTTGTTTTTGTGACAGAGCCAAGTCATTGCTGTGGATAAGGAAGTAGCCGTCATCAAACTGATCAGGAACAATGTTCAAAGGTAAGTAGGCAGGCTGTTGAAGTATCAAACCCACCCATGATCACTTCCCACTCACAATTAAGGGGGGTGCAGTGTAGGTGGCCGGCACTGGCCCTAGGGGAATATAAATGGATGGTGGCATTCAGGTACTGGTGGCTCCCACCCATCATCCTGGCTATTCAAGAGGCTGAGGTCTGATGGCAATGACTAAGGGCCAGCACAGGCAGGAGAGTCTGTAATATTCTTATCTCCCCAAAACCACCTTCCCCCCCACCCCAGAAAAAAGCCAAATATGTTGCTGTGGCTCAAGTGTTAGTGCCTCAGCCTTGAATGAAAGAAGCTTAGGGACGACACTGAGGCCCAGAATCCAAGCCCTAGGACTCACAAAAAAATAATAAAATAAATGAATACTGGGCAGCTGCTATCTTACTACCAAAAGAATGGATTCAGTTTTCTCTCTGGTACTTATAGCCAAAAGTAAGGGGCTTCCTTTGATGCTCCTCTAAACCTCCCCTTCTCTCCATTAGCTCTCCAGGCTTCAGTTTCAGGATAGAATTCAGATCATCACATTCAATGTAACCTTATGTACCATCCGCTACCCACCTTCCTTGGGGTGGGGATCCAAGATGTACTCACCACTGGGAGGATGAGGCACTTCAGAGATGGGGGTAGGTATCCCCAAAACTCACACAAACACACACACACACACACACACACACACACACACACACACACACATGACTATCTTTATTGCAGCACTATAGCTAAGATATGGAACCAACCTAGATGCCCCTCAGTAGATGAATGGATCAAGAAAATGTGGTATATATGCACAATAGAATTCTATGCCTCCATCAGAAAGAATGACATTTCCCCATTTGTTAGGAAATGGAAAGACTTGGAATAAATTATATTAAGTGAAGTAAGCCAGGCCCAAAGAAACATAGGTCCCATGGTTTCCCTTATTTGCAATATCCAGTATATGTCTGAGTCAAGCAGAAAAGGTCAGATAAGGTGATGTTAGGGAAATGAACCCTAAGATAAGTATTCAAATGTTTCTGTTCTTTCATGTGATTATTTCTAACACATTTATAAGATTATTTCTTCGTTGCTTTGTATGTCCCTCCCCCACAGTATAACACCTGCTATTACTGTATTTGATGTCGGTATAATTTGTGGAGTGGAAGGGGAAAAACAAATCGTTTAAATAGGGATACAGGTGGATCCATTCCAACAAAGAGACTTACAAGTCATTATGTCAAAAACGAAATTTACAAATTTGGTGCAGGAGGGAGGGGGAGCGGAGAGGATTTGTTGGGGGGGGGCAGGGGGAGAATGGGAAGGGATGGGAAGGGGAAACAAAGGAGTAGACTACAATTCTTGATAAGAAATGTACTCATTATCTTGCCCATGTAATTGTAACCCCTCTGTACTGTATTTTCAAAAGAAAAAAAGAAAAAAAATTATGACAGGTAAAGTTTAATTGTTCAAACTTTTTAATAACTTAGCCTATTAAGAAAATTTAAGATTGCCTGGTAAAATAGGCTTTCATTCAAAGAAATTCATGGAGATTTAGCTGAGAGGGTGCAATGTGGGTGAAGATGGATCCTTTTCACTCTAAACAAACAAACCTCAAAAACCTTGCTATAAATACTGTAGGTTCCCTTGAGAATTCTCCTTACCCAGGAAATATACTCTTACTGTGTGAAACAAGGTTCTAGTGGAATTTAAATTCAAAGTTCTTAAAAACATAAGACATCAAAATTGGTGAATTGACCTTTGATTACCAAACAGTAATTCACTGGAAAAGATAATTTGGGTCAAAATGTTTAGGTAGAAAGTGCCTCCACAATGAAAGAAGGTATTGGGGTTACATTTTTCTGTTTGCAATACTTTCCACAATGTATTTGCACGCAAAGCAGTGAAACACAGAAAAATATCAGATTGGATTCTTCAAACCAATGATTTCACATTTCTAAGTAGCTCACAAAATATAATATCCTTATTAACATGAGATAGTGAAGACTTCCATTATTACATAAGCCAAAAAGTTTTGGGATCAGAAAGAATTGAGCAGGGTTGGGAAGGTCGCTCAGTTTTAGAGTGCTTTCCCTGGGTTCGATTCCTCAGCACCACATAAGCAAAAAGAAAAAAAAAAAACGCCAGAAGTGGTGCTGTGGCTAGAATGCTAGCCTTGAGCTGCAGAGCTGAGGGACAGTGCCCAGGCCCAGAGTTCAGGCCCCATGACCAGACCACCACCCTCAAAAAAAAAGAAAAGAATTGATCAAATTGAAAAGGTAAGAAAAGGCGTTCTTAGAAGCCCTAGCTAAGCATCTTGGCTTCAGCAGTGGAGGGAGGCCAAAACTTTTTGATATAGATTGTTTTAATATTTTTGGTACCTAAAGTGATTTTACAGAGCCTATTTGGCTCACTACAATTCAGAAGAGACTGAATGAAGACATGAAAATAAATTCCACATCCAAATAAAAGTTTAAAAAGAGAAACCATGACGATGTAGCATTGGGGTAGGCCTTGTAGTCCTTCAGCTTCACTAGACTTGAAGTCAAGAAGCTGTGATTAATTGGAAATCAGGCAAGACTTGAGAGGAGGACATCGAACTGTCTGTTAATACTTTGAAAGGTTTATATACTTTCCATGGAGTTTCAATCCTGCATATACTTGAACTGATGTCAGCTTATATTTCCATAATTCATTCATCTGCAATAACAGTTTGCAAGACTGGAGACGTGAAGCACCTAGACATGATTTTATTCTCATCCATTTGGAAGATTAATCTTTAGTCAATAAGAAAGCTTAAAAATGGCTTAGAATGTATTCCTAACTACCAGTTTTTATAAATGGCTTTGTACAATGGTTTGCGATTATTTTATTTTACATGGGATAATATTTTCTACTACCTACAAGTTTTGCAAAAAGAAGAAAAGTGCAATTTACTACTATACAGGAATATGATGGAAATAGAAGACAGATTTTATGTTCATCACATCTCTGATGTATACCCATATTCAAGACTTAAAATCATATTTTCTATGTTAGACAGATAAGGAAAACATAAAACAACATATGATAAGGGAACTATTCGTTACTTTTTAAAATGTTCTTATTATGTGATGAAATTTACTTTATTAGCTAATGTTTTGGTTTGAAATATGGGAGGCTGATCTATTTAACAAATTGTCGAAGGCACCTGCTGAACAACACAAATGGTGGGGGGTACTATTTCTACACTTTAATGAATGGGTGAACCTGTTTGTCATTAGTGCTGGGAAAATAAATCAACTGTATTGTAATTTGCTCCCTACACATGAAAAACTTGTAATGTCACTAAGTATCATCTACTTGTCAAATGTTATTTTGGCAATGATTTTTAAAAGTTTATTTGAAAAGTATTATACTTTCAGGAGATTAAATGTACGTTATCATTGGTTTGAGAATGACAACATTTTTATACTACAGAACCAAGTTTTACTGAAGTACCAATGTTTTGAAGCACTGATGATCTTCTCAATGTTTTACTGAATTATATATGACTTCGAAGTCGTTTACCTAGCCTTGGTAGACCAATTATGGATTTATCATTCCAGGAAATATTTTTTGGCTTACTTTCTCTGGACTGAAATTTTTCATTAATCATTAGGGGAGGGGTATTAAAAGTAATCTTGTGACATTTGTGATCTTGTTCACTCATATGGGCATATCATTTGTAAACTGAAATTTTGAATTACTGTACTTTTTCTCAGATTTTGTGATATCATCTTTCATTTTAAGTTACCTTGCACTTCACAATTTCTTACCACTACTTTCTGTGTCTTAAGGAATTGAGGCCCTGAAATATTATAGGAAATGAGAAATTGAGATGGGTTTTCAATTTCTTTTTGTTGGCATGTTGCATGGGCTTAGGTGAGAAGTCTTGCCCTTGTTATCTGATGATGCGGATAACTGGGACGTGGGATCCTAGGACCTGTGGGTCCTGCAGAAGAATAATACCTTTTAAACATCATATCATAAAAATTTTGGTATAATCAGTAGGAATGCTTCAGAAATATGGAGAAAAACAGTTTGGAACCGGTGAGTTAAAATAATAAACAGAGAAGCAGAGTAAAATCCCTTATAGATTAGAGGAAAACAACCAATTTTTTTACCATGTGAATTCAAAAGACCAAGAACACTTTGAACATATCACAAGTTTATACCGAAGACATTGCATTGATACTCTTTATATCCTAATATATATTCTAAACCTATTTATTTATATTCCAATCTATTCATTGGCATAAATATCAATTTATTTGTCAAATTATCAATTAATTTTTGTAAGATTCACTGTGTGAAATATAAAATCAGCACGTATATATATAAAATATATAACTATATATAATATAAGAAAATATTTTACATTGTTCTGTTATAGTTAGGGTATCAAAAACAACTCTGTTTTAAAGTATTATTTCATTATCTCTACCTCAGTGTTTGGTAGAGTTAGTCCTAATGCTTTACCATTTGTAGATGTACAGCCTAGAGGCAAGAGGAAACACTGATTAAACATTACCAATTTAAGGCCTAATATCGAGGAGAAACATATGGACTTCTCCTGGAGCTACGGTAATATTTGGTGATAGAAAGTCAGTAGTGTGAGTTCCTGCCTGGTTGGATGGTAGACAGGCGAAGACACTAGGGAATCATGCATATAAACAATTTTTTTTATCTTCTTGACGTTAGCTACTTTTGAAACGATAGGTATAATAAACAATTACATTTTGATAAAATACCTTCTAGTCTGAACAGTTCTTTCTGAACTGTTCATCTGTCTATGATCCCTTGTAACATTTAAGTTTTTTTCCATTAAGACAATCTATGCTGTCAGGTTAAGATATTCTGGTTGGTCTGTTCCTACATGGAAAAAGGGTAAAGGGTCAGGTAGAGATTTGTGCCAGTAAGACCTCATTTGGGAAATTTTAAGCTGCAGAAATTTAGAAATAGCTCTTAAGCGAAGCTTATATTGAATCCATTAGCTCCACAAAGGTAACTCAGTTGATGTATAAGTACTTGAAAAGCCATCACCTTTTTTGGGGGAGGGGGGTCCAGTCTTGGGGCTTGAACTCTGGGCCTGGGCGCTGTCCCTCAGCTCTTCAGCTCAAGTCTAGCTATCTACCACTTGAGCCACAGTGCCACATGCCCTCAGCCCTAAATTATCCTGATTAATTTTTAGATAGAATCTGGCTTCCTACTTGTGTATGATCATGGGCGATGTCCATTTGATGTTATTCTTCCTGGAAATTAGAATAAGTGCCTGGCATAGTGTATAGATCTTTCTGTCCAGTCTGGCCAGTGGATAAACACTATCCTCACAACAGTAGACTCCCATAGAGTCAGGATTTTCATAAGCTTATCATACTTGATTTTTAAAAAATCGTTGCATTTCCTGCTGGTTCTTGAATACTGAATTAATTTGTGTTTTCTTGGGTTGTTTTGTTTCATTTGAATGTATGTGTTGACTTATTCCTCATTTTTCCTTTTCTTTCACTCACGTTCTTACCTAAAATGCTGAAAAACCTATTCTTCTTTCTCAAGATAGTCAAGGTGAACATTATTTAGTTCAAAGCAATTTAAGTAATATTTAAACACCTTCATATCTATGAATGGTATACAAAATCTAAGCGCTGAGAAGGGTCTTTTTATTTTCACAGCTGTCTTTGGCATACACAGACAGATCATGGATTATATGAAGATAATAAAACTACAGATGCTTGCCAGGAGGAGAAAAACCTATTACTAATTGTTTGATAGAGGCTTCCCTTCTTGTGAAAGAAATATGCTGCTTGATGCAGGATTTCACAAAATCATATTGCTAGGAAGAACCTAGACAATCTACTAACACTACAGAGTTGAGAGAGATGAACTGACCTCCTGCATAATTTACTTTTGGGTCAAATAAAATCAGGTTTCCAAAAAGAGAGTAGACTTTAGAGAAACATGATGAGTTGTATGTAAATAGGTGCTTAGCTGATTTTGTTAATTGGTGAACTAATACAAGGAAAGTACAGCAAGGTAAAAATAAAAGCACTCTGCCTTAAAATACACATGTGTGTGTGTGTGTGTGTGTGTGTGTGTGTGTGTGTGTGTGTGTGTGTGTGTGTGTACATGTGCCTGTACACACACTTGCATGTGCATGTGCTCATGCATGCATTCATCATTCCTGAGGCTTGATAGTGCTTGGGCACTATCTCTAAGCTTCTGTGCCCAAGGATAGTGGTCTACCACTTTGAACAGTGGTCTTCAGATCTCAGCCTCCTGAGTAGCTTGCTATGGTGATTCAGCCTCTGAGTAGCTAGTTAAATTCTTCTTGTCTTCTATGGTTCATTGCTCTTTCATTCTTTCCTGAGGTAATCACAAGCCTAAGTCATAATATGTCTAATTTCTTTACAAATACTATTACTGCTTGGCAGCAGAGTCTCTAATCTGTACTCTTAATTACTTCGGAGGCTTGAGAACAGAAACCAGAACAAATTTTTGTGGACTTCCTTCTCAGTCTATAGCTGGGTGCATTGGATCATTTCCACCATCCTGCACTATCTAGAGACTAAAATTGGAAGGACTGCAGGATCTAGGCCGGCCAAGGTAGGAAGCTAGAAAGTTAGTGTGCAACTCTGATGCCATTGATGATGGGAAGGCTAAAAAGACAGAACAGGTGAATGTTCTTGTGGAAAGGGAACCCCTATCCTAAAATTAACCACTGATATTATGCCAGCCTATCAAGAACAATACTCCGATTGAAATCCCCATAATTGCCCACAACCAAACTAGGTATATATATTAACATCCAAAAACATATTACAATATGTTCTTTGCTCTAATATAATCTTTATCTGATTATCATATGATGTGAAAAAATAGTTTCTTCATTAACTTATGATATATTTAAAAAGACCTAGAAAATTCTTTCTCACGTATTACGTGAAAACAAATGGCAAATTGCCTCATTCCTTACATATTTGACTACCACTAAAAATCCAACTAATTATTATACTAATATATTCTGATTTAATACTTTACTTTGTAACAGTTTTTAAACTTTTGGCTTCTCTGCTGAAGTTTAGGTATTCTAATAGTATCATCAAAGTATATTCCTCGGGTACCTGGGACAGTTTTTTACAAGGTTTTTAACCGATGGCTTCTAAGAATTCTTAATTGGTATATTATTTGGTTTATTTTTAATTTCAATTTAATTTCATTGTAAAGGTAATGTACAGAGGGGTTACAGTTACATAACTAAGGTAATGAGTACATTATTTATGGAAAGAGCATTGTTATCCACTCCATCAATTTTTGTTTTTTGCACACTCAAACAACTACTGAGACTTTTGCTGTTGCTATTTATCAATGGGTACTTTTGCTTTCTTTGTTCATGCATTTTATTAATATAAAATTGATATACGGTGGATTTACAATTACTTAAATCAACTAAAGAGTGCACTTAATTTTATTTTCTAAATTTCAATTTTTGAACTTAATTATTTTCCTTTGTTTTAGGGGGTAATTCTTTTTTCAGAGTTGTAGGATTAGTTAATTTAATTTTGCATGATTTTTACACATATAAATTATTCAGATACATATATTTTGCTTTAAATATAGTTAGCATGTGAATTTCTAATATTATTTTCTTAATTTTTATATGGTTGGTGAATTTAAATAAATTTATTTTTTAAGGTTCTAAACATATTTTTCCAGTTAACAAATACTTACTCTATTTTCAAGAAAGGCTTCATTACCTGGTCACTTTTTTGTAAATATTTGTACTTGAATTTAAAAAAAAGTTTAATCTGGGCATGATGATTTGTGGCTTCCATTTTCTAGCTATGGTAGGAACTGCAAGTAGGGTTTGTAAATAGGGAGAGCCTGACAAACTATGAGACCTTAGTACAAAAATATCCAGAGTGGCCTGGGAAGGTGGCTCAGTGGTAGAGTGCTTGCCTTGCATGCATGAAGCCCTGAGATCGATTCCTCAGCACCACATAAGCAAAAAGAAAGAAGCTGGAAATGGCGCTGTGACTCAAGTGGTAGAATACTAGCTTTGAGCTGAAGAGCTGAGGGACAGCGCAAAAGCCCTGAGTTCAGGCCCCACGACAGGACCCCCCAAAAAAATATCCAGAGTGAAATGAATAGAGATATAGCCATCCCTAGCGCAATATAGAGCACCTGGTTATCATATTCTAAATCTTGAGTTAAAACTCCAATAACATCAATCTTTTGTAAAAATAAAAGGATAAATGTTCCAAAATGTTTATTTTTTTAAAACTCTTTGCAAGGGTTCTCCTGCCTTCTATTTCTTAATTTTCAATTTATTTAATCTATAAGAATCCACGTATATCGTGACTATTTTATTTCTACTAAATTTTAAATACTACAAGCAATATTATGATTCAATATATTAACTTTTTACTATTTGTAATAATTTACTCTGTTAATATGATAATATGAATATTCCAAATGTGTGTATGTGTTGTGTGTGTGTGTGTATGTATTTATGTGGTTTGTGTGTGTGTGTGTGCTTTGTGTGTACTTTGTAATGCTTGGTGATCACTCTACTCTTTTACATATGCTGGGCCAAGTTTTTATCACTGAACTGTACTGTCTAGTTATAATGTAAATATTGTTTTAAATTATGACTTTTAAATTTTTATTCTTAGTATGTTTTTTCAAAATTTTATATGATGAAATGTGATCCATATTTTATCCACGATAGCAATTTTTATTGTTATTTTATTGTTTTTTAGAATATTTCCACTGCTTTTTCTACTTCCAAACTCTTGTGTTTGTTATTGATAAAGGTTTTACTTTGCTTCTTTTCTCTCCTCATTCTTTTTGCCTTTAGGGTTCATCTATTCTTTCTTTTATTTCTTTGGAAATTAGTAATCATATTACTATTACAATTTCTTTACATTGTAACAGGTCTATACAATGCTTTATTTTCTATTTTATTTTTTCCCATCTTCTCTGACTCTTAGTCCACACTATTAGGTGGAATAAAAAGAAACGTGATTCAGAACACTTTGATTATTTTCCTCCTTCTCGTTTCTGAAGTCTTTCTGTTCTTTGAAACACAATAGCAATTACATATATCTCCTATGTGGTCCATCATTCTATTTTATCCCCTCTCACTCTACTTTGTAGTACAGTTCAACTCGTTACCATTCAACTTTATTATACTATAGCGTTAACTAAATCTTAACTTATTCCTAAATTAATTTAAATGCTTCAAGCATTCTGTAAAGACATTTTTCTATATATAATATCTGGGGTCTTGTGTTTTCACAAGGTGCAAAATATGAGTCACTTTCAAACATCTAGATATCTCTGTAGAATATTGGTCCACCTGTTCAATAAACTCGTATGTAAACTCAAGGAATACAGGTCAGTAAGAACAATTGTGTAAAATGGTGTAGCTTGAACCCTCATACTAGATTTGAACCTTATTACCATGTTTAGTAGTGAAAGAACAGACACATAGAAGAATGTAACAGTGAGAGTTCCGGGAAGATGGCGGAGGAGAAGCTGGAATCTGAACAAGCTCTCACACAGAAAGCAGTTTTAGAGTTCCAGTGAACAGTCCTAAGCCAGAGAATCACACCAAGTGTGCCATCACAGGACAGAGAGTTAGACAAGAGAGGGGAAGCCAAGGCAAGGAGACACATCTGATCGCTTGCCAGCAGCTGCCACGGCGGTGGCAAGGTCGCGGCGGTGACTGCAGGGCACCCAACCTGAGCCATACAGAGTCCGGGACAAAGGAGCCAGACGCAGCCGGCAAGCGGATTCTACTCAACACCAGCAAGAACCAACAAGGAGCAGACATCTTCATCCTGCAGTTTGCAGAACAGAGACAACCCAGGATCCAAGACTCGGTGTGAGTAGAAGCCCGACGTCCTCACTACTTCTCAGGGAGCAAAGGAGGGAAGGCCACCCCTCCTCCCACAGCACCGCTGATCTCCATCTTGGATACCAACAAAGCTCAGAGGAGCTGCTAGCTCCAGCTCAGGACTTGGAATAAAACGAGTCATTTAGCAGGTCACAAGAACTTAACTTTGAAGTGACCTGCCAGACTCAGCTCCATTCAGGGAAAAGTCACCCAGCTCAGGGGCCAGCCATTGGAGTGGCTTTCCTCACTGGGTAACCAGAGCCAGAGGCTGCCCCTCCCTCTAGCAGCCTCCACAATCAATTGAAAAACAGAAACCCTGAGAATAGCTCCAGGCTGGGCTCTGAGAGTTTTTCACAAAATAGCCCCAGGGAAAAGCTACTGTTTGTTGAAAGGACTCAACTCTACCCAGAACCTAGCCTCATCACTGCATCCCCCTCTTTTGTGATTATCAAAGCAGATCACCTTCCCATTAAACTAACCTGGGAGGGGGATCTCAAAATCTTGGGTAAAGCACAGCATTTTTCTGCCTGTTGGAACTAACTGACTTAAGAAACCAATCAAGCCACAGGACCTCAAGCTGACCAGAGACTCCAACAAGAGTCTGGATACAGACAAAAGGGAGATACAGGATTCTTCCCACCCCTCCCAAAAAAATCAAAAAAAAATCAAAGAACTTTTTTTTTCTTTTTTCTTCTTCTTCTCTTTTTTCTTTCTTTTTTTTTGGGTACCTTATATATATATAATTTTTTTTCCTTTTCTAAAACTTTTATTAATCTTTAATTTTTGCCTTTTTTGAAAAAATAATTGTTTTCCAGTAACTTTTTTTTTCTTTTATAATTTTTATTTTAGGAATATGTGAATGTGTGTTTTCCTTTCTTTTCTTGTCTTCTTACTCTTTTTATTTCTTTCTTAATTATCTTTTTGTTTTTTGTCTAGCTCTACTGAACTTCTGATCTTTTTATCTCCCTTTCTTATCCTTTTCAACTTTTCCTCTCTTTTGTTCTTCTTTATTTGACTTAACTCTTGTCCTGCACATCCTCAGATAAACCCGTAGTTAACTAGTAGACCCTATCCCAATTGTGTACACACTTATTCAACAAATTTATTACTCAATTTAAAACCTCTGAGACTTAAATTCCTTAATAGCAGTACTACCTCTTTATACCTATATAATATTTTAAGCATTTTTTTAAGTTTTTCACATCTCCTCTATGTCCCTCCCCTTCAATCAATATTTTCACATTCCTCTCTAAATAGATTGTCTTTTAATATCCATAATTATATTAACTTTTACGTTTCTGTTTTTTTCTGGTTTCTTTTCATTTCCCTTTCTTCTTTTATTCTCTCTCTCTTCTTGCATCCTACCCAACCTATTTCCTGCATTGAGATTAGGACATAGTTAACTCTCCCTGTGCCTCCCCACACCAATCTATTCCTATATTTTACCAACATCTCTCCCTAACCCCAAAAATTTCTGGTTTTCCAAATTCTTCTCTGTGGTTCGAAGCCGATTAACATATAGTTGTTTGATGTTGAATAGATGTATCTGTTGAACTAGATTGTATCTATAGACTACTGTCTGTACAAATGCAAACTTTGGTTGATGGTTGCCTTAAGATAGTGTTCTAGAACAAAAATTGTGCTATTTTCATCTCAAATGTGCAGAGTAAGCCGGAAAAACACAAAAAAATGGCAAATCCGGTTATCTCAATTCCCAATCTTGATAATCAGGGGTCAGAACAGATAATGAATAATCCAGAGGAGAGTTCCCAAATAGCTCTACAAACACTGCTGGCAAACATGATAAATGAGAAGTCTGACAACTTACAAAGGACTCTGTATGAGCGTGATAGGGAGAGAGAGGAGGCATCCCAAAAATTTATACAAGAATATCATAATCATGAGGAAGCTACTCAAAAACTGATACAGGATTTGCATGAACAACTTGAGAATACTCAAAGAGAAAGGGAGTAATGGCGTGAGCAGGCTGAGAACACTCAAAGAGAACTGCAGGAATCTCAAGAATGGGAGGAAAGAGAACTGCAGGAATCCCACAAACTGGAGGAAGCTAATCAAAGAGTAATTCAGGAATTGAGAGACCAGGGAGAGAATACACAAAGATCACTAAAGGCATTCATGGAATCCATTAACAAAGAGCTGAAGGAAGTCAGGGAGACCACAAAGGGAATGCTGAATGGAACCCAACAGAAGGAATGGGAGTCCAAAGAAACCATAAGCAATCAACTAAGTGATTTGAGAACAAACACTGAACACCAAATTAAGGAAGTAAAGAAATTCATACAAGACCTAAAACAGAGCTTCAACAAAGAACTTGAAGCCATCAAATCTGACCAATTAGAAGGAAAAGAGACAAAAAACAAAGTAGAGAGTCTGGACAGGAGGTTAGACCATGCAGAAGATCGAATCTCAGGGATTAAAGACAGCCTAGATACTATAGAGAAAGAAAATACAACCATCCAACACAAGTCCAAGAAATATGATAGATCTATCCAACACCTGGAAGACACAATAAGAAGGCCTAATCTAAGGATAATGGGTGTAGAGGAGCACCTAGAAACAGAAGTTAATGGTCTAAGAAATTTGTTTAACAGGATCCTAGCGGAGAACTTCCCAAACATACAAAAAGATACTCCTATTCAGATACAAGAAGCTTTTAGAACCCCAAATAGACCAGACCAGAACAAGACATCCCACTGTCACTTTATAATCCACACAGGATCAACTCAGACCAAGGAAAATATCCTTAAAAATGTCAAGGAGAAAAGGTTAATCACCTATAAAGGGAAACCAATTAGAATCACCTCAGATTTCTCAGCAGAGACAATCAAAGCCAGAACAGCCTGGAATGATGTATGCCATGCCCTAAAAAGAAACAACTATCAACCAAGAATACTGTACCCAGCTAAACTCTCCTTCATAACTGAAGGCCAAATAAAAACCTTCCATAGCAAAGAAAAATTGAAACAATACATCTCCACCAAACCAGCCCTACAAAAGATTCTTAAAGATGTCCAAAACATAGAAAACCAACAAGACCGCAATAAAGGCCAAGAAACTGCACCCAATCTGAGAATCCAAGAACCATAGGAAGAACCCAGTTTTCACAGCCCTCAAGAAGGTGGATAACATGGCAGGAACTCCCAAATAACTCTCAGTCCTATCTCTTAACGTTAACGGACTGAACTCTCCAATTAAGCTACATAGAGAGTCCAGATGGATTAAAAAACAAGACCCTTCTATCTGCTGCCTGAAGGCGTCACATCTTGCCCGTAAAACAAACACATTTTAAATGTGAAAGGCTGGAACAAAATCTACTAAGCAAACGGCACCCATAAATGGGCAGGAGTTGCAATCCTAATATCAGATAAAATAGACTTCAAATTAAAATTTGTGAGAAGAGATAAAGAAGGTCGCTACATACTAATTAAAAGATCTCTCCTTCAGGAGGATATTACAATTCTAAATATCTATTCGCAAACAATGGAGCACGCAAATATATCCGAGAAACACTACATTCCCTCAAATCCCATATAGATCCAATGACATTGGGGATTTTAACACACCACTCTCCCCACTAGATAGATCAACTCGGCAAAAACTCAACAGAGAAACCGCAGATCTAAACAGCTGCATAGATCAACTAGACTTAATAGACATCTACCGAACATTTCACCCAGCAGCATCAGAATGCACGTTTTTCTCAGCAGAAAATGGAATATTTTCTAAAATAGACCACATTTTAGGCCACAAAGCAAACTTGTCCAAATTCAGAAACATTGAAGTTATACTTTGCATTATCTCTGACCACAAGGGAATAAAATTAGAACTAAACACCATAAGCCACCAAATAAAGTACGGTAAAACATAGAGGCTGAACAACACACTGCTGAATCACGAGTGGGTCATGGAAGAGATTAGAAAGGAAATTCAAATGTTCATGCTATTCAACAAAAATGAGCACACAAATTAGCAGCTCCTCTGGGACAGAGCAAAGGCAGTATTCAGAGGCAAGTTTATAGCTCTGAGCTCCTACATCAACAAATTGGAGATATGTGAAACCAACAATTTATTGAGACATCTGAACCTCCTTGAAAAATAGCAGCAAGATAAACCCCAATCCAGTAGACAGACAGAAATAATCAAAATTAAATCAGAATTAAATGAATTAGAATCCAAAAAATATGTAGAAAGAATTCACAAAACAAAGAGTTGGTTCTTCGAAAAAAATTAAGAAAATTGACAGACCCTTAGATAATGTTATCAGAAAAAGAAGAGAACACACCCAAATAAATAAACTCAGAGATGAGAATGGAAACATCACCACGGAAACAAGCAAGATTCTGAATTATAAGGGAATAATTCTCAAAACTTTATGATAATAAGTTTGAGAACTTGGCAGAAATGGACCTTTTCCTAGCAAATATTGTCATGCCAAATCTAAACCAAGATGAGTTAAACCAGTTTAACGGGCCCATATAAAGCACTGAAATAGAAAGAGCAATAAGAGACTTCCCAGCTAAGAAAAGTCCAGGACCAGATCGTTTTACAGCGGAATTTTACAAGGCCTGCCAAGCAGAGCTCACACCAATACTCCTCCAACTCTTCAATGAAATTGAAAGAGAATGTTCATTACCAAACACATTCTATGAAGCCATCATAACACTCATCCCTAAACCAGGCAGGGACTCAACAAAGAAAGAGATCTATAGACCCATTTCTTTGATGAAAAATTGATGCAAAACTTCTCAACAAAATTTTGGCCAATTGACTTCAACAATTCATCCAAAAAATCATACACCACGATCAAACAGGATTCATTTCAGGGATGTAAAGCTGGTTCAATATACGCAAATCAATTAATATTATTCATCACATCAACAGAAGCAAGAATAAGAACCACATGGTTATCTCAATAGATGCAGAAAAAGCATTCGACAAGATCCAACACCCCTTTATGATGAAGGTTTTGGAAAAATTAGGAATCCATGGAACATTCCTCAATACAATAAAGGCTGTATATGACAAACCTACAGCCAGTATTATACTCAATGGTGAAAAACTAAAGCCATTTCCTCTTAACTCAGGAACAAGACAAGGATGCCCACTCTCTCCACTACACTTCAATCTAGTATTAGAATGCCTAGCTACAGCAATAAGACAAGATGCAGACATAAAGGTGATCCAAATAGGGAAAGAAGAAATAAAACTCTCCCTCTTTGCAGATGACATGATCTTGTATTTAAAGAATCCCATAGACTCCACTCCCAAATAACTCAAGCTGATTCAAAACTTTGGCAAAGTAGCAGGGTATATTTTTAACCCTCCAAAATCAATGGCTTTTCTGTATGCCAACAATGAGAAAAGTGTGGCTGAAATTAGGAAAGCAACTCTATTTTAATAGCCCCACAAATAATAAAATACCTAGGAATTAACTTAACTAAAGATGTGAAGGACCTCTATGATGAAAACTTTAAAATCTTGAAAAAGGAAATCAAAACAGAACTTAGAAAATGGCAAAACCTTCCATGGTCCTGGATTGGAAAGACTAACATCCTGAAAATGGCAATACTTCCCAAGGTTATCTACAAATTCAACGCAATACCTATAAAAATTCCAACCTCATTCTTCAAGAAATTGAAGAGGCAATCCAAAAATTCATATGGAACAATAAAAGACCCTGAATAGCAAAAAGCTCCTCAATGGAAAGAACACTGCTGGAGGGATATCAATACCAAATTTCACACTTTACTATAAAGCCATAGTAATCAAAACAGCTTGGTATTGGCATGAGAACAGACCTTAGGACCAATGGAACAGAATTGAAAACCCGGAAATGAACCTACAGACCTATAGCCATCTAATCTTCAATAAGGGAGTTAAAAAAATAGAATTGAAGAAAGACAGTCTCTTAAGTAAATGGTTGGCAAAATTGGTTAACTACATGTAAATAACTAAAGCTAGATCCCTATATATCACCCTGCACCAGAATCAACTCCAAATGGATCAAAGACCTTGAACTCAAAGCAGACACTCTGAAAACATTACAGGATGGAATAGGAGAAACCCTAGGTCTCCTTGGCTCAGGCCGAAATTTTCTGAATAGAGACCCGGAAACACAACGAATCAAAGAAAGGTTGGACAAATGGGATTGCATAAAGTTGCAGAGCTTACCAAGCATTGCAGCCTCCTCCTTTGTTTAGCCTTCACCTCCTTTCCCAGCCTTCCCCTTCCCCCCACTCAATTATACCCCCCTCCCCCCCACACCGACATTGTAAAGTTGGTTTTGACATGACATTTTGTACTTCACATTGTAGCCCCTCTGTACAGTATTTTCTCAAATAAAATAAAATAAAATTAAAAAAATTAAAAAAAAAATAAAGTTGCAGAGCTTTTGCAGGACAAATGATGTAGCTACCAAGATCAATAGAATGCCCACGGATTGGGAGAAGTTCTTTACTAGCCATACAACGGACAAG
Organism: Dipodomys merriami; assembly: GCF_024711535.1. Taxonomy (NCBI): domain Eukaryota; kingdom Metazoa; phylum Chordata; class Mammalia; order Rodentia; family Heteromyidae; genus Dipodomys; species Dipodomys merriami. Next base: position 581,181 of record NW_027202926.1, on the reverse strand, counting down.
GGTCTCATATCTAAAATATACTTGGAACTCAAAAAATTAACAACAACAAATCCTCAAAGAAACAACTGCCCAATAAATAAGTGGGCGAAAGACTTAAAGAGAAACTTCTCTGAAGAAGAAAGAAGGATGGCCAATAGACACATGAAGAAATGTTCAACATCCCTAGCCATAAAAGAAATGCAAATCAAAACAACATTGAGATATCACCTCACTCCAGTTAGAACGGCAAAAATCAAGAACTCTAGCAACAACAGATGCTGGAGGGGATGTGGACAGGAAGGAACCTTACTTCATGGTTGGTGGGAATGTAAACTTGTTCAACCACTTTGGAAAGCAGTATGGAGGTTCCTCAAAAGACTTCACATAGAACTCCTCTATGACCCAGCAATCCCACTTTTGGGCATTTACCCAAATGTTTACAAACAAGACCACTCTAAACCTACCAGCACAACTTTGTTTATTGCAGCATTATTTACCATAGGTAAGATATGGAACCAACCCAGATGCCCCTCAGTATAACAATGGATCAAGAAAATGTGGTATATATACACAATGGAATTTTATGTCTCCATCAGAAAGAATGACATTGTCCCATTTGTTAGGAAATGGAAAAACTTGGAAAAAATTACATTAAGTGAAGTAAGCCAGGCCCAAAGAAACATAGGTCCCATGGTTTCCCTTATTTGTAATACCTAGTAGATGTATGAGTCAAGCGGAAAAGGTCAGATAATGTGATGTCAGGAAAGTGAACCCTTAGATATGTATTTTTTTGTTTTTTTTTTCTTTCATGCATGTGTTTCTAATGCATTTATAAGATTATCTCTTTGTTGCTTTGTATGTCCCTCCCCCACAGTATAACCCCTGCTTTCACTATATTTGGTGTCAGTATAACTTGTGGAGGAGATGGAGAAAAACCAGTTTTTAAGATTACACTTGGACCTGTTGCAACAATGAGAAGTACAAATTGTCATGTCTAAAACGAGCTTTACAACGACGGTGCGGGGGGGGAGAGGGGGGAAGGAGAAGGATTGGGATTGGGGGGGAGGGGGGAGGCTGGGAAGGGATGTGAAGGATAAGCAAAGGAGGAGCCTGCAATGCTTGGTAAGAAATGTACGCATTATCCTGCCCATGTAATTGCAACTCCTCTGTACAGTATGTTTACAAATAAAATAAAATAAAATTTAAAAAAATAAGAATGTTACAGATTTTTCAAAAATAAATTCTTAGTTTTATGGTCAATAGATTTTGAAGAGGATGCCATGACGTTATGAAATAAAAATAGAATCTTAAATGGGTGTATTGGCACTATTGCGTCTCTAGATTTAAAATGGTCTTAGACTACTATCTCAATCCTTATACAAAAGTTTAAAATAAAAACTGATTATCAAACTAAATGTGAGATGTAAAAACCTATAAACATAAATGTGCAAATTCATGACATTGGATCAGTAAATGTTTCTAAAAATTTGACATGTAAAGCATTAGAGGCTAAAGATAATCAAGAATTAACTGGTTAATATCAACTGATGACCTTTCATAATTCCATGAAATTTATGAAAACATATCCAACAGATAGAGGACACATATTTGTTAATGCTACAACGATCCTGAGTCTTAAGTACATTCAAATCTTCTAATTCTATATAAAATTTTTCCCGAACAGGATATTTCTTAAAGAACATATGTAAATTAGTAGTTAATATGAGATGCATATGAAATAAGCCCCTCTTTAGTATCTAAGAAAAAAGAAAAAGAAAACTCACTAGTATGACCATAATATAAAAAGATGACACAAAATATAGTAATGTATTTGTGGAGAAATTGATATACTCCACATAGCACAATGATCTGTATAATACTCAATCATTTTAGCAAGGAAGTTTTCAAATCTTGATAAGGTTAAAGAGAATTGTATATTACTCAGCCATTACAATTCTATGTATGTATTAAAGAGAAGTTAAAAAAATGTTTGCACAGTTCATTGACAGTGTACTTGAATATTATGTGTGAGACCCTGGAAATAATCCCCCAAAACAAATTTGAAAAGACACACTATAGAGGATATATGCTGGACAAACTCCTGTAACTGAATGTTATATCTATTTTAATTTCTGTTGTAAAATTTACACCATTTCTATTTTAAGAAATGTAAGTTTGTGAAATTTAGGCTTGGAAAACCTATGATTGTTCAATTCACTTCCAAAGCACTAAAATGTATACAATAAAAGTAGATAATATATTGCATGTGAATTTCATGTCATCAAAAAAAAATTGTTAAAAACACTTCACACAAATTGCAGAATACCTGTTTATGTGTTGGCTAAATATTCTTTATGAACTACAGATTTTAAAATGAAGATGTGATTTCTGTTTATTTTGAGTTTTTTTGGTCCTTTTTTTGAGTTTATGCAGCGATAACTCAATCAAAAAGTGTATGTGATAACTGGAATATCTAGGAATTGTGCATCACTTATAAGTAATTGATAACCTTTTCTGGAAGAAACTTATAACAAATGCCAAAGACCCAAATCTATGCATCTGTATTTTATGAAACTTATATGCTACTTGCTCAATCCAAATGCTTTTCTCTACTTTGCTAGGAAATAGGTATTCTCAAGGTAAGAGCCAACAGCAGTGAAAAGAAACAAAATACACAATCATGCTGATTTATTAGTGAAAATAACTAATGAAATAAAACAATTCCACTTAAGCAACTCCAATGTTAGTATCTATGAAGATTTTCCTGAATGCCAACATCCATTGATTTTTTTGGAGTTTTAGTTTTTACGAACATATGAAAACTAGAACACAAAAACAAATATAGTCTTAGAGCAAACCAGCCTTGGAATAATTTTCTTAATTGTTTTGAAATTAGAAAAGAATTGATACCGTTGAGGAAATGATCCTTTCCTATGGAAATCATTTAAAAATGTTTGTCATTTATTGTAATGCAAATACCAAACAAGAGTAATTTTATATAATCATTACAAATATCATTTTATTACTATTATAAAGTAGAATAAAAGACCAGTCCAAATATATTATCATTATTCTTAATTTCTATTCATTACCTAGATATCTCAATCTAAATAGTCATGTCTTTAACATAGACGTAAATATTCTGTAATTTTTACTTAACATTTTTCAGGGGCATGTATTCATATTTCTAAGAAATGTTCACAGCTGTTAAAAGATGCTTTTGTGAAATTAATGTTATATATTTTGTTGTTGTTGTTTGCAAGGCCTGAGCATTTTCTCTAAGCTTTTTATGCTCAAAGCCAGCACTATATAACTTGAGGCACAGAGCTAATTCCGGTTTTTAGTGGTTAATTGGAGATAGGAATGTAACAAGTACTTTTCTGTCGGGGCTAGTTTCGAACACAATTCTAAGATCTAATTACACAGAATAGCTCGAATTATAAGCTTGATTCACTGGCACTTGGTTTGATATATTTATTTAATTTTAATTATGTCTTAAGATTTTTGTTTCACTATAATGTACATCGTTCTACCCAAAAATTTAGATATATGTATATATTTCTGATGACAATCTCCAAAAACTTATGTCTTTCTATATATTTCATATATATATATATATATATATATATATATATATATATTTCTGAAGACAGACTCCCTATACAACTTTATGCTACTATTTTTTACCTTTTTAATTTCAAAGATATGCAGTCTATTTTCCTAACGTTTCCTAGAATAAAATAACTAATATTTAAATACAATGTAGAGTTCATTATTTTCAAGGGGATTTTCGATATACCTATGATATTGTAGTAGCATTTACAGTATATTACTTGAAATAATTCTGTTTGAACTCTTAAATATTTGTGTGTAGTGGTGTAGTGGTGGGGAGAGAGGAAATTAATTCATACTGTTTAGGAATTTGCAATACTTCAAAAATCTATTCTACAATTTGTAATAATCATATGGTCAAGCTACTTGTTATGGTTTAGTTTTTTATTTCTTTATTTGTTCTAAATTTTAATATGGATGCATGCACAGTGGTAACATTAAAACTATTAATCAACAGACAAATAATTGCAAAATCATAGATACATATCAGACTTTCAATAGTTAGCACTTACGATTTTAGTAATAATTTTGGTGAAGATGATGATGACCACAGTGTACCCTGATAATTACAATGTTGTGATTGAAAAGGAAAAAAAAAACTTTACACATTTTTGAAGCTAGATTTCCCACATTGAATACATGGTAATAAACAGTGTTGGATTACACACAGTAAGAATAACAAGAAGAGAGTTTCAATATCAAGAAATAGAACCACATTAAACAGGTAGAGACAGTAAAATCCCTAATGCTATTCTTTCAGTCTCTCTATATTCACTTTTCTTGGTGGTATTATTTTCTTATAAATAAAATCATTAATTTCCACATTTTGATGGACTAAGATGTAGTTTTCATCTTAGCGTGATTAGTTCAAATAACATTCTCATATAGATACTATTCAATAACCCTGTTTTCCAATGATATATTAAGAGTATGTTCTTCAATACAGCTGTAAACACATGACACAATTTACCTAATACCACTTACATATCTGTAGTTACCTTAAAAAGACATATACCTTGGAGCTAGGAGGTGAAATTTATTTTTATTTCTGCAGGAAACAATTTGTGACTTTATACCAACAAACTGAATTTTATTCTTTCTTTATTTGTAAGGTAAGGTGGAAAATGTAAGGACTCTGGAGTTCAAGCCCCATGACCAAGAAAAGTAAAAAGGGAAAAAAAGGCGGTAAAGCAACATTTTAAAGCTAATGTGTACAAAAATTGTCTAGAAATAAAATTTTAACACCCCCTGGACTGGCCAAAAAAGATTAAAATGAAATTGCCTTCAATCATTCATTTAGACAATCTATACTAAGGGCAGGCTATTGGAGCTCATATCACTAACTAAATTTGAGAAGATCACAGTTCAGAACCAGTGTGCAAGGAACGTAATAAGATTCCCATATCATCCTATGTTGTGCATTTGTGATCAAGTTACTTGGCAGACAGAGGTGAGGAACTTAGCCTCTGTTCAGGCCTCAGCAAAATTGATAACCTATGAGCAAATAACTAAATTGAAAAAAGATTGTTCTAATGGTAGAATACTTGTTCAGCCAACAAAATATCTAAATTCATACTCACTTCCTAAAAGAAAAAAGGGAAAAAAGAAAGAGAAAGAAAAGAGAGTAGAAAAAGAGGAGGAGACGGAGGTCAAATCAGGCTCAGAGGCACGCAGTAGACTAAGACAAATGAAGGATTAGAACTGATTCCCAAGGACCAACACTAGACTACAAATAAAAGTTTAAAATGTCTCACTTGGTCATAATTGACAATATTGTCTTTAAATTGTGAATGAATAGAACTTTTACTTGGACCACTTTAGAAATACTAAAACTAAGCAAATAGTAATGTTTTAACTTTATACAATATTAGAAAGTATACTAAAATAATTAGGAAAATATAAAATTTTACAAAGAATGTTCGTTTTCCAGTATCAATTCTAATCTAAAAGAATTTAAAACCAGAAAATTGTCATATTGTGTGTTTGCAGCATGGTTTTGTTTCTGTCATCAAAATGGTGACTTAAAAATGTATCTTAATCACTGGATGCATCCATGTTAAAACATATCTAAGAATGTGAAACACAATTATACAGACCCTGAAAAAACTCAGTAGGATCTATGAAATGATGGTATAATAAAATTAATGACTAATTACAGTAGGAATTGATCTTCACTAGGTAGGTCTATAAATACTTTCCAGAAGAAAATTCTACATTGAAAAATAAAGAGTGAAAACGAAGCAGGCATGCAGACCATGAAGTAAATATTATCCAATGAACAACATCTATTGAAGCTTGATTGCAATCTTCTTTTACCTAAGTTAGTTACTGACCTATGTTCTTCTCTAATGCCAAATAACAAAGTCATGAAAATGCAGTAATCATTTTCAAGACATTAAACTTTACAGAAAGAATTCAATGAATGTATTGCTAGAAAGTAAAGATAGATGTCTGAGCAAAGAGTGAAAAAAATATCCCCAATCTCTTGCCCTCCGCTTTGAGAAGGGTACAAGATGAAGCACAAAGAGAATGGACAGAAATACAGTAGTGTATAACAGTAGTTCCCAAGATGCAAAGATGAATGTAACTGAGGAGAAAATCAACAAGATCATCACAGGACTTAGCATGGGAGAGTAGAGAAAAGGACAGTGAAAATGCAAGGAGAATTACAAAGGATGCCCTTGCATATTTGGCAGAAGCGTGCATGGCCTTGAGGTCTAAACTATGTGGAGATATTATAGGAAACTACCTGTACTCATATGGTGCCACAAGAAGTGAAGAACTTATGATTTACAAGACATTAAATGATCAGAAAGGTCTTGCTTCAGTAGTGCAGAGTTAAACCTTGAAAAATTCTGTTTTGAAACATCTAACAAACTATAAAACCAAGACAAGAAGATTCAAATTGTATATAAGTGACTTGACTGTTTGCAAAAATAGAGTTCAAAAAATCAAATCACATAATGTGGATGCAAAAGCATAACATTATTAAGGTAATCTTTATACAACACTCATTTTATGGGAATAGTCCTGATTATAAATGATTTGTTTTCCTTGCATATATTGGATGTACAAAATCAACCAAAAACAAAACAAAGCAACAGACAATAGAGGATACCAGTGCCTCATCCCTATTCCTAGATAGTCACGAGGCTGAGATTGGAAGATCATGGTTCACAGATGGCTGGAGTACCAATCCATGAGACATTTATGTTCAATTATTCAATCAAAGCACAGTGGAACCTTGGTTCAAATAGAACAGACTCAGTCAGTCATGAGTGAATAAACCAAGCAAGAGTTTAAGGCTCCGCGTCAAGTTTAATTACTGTGTGTGTGTGTGCATCCACGCTCACACATGCACACACTCACACACACACAAATGGAATGAGAGAGGAAGAGGAAGAGAGAAAAAAAGGAATATTAAGAGTTTAAGAACTATCCTAAGCATATATTAATTAATAAAATGAGGGAAATCATGGAACCTATGTTTGTTGGAGTCTGGCTTCCTTCACATAATGTGATTGTTTTCCAAATCTTTCCATTTTTTTATGAAAGGGGCTTTGCCATTCTTTCTGATAGAAGCATAAAAATTCCATTGTGTATATACACCACATTTACTTGATCTGTTCATTTATGAAGGGGCATTTTGATTGGTTCTAAAAATACTGCCAGAAACGTAGTTGTAGATTCAGTGTATTTTAGCTTGAGATCATTTCAACAAATGCCTAGGAGTCAGATTGCTGGTTCCAGAGCTATGTACATTTGACCTTACAAAATGATGCTAATTGAAATGAACTCCAAGACATGGAAAAAAGTCTTTTATTTTTCAGATGACAACCTTGATGTCTGTAAAGTACAGCATCTAGATCTTATTTTATTTAATTTGTCTTTTGCCATTGGTTTATCCCTGGCAATCTCTGTCTTGATTGTGGTATCTTCAACTTTGTATATACATTTATCTGATTTGGAGAAAGAAAGGGAAAAATTATAGTGATGAAAGAAGTACAAAGAGTGACCCATTGCAACAATGATATTCAAAAGACACTATATCGGAAGTGAACTTTACAACTTTGGGGTGGGGGAGAAGTGTGGGGGTTGGGAAGGGAGAGGAGAACAACAATGGAATGGGTAACAAGATTCAATAAGGAATGTATCTTACTCATGTAACTGTAACCACTCTGTTCAGTATTTTTGAAATAAAATAAAATTTAAAATTTGAACCTATCCTATAACAAATATAGTTTTCTAAATAATACATCTGTCACAGTACTTGTGAAGGATTCTGAAGTCAAGCTGTTAGACTTGGAAAAGGATAGATTGGGAAGCCATTGCAAACAACAATCAAAAGGCTGAGAGCTGTGCTCTGGAAAGGTCAAACAGTCAAGGGAAGACAGGGGTATGAGTTATTATCTCAAGAGTATTTAAGTTCGAGCTGATGGACACTAAAAGATTAAGATTTGGAGACAAGATGGATGTCTGTGTTGTGGATGTAATCACTATTGCTCCCTTCTGCTCCCTAATAATAAAAGATTCAATTATCATTATATATACAAACAATACCTCATGTTAATAGTTGTAACCACAAGCTAGATTGATGCCTTAGTTTATGGACATACCTATAGCCACTGACCAACCCCCTTGCAAGTCCTTGCCTTTTTTCTTGAAATTCTTCAACCACTGGTTGTCTCATTTCTCATTGCCTATTTGGGTGGGATTTGAGACTCCTTCCTCTCCTCACCCAGCCACGAGGCCCCAGGGGCCAAACTCTGAACCTCAGAGACACTCCCAGAACCCAGCTGCCTTTGGGGCTGCTGCTTCCTTAGCCATTGGCCTACTGCCTCCTTCCTCCCTTCACCAGCCTCTGCCAGTGCCTCGCGTAATCTCCCTACTACCCCATCCCCAACCCCAGTTCGGCCTCCCCCAAGGCCTCCCCTTCTCTCCACACAGCCCAACCCCAGCAGGGCCACTGCTCTGGGGAAGACAACTGTGAGCCTGGTCCAACAGAATCAAAGGTTCCACAATGTGCAGCCAGCTTAGAAATGGAGGCAGCATAGGTCTCTGGTCAGTGTCTTTCACTTTACTTACACAAGTATTAGTTGTATTGATTTGATATTTAATTTTCATTTTTGTAACTTTTTATTAAGCCTTTGAAGAATAGCTGGTAGAAATATAGTCCCAAAATTTGAATTGTCTCTTGTTTAATTCTTTAAAGATTCAGAGATGTTTAAGTAGTTATAACCATCATGAACTCTCATTTCCATAGCAGAGTCTATTCAGAAAATAATTGCTTATGCATCTGTTATCAATTATTTTCAAGACTTGAAAGTTTTAAAGTTTCCAATATTACAGGAAGATTTTTGATTCATGTTGAATGGATATGAGTAGGTTGAGCTGTTGCATACATTCTTGTGTGTGTGTGTGTGTGTGTGTGTGTGTGTGTGTGTGTGTGTGTGTGTGTGTGTGTGTTGTGTGGGTGTGTGTGTGTGTAGAGGGGTGTATGTGTATGTATACCATTAAAATCAAAGATAAGGATGTTAAGCCCTGGTCTGAACTTGTTTCCTTTTTCTGAGATATAATTATGGTGTTTTTTGGTTGGTTGTATGATCTGATTGCTTGACTTTGCCTGATGTGCACATTCCAGCTCAATTTTTTAATTAAAACTTCTTATTATTTATTATTGATCATATAAGACTCTGATATTGCTTTGTCTTTAGTCTGCCATCTGGGATCTTTTTTCCTCCTCGAAAATTAACATTCAATATAATTTTTACCTCCTAACTGATTTTCCCTTTAATTTGTAATTTGAAATAAGTATTATAAGACCTTTGATATCTGTATTCATGAAGAAAAATAATTTTCAATTCTCTGTTTAATGTAATAACACCTGGACAGATATGTTTGCACCAAGATCTTAAAATTTATTTTGTAGTTTTATTTTAAAATATCTCCTCCATGTTTATAACGTGGGGAGGCAAACAATTCCTAGTAACAATGATAACTGTTTTATTCATTAAAATATCTGATAATTCATAATTTTGAATATGTCTAGTTTCAAATAAATGCATTTGCTAAATAAGTTTGCTTGATAGACCCATGCAAAAAAATACCAGTCCTAGGGGCTCAGGAGGTGGATCAGTGGTAGACAGCTTATCTTGAATGCATGAGACCATAGGATTGATTCCACAGCACCACCTCAGCAGAAAAAGATAGATGTGGTACTGTGGCTCAAGTGGTAAAGCAATAGTCTACAGCTGAAATGCTGAAGGACAGTGACCTGGCCCAGAGTTCACCACCACCAACAAATTAAATAAATAAATGAAACTCATACTCAAGTACATTAATTTCAAAGGTTGATTACCATTGTAGGTAGGGGCAGGTTGCCAAGATACAGCACCAGACAAATACTAGAAATAGAAAGTAAAACATTAGCTCTGCCAACAACATGTAGAATTGCCACTCAAAGAGAAACCGGTACTAAGAATGAAATACTTTTTATAACGTCTTAAGAGATTATGGCTTTATGTTAATTATCAAATAAATTGACCTTCAAAAACTCCATTGGTGAGCCTGAGTCTTAAGGGAACCTACAAAAACTGGAGGAGAAAATCATCAACCTGTATTTTAAAAATTGTTATTGTTAAGGGAACGTACATACAAACATATTGTAAGTCAGGTAATGAGTTCCTTTCTTGTTTGACAATCCTTTCCCTGTCCACAGTAGTATAGTTCATTGTGAATACAGTATCTACAGAGTACAAGTGCTGCCTTTGTTTCCCTGTTCTCCTTGAATATCTCTGACTCCCTCAATGCCCATAAATTGATAAACAAGAACAGAAAAATCCCTCTTGTTTCTATTTCCTGGAATACATTTCAATATATACATCAGTAGTTTTATGAGAGTGTCAGGCTCTGTACACACATCCCAAACATGTATACTTCCTGCACCAAGTCATAATTCCCACCCGATTCTAAGGTCCACAAAGTAATTCTTTTCACTTTCCACACAGGAAGAAGACAAGATTCAGAAAGATTAAGTAAATTACTGGAAATACAGGGCTGAGCATAGTGGCTCACTCTTATACCTTACCTACTCCAGAGAGTAAGATCTGAAGATCATCACCTGAAATCAACCCAGGTTGACATATCCATTACATGTTTACCTCCAGTTAATCAGAAGAAATTGAGAATTGTGTGTTTCAACTCGTAGAGTTAGAACACCACCGGACTTGAATTGGAAACCTAAAGGACAGTGTCAATATTATGATTTTTGGGGGGAGGGGTCCGGTCTGGGCATGAGTGCTGTCCCTCAGCTCTTCAGCTCAAGGCTAGCACTCTACCACTTGACCCATAGCACCACTTTTGGCTTTTTTTCTTGTTATGTGGTGCTAAGGAATCAAACTCAGGGCCTCATGCATGCAAGGCTAGCGCTCTCCCACTGAGCCACCTTTCCAGCCCCAATATTATGATTTTTAAGAACCAATGCTATCCCATACATAATCTCAGACACCACACACACACACACACACACACACACACACACACACACACACACACACACACACACACACATCTTAAAATAGATGTTAGTACTGAAATCCAAATAGTTTTATTTAAATTTTATAAGTTTTATTTTTTAGTTTTAGTGAGGTTTGACCTGATAGTTTCTACTGATGAGCCACAACTTAGAACTTTGTTATAATTATACCCCTGTATTAAGAAAAACATTCTGTATTAAGGAAAAACATTCTGTATTAAGAAAAACATTCTCCTAGTTAAGTGTTCCTCTTTTTCCAGCAATGATAAGTTTTCTCTTCTTGGTCTACTTTCTTCTTTTGGGACTCAATCTCTTAGACTTTTCTGTCTTGCATTTTCTATAAGTTCATTGATCCAGTAGATCTCAGTCATCCTAATAACCTAGACAGAACTTGCCTTGGGAAAAGTGTTCTAAGCTAAGCATTCAGTGGAGATTGTTAGTACTCACCCATAATCACGTTCTCTTCAGAATTGTGAACTTGTTAGATCCAGGAATTCAGGGAAAGCACTCACTGTGTACTATTTCATACTTTTTGATTTAATGGCAGCTCCCACCTATTGTCTACTTTAAGCATGTGTGAAGAGAAAGATTGCCCCTAAGAGACAGAAGCACTGAACTAACTGTTGCTGTCAAAACATAGAAGGAGGGAAAGAAGTTCTGAAGGAAACATAGAGCCTAGAAACTGATTTCGTAGAAACCCAAACTGCATTTTATCTTACCTTCAAAATAGAAAGTCAGAGACTGAAGTTACTTGTAAGCTCCATTTATATTCCTGAGCATGGGGCTCCCTTCCTCTTTGCCCGTCTGACCACTTACTACAGGGGCAGGTGGGAAGATGTAACAGGAACACCTAGACTTTGGGCCTGGGATTAAAAACTCCTTTTTGTGATCATGAACATTCCACCTCTTCCTGAATTGGACCTGAGGGGCAGACGGAATTAAGGTTAGGAATTCAGAAACTTATAATTACTTCTATGTTTGCTCTCTAAACTCATCCTTTCCCACCACTCAGAATCCTATTTCCCAACTGTGTAGACACCCTTACACTCTGTTCTCCAGGAGCGTTTGAGTGTAGGGCATCTTCTGCTTCTTATGTGTAGTGCTTTATAAATGGACATTTTCTCCTAGGCTCAAAATTATTTCATTGATTGGGACATTGTTCAATATGTTAAACAGAGTGTTACCTGGAAGAAAGATCCTAGAAGGCAAAGCATCTACTAGGACAATGGAAACCCATGGTTTGGCATCCTTAATGTTTTAACTTGTGCACTGAACTAACAGGAGAAAATGACACACTAGGAAATCTGCCAATTATGCCAAATAAAGAGATATGGTGAAGTTCAGAGAAAGGACATTGATTTCATCATAGTCATGACAAGACAAAACCTTAGCACACTATCAGAATACTAATCCATACTCACCTACTTTCTTATTCACCCATATCATTAGATCTGAGTTGTATGTAGGAGTCCTCAGGACTTGCAGAACAGGAAGATCTCAGGGAGAGCCTAACATTGGTCTGCCATTTTGGACATAAAATAACTAGTTTGATGAAAGCCCTTAGTAATATCCACAAATATGTGCATTTATACTACTACACTTGATAAGTATCCCCTCAATATATTATCTTTGGTTTGGTTACTTGCTGACATAGCAGCTGTCTGGTATCTCCATTGTGTCTTCACTTTATTCACCAGAAATGGAGAAGGAGAGACTGAACACAACACATTTGCATTTTTCTCAATGAGCAGTGAATGGTAGGGGAGTATTTTAGAAGCTCCCCATGTTCTCAGTTAGCTAGTACCACCTAGATTCCAGCTCAAATCTTGATGAACAGACATAGAACATACATGTAACTTATTGTGCCAAATTCACAGCTAGAGAGGTATATGAGAAATTGGAAGGCTTGGTGTGAAAGCCACAGGTTGATATGAAGCAGAATTCAAAGGATGTGGAGATGAATCGAGCTATGTGAAAGGAAAAGGCGAGGCAGCTGAAGCAGAAGAGCACCTAGAGAGAGAAGATAGAGCATGTTTGAAGCCACCTGGACATCAAGGTAACCCATCTGAGGTACAACAGTATGGTTGTGCAGAGCCACAGAGAGAAGTTGGAAGAACATCAGCAAGTGCTCATACCCATTTCTAGGGAGCTTCCAGAATGACAGGGTAGCCTCCCAGAGCAATGCTGCTGAGCACATCACAGATCCCTTGCTACCATGATAATTGACATTAGAGAGGAGCAGCAAGAGTTGTATGAAGTGATTGCAACTCACTATGTGGATGCTGTTCTGCAGCATTGTGGAGTGTGGTCTCTCAGGATGCTTAGGGCAAAGATCCTATAGTGGTGTCAAAGAATGCAATCTACTTGGAGTACACATTTATTGATGGCACGTGCCTGAACACAACAAGCTGATAATGAGCTGCTAGAGGTAGTTTCCCTAAAGATCTAACAGCCACAACTGGACAGGCAAACCCAGAGCTCTGCACCACATTAGACCACCATGCCAATTGTTTCTACCTTAGTACTGGCTACCCAGTTTGCACACCCATGTCCTTGTTACCCTGATTGTGCCCCACAATCCCTCACAACTTTTACTCTTTCACTTTGTCTATGTTTACTTTTCCCTGCTAAACAGTTCTGGATGCCTGTATTAGCTACCCCAACCCGTGCAAAACTTGCTTATAACCAATTTCCTAACTCTGTAACTCAGCAATTATAGTCACAGTTCCCCTTTACCTGGTATCCTAGTATCTACTACTCTTTTCTGCTACCCATAATTCATAACGCCATGGTTCCAGCCATCTGAAACCTGACACCCCTGTCTCTGATATACCAATCCCAAACAAAGCCACGGAATAGTGGGCACAGATAGTCGAGTTGGATAACTCTTTTGCAGGCACATTGGGACAAGTTATTCCTCAGGTATTTAACACGAGGGACTAACTGGTAGTGGAAAGAAAACAGCTTACTCAAAGGTGACTAAAATCCAAGGACATGACTTATACCATATTGCTAGAAAAAGAAGGCCTTGCAGTGAAAGTTAATGAAAAAGAAAATTTTACAAAAAATATTGGGGATGATGCAAAAGTTGAGCGTAGTCTCTTCTACTAGTGGCCTGAATTATTTTATGACATAGATATGTAATTACTTTGTATTTAAAAATTATATGAAGATACACATTTATGCAGTACTAATATTAATTGATGGAATAGTTGCATAGTATCACGTTAATTATATTCAATAGTTTATGCTCTGTGATATGCTCATGAGTCTGCCTTTGGCAATATAAATTGAGCTCTCTAACAACAAATGGAATTTCATTGTCAAATACCACAAGGAGATTACAGATGCTAGTACCAAAATGAAAGCTGGAACCATAAAACTGAATAAAGCTACAAGTTTGAAGTGAGGGGGTCAGTAGTAAGGGCTATGATAAAAGAGAAATTCTTCACCGTGGAATCTTGGAAAAATAGAAGTTGTTTTCTTGAATTACTAGCTTTTAAAACATTCTTAGAAAGAAAAACATTGTTTTTTTTTTGCTATTAGGAACCTCTTTAATGAATGGTTTAACAAAAAATTATCAAAACAACTTTGAAAATTCAATGATGTGAATTATCACATTAACGTTATACTCAAAGTTGCCTTGAGATGCAGTAAGGCTGTATTCCTGTTCTATTAAATTAATGGAATAAGTGTCCTTTTGAATGATTGGACAGTCCATGACACTTGTTCCAAAACAAAAAATATACAGGAGAGAAAAAAAAAGGAGTAGTTTTGGGAAAATGGCGGAGAAAAGCTGGAGGTTAAACAAGCTCTCGCATAGAAAGCAGTTTTAGTGTTCCAGTGAACAGACCTATGCTGGAGAATTACACCAAGTGTGCAATCACAGTATAGAGAGTTTGACCAGAGAGGGAAAATCCAGGCAAGGAGACAGATCTGAGCACTTGCTGGTAGCCGTGGCTGTGGTGTTGGCGGCCCCCGCCATACCTACAAAACAGAGAATCCTGGACAAAGGTGCCAGGTACAGCAAGCTAGCAGATTCTACTCAACACCAGCAAGAACTGACAAGGAGCAGATATCTTCATTCTACAGATCGCAGACCAGAGACTACAAAGGAACCAAGACTCTGTTCTACAGAGGAGAAAGTCATTCAGCCCAGGAGTGTCTTTCTTCACCGGGTAAACAGAGCCAAAGGCTGCCCCTCCCTATAGCAGCCTAGATAATGTATTGAAATTCAGTAAACATAAACCTTGAGAATGGCTCCAGGCTGGGCTCTCTGAATGTCTCAGAAGCTAGCCCCTCAGGGAAAAACTACTGTTTGCTGAAAGGCCTCAACTCTAAGGAGAACCTAGCCTCATTACAGCACCTCCAAACTAGAGGAAACAGCCATCTTCTTTTGTGAAACTCAAAACAGATCTCCCTCCCACTGAACTAGCCTGGGAAGAGGATCACAAAATTATGGGTAAAGCAGAGCATTTTTCTGCCTATCCAAACAAACTGATTTAAGAAACCAATCAATCCACAGGAAAACCAAACACCACAAGCAGACCAGAGACTCCACCAAGGGACTGGTTATGGACAAAAGGGAGGTACAGGTTCTTCCCCTTCCCCCCCCCCGACCCCCCAAAAATTCAAAGAACCCTATTTTTAATTATTAATATTTAAAAAATTGTATTCTATTAATCTTTTTTTCCTCTTATAATTTTTTATTTTAGGTGAATATGCATGTGTATGTTCTTTTTTATTTTTATATTATTTCTACTAAACTTTTGGTCCTTTTTCTTTCTTTCTCATTCTTTTCATTTTTTCTTCTCTTTCATTCTTTTTTTGGGGTGACTTAACTGCTGTTCTGCTCATCTTCAGATATACCTATCATGGAATATTAGACCCTATCCCACTTTGTGTACACATATAAACCAGTAATGTATTACTTAATTCAAAACCTCTTAGGCTTAAATTCCTTAATAACTGTATTATCTCTTTATTATATAATATTTTAAGTAATTTTATTTTTTAGTTTTTCATATTTGCTTTCTACTCCTCCCCTCTTCTCATCCTATCTGCATTTATCTCAATATTACTTCATTAAATTTGCATAATTTTTGTGTTTCACTTTTTAAATTTAAATTTTTGTTTTTCCATTTTTTCTTCTCTTTTTTACTCTTCTCTTTCTCCTATCATTCTGTCCAATCCATTTCCCTCTTTAAGATTAGGACTTAGTTAACTTTACTCTCTTTTTACATTTCCACATCTATCTAATCCTATTTTTCCCCACATTTCTCCCTAAGCTTAATAATTTCTGTTTTGCCAAATTCTACTTTGCTGTTCTTAGCCCATTAATACATAGTTTTTTTGACATTCAATAGATTGTATCCATTGAACTCCATTGTATATGCAAACTTTTGACTCTACAACTACAGACTTTGGTTGATGCTTGCCTTAAAATAGTGTTCTAGCACAAAGCTGGTATTACTTTCATACTAAATCGAGGCATTCATGGAATCCATGAAAAGACAGCTGAAAGAAGTCAGGAAGACCAGAAAGGGAATGTTGAATGTAGCCAACAGAAGGAATGGAAATCCATGGAAACTATAACCAATCAACTAAGTGATTTGAGAATAAACACTGAACACCAAATTAAGGAAATAAAGAAATTCATACAAGATCTAAAACAAAGCTCCAACAAAGAATTTGAAGCTATCAAAGCCAAGCAATTAGAAGCAAAAGAACTAAAAAAACAAAAAAGAAATTCTTGACAGTAGGTTAGAACATTCAGAAGATCGAAACTTGGGGATTAGAAACAGCTTAGATATTATAGAGAAAGAACATACAACTATCCAAGACAAGTCCAAGAAATATGACAGACTTATTTAACATTTGGACGACACCATCAGAAGGCCTAATCTGATGATAAAGGTGTAGAGGAGCACCTAGAAACAGAAGTTAATGGTCTAGGAAATTTGTTTCACAGGATCCTAGCAGAAAACTTCTCAAACATGCAAAATGATAGGTCTATTCAAATACAAGAAGCATTTAGAACCCCAAATAGACCAGACCAGAACAGAACGTAATAACACCACCTTATAATCCCCATAAGATCAATTCAGATGAAGGAAAAGATCTTCAAGTTGTCAAGGAGAAAAGATCAATCACCTATAAGGGAGACCAATTAGAATCACCTCAGATTTCTCAGCAGAGACAATTAAAGCAAGAAGAGCCTGGATTGATGTAGGCCATGCCCTAAAGACAAAAATCTATCAACCAAGCATACTATACCCAGCTATACTCTCCTTCATAACTGAAGGTCAAATAAAAACCTTCCATACAAAAGAAAAACTGAAACAATATATCTCAACCAAACCAGCCTTACCAAAGATACTTAAAGATGTCCTACACAGACAAAACCAACAGGACCACAATAAAGGCCAAGAAACCACACCCAAATTGAGAGTCTATGAACCATAAGAAAAACCCATTTGGCGCAGCCCTGAAGAAGGTGGATTAAATGGCAAGAACTCCCAAATACCTCTCACTCCAATATCCCAACATTAACAGATTTAACTCTCCAATAAAGCAACATAGACTGTCTAGTTGGATTTAAAAGAAAGATCCTTCCATCTGCTCCCTACAGGACTCACACCTTGCCCATAAAAACAAACACATTTTGAAATTGAAAGGCTGGAACAAAATCTACCAAGCAAACAGCCCCCAAAAAGAGGCAGGAGGTGCAATATTAATATCAGATAAAATAGATTTCTAATTAAAATTGGTGAGAAGAGATAAAGAAAGTTGCAACATACTAATTAAAGGATTTCTCCTTCAGGAGGATATTAAAATTCTAAATCACTATTCACAAAACAATGGAGCATCCAAATTCATTCACGAAACACTACTTTCTCTCAAATCTCACTTACATCCTAATATATTAATTGTTGGGGACATTAACACACCACTCCCTCCACTAGATAGATCAACTCAGCAAAAATTCAACAAAGAAATTACAGATATAAACAACTGCATAGATCACCTAGATTTAATATTTCACCCAGCAGTATCAGAATACACGTTTTTCTCAGCAGCATATGGAACTTTTTGCAAAATAGACCACATTTTTAGGTCAAGAAGTACACTTGTCAAAATTGAAAAATATTGAAGTTATACCTTGCATTCTTTCAGACCACAAGGGAATAAAATTAGAACTCAACACCAAATCCACCAAAGAAAGTCCTGTAACACATGGAGGCTGAAGAACCATTGAATCACCAGTGGGTCATGGAAGAGATCAGAAACAAAATTCAAATGTTTATAATATTCAACAGAAATGAACACACAAATTACCAGCTCTTCTGGGACACAGGAAAGGCAGTACTCAGAGGTAAGTTTATCGCTCTGAATACAAACATCAACAAATTGGAGAGATCTGAAACCAACAATTTAATGAGACATCTGAGCCTCCTTGAAAAAGAGCAGCAGGAAAACCCCAATCCAGTAGATGGAAAGAAATAATTAAAATTAAATCAAAATTAAATGAATTAGAATCTATAAAACCATAGAAAGAATCAACAAAACAGGAGTGGTTCCTCAAAAATTAACAAATCTACAGATCTTTAGAAAATCCTGTTAGAAAGAGAAGAGAGGTGCTGGGAAGGTGGCTCAGTGGTAGAGGGCTTACCTTGCATGCATGAGGCCCTGGGATCGATTCCTCAACACCACATAAGCAAAAAGAAAAAAGCCAGAAGTGGCGCTGTGGCTCAAGTTGTAGAGAAATAGCCTTGAGCTGAAGAGCTGAGGGACAGCACCGAATCTAGTATTAGAATGCCTAGCTACAGCAATAAGATAAGATGCAAATATAAAAGGGATCCAAATACGAAAGAAAAAGTAAAACTTTCCCTGTTTGCAGGTGACATGATCTTATAATTAAAGAATCCCACAGACTCTACTCCCAAATTACTCAAGCTGATTCAAAACTTTGGCAAAGTAGCAGTGTATAAAATTAACCCTCAAAAATCAATGGCTTTTCTGTATGCCACCAATGAGGAAAGCATGGCTGAAATCAGGAAAGCAACACCATTCATAATAGCACCACAAAAAATAAAATACCTAGGAATTAACTTAACCAGAGAAGTGAAGGACCTCGATGATGAAATTTTTAAAACCTGAAAAAGGAAATTAAAACAGGACTTAGAAAGTGGCAAAAACTCCCATACAACTGGATTGGAAAGATCAAAATCCTGAAAATGGCAATACTTCCCAAGGCTATCTACAAATTCAATGCAATACCTTTCAATATTCCATCCTCATTCTTCAAGGAAATAGAAGAGTCAATCCAAAAATTCATATGGAACAATAAAAGACCCCAAATAGCACAAACGATCCTCAACAGAAAGAACAGTGCTGGAGGAATATCAATACCAGATTTCAAACTCTACTACAAAGCCATAGTAATCAAAACAGATTGGTACCGACACAAGAATAGACCTCAGGACCAAAGGAATAGAACTGAAAACCCAGAAATGAACCTACAGACCTATAGCCATCTAATTTTCGATAAGGAAATTAAAAAATTAGAATGGAAGAAAGACAGTCTCTTCAGTAAATGGTACTAGCAAAATTGGTTAACTACTTCCAGAAAATTAAGCTAGATCCTTAAGTATCACCCTGCACCAGAATCAACTCCAAATGGATCAAAGACCTCAGAGTCAAACAGACACCCTGAAAACATTACAGGATGGAATAGGAGAATCCCTAGGACTCCATGGCACAGGCTGAAATTTTCTTAATAGAGACCCAGAAACAAAAAAATCAAAGAAAGGTTGGACAAATGGGATTGCATGAAATTGCAGAGCTTCTGCATGGCAAAAGACATAGTTAGCAAGATCAATTGAAAGCTCACAGATTGGGAGAAGATCTTCACTAGCCATACAACAGACAAGGGTCTCATATCTAAAATATTCCTGGAACTCAAAAATTAAATCCCCCAACAACAAATCCTCAAAGAAACAACTGACCCGAAAATAAGTGAGCTAAAAACTTAAAGAGAAACTTCTCTGAAGAGGAAAGAAAGATGGCAAATAAACACATGAAGAAATCTTCAACCTCTCTAGCCATAAAAGTATTGCAAATCATACCAACATTGAGATAGTACCTCATCCCAGTTACAGTGGCTATAATCAAGAACTCTAATAACAACAGATGATGGAGAGGATGTTGGCAGAAGGGAACTTTACTGCATTGTTGGGCATGTAAAGTTGTTCAACCACTTTGGAAAGTAGTATGGAGGTTCCTCAGAAGACTCCACATAGAGCTCCCCTATAACCTAGCAATCCCACTTTTAGGCATTTACCCAAATGGTCACAAATAAGATCATACTAAACCTACCAGCACAACTCTGTTTATTGCAGCATTATTTACCATAGCTAAGATATGGAACCAACCCAGATGCCCCTCAGTAGTTGAATAGATCAAGTAAATGTGGTGTATATAAACAATAGAATTCTATGCCTCCATCAGAAAAAATGACATTGCTCCATTTCTTAGGAAATGGAAAGACGTGGAAAAAACATTATATTAAGTGAAGTAAGCCAATCCCAAAGAAACATAGGTCCCATGGTTTCCTTTATTTTCAATAACCACTGTGTGTCTGAGACAAGCAGAAAAGGACAGACAAGCTGATGTTAGGCGATATTAACCCCAAGATAAGGATTCAAATGATTTTTTTTCTTTATTGCGATTGTTCCTAACATATTTATAAGATGATTTCCTTGTTGCTTTGAATGTCATTCCGCCTCAGTATAACCCCTGCTTTCACTGTATTTGATGTTGGTATAATTTGTGATGGGAATGGGAAAAAACAAATCGTTTAAATAGGGATACTGGTGGACGCATTGCAGCGATGAGATGTACAAGTCATTATGTAGAAATGGAACTTTCAACTTTGGCCAGTGAGAGTGGGAGGTGGGCAGGGAGGTGTCTGGAGAGCTGGGGGGGGGGGTGAAGGAAAACGGATGGGAAGGGGAAATAAAGGAGGATGCATAAATGCTTGATGAGAAATGTACTCATTATCTTGCCCATGTAATTGTTACCTCTCTGTATGGTATTTTCACAATAAAATAAATAAATGGATTGCTACAGAATAGATTCTAAATGTAATATTTAATGCTATTGGATTACTTGAAGACAAAGGTTTACAGAAAAATTTAAATTTCAGATAAATTTTAATATTCCAATAGACATTTAAAAGAAATATGATTTAAAAATTCACAGTTCAAGGCAAACCCTGACAGGAAAGTCTGAAAGACCCTTATCTAGAAACAGGAAGTGACACTGTGGCTCAAGTGGTGGAGGGCTCCTCTTGAGCTGAAGAACTCAGGGATATTTTTACACCCAGGTCTTGAGATTAAACCTCATGACTGACAAAAAGAAAATAAATTTTAAAAATTAAAGCATTAGGGCTGGGAAGGAGATTCAGTAGTAGAGTGCTTCTCTTGCATGCATGAGGTCCTGGCAATTTCTCGGTACCACATAAGCAGAAAAAAACTGCAAATGGCTCTGTGGCTCAAGTGGTAGAGCACTAGCCTTGAGCTGAAGAGCTCATAAGGGACAGTGCCCAGACCCAGAGTTCAGGCCCTCCTACCACCACCAACAACAGCAAATTAAAGCATCAAACAACCTGAAGATGTTGTCCAGAATAATGAGTGCGGCATTATCCATTTATATGACTTAGTGACTTTAAACCTAGTTTTCCAGGGGAGGTGGTGGGCAAATTATGTGTTTGCCAAAACCTGCAAAATTATTTTGTACTTTCCCAAGGAGGAAGAAAGGAGGGAATGGGGGGAGGAGGGATGCTGTTTGGTGAACTTGCCTTTTGGTTCAGTGGTTGTTTTCTGGAGTCAAATTCAGATAAATTCTGCTTGCAATCTTAGTTGCATGGGGAATGAGGAAGCCATGTCTTGGAAGTGGTTTTGTCCTGTCCTTGGCCTGGTTCCAACCACCATTGGATAATCCATGTCCCACTTCAGGACCAAGATGCCTTGAAGACTACTGATGCACTGGGCAGGTGGAACTATCCACGGCCAGAAAAGGCAAAAAATGCAATGCCGAGGGCAACACTGGAAATCTACACCAGGGAGAGATTTTTTTTAAATATTTTTATTGTAAAAATACTATACAATTGTTTTATAGTTACATGAGTAGGGTAAGGAGTACATTTCCTATCGAACATTGTTACCTCCTCCTTTGTTTTTCCCCTACTACCCTTTCCCTCCCCAACTCTCCATCTCCTCCCTCCTTGACCCCTGCCTGACATTGTAAATTCATTTTCGACTCAGTGTCTTGTACATTTCATCATCACAATGAGTCAACCTGCATCTCCATTTAAGCATTCTGCTATATCCCTTCCACTCCCCAAATTGCAAAATATGTATATGAAGTGCAGAACACTGGAATCAAATACAGTGAAAACAAGGATTATACCATGGGGGGATAAACCTACAAAAGAATCATATTGCATTATAAGTATATTAAAAACAAAAACAAGAAAGAAAGAAAGAAAACCCTTGTGTCTCTGACTTGGGGTACATTTCGCTTATTATCTTATATGGTCATGTTACAACAGCCTTTGGTCATCTCTGCTTGTCCTAGACATGTGCTAGTCCATGCAAACAAGGGAAACCATGGGTTCTATGCTTTTAAAAACTTATTTATATCTCCCACTTCTTTTTATCTCAGTGAAGGAAAATGTTAGAAAGTAGAAATTATATGTGGCACCTCTTTCTTGAAGTACCACGAAGGGGAGTGCCACTTCCTAATGGGACTAATGGGATGAAAACCACACAGACCATGTAGACCCATCAGAGGTCTGTGTGGTGACTTTGAGGGGATTCAGGACACTGCCTTTCTGATGCCGTGTGTGCAGCACTTGTTACGGTGGGCTGTAGCCAACAAGGCTCCATGAGTGACCAAATGAAGCACCCCAGATTCAGGTGCCAAAGCCAAGAGGGATGGCAAGGCAAACCCTAACTCTTGCCTTCCATCTGTGCAGCCTACACTGACAAGGCCAGACCCATTGCCCTGCTTTGGAGCCCAATGAGGTTAGGGGGTGAGCTCATTGCATCAAAACGGATCATCCCCGGAATAGCACTGAGAGCTGGGCCCATGTGGACCAGAAGGACAATGGAGGAGGCTACACAGCAAAGCAAAAGGGGCTTCTGGTCCCATGTGCTGCAGTGGGTGCAATGAAAGTACAGGCTCCTCTGGCACTGAGGGTATAGCGATGGCCT
This sequence comes from Dipodomys merriami, assembly GCF_024711535.1. NCBI lineage: Eukaryota > Metazoa > Chordata > Mammalia > Rodentia > Heteromyidae > Dipodomys > Dipodomys merriami. The sequence continues at coordinate 557,778 of NW_027202926.1, read as the reverse complement.
TATACCCTGAGTCCACAGGGTCCACAGGGACCCTAAAATGGAGGTCTGCAGAGATGCTGAAGGGGCTCCAGGTTGCTGAGCTGCTGCAGCTGTCTCAAGCTGGCTGGCAGAGCGCCAGCACATGGCTCCAGTTCCCAGACCGCCTTACAGACTGATGAGGTGAACCAAGGCTGGGCTGCCTGGCCCCAAGCGGGCAGAGTGCACGCCCAGCCTTACTTCTTCCATGGATTGTGCAGTGTACAAACATGGTGTCCCCCCACCCTCCACTCATGGGGGCAAGCAGTGACCCCAGAACAGAGTGTTCCTGGGATGGCCCACATACTCAGGACCACTGCAGACTAGTACCAGCACAGCTGGAGGAGGATGGGACAGCAGTGATCTCAACTCCAGCCCTATGCCTGCCAGCTCCTGGGTGAAACTGAGCAACAGAGACCAGGAAGTTAGGTGGGCAGGGTGGGCGGGGCTCATCCGGCAACGCTGGAGAGCATGCAACATATCCACTTACTGCATATCCACCAAGGGAAGGGGCCCCACTTCTCAACCGGTGACCTGAGGAGGCACCCATACCCACAGGGACTACAGAAATGGAGGTTCATGTTGTGATTCGAAAATTGCTCCAGGGCACAGGCTTGCTGCAGCACTGAATAACTGGCAAAAAATAAAAAGGAAAGACATCCACTAAAAGTTTTCATCAATGATAACCTATTCTAATTTAAAAAGAGTTACTTTCCTCTTGTCCTATATTTTTGCATAGAGCCCTATGAATTAACCAGAAATCTCCAGAATTTCTTCAAGCACAGTAATACAAATAAATATAGCTATACAAATAAATATGTGCTACTTCCTACATTGTAGCTAATAGATTTTGATTATGCTTTCGGTAGCAGCCACAGTAACACTAATCCAAGGATTGCTGGGGATCAGAAGACTAAGTCCAGAAAGGAAAATCCATGAGATCTGTATCTCAAATTAACTACTAAAAAGACAGAAGAAAACCTATGGGTAAGTGGTTTAGTGTCATCCTTGCACAGAATAAACTGACAGCAGAACCAAGGCCTGAGTTGAAGACCTGTGGTGAGTTCTCACACACACACACACACACACACACACACACACACACACACACACACACACACACACACACACACACACACACACACATTTCCCAGTTAAAGCAAGTAGAATATCTGTTTTCCCAGTAACATGTCTGAGTAACTAACCTGTATGTTTGGATATTTTTGAAAGCTGTAGCATCAACTTACCTAATTTTAATAAATGACACCCTATTCATTATTATTTAATCCTGGTTGCAAGACCCATTTTCATGTAGAAAACTGTTTGTTCCCAAAATCCTGACTCTTTTGGTTTGTAAGAATGAGATAATTGTCCCTTTAATTCATTAGTTCATAAATTAGAAAAGTAACCCTAACCCTAGAACCAATTGCTTTTGGATTCAAAAGGCCACACCAATACATTAGATTTCATCCTTTGTTTCACCTCATCTTTCTTAAAATAGTATGTGGTTTTACTTCATATCGTGCCATTTTACTCCATATCGTGCCATAACCTGAACCCTAACTGGAACTTTTAGATTAATTCTCACACTAATAATACCCTAATCTTAATATTATTAGCAGTTTCCTCTTTCATATTCATCATAATTCTAACTTGACTTGTTATTCGAAGAGTTACTTCCAGTTTGACACTAAATTTTCCATTGGCCTAATGCTAAAACTAAGCCCAGCCGGAACTGAAACCTAACTTTCCACCTAATGAGAGACCAAAATTAATGTTAAAAATACTCTAATTTTTTATCTTTCTAATAAATACTCCAATTTGCATTCTGGAAATGAGGTTCAATTTGCCCTAATTCCAACAAATTTCCTGACTCTACCTCTGAAGGGATCTTATTCCCTAATATGAACCATTATATTAATTGTCCTCAAATTCTCTTATCAGGAAAAACACTGTAGTTTCCATTGATCTTAACGTTTCCTAAATCACTGTATCCTAAAACAGTTTCAGATTTACTTACCATCTAGTCCATTACTTAAAGCTAACTCTCAACCTAAACCTGGCTGGAAAACTCTCATTAATCATTACAAGAATGATCACTGAGAAATAAACATAATGATAATGCTATAGTTACTATTCAATCTGACATTTTTGCTTCTATTTGTTAGTGAAATCTTAATTTTATACAAAAAACTTTCGTATTTTGTAACACTATTTATAATTAGAACAAAATACTGACCCTGATCTTAATCCAAATTATATATCAATACTAACATTCACACAAGTACACTAGTTTTCACTCATCCTAACTTGATTCCAAACATAGGTTACAATTTTTTTCCAAAATCTTAGTCATTTTCTAACCCTAAACTTAATGGTAACTGGAACATTGAGAATAAACATAAGCCTAATTGCAAGGTGATTCTAATATTAACAGCAATACTCTAGTTAACATTCATTCTAATTCTTACAAGGATTATTCTAAAATTTATCTTCAATTTGAGCCTTATTTTTTTTAATCTTTCACTCTAACTCTAACCATGGCTGGAATCCTAACCATAACCTTGACACTAATGCTATCTCAATTCTAAATTTTATGAAAAATGCTCATTTTGTGTTATTCTAACTGAAATTCCACTTGGAATTCTTGAAATAAATTGCAGGTTTTCCAAAACCCTATAGATTTTCTCACTCTTATCCTGAATCTATCTTGTTCCATAAGAGGAATCATGATACCCATTGACTCAAATCCTGATCTAATGAAATACATTGTACTTCCATTATCCCAGCATTTCTTGAAGTCCTAGAACCTAAAATAAGTTCACATTTACTTAACATTTATCCCATTCCTTTTTTTTTATTTTTGTTGGTCGTGGGGCTTGATCGCTGGGCCTGGACATAATCCCTGAGTTCTAGGCATGGACATGATCCCTGAGTTCTTTAGCTCAAGGTGTGCACTTAACCACTTGAACCAAATAACCACTTTCTAGTTTTCTGGTGAATAATTGGAGATAAAATTCTCACAGACTTTTCTGCCCAGACTGGCTTTGAATTGCATCCTCAGAAATCAGCTTCCTGAGTAGCTAGGATAATAGGTGTGAGGCACCAGTTTAATCTATTTATTTACTCTATCCTCAACCCCCTTTAACATGAAACCTAATTCTAATCACAATCTGAATCAACACCAAGTGGTTAATGCAAGGAAAATTGTCTCTATTTTATTCAATCACACATTTTTTTGCTTCTAATTCTTAGTGGAAGACTAAATTTTACCCTAAAGCTTATCCTTCTTTAATCCTAACAAGAATTAAAACAGTATCTCACACTTTAAACCAAATTATATCTGAATTTTTAAAGTAACACCGACACTGGTTTTCATTCATTCTTACTTTGATGTCATTCATTCTTCTTAAAATATGTTGCAGTTTTACTCAATATCTTACATCTTTTTCTCATTCTAAGCCCAACTCTAACTGCAACACCTTTCCTAATCCTACACCTACATATGACCGAATTATAATGTTAATAGCAAGCCTCTACTTCACATTTATCCTATCTCTTGCTCAGAGTGAAGGTCTAAATTTTACTTGCATTTTGAACCTAAATATTTTTATCATAATTATTTTAATTGTGAAAATACCATACAGAGGGGTTACAATTACATGGGCAATTTAATGAGTTCATTTCTTATCAAGCATTTTTGCCTCCTCTTTTGTTTCCCCTTCCCATCCCTTCCCTTCTCCACCCGCTCCCCAGCCAAAGTTGGAAAGTTCGTGTTTTGACATAACGTCTTGTACATCTCATTGTTGCAATGGGTCCATTATACAGCAAAAATATCTCTAAGAAATATATTTTTCAATAAAATGTCTCAATCCTTAGGTAAAGTGCATTGTAGTTTAATATAAAGTATATCTCAAAATAGAAATTCTGCAACTAAAGTATGTTTTCCTGCACAAAATGCTGTGACTTCTAGTCTTGTTATTTGATTTTAATTATATTTTTTATTTGTGACACGGTCCCTACTTACATTTATTACAAACTTCTGTAATTATACAAATCATACCTGTACACACTAATTTGTGTAATTTAATATTCAATCAAAATTATTTTTCCTGTCTCCCACAGGGAAGGGTCTATTGCTGAAGTATATGGAATGGAAATCTGCAACGTGAGGATGGGATCATAAGCACTTTCTGCTTGTCTGAACAGGAATTCTTGTTTCTACAGTATATTCTTACCATTTAATCAGACAAGGAAAGCCACAACATTTGAAGTTCATATGAAGGAATTACATTCCTAAAAGATGTGACAACCCAGCTCTAAAGTTCAATCTTATCACTAGTTCTTTGTGCTTGCTGGCTGATATCTTTCTCTCTCATATGTTTAAGCATATTAGTAATTCAGCTGTCAGTAGATGGCAGGAGACTCCTGAAAATCACAGCTTTTGCTGTGTAATATTCAGAAGAGAGGAAAAAATTATACTGATCTTCAATTCCTCCCTTTGACCTTCAGTATACGAATTAATTGTCAAAACAATCAAGTAAGATGTTAGTTCAGTTTTCCCTTTTTAAATAGAGATTAAGCAAGTGTTTTTCACAGTAAAAAGTGATGACAGTTGTATCAGAGCTCTGATATGAGCACCTGCTCCCTAAAATGTAATGCTCTATGGACTGTAAATATGGAAGCCACTCTCTCTCTCTCTGCCTCTCTCTCTCTCTCTGCCTCTCTCTCTCTCTCTCTCTCTCTCTCTCTCTCTCTCTCTCTCTCTCTCTCTCTCTCTCTCTCTCTCTCTCTCTCTCTCTGTCTGTCTCTCTCTCTCTCTGTCTCTCTCTCACAGAGCTGCTACCCAGACACATCAGAGATCAGTTCTTTTCCTTTGTAATTATAGTTGATTGACTGGACCTGTATGTTTCCCTGAGATCAAGTCCCTTGTTCTTAGTATCCTTTGTTTCTTTGTATGCTTCAGGCCAATTAACAGTAGTCTGAATACAATATCCTCAAACTTTGCATTCAAGTCAAACTCCATGAATTCATACTACTGTTCCAAAATACTAAAATGTATTGGATCTAGAAACCAAAGGAATTGACATCATGAAAGTAGAAGAATATTGATCAGGAACTGAGGTAAGAGAACTTGAGTATGTGGGAAAATGTAGAATACTGTATGTGTGTTAGAGATACAGAATCATCTTCTATAGGCCTATTTATTGAATACTTCTCATCCTTTATTGAAAGGTCAATTTATATATACAGTTTTCTAGTTACTTTGCTTACCTATCATTTCTGATCACAAATTGTTTTATGAATGTTTATACTATCTTTGAATAATTCACACGATTTGCATGTACTTATAATCTTGAGACAGTCTGCTACTACATCTTTCCTTCTATGTGATGAACCCTTACGTTTTGTTTCTCTGTTTGCTGAATAAATGTATTCCTGAAAACAGGATATTCACAGCAAATTTGAGTGTAATTTTTATTTTGTAAATTTCAAATATAAACTTTATTTATTTATTTTTATTTTTTTATTTTTTGTGAACATACTGTACAGAGGGGTTACAATTACACGGGCAAGATAATGAGTACATTTCTTATCAAGCATTGCAGCCTACTCCTTTGTTTACCCTTCATATCCCTTCCCAGCATCCCCCCGCCCCCCAACCCTTCCCCCACCCCCACCCCCCGGCACCATATTTGTAAAGTTCATTTTCGACAACTTGTACTTCTCATTGTTGCAACGGGTCAACCTGTATCCTTAAATGACTTATTTTTCCCCATTTCCTACACAAATTATACCGACATCAAATATAGTGAAAGCAAGGATTATACTGTGGGGGAGAGACCTACAAAGCAACAAAGAAATAATCTTACAAATGCATTAGAAACAAATGCATGAAAGAAAAATACCTTTAAATACATACTAAGGGTTCATTTTCCGAACATCACATTATCTCACCTTTTTTGCTTGACTCATACATATACTAGATATTGCAAATAAGGGAAACCATGGGCCCTATGTTTCTTTGGGCTTGGCTTACTTCACTTAATATAATTTTTCCAAGCCTTTCCATTTCCTAACTAATGGAGCAATGTATATATCAAATATAATATAAACTTTGTATGACTAAATGAGTGATATTCATAAACACAATATTTTGGTGCCTTTAAGTAAATTGAGTCTTGATGTGGTGGTTCTTGTGTCTGATTGAGTTAACCATTATCTTATTCATTTATGAACATGTGCATTGCACTTTTTAATTTTTACATATAAAATAGTCCCCAAGCATTTAGTTTAAAGTGATCATCGGGAAGGTGTCTTCCTATTCCAATCTTGATATGTACTTCTGTAAAAGTACTACAAATACATGATGTTTACTGGAGCAATATAAAAGATGAGAACTTATTTCTAAGGAGAATGGATTTATTGATTAAAACATAGAAAAGAGTAAAAAAGCCAGGTTTCTTGCTTAAGACTGCATAAATTTCATATGAATGTAGCTCTAGATGAGACTCAAAGATAAATTCATATTTATATTACTGAGATTTACATCACAATATAAGCAATATAGGTATTTAAGGAATTGGTCATTCAAAGTCCTAGATACCTAATGGATGAAAAATGGAATAGAAAATAGCAGAGGAAAACCATTCAACATGCAGCTATTATGATTTTGTAATGCAAATATGAAAGAAATGGAGCTTTTGCTTTTCTGAAGAAGAAAGTTTACCAGTAATTTCAATGTAAGTCTTCAGTTGTAATGAGTCTAAAGTCTTTTCCTCCAATATATTGAAGAGTACTATACTCATCCTCAGAAATGTAAATCAGTAATTATTTTAATCAACTTTGGTTAATATTAATTTACTTGTGTAGCAAATAAGTTAAAATATTCACTCTCTTTCTTTCAATTAACATACATTCCATACTTTACTGTCTCTTAATACAAGCCTGAAATCACTACTTCAAAGTAACACAAACAGAAATACAAAAATAACCTGATACAACAATCAGAAATCCTAAATTACGTGAAAAAGTCCACAATATAAAAAATAAATCTGAGGAAGAGGAAAAACATTGGCAGAAGATCAACAGAAGTTTACTCTAGTTCTCTGATAAAATAGAGATTTAGAGTCCTAGCAGGTACTCCTCTTCTAGAGGGTCACACCAAGTCAGCTATAATATACAATTCAAAAGAAGATTTTATACTGTCTTCACAAGAAAACAGAAATCTATGAAAAAGTGTCCAGCCAGGCAGGTGACTGCTGTGACTGTGTTGGCCAACATATTCAAAAGCACATTTGCAGTGTGAAAATAAAAGGGTAACATGGAAAAAAGCAGGAACAGAAATGTACATCAGAGAAAGCCACATCCATACAGAGGGACAATTCACCATACCACTGGGTCCGAACTGTCACTGGAACCACAAGTATGAAAATCACAACTTCTCACCACAACTGATTTCTACTCCTACACTTAATGGTCGAAACAAAAACTTAATTCCAGAAAAGCAAATCACAACAGAATACCAAACCAACACTTGAAAATCAACCAAAAACATAGAGATTCACCTATTAAGATCATAGATCCCCCAAAAAGAAAACCTCCAAATGGACAGAACAAATCAGAAAAATACAAGAAAAGTGATGTCAAGGTAGTATAATTCACACAGTAATAACCAGGCATTAGAACAGACAATCAAGGATCTAGAAGATAGTTACCAAAATACATTACATATACGGCTGAAAAATGTGATTAATGGAAAGATAGAAAACCTCCACAAGAAAATTTGTGAACAAGATGAGACCAACCAATCATTAGAAAAATAATTCATGGAGACTACAAACAGAAAGTTAAATAAATTCTGAGAGTACAAAGAAGTCCAAGAATAAAATGGATGCCTAGTTAAAAGATATAAGAGAAGACACAGCTAAGAAAACAACCCTTGCAACTCCCCCACCCAAAGAAAAAATGTACAGAAAGTCCATGCAAGACCTAAAACAAAGCATTAATAAAGGGATAGAACCCCTAAAATGACTAATTAGAAGACAGGTAAATCAAAAACAAAGTAGAATGTCTCCACAGTAAATAGATGACATAGAAGATAATCTCAGGGTCAAAGACAGAATAGGCCTAATAGGAAAGAGGAAATAATCATTTAGAAAAACTCCAAGATTCAGGTGGACCTGTTGCAACAATGAGAAGTACAAAATGTCATGTCAAAACCAGCATTACAATGCCGGTGTGGGGGGGGGAGGGGGGTATAATTGGGTGGGGGGAGGGGGGTAAAATTGGGTGGGGGGAGGGGGGAGGCGGGGAAGGGAAGTGAAGGGTAAACAAAGGAGGAGGCTGCAATGCTTGGTAAGAAATGTATCCATTATCCTGCCCATGTAATTGTAGCCCCTTTGTACAGTATGTTCTCAAATAAAATAAAATACAATTTAAAAAAAAAAAAAAAAAAAAAAAAAAGAAATGTACTCGTTATCTTGCCCATGTAATTGTAACTCCTCTGTACGGTATTCTCACAATAAAAACATAAATTTAAAAAAATATATTCACAATTAAAAAATAATAATAATTTTGATCTTATAAATAAAATCTAATGCATAAGAATTAAAAAAAAAAAAAAAAAAAAACTCCAAGAAATAACAAATGGTCTTGCCAGAACTTCAAGACTCATTTAGAAGATCAAATTTCAGGGAAATAGGTATCAAGAAGGAGAAAAGCAAAAAAAATAAATGGATGGGAAGCATATTACAGAATTCTAGCAGAGAACATGCCAAACATCCAACGAGATAGGCTCATGCAGAGAAGTCTTTAGAAACCAAACAGAATTCTAGAACTGAACAATCCACCACCACATCATAATCCATTAAAGGATCATCAGCGATCAAGGAAAGGATTCTTAAAGCTGCCATCGAGAAAAGATTGATTATTTATAAAGGATTATTTATAAAAGATTTATAAATTTATAAATTAATAAATTTATAAAGGATTATTTATATAGGACTATTTATAAAGGACTTATAAATTTATAAAGGATTATTTATAAAGGACTATTTATAAAGGACTTATAAATTTATAAAGGATTATTTATAAAGGATTATTTATAAAGGATATTTAAGGAATTGGTCATATACAGTCAGAATAAATACAGATTTCTTAGCTGACATGGTAAAAAGGAGAGCCTGGCATTATATATGACAAACATTAAAGGTAAACAACTACCAACCGTGAATATGGTCCCAAGCCAAACTCTCCTTTACATTTAAAGGATATATAACATATTTCATGACAAAGAAAATTTGAAACAATGTATCTCCACCAACTCAGCAGGATTGAAGTTAATCAAATATACCCTACATAGAGAAGATCAAGGAGAAGAGGAAGAGGAACTGGATATATAAAATGCTCCCTACTGCAGAACAAGGTAAATATATTAAGTGTAGATGAGGCACAGCTCCTAACAGCAGGTCTATAACATAGCAGGATTTATCAGATATTTCTCAATCTTAACTCTCAATATCAATGGACTTAAATTTCCAAATAGAAGACATATATTAGATAGTAGTATCAAAAAAGCAAGACACATCCATATAATATCTAAAAAGACACATTTTATTGACAAAAACAAACACATACTCAAACTAAAAGGCTGAAAGGAAAATTTTCAAGCAAATGGAGACCATAAACAGTCCACAGCAGAATTACTAACATAAGGTAAAATAGAACTCAAATTAAAATTAGTTGGAAGAGACATTATATATTGATAAAAGCAACTCTCCATTAGGAGGATATGACTAGTCTAAATATCAGTGCCCTGATTACTGCAGCATCCCACTTCGTCAACCAAATACTAGTTAACCTAAAAAGACATCTCAACACATCATTCCTTTCCATGGATTGGTTATGCAGGAAAAACTCAACCAAGAAACTGCAGACCTAAATCACTACATTGACCATTGACCACCTATCCCTTACAGACATCTACAGGATATACATTCAATGTCAGACTATACATTCTTCGCAGCAGCTCATGGAAGATTCTTCAAAATAGAACATATCCTATGTCACATAGAAATTCTGTCAATATTTAAAGAAAAATTAATTGAATTCCCATTTCTTTTCAGACCATAACAGAATAAACTTAGTATTAAACAGCTAAAGCAAAAAAATTCTCAAACCAATGAAGACTCAACAAAAAGTTGCTGAATGACCAGTGCAACACTGAAGGGATTCAAATGGAAATCTGAAAGTTTCTAGAATTTAACAAAAATGAACACACAAAATACCAGCTACTCTGATACTTGCAATACTTACACGAAAATTTATAGCTCTGTGTGCCTACAGCAAGTAATTGGGAAATCTCAAATGAATATTTTAATTATGTAGCTCAAGCTCCTTGAAAACAGGAAGAAGCCCAAACCCAAAGCAATAGACAGAAACAAATAAAAAAATTAAATCAGAAATAACTAAATAAAGACAAAATAAAACATAGAAAGAATCACCAAATCAGAGTTGGTTTTTTAAATAAATTAACAGACTTGACAGACCATTACTAAATCTGACTAAGATCTGTCTTGTTCTTACATGCATAGGCTTTCTATGATTTATTTGTTCTACAAGGAATTCTACTTTCTAATCTATGACTTATTTGTTCTACCAGGAATTCTACTTTCTAATCTTTGTGTGATCAATTTCAGTCTCTCTGTTCAGTCTTTCTGACACTCTCTGGAGTCTCATTTGAGTTTGCCTCATAAAAAATATATTATTTATCAGCTAAATGACTTTCTGACTTCATGTAGGCTGTGATAGCAGACCTGACTGGCTGTGCTTACTGGAGTTTTTGTTTGTTTGTTTTGTGTGGTATTTTTTTGTTGTTTTAGAGGTCTAGGATTACTATTCAAGGTAGTAGCTTCTCTGGGTCCCAGTGATCCCCTGACCTAAAGTCAATGGGTTTTTCTCCTAAAGATACAAAGAAACAGCTGACTAAATTCCTGTTAATTATCTCAAAATGAGGCAATCTGGCATCCTTGCAAAGCCAGTAATAATCCTCTGGAACCACTTATAAAAATGGCCTATCAAGATGGCTTTTCAAGGTTGAGTGTGAAAAATGTTCATTTCCAATTCAGCACCATGAAGCAGATCACATCCCATGGAGCAGACTTTTGGAAGGGAGGTCCCCTTCCTTCCTTCTCTTATGATACATCAAACCATAATATTCTGCAGTTGTGGCCAGCCTGGAGCACATTTCCCCAAGAATATTCTGTAGTGTAAAAGAGGACCAACTATGAAAATAAAGGTGAAAATATTTGTCTACTACAGACTGATTTATCTTTCTTTTATCTGTTGTTATTTTCATTACTTCAAACACATGGATAAATTATATTGGGATTAGACAAGTCACAAAGGATTACTGGAATAAACATTCAGTTTACTTTCATATATCCTATATAATGCTCTTAACCCTTTATGGAAAATTAAATCTGACTGTAGAAACAATGTCAGAAATATAAAATAAGCCTCAATATGAATAATCTGGCACATATACACCATCATCCACTCAGAAATCCAGTCTCTCTTTAAATATTTATTTGGTACAAAATGATAAAAATTTAATTAATGAATGTGACTTTTAAGTATCATCTGAAATACTCCTCGTGTATATGATTGTATATGTTTTAGATGTTACCTAGACAGGAATTTAACATGCATGTAAAATTCAAATTTCCACAATTTAAGCTAGATTAGAGGAGTAATACCCTCCTGTATTGTGTGGTGTGAATTTTACTACAATGCTGAAACCTTCCACATAATACCGAGAGTCATGTACAATAATTTATTTTTTCATGCTAAGATGAGTGCTAAGTGTAGGATACACTTTGAATTATTACATTAATTTATTAAAATTAGTTTCACTTTTTCTTTTCTACATCTGCAGAAAGTAAAATTATATATTAAACATTCAATATGAAGTAATCAATAATAAGTAAACTATTATTAAAATGATATACTATTAAACTGTGATTTGTATTATAGTTCTAACAAATTCTGATATAAACAACATTTAATAGAATTATGGGTAATGTTTTTTAAACTTACCATCTTGTTATTTGTTTCTAATTGTGTCATTTGTTATTCTTGATCCAAGTCACCTCTTCACCTCAATTGTTTAGTTTTCTATTTTATCTCTATTGGTTTGCTAATTATGCATTTTGTTTTCCCTTTATAGTGACTGACATGAGGCTGAAAATCTGCATGCTAGTTTATTACTTCTTACGTTAAAGTCAAATTGTTGCTCTCCACAGCTGTTGTACTTTTCTTTGTATAGTACACAATTTCCCCTAGTCCCACCGACTGTATTGCTGCTCTCATATATTTTATTTTATTTTTTATTTAAATTTTATTGTCAAGGTAATGTACAGAGGGGTTATAGTTACATAATTAAGGTAATGGATTAATTTCTTTTCTAACTTGTTACCCTTTCACCCATTTTTCTCCCTTTTCCCTCCCAACGCACCTCCCAAGATCGTTTCCAACCTATTGTTTGTGAGTATCACTGTTGCATAGGTTCCCCCTTTGTCCTTTGTCTCACTATATTGTTTTTTTCCTTCCCCTTCTCAAGTTCAGATCAACATATTTACAATACCCAGGGTATCAAAATCAAATACAGTGACTACAGGGGATAAACCTTAGGTGGAGAAAACAGAAAAGGATAAAAATAAATCATGTAGTACATTAAGAACAACAACAACAAAGAACATGTCTTGGAGTTCATTTCACTTAGAATCATCCTATAGGGTCATATGTACATAGCTATTGAGCTATTCTACTCATCTACTAAGATTATCCTTGATGTACACAATAATGCTCCTATGACCCAGTAATCCCACTTCTGGGCATTTAACCAGATGATCACAAACAAGGCCACACTAAAGCTACCAGCACAATTATGGTTATCACAGTAATATTTATCATAGCTAAGATATGGAATCAACGCTGAAGCCCCTCAGTAGATGAATGGATCAAGAAAATGACACACACACACTCACATATACACATACACACATACTATGCTTCCATCAGAAAGAAAGATACCACCTCATTTGTAAGGAAATGGAAGGTCTTGGAAAAAATCATATTAAGTGAAATAAGCCAGACTTAAAGAAACATAGTTCCCAACGTTTCCCTTATTTGTAATAATTAGTTTACATCAAGGATAATCTCATGTATTTTATTTTGACAGTTTGTTCTATCTTGAGCATGCAACATTATAATAATATTGTTTGTTATCATTTCTGCAAACAGGCAGGTATATTGAAAGAATTACATTCATCTTATCAACTACTGAAAGAAAGAACAACAACTAAAAGAGCAACCCCTACTAGGAAGAACAACTCCTACTTACTTAGCTTCATTCTTATGTAAGGCCAGTGTTGTCCCCTGTATCCTCATATTGTACATTTCAACTCTATACCTCCTACTGTATATATAGTATCTTCTACATTGTGAACTAAATGCCCCAGAAGTTCCACTTTGCTTTACTTTAAAAAAAATCTGTCTTAATATTTGAGGTGTGTGTGTGTGTGTGTGTGTGTGTTGTGTGTGTGTGTGTTTGTATGTGTGTATGTGTGTGTGTTTACAAAGATCAGAACACAACATTTTTATTCATTTCGAATACATCTTTCAGGTCATTGTAAGTTGTGGCTAATGGGAGCAGTCTCTTGTTATTTTTAAGGATGAAACAGAAAAAGGTATTTGTGCATGTACCACAGTTGCTTTATTAATCTGTAGTTGAACACTGAACATTGACTTATATCTTGGCTGCTCTTGTGAATAATGTGAATAACAATGAACTACAGATATATTTATGAGGTACCCAGAGAGAAATAATCACATGATTGGTGGGTCAGATGATATCTCAACTTTGTATTTCTTTAAAAACTTGCATACTACTTTCTACAACGAGAATACTAACCTGTGTTTTGACCAATAGTGTAGAAAATTTCCTTTTCTCCACACTCTCACCAACATTATTACCGTTTATTCAAAGGTAAAAAGGGCAGGATTTTACTATCTGCAGTACCCTAGACTGGCCTTAGACTTAAATCCAACCTCCTAAATGCTTGGAATTAAAAGCCTTTACCACCATAACTGGTTCCATTAATTTTTTAATGAGTTATAATAGTTATGAAGATGTATCATAGTAATTTTGAATTATATTTCTCTAATGACTTCTGCTCAAAAAGCATTAAGGCAGCATAGAAGTTGTATTAAACACAACTTTGTAAACCCACAGGCAATTTTCAGGGCTTTATGCAGAACATGTCTATTCAGAAATTTTGTCCATTTTTAATCCAGGTTCTGGTTAATCTCATCTTTAATTTTGCTAAACCAGATCAATAATTAATTCCAGGTAGTAGCAAAGAAAAAAAAATGAAGCAACTCCTAACATTTTTCAGTTTTCAATAACATGGTATTGCTTATATCATTTTCTGTTAAAAATTAGCAATATATAACCCAATTTAGTTAGACCTGTTACAAGGCTGTAGTTTATTTATTTTACATTGTTCTTTCCAAAGCCTGTTTGTCTAATTTCTCTTGGTTTCTTTCAGTCTCAAGCAGCTCAGATTTCAAACTGAAGAAAAAATGGAAGGAAGCAAACAAAAAAAAAATACAGTTCCTCTCATCCGATGATGCCTGTATAAGAATAAGGAAAGAGTTCATTCTTCTAAGGACCTATGATAGGACAACAAAAAAAGAATTTATTCTTCTATGTCTTCTTTATCTTTGCGATGTAACTTAAATGTTGTAAAACACAAAATACTGCTCAGATACTTTTATGTTTTATCAGTTTTGCACATTTTCATATGGATTTCACCTCAGTCTACAACATTCCTTCATCATTCTGTCCCTGATATTTTTACACTATCAAGACATAACATAACCAGTTTGATTTACAGCATGAAAAGTTATCCACCTGGCTTCCTTGGAAGCAGAGCATGATCAATAGATATTACTTCTAGTTGCTCACTACATGTAATGATTTCTGTACTACTTTTCACATTCTATTTAGTATTTAAAAAAGATTGCTGGCTAAACTCAAAGCTCATTCCTAAAAGTTTATGTTAAGTATTTCACAAGTTTTATTCCCTTAATTGTTAAGATAACATTTGCTATAATGCTAATGTTATTATAATGCTAATGTTTAGTGTTGGGAAAAATTGTAATTAAAGGCCGTAAGTGCATGGCCTAAAGACACACACAGTGAGGAAAGAAATGAGTCAAAGTTTCTGAAAGCCTTTCAGCAATACACAAAAGGTAGATAAAATCTCTCCATTCTATGACACTCTCAATTCAATATTCATATTGTCCAAGAAATAATAGCATACTAAATATTGCCCATGGTGATTGTTTTCTGTCACATTTGTCTTCAATACAGATTGTGTTGGTGACATTGGGTTATCATGCACAGAACTGAGCTTATACATTGAGGTCCAAATTTCTTCTGTCCCACAATTCCAGTATCCTTTTTAAAAAGTACTAAAACTTTTAAATATCATCACCTACTGTCTTATAAGTATCCAAAAAGTAGAAAAAAATCATAAATAATCACTCCAAAATGCTTTAAAATTGGAGATGCTAAAACATGCCCTCTGAAGTTTATTTTCTTCTACTTTTAACTTTATTCTGAAAGCCTTTGCTAGTTTGTCACACCTGTAATCCTAACTACTAGGGATATCTACACAGGAGCCTGAGATCTGTGAATAACAGTTGGAAGCCAATTGGGGCAAATAAATTCATGTGATTATTTTTCAATAAATTTTAATGAACTAGCAAAGGGCCAAGAATGGAGATGTAGCTCATTTAGTAGCTAGAGAGAAAAGGCCTAGCAAGACCTTGAAGCCCTGATTTCAAACTCTGAGCACGTCAACACACATTCAAGTGCTTGAGCACATGCGTGCATTCACACACATATTTATTCAAAATGCCTTCATATCGGAGTTTTGCATGAATTTCTTTGCTAACAATATTATATGTGTAAAATAAAAGAAATAAACTCTTCCATCTCAGAACATTTTTATACGTTCTTATTGTAAAAATACTGTACAGAGGGGTAACACTTACATGAGCAAGGTAATGAGTACATTTCCTAACAAGCATTGTTACCTCCTCCTTTATTGTTCCCCTACCATCCCTTCCCTCCCACCTCCACAAGTCCATTAACCTCCTCCCTTTCCCAGCCTCAATTTTAAAGTTCACTTTACAACACAGTGTCTTGTGTATCTCATTGTTACAATAGGTCTACCTGTATCCCTATTTAAGCATTTTGTTTTTTTTTCCTTCCCCTCAGCAAATTAGAGGAGAGTATATACAAGATGTAGGCGCACCAACTTCAAATACAGTGAAAACAGGTGTTATAGCATGGGGGAGGAACATATAAAGAAACAACAACAAAAAAAAACACACTGAACGTTATAAGTACGTGAGAAACAATAGCAAGAAAAAAATAACCAGTTGTGTCCCTAACTTGGGTTTCATTTCCCTTAACATAATCTTATCTGGTCATATACACATAACTTTTGACCTTTTCTGCTTATCTCAGACATACATTAGTTATTGAAAATTAGAGAAACCATGGGACCTATGTTTCTTTGGACTTGGCTTAATTCACTTAATAATTTTTTTTTCCAAGTCTTTCCATTTCCTAACAAATTGGGCGATGGAATACTTCAGGAATTTTCCTGTCATCCTTGCGCAGTGGCCATGCTAATCTTCTCTGTATCATTCCAATGTTAGTGTATGTGATGCTGAATTGAGCACAGAACATTTCTATATATAAATTGTAATTGATTTTCTTAAACTAGACAATTCAACAAAATGTAAGTTTAAAAGAATTGTCGTCAAATTTTAGAACCATGTACTTCTTACATAAGTACACATTTAAGAATAAAGTCAGGATTGACATGTCAAAAACAAAATAATTCCAGATATTTGTTGTTCAAGAGATGTGTTGGAGGAGGAATTCAATTATTCTATACAAGGGATCTGTCGTAATGAACACTGCAACAAGTGTTAATATTTGTTAAAAGTTTTAATGTTTTCAATATATTTAATTTTGGGAATTTGCTTATATATGCCAAAACTGGGACTGTTTGGCAGGTCATAATTCTTTTCTATAAAGTATTTAAGAGTTATGGTAGCAGATAAGTACTATTAAGTATGTACATTTCAGATTTTATAGAAACTTTACTAATGAGAAGTTGCAAAGTCTTTGTGTAAAGGAGCAGAATAAAGAGTTGACTATGTTAACTACACAGATTCTGTTAAAACTGTAGGCCTGCCTTACTTCATATGTTAGTGAGGAACAAATGATGATATAAGCCATATACAAATTATGAGATGAACTATAAATGGTAATCGTAGTGGGTGATTTAAACACTACTCATAGCCTATAAAATTCTTGTTGAACATCATAATCTTAGACAGTGTTAAATGTAAAGAAATATGGCAATAATAAAATCGAATTTTTAGTACACTTCAAATACTGAAAACACTGGTAATTGTTTTGTTTTTTACTTTATTAATCATTAATATTTCATAATTTGTTTTCTTTATTTTTAGCATTGTTTTCCTTGTTGTAATATAATACAACTTTTTGTAAGTTGTCATTAGGAGGTACTTTGAGAAGGTTACTGGGATGGCCACACCATTTTTTATAGGTGTATGTGAATTTATAAAGAGGAAACTTAAGAACAAAATATGGATTTAAAAAATGATCAAGTGGAGTCTGATTCAGGAGTGTTGATATATGTCCACACCTAAAATATTAGCCCTAGGCTGAAGCAGAGTTATTACAGAGTTGAGGACACAAAAGTGAGAGACTGTGTTTTGTTTTTTATTTTTATTTTTATTTTGTTGGTCATGGGGTTTGAACTCTGGGACTTGGTGCTGTCCCTCAGCTCAAGGCTAGTGATACCACTTGAGCCACAGCAACACTTCCATCTTTTTCTGCTTATGTGATGCTGAGAAATCAAACCCAAGGCCTCATACATGCAAGGCAGGCACTCTACCATTGAGCCACCTTCCCAGTACCTGAGAGACTGGGTTTTAAAAAATCATCTAACCAAGATTTGCTTTCTGCTTTGGGTATATAATGAAATAGATGAGTATCTTTTTATGTTTTTGTGCATTGTCATACTTCTAAATTTATATACTAACTTCACCCACTTTATCCTTGTCAAAGTCATGAAATATCTCTGAGAGTTTGCTTCTGTGAAGATTGTTTTTGCATTTACAATTTCTTCTGAGTAACTTTTATTTTTTATAAAAATCACTTTATATTTCATGTTGATGGGTATTTACACAGAGACAGGGATATAGAGGATTTAGTTTACCAAATGAACATTAAAATTTGAGCTCAAAAATAAAAATCAGCCTTAACACATATTGTCATATCTTTCCCTACAATGTATGAGGGAGGCTTTTTAGCTCCAATTTTCTTGGGTTTCCTAGATTTACAATTCTTTTTTTTTTATTGTATTTTATTTTATTTGAGAACATACTGTACAGGGGGGCTACAATTACATGGGCAGGATAATGCATACATTTCTTACCAAGCATTGCAGCCTCCTCCTTTGTTTACCCTTCACTTCCCTTCCCCGCCTCCCCCCTCCCCCACCCAATTTTACCCCCCTCCCCCCACCCAATTATACCCCCCTCCCCCCCCCACACCGACATTGTAAAGCTGGTTTTGACATGATATTTTGTACTTCTCATTGTTGCAACAGGTCCACCTGAATCCTTGAACTACTTGTTTGTCCCCATCTCCTCCACATGTTATACTGACATCAAATATAGTGAAAGCGGGGGTTAAACTGTGGGGGAGGGACATACAAAGCAACAAAGAAATCATCTTATAAATGCGTTAGAAACACATGCATGAAAGAAACGAAAACATTAAAATACATATTTAAGGGTTCATTTTCCTAACATCACATTATCTGACCTTTTCCGCTTGACTCATACCTATACTAGATATTGCAAATAAGGGAAACCATGGGACCTATGCTTCTTTGGGCCTGGCTTACTTCACTTAATATAACTTTTTCCAAACCTTTCCATTTCCTAACAAATGGGGAAATGTCATTCTTTCTGATGGAGGCATAGAATTCCATTGTGTATATATACCACATTTTCTTGATCCATTCATCTACTGAGGGGCATCTGGGTTGGTTCCATATCTTAGCTATGGTAAATAATGCTGCAATAAACATAGTTGTGCTGGTAGCTTTAGTGTGGTCTTGTTTGTAAACATTTGGGTAAATGCCCAAAAGTGGGATTGCTGGATCATAGGGGAGATCTATGTGAAGTCTTTTGAGGAACCTCCATACTGCTTTCCAAAGTGGTTGAACAAGTTTACATTCCCACCAACAATGAAGTAAGGTTCCTTTCTGTCCACATCCCCTCCAGCATCTGTTGTTGTTAGAGTTCTTGATTTTTGCTGTTCTAACTGGAGTGAGGTGATATCTCAATGTTGTTTTGATTTGCATTTCTTTTATGGCTAGGGATGTTGAACATTTCTTCATGTGTCTATTGGCCATCCTTGTTTCTTCTTCAGAGAAGCTTCTCTTTAAGTCTTTCGCCCACTTATTTATTGGGCAGTTGATTCTTTGAGGATTTGTTGTTGGGTGGTTTAATTTTTTGAGTTCCAAGTATATTTTAAATATGAGACCCTTGTCCGTTGTATGGCTAGTAAAGATCTTCTCCCAATCGGTGGGCTTTCTATTGATCTTGCCAGCTATGTCATTTGCCCTGCAGAAGCTCTGCAATCTTATGCAATCCCATTTGTCCAACCTTTCTTTGATTTGTTGTGCTTCCGGGTCTCTATTCAGAAAATTTCGACCTGAGCCAAGGAGACCTAGGGTTTCTCCTATTCCATCCTGTAATGTTTTCAGAGTGTCTGCTTTGAGTTCAAGGTCTTTGATCCATTTGGAGTTGATTCTGGTACAGGGTGATATATAACGATCTAGCTTTAGTTTTCTACATGTAGTTAACCAATTTTGCCAGCACCATTTACTGAAGAGGCTGTCTTTCTTCCATTCTATTGTTTTAGCTTCCTTATGGAAGATTAGATGGCTATAGGTCTGTAGATTTACAATTCTTAAATCACAGAGACATGCTGTAATGGGAGTAAGATTTTTTGGTATGCTTTGCCCTTCAGACTGTGTTTCTTGTTCCTCCCTTTTCTCAACTTCATTATTAGAGATTTTTCTCAGAGATGAATCCATCTCCAAATTTTCACTCTTCCTAGCTGGACAAATGCATTTGCAGATCAAGACTGTTAGACAGAAAGAATTTAAGAGCCTGAATCTAAGACACTTCTCTCATACACCATCCCTACAAAGACACAAGTACCAAAACAGGATACATAGTTTCATTTTTTTCTACCAAGGCCAATGCATGAGGTTGCTTGCTTCTGAGGGTGCCTGTTTGTGCCTCTTACTGATGTTTCTGATTAACTTAATACCTAGTTCCACTATCAGATACCAAGGTTGGCATGTTTAGAACATCGAGGAGTTTTGCTCAACAGGGCAGCTGAATGTGTCTCCTATGAGGGGTTCCTAGGATCCCTCATGAACTGCACAGAAGATCTGTGTTGGAAATACCGGGGGCAATTAAGGTATTCTACAAACACCATCTCAGCAAGGCAAAGTTTACTCCTGCAGAAGGCATGCTGTCGCATGTCCAAGTTGAATAAGCACACTGGATAGGCAGCCCAGCTCCAATGAATTTGAGCGTTGGGATCATCTTTTATGATGGCTCAAACTTTTGACCCCTTTCAAACTAGTCAAAAGCCTTAACAATCAACCAAATCCGAACACCTGGCCATATGAAAAATAACCAACTTTTACCCAGCTGGTGTTCTACTACTATTGCCATGCCTCTAGCCCTTAGCACTTCTCTAAAATTGGTAAGGTTTTGACTACCTTTACAAGGGCAGTGCTTATATCAGTCAAGCACTTCAAGATTTAACTTCTACAATTCTCCCATCTGATTTTGCTTTTTTTTCTTTCAAACAATAATCATTGACTTTCCTATTCAGCAGTATCCAATAAGATATTTTGATTTAAAAAAGGGTTTGATTAAGGCAGTTTTTCAGTCAGTCACGGAAAAAAAAAACTGCTATAGAAGAGATAAAGCACACATGTACCCATTACTATGAAAACAATTACTAAAGAGGTAAATATTGACACCATGACTCATTGTTGAAATGCTTGTTCTATCATCAAACTTGTAAAGGGATCTGCCACCACACACAGACACACAACCTTCTTTATAAGTGACTGGGGGCTGGTCTTAGGTTTGATCTCATGCTCTGGGCATTGTCCCAGAGCAGTTTTACTCAAGGCTACCACTTTAGCCACTACTCCAGTAGTATCTTTTTTTGCACCTTCATTGGAAATAAAAGTCTCATCTTTCCTGTCTGGGTTGGCTTCAAACACAAATCCTCAGAATTCAGTCAACTGAGCATTTAGGATTATACTCAGCATCATCTCAGTTTTTAGGTAATTTGTTTCCAGTATTCAATCCTTGTAAGTCTTTCTGTATCATTGGCCTCCAACCACCACACAGATTACCTTTGAAGTATATTTATTCTTTTATTTTTATATATTTATTGTAAAAATACTGTACAGAGGGGTTAGTTACATGAGGAAGGTAAAGCATCCATTTTCTATCAAGCATTGTTACCTCCTGCTTTATATGTCCCCTACCATCCCTAACCTCTTAGCTTCAAAACTACCCTAAACACTCCCCCCGAACCCCGCCTAAATTTTAAAGTTTGTTTTCAACAGTGTCTTGTGCATCTCATTGTTACAATGGGTCAACCTGTATTCCCATTTAAGTATTCTATTTTTCACTTTCCCTCTCCAAACTAGAGAAGTGTATATACAAGATGGAGGGCACCAACATCAAAAACATTGGAAACAGGGGTTATGCTGTTTTTTGGGGGGACAGAATACAAAGAAACAAAAATCACATGGAACATTATAAATATGTTAGAAACAATAGCAAGAAATGACAAAAAACACTTGTGCCCCTATGTGGGGGTTCATTTCACTTATCACCATCTTATCTGGTCAAGTATTATATTTAGTCCAAATTTTTCCCATTCAATCCTACCAGTGGGTCCTAGTTATTTTACATGGTGGCATTTCCAATAAACAAATCCTGCTGATAAATAAAAGCACATATTGGAATAATTGGATTATGGAGATCATAGATTGTGGAGATCAACAGAATAAAACTAATTTAAGCTGTTGTTTCTGGTTTCTAGCTTTAAGCTCCTAAGTAAATATAAAATTTGTAAATATGTAGTTTGTATTTGCAAATATGAAGTTTGAATGACCCACTAGCTAAGAAGTCTCTCCTTACTTAATTTAAGGTGTTTGAGAATGGTCAGGTGTGGATTGGCCAAAGGAACCAAAGTACAGATTCCACTACAGTTGGCCAGTAACATCTCCAATAGTGGTCTCCTGGAATACCACCGGACATTTCCCCTGGCTATGATTTGTACTTACTGCTCACCTCAAAGTTTGGCCTTCACTACCTCTAGGTAAGTTTCTTGGAAATGTCCAATTGGAAATGTCCAATTTTCCCCAGGTAGTTGACCTGGAAAGAATGGAGCTGATCAGTTTCAGGGGTTTTTGAAACAGACTCTTGCTTCTGAGAAGAGCAACAAGTTGTTCCAAGTTGTCTTGGATCACATTTTGCTGACCTACCATGAATTTCATGCACATGGGGTCTGAGCTCTATGACAGCACAAATAGGACCTCTTGTGTGCCCTCTCTGCAACACAGTCATCGCAGTACTCCATATGTGGACAGAATCACCACAGTATTTACCTCACTTATTCAGTCTCAATTTGAATCTGGGTAGACTCAAAATTGGAAGACATATGCAGAATGTCTGCTACAAGATTGAATTTGCAATCATATCGTAAGATTACCTAGAGGGTCCATTGAGGCCCTGGAACTAAGCATGATCACTTTAAAGGCATTAAGAGTGTTTGGAGTTCCCCAAGTAGGATGTTTTCACAAGTCAAACATTAGACATTTATCTGGACATTATGAAACTGAATCATGCTTTGACCAGTTTTTTCATTAACACCCTCGTTACTAGAAGCTAATGCCCCTGCCCACTAGAAGGGAAACTAGCATTCTTGTTAGATAGAAACCCCCAAAACTCCTTTCCTCTTGGTACAAAACCCTTCCTCCCTCTTGGTAGGAAACCCTTTAGGTGTAGCTTGCCTTTTTGGGGGGGGGTTGGTCTTGGAACTGAACACTTTGCCTGGGTGCTGTCCCTCAGCTCTTAAGCTCAAGGCTAGTCCTCTACCACTTGAGCCACAACACCACTTCCAGTTTCCTAAGTGGTTTATTGGCGATAAGTGTATCACAGAATTTACCTGCCTTGCCTAGCTTTGAATGACCATCCTATGATCTTAGTCTTCCGAGTAGCTGGGATTACAGGCGTGAGCCACCAGTGCCCATATTTTTTTTCTTTTTTCTTTTCTTTGTTCTTGGATTTGGTGGTTGTGAGGCATGAAATTTGGGCCGGGACACTGTCCCTCAGCTCTTCAGCTTGAGGATAGCTCTGTACCACTTGAGCCACAGTGCTTTCTCTGCTTACATGGTGCTGAGATATCGAACCCACGGGTCCATGCATGTAAGACAAGCACTCTACCGCTAAACCACCTTCCCAGTTCTTCGTCTGAGTTCTTAGTTAACTCACTTGCCAATGTTCAAACCTTCTAAGGTCTTTTTGCAGGGGCTGAGAAGATGGTTCAGTGGTAGAGTGCTTGCCTTGCATGCCTGAGGCCCTGGGTTCGATTCCTCAGCCCCACATAAGCAAAAAAGAAAAAAAGCCAGAAGTGGCACTGTGGCTCAAGTGGTAGAGCGCTAGCTTTGAGCTGAAGAACTGAGGGACAGTGTCTAGGCCCATAGTTTAGGCCCCAGGACCAGACCCCGCCCCCCAAAAAAGATCTTTGTGCAGCTTTGGTCTCCAATCACTACAGAAGCTCTTCCCTTGTCAGATAATGTTTCTAGAGCTAATTTTTCCATGCCACCCTACTAGAGCATTTAGTTTATGGATTAAAAAAATTTAGTATAATTAACAAACCTCTTTTGATTTTATTCTACTCTATATTTTATTTTTGCCAATCCTGTGGCTCCCTGAGCTACTTTTGCTCAAGGCTAGCACTCTACCAGTTGAACCACAGTGCCACTTCCAGCCTTTTCTGTTTATGTGGTTCCGAGGAATAAAACCCAGGGCTTCATGCATGCTGGACAAACAAAGCCATATTCCCAGCCCCCAAAATATTTTATTTATACTAATCATAAAATAAAATTGATTCATAAGGTGCTGTCTGGTTTCAGGCTTTGAACGTTTTGGAAACTTTGGAGGGGGGGATCCTGAAAACCACTTAAGTAATTAGGAAATACAAATGACCCTCCAGGGAAGGGGTCTCTCCTAACTAGTATAAAATGTTTGAGAATGGACAGGTGGATGAAATGCTAAGGTGAAAGGGATGGCTAATTGAACCAAAGTACAGGTTCTACTCTAGTTGGCCAGGAAGGTCTACAACACTGGTCCTCCACAATACCATTAGACATCTCCCCTGGCTATATTTAGTGATTACTGCTCATCTCTTCAAGGTTTGGATTTAACTGCATCTTGATAAGTTTCCCAGAAATGCCAATTATCCCTCCCCATACCTACAGAAGCAAGGGGTATAGTTGGCTTGGGAAAAGAGGGTTTTTGTCTTAGATCCATACTCTTGTGAATAGCAACAGCAGGGTCTTACAAGTTTCCCCAAGCTGTGTTTGACTGACAGATCATGCACTCCATGCTCTTGGGGATCTGAGGTTCATCATAGTAGGAAGTGGACCACGTGTTTTTGTGGTTTCTGTGCCACAGAATCTTAACAGTAATGGTGGGCAGAATATTTAACCCATTTAACACAAGCATTATTTTATTGGTCATAAGACTTGAGCTGAAGGGCTCAGGGACAGCACCCAGGCCCAGAGGTCAAGGCAAAAGCCATACTACTTGAGCCACAGCACCACTTCCAGTTGCTGGTAGGTAATTGGAGATAAGAGTCTCAAGGACTTTCCTGCCCAGGCTGGTTTTGAACTCTAATTCTCAGATCCTGAGTAGCTACGATTGCAGGTGCAAGCCACTGGCATCTGACTTTTGACTTGAATTTTAAGTCTACCCAGAGAGTCTCCTTCTGAAACTAAGGTTCAATATCATACATCCTTGGATCAGCTAGATGATCAATCCAGACTTCAGAGTCAAAATGGGCAGCTGAGGGAGTTTAGTGAGTAGGACTTTTTTGAGTTCCCCTTTCAGGATATAGTATTTAAAACACACACATGCAAGCACATATTCATAACAAGTTTTTGTTTGGACAAGTGCACATTATGGAACTCCATAATGAAAATCATCCATTCTTTAATAGTGTTCTCAGACCTTTGTCAACATTCTCCCAATGGATTATCAGAAACAGGTACTTAGATCATTTTCCTTGGGTTCCTTAGGCCTAGAATTCTTATTCCCAATTTTAGCATGTCTTTTGTGATTTCAGTTTTTGGTGCACTTAATCTTCCCTATAACGCTCCCGTTATTGGAGATTTCTCAACAATGGATTCTTCCAGCTCCCACATTTTTATTCTTGGGCCAGAGAATGAAAACACACATTGAGACTCAAGTTCTCTTTGTGCCTAAGGCACACTCATCCCATAAAAATCCCCAACCAACCAGGTAGTATGCTCTAGTCCAATTTTTCCTCACATTGCTTATGCATGAAATTACCTTTTATTGAGGTGTTTCCTTGGGCCCTTTCCTGAAATTGCTGATAAACTTTCCATCCTTTACCCTAACAGATGGTGTTTAACCAAACCTTGAGCTATCTCAACAAGTCAGGATGTGTCTCCTCCTGAGGGTCTCCCTACACATGGATCCTGGATTAGTCCCCACATTGTTGGGAATACTCCCATACTGTAACCCAATATCCCAAGAATGACCACCAAGTTGAAAGGAACTTAGCATGGCAAAGTTTAGCTCTATTAAAGAGCATGCTATTGACAGGAGGCAACCACTCTGAGTAGGAAGTCTGCCCAAGTTATACCCCTAATGAGTTACTACTTTTGGTATTGATCACACGTTATGTTCACAATCTTGCTCTATTAGTTCTTTTGAAGCTCAGCTGTTTATTTTGAAAGGGGTTAACAGTTTCAGAGCAATCCACTAAACCAGGACAACCAGACCAGGAATTGTTAGAAAATTCTTACTCATCTTGTGCTTTAGGAGTTAAACTATTCCTTAAGTCCCTAGACTATTTTAGTAACAGGATATACTTTAGTTATATAGCTTTTTAGAAGATGATTAGGCTTAGTCAATGCTTTCCCTCAATCAATCATTTTCAGAGAAAAAGATTATTCTAACTCCTACAAAGTCCATTCCCAGACAGAATTTATTATAAGCAGCTTCCTTTTTGGAATGGAGGCTTATGAGCTTCCAGGTGAAAACACCTTATTCGCATATTGCCTTGGTTCCCTTAGGCAAACTCGCCTTAGCATGTAATTATGAAACCAACAACTATGTGTGGCTGCTTCATTATAAAGAACCTGTCTTGTACTTGTGCTCCTACTGCTAATAGAAAGAGGAAAGTCTGCTTTCTGGAAGCACATAGCTATGGACTTAAGCATGCTTACTGAACCCTGAGCACAGAGCACAGATTGAGCTGCAGCATTTTCAGACCCATAGATGAATCAGTCAGATACCAGCTGCTGGGCTGACCACAGGGCACACTTCGGATGCCACATTTCTGAGGCAAAGCAGTTCTAAGCTGCCAAGACACTATGGTAAGAAGAAGCCTGAGGGGGAATTCTTGGTGGGAAAGAGAAGGTGAAAGGTTGGATTTAGGTTTTAGAAAATGCAAGCCACTTTCTGAATTGCTTGAGGCAGCAACAGATCATCATATTTTCTAGCCCTCTAGATGCAGAGTATGAGAACACTTCCCACATCTCACACTCAATCCCTCCTGCCTAGCAGTCTTCAATTCCTTCTTACAGGCGTTAAGCAATTTTTAAGAAAGCAAAATTCAGCGAACCTGATCTAGCTTGTAAAGAAAACATAGCCTCTGGCTTTAGAATAGATCAATTTCTATCTCAGAATAAGATGAAGAAAGTAAACCACATTCTACAGAATTAACACTTTGCTGCATTAACTTTTCATTTATTAGATTTATACAAGAAAAAAGAACTCTGAGAATTTCTGGAGCCTTTGCTAGCCTAATATCAGATTCTTGTTATTTTTTATTTGTTTGTTTGTTTTGTTTTTCCTAATACTTTAGAGATTCTAGTTAGAAGAATTGAGAAAATGCAGCCATTAGCCTGGTTCAGATTAATCTGAAACCACAGCACCTAAGTTATCAAATTCTAAATCTATTCTCAAAGCTGAAGGTCAAGGCTTCCCTCCCCGCAACATCTTCAGAATAGCAATATTGTCTATGTCTCGGGTTTATTTTCTTTAAAGAATTAGAGAGCAGAACAATTTTTATCGCAGTTGTTCTTCAAAGCAAAAAGAGAGCAATGCAACGGACTCTTCCTCAAAGCAAAAACAGAGCAGTGAAACAGACTCCCCAGCGAAAAGAGGGACATAGTGTCTCATAATTGGTTTCCTAGTCTCAGAGCATGAGTATGGAATTTTTCCTTATTGGATGCCCCTTCTCAGAGCACAAGCACAGAAAACACTTTTGATTGGATGGGAAGTAGAAGGACACTCCCAGACCATAGTCAGAAAAATCCATGTGTTAGCACCTAAAGCTTCATGGGGAAAAGGGTGTGTATTTTTTGCTGCATCATTCATCCCCACCATGTTGGAACTGTCCAAGCATTACCTTTTATCCATAACTACCCAGATGAAGTGGTTTAACTCCCTCTAAGTGGCACATAAGCACTTGTTGCTCACAGGGCACTGTACATTGTGATGTCCCATCAACACTATGTTGACAGAGAAATTGGATGTCTAAATTGCTTTTTTGAAGAAGCAAAGCCCTCTGACTTAAACTTGCACCCTTAACTTAAAATTTATTGTCTTTTTTCAACTCTATTAGCATTATCTACTTAAATAAGTGGATCTTTCATTTTGATATATCCACATAGGCATACTATGTACCATGATTATGCTTAACCCTTTCATAATTCTCTCCCAGGTTTTATTAATCATTTTAAGAATACAACATAGTAGTAATAAGTACATTTACAATATTGTACAATCTCAATGTCCACACTCATTACATACTCCAAGATTCAAATTCTTTATTCATTAAAACAATTTTCCACTCTCCTCTGCTTCAAAGTATACATCAAGTATGATTTTGCTTCCTGTCTCTATCAATTAGACTGTTCTATGTAACTACTGATATAAGTAGAATCATGTAATATTTGATCTTTTTTATGACTGGCTTATTTCACTTAGCAGTATTCCAAAGGTTCAATCATAATATAGAATATGTCACAACATAATTCTTTTTTTGGGAGGGGGGTCCGGTCGTGGGGCCTGAACTCTGGGCCTGGGCACTGTCCCTCAGTTTTTCAGCTCAAGGCTAGCACTCTACCACTTGAGCCACAGCGCCACTTCCGGCTTTTTTCTTTTTGCTTATATGGTGCTGAGGAATTGAACCCAGAGCCTCAAGCATGCAAGGCAAGTGCTCTACCCCTGAGCCACCTTCCCAGCCCCATAATTCTTTTAAAAGTTGAAATAATATGCCACTGTATGTATAAACCACATTTGCTTTAGCTATTCTTTTGTTGATGGCCACTGGATTGCTTCCATGTTTTGAATATTGTACAAAATAAATATGAGTGTACAAGACCTTTTCCAGACCTTGCTTTTAGATGTTTAGAGTATAGGCCCAGAAATGGAGTCACTGGATCACAGGAAAACTCTCTTTACTTTCTGTTTTTTTTAAATTTTTTGTCATGGGGCTTGAACTCAGGGCCAAGTAACTGTCCCTGAACTTTTCCTCAAGGCTAGAGTTCTACCACTTTAAACCACAGATCCACTTCCAGTTTTCTGCCCAGGCTGGCTATGAACCGTGATCCTTGCATTTCAGCCTCCTGTCTTGAGTGCTTAGGATTATAGGTATGAGTAATCTTGTTTTTAATTGTTTGAAAAGATGCCATTCTGTTTCCCATAGAACGGTTCCAATTTTACCACACTTTTATCAATATTGTACTTTATTTTTTTGTAGTTATCCTACCTAATTCATATGAAGTGATAATTTTCTTCATTATTTTGACTTGCACTTTCGTTGTGATTAGTAATGTTAAACACCTTCTTCATGGGCTTGTTAACACTTTGTCTTCTTTGGACAAAAATCTGATTTCTGTGCACATAGTAAAATCAGGTTGCGTGTCGTTGCAATGATGTGTTTTTTTATATATATTCTTGATGTGAACCACTTATCAAATATATACTTGAAATAACTTTATCCCATTCTGTGTTGCTTTTTTGGTCACTATTGATTGCAACCTTTGTTGCATCCTGATTTATGTTTTCCTACAATGAATGACCTTCATTGATGTCAGTTTCTAGTATATCTTCTGGTCCTGTAACTATGAACCATCATATTGATTTGTACTCCTGCTATGGTAACAGTGAAGTAAAGCTATATAATTATGCTCTCCTGCCACTTTTGGATCTCTCTCCCTAAGCTTTTCGTAAAGGCCTTGGGGCATATCTACAACTTATTTGGTCCTTAAAAACCTGTAGAAAGTTACAGGCCTTAAATTTGGTTAGTTTTAATGGAAATACGTGACTTCCAGTTTCTTTTTTTCCTTTTTGTACATTTTTGATTGTAAGAATACTGTACAAAGGGGTTACAGTTACCTGACAAGGTAATGAGTACATTTCCTATCAAGCATTTTTGCCGCCTCTGTGCAAATAAGATGAAAATTGAGAGCTTTGTAATATAGAAGCACACCAAAATTCTAGGTATATATTTTTCTGCATATGAGTATTTAGAATTGTGTGAATCTAGAGATTTAACCTACTTGCAAGTTAATAATGAACTTGTCACACATTAATGGATGCTAGACGATTTATGATGCTCTTGGGTCAGAGACAAAAAGGACTTAATTTTTACAGTAATAGTGAAAGCCAGTGAGATATGTGTGTATGTGTATATTTATGTATTTCAAGTGTATCTCCCATTCCTCAATGCTACTGAGTGAAATAAAGATAGCCATGTGAAGCCTATACAAACAATGTATTCTGAGTTTGAGCAACTGCGATCTTTATAATGAGCAATAGGCATGCCTGAACTTTACTCTGGAGGATGACAATAGCTTAGAAAAAGATTGCAAATATACTATGGAATATAGAACAGCTAGTATTCACTTGAAGATATGCAAACACTTGAGACTGCCATGGAATTTTTCTTTTTCTTTTGTTTCTTGATTGTTCCTAGCTACAAAGACCAATACATATTTCTCCTAATAAACGCATACCTCCCCTTAAAAATGAGGCATGACAACTTGTTGAGAATGCTTATTATTTTTCTTGTCCTAATCCCTCAATCCTATCTAGAGTACAATTCAACAAAAGAAATAGATGGAATTCAAATTTAACACATCTAGAAGCTTTTCTCTTAGGGCCAGTTCTTAATATAGGGGTGGAAAAAATTA
Organism: Dipodomys merriami; assembly: GCF_024711535.1. Classification (NCBI taxonomy): domain Eukaryota; kingdom Metazoa; phylum Chordata; class Mammalia; order Rodentia; family Heteromyidae; genus Dipodomys; species Dipodomys merriami. The sequence continues at coordinate 527,011 of NW_027202926.1, read as the reverse complement.
AGGAAAAAAAATAGGCCCACAAATATATAGTATGAAGATATTCTATGTATTTTAACAGTAATAAAGAATTACATTTCTGTTTTTTAGTGTGTGAATATTTACAGAGTATGTACAAAGTGCCAACGTTTATGCCAGGGCCTATCATGGAATAGAACATAGCAAATTTTCTCTATATAGTTTGTATATTTATAGAATTCACCTGTCTGTCTTCTCTCCCATTTTGATAAACAGAGCACCTGTTTGATTGAAATACAATCATTATTTTTCTACCTTCAGGACTCCACACACTTTGTTATCTACTAAATATAGAAAAGATTCATGCATAACCCTCATCTTCAAGGAGCAATTCTCAGTATCGCAAGTAGCTTGTGTTTATCTCCCACCCCTTTCCTCCCAGCTGTCAATCTAGCTGAGTGATGGCTGAATTCTATAAGACAAGAAAGCTCAGATAATTCACAGGCATTCAGTTAGTATCTAATGGAAACTTCTTCACTTGGATTATATTTTATCATCATCTTTGTCAGAACTTCAGCTTCCTTATTTGGAAAATGAGTTGTTCAGTTAACAGTGAGTAGATGAATCTTATTATTTAAAATTTCATTTAACTGAAATCGGAAGAATTAATTTTTCAGACACTCTTTACATATGAGATTCATTAGGCACATATAGCCAGTGGCTAATCTGTTAGACAATGCATATATAGAATATTTCCATTATCACAGATGTTTCTGTTAGAACTGTTTTAGAGCATGTTTTAGCTTGTTAAGGCATGGTCCATGTTCATAAACTATATATGCTCCGTAGGTGGTACTCAGACCGAAGATCCAACCAGAAAGGCTAGACACCCATGAAGTTAAGGTATAGGTATATATTGTTCTACATAGGCACACTTATTTGTGAGGAGGAAGAGGATCAAACAGTCAACGTCAGCAGAATCAACCTTCTCAACTCCAGGAAAGAATAGGTAAAAATTTTAGCAGTTCTTTGAAGCTTTGCTTCTGTGATTGAAATTGACTGTGGTATTCTCAATGGTGATTTTGTTGGAAAATATAAATGTGTAATTATCATATTAGCTCAGTGAAGAATTAGGTTTTGTGCTTTGTAAATGTAATTTGGTATTTATACGTGAGTTTTCAATTTCTCCTGGTATCAATACACCAAAAATATCTTTATATGGTTTCTGAGTTGTTTCTTTCATTAATTTTGTTGTTCTTACAGCAGGCATTTTAGAAATTAGTGGAAAAGTTAAGACTTCCTTGTGTTATGCAATTCCATTATTTCTCCGTAAGTTTAATAAAAAATGAGAATCCAAGAACTATATGAAGAAATTGTATCTCCAATCACCCATTCACGTTCATGAATTACTGGAGCAAAGGGAACTGGCTCCCCAGAATCTCACCTTCAGAATTCAAGAATGAGGTGGGAATAAGACAAGGAAAGAGGGACATAGTAATTTGCACTGATGTTACTGTGCTGTCACAGTGAACAATCTTTTTGAATCCCACAGTTAGATTTTTTTGTGGTTTTTATTAGTATGACAAAGATGACTGACTTTCCCATTTTTACAGTTTGAAGTGTGTGGGACACATTCCTTTATCTATGGAATCTTCCTTAAAATTGTGCATTATTCACTTTGTCTCAGTGCCTTTTCCATCCTTGTCGCAACTATGTATTTCTACACATGGAGTCGTTGGTTCATCATTTGTCTTTAAATGATTGAATTATGTGGATTTGGGAGGTTGTGGGATTTGCTTTAGAAGGAAGGTATTATGGGTAGGACCCTTTGGTTCATGTTGACATATCTTTGTGGAATTCTTATTAGGGTCCTTACTCATGGACTCGTGTGTAAGTAATTCTCCCCATATTCTAGTATACTCCAGTAGAGTGGGGCAATGCATTAGAAATTTAAAACATGCCTATAACTCTTTTAAAGTATACTTTTAAATATAATGATATAAATAAAAGCTTTTGTTTTTATTTTTTATTTCAATATTATTGTCAATGTGATGTACAGAGGGATTACAGTTACATAAGTAAGGTAGTGATAACATTTCTTATCTAACTTGTTACCCTATCCTTTATTTTTCTTCCTCTTTCCTTCACTCTCTCAATCCCTCCCAAGTTGAGCAAATCATTTCCAACGTATTGTTACATTTGATTTCCTTTAATTAAATGTTTGTGATGTTCCCATCCTGGAACTCCACAATGTAAACACTGGAACACCACGGTTAGACCACTCTGCCATGCATATATGCATATGCATATTTTCCTACAATTTGTTGTCATATATTTGTTTGATTATTCATTTGTTTATTGCCCAAACTGGAGCTTGAATCCAGGGCTTACACATTGTTCTCTGCTTTTTTTTGTCCTCAGCGCTAGCCACAGGCCCATTTCTGTCATTTTGGTGGTTAAATGGATTTTCCTCTGGGGGCTGGTTTTGAACCATGATACTCAATCTCATCCTTGTGAGTAGGTAAGATTACAGGTGTGAGCCTACTTTATAAGTTGACTTTTCATCTAATTATATCTTTCATATATTTCATATCCTTAGAAATTTCATACTATTCTAAGAACATCACTTATAATGATTACATGGGAGTCCAGTGCTTATAAATTTGAGAATTAATTAAACTGTCCCTATCACTGAAAATCTTTGTTGTCTCCAAAATATTAAATGCATCATTAAAGTTCTTTTGGATTTTTCATTCTAGTATTTATTTTTATAAATAGATAAGTATCTGCTAGCTGTTAGAAGGAACCAAATAGGAAATTTCTTGTTACATAATGATCCATCTTAACTTCGCTCATCTAAAACAGTACGTTACTCCGCCCCATAAAGTTATTCTTTTCTCAGCATGCAGTTCCAGTTTTGTAACTTTTACATACCTTACCCACTATACTGCTTTTGTCGAAAATCCCTCTTGCTATCATCCAGTTTTTGTAAAAACATTTTCCATGGTATTTCATTAATAGGAAGGCATATTTAACTAATACCAACTCAATGTCATCATTTCCACAGGTATTAACATTGTACCCTGGATCAGAACTTGATTCTAACAACATTTTATTTAAATGGAAGAATCAGAGTATCAATCAGAAGTCTGAGGGTTCCCTTTTGAACAAATTTTATCATTCATTGTTTATTTTTGTTTTGGAATTTGAAGGTTAAAGATTACCAGCTCCCATATGCTCTGTTGTCACTGTATTTGATTCCAGTTCTCTACATCATGTATATTCATTTTTCTAATTTTGGGAGGGGAAGGGAAACAACAAAATGCTGAAACAAGGATACAGGTTGACCAATTGTAACAATGAGAAGTACAATACACTATGTTGAAAACGAACTTCACAACTTCAGGGTAGGGGGAAGGAGGAGTTGGGGAAGTAAGGAGGGAAGGGAATATAGGGGGAAAACAAAGGAGGGGGTAACAATGCTCGACAGGAAATGTACTCATTACTGTACTGTAACTGTAACACTGTAACCCCTCTATACAATTTCTTTAAAATAAAAAATATTTTTAAAAGATTACCAGCTCATACTTCTACGGTTAACTTGCTATGCACCTTAAATGCTTCATATGGCTCAAAATGGGAAACCAAAAACAAAGCAACTTTCAATATATATATTTTTATTGTTGTAACATAGAGATGCCAAATCCAGTGCCAAGTACACAAGAACCCAGAGTACAGTCATTAACCTCTAGAATTCTGAGTTGTTTTCTTTGGCTGGAAATCTCTTAATTGAATTATGCAAAATATGAAGAAATGTCCTGAAAAATATTCATGGATAAAAACAGTTCTATAAGATCAGGAAAATTTGCACCAAGTCAAAAAGAGGAAAATAAGACAAGAAAAATTCTATTCCTGTTTATATAAAAACTAGGATTGGACATGGGTCTACCAATAGACTGAGGAAGAGAAACAATTATTTAAGTGAGTTGTTATTATAAATGTAATAATATAATGATATACATGGTAAAATAGAACCTGATGATGAGCCATGAACTCTGCCTGGGGAGTTCAAGAAAATCCTTATTGCTCAGTATCGTGATACATAGGAAGAGAGCAAACAAATATTCTGTAAAATGAAGAAAATCTTATGAAGTTCAGTAATCTCCAAATATTAGGATCAAGAAATGTAAAGTATCAGGAACAAGGTAGCAGTGAATTGGAGAGTGAAGTTGGAGAGATTGAAATGACCATATTCCTTGGCATTATGGCACTTTCTTAATATGCACAGGGCCCTGGGTTCAATCCCCAGCACTAAAAAGGAAGGAAGGAAAGAGACCAAGAAAGAATTGCAAGGTGGGTCTGGCACCATCATAGAAGTTTTATTCTCTAGCCCTGGATTTCATACTGTTAATTACACATTATTACTTCATGGGAGATTTTAAAAGTACAGTTGCCCAAGTCTCAGCAATTTTTATATGCATGGGTACAGATGTATCAACTACAGCTGATATGACTTGGGGGCACCAGTAAAGCACCCAGGATAGACATATCATGTTAGCACATATGAGTCTAGAACTTGAATAAAGGTCTGTGAGCCTTTATTTCTGCAAAAAATAAATGCACATGGTATGTTAGCCTAAGTATGGATATAGATTACTCTGAGTTTAAATGTACCAATATACCAGGTTTGCAACCCTTGGTAAATTACTTACCTCTTTTGAAGCCTCTGTTTCCTATTTTGGACATGGGAGCCAATGAGACTACAGTGCAAGAGTGTTCATGAAATGTATTGTGGCTATGTATTTTTAAATTTATTATAACTACCATTAGTTGACTTGATTACATAGTGTGAATGTGCACCAGGTGCTGAGAAGCAAGGCCGAAGACTATGAATTGTCCTGTCTTAGGTCTCTCAGGTACTTGATGTCATTCCTTACACTCCAAAATTTATGAAGTCAGAGTTGGACAATGGGCAGTTTTAGAACTTTTCTCTATGGAGCCTTAGCATTTTTCAGTATCAAAAGGTCTCTGGAAAGATGGAAAAATAAAATAGAGAAACCAGGGCTGGATGGTAGCTCAGTGGTAGAGTGCTTGCCTTGTATGCCTGAGGCCCTTGGTTCGATTCCTTTGGTTCCATTCCTCAGCAGAAAAAGCCGGAAGTGGGGCTGAAGTTCAAGTGGTAGAGTATTAGTCTACAGTTGTAGAGCTGAGGGACAGTGCACAGACGCAGAGTTCAGGCCTCACGACCGACAAAAAAAAAAACACAAAAACAAAACAAAACAAAAACACAAACAGTCCATTTCAGATGGCTTACTGTTAGCCCTTTAGACCTATGATGACAAATTACCCATTACTGAATTGGTTTTAAACAACAAATTTATTTCTACATTCTGGAGCCTGGAGATACAAGATTTCAATGCCAACATAGTCAGGATTTTTTCTTCTTCTGTGTAATGCACTGTATTAACTATCAGAAGTAAAATCTATTTGGTTTTATTTAAATCCCATTCATGAAGGCTTGCCTCTATGACTTAATTACCATCCACATATAAACAAAGGCCCACTTCTGCCTCAAACTGTGATCGTCCTACTTCTGCCTCTCTTATCAACATGTGGCACTAGTTTGTTTTGGATATTGAGGTACCAGTATTCTAATTTTACCATACCAACAGCAAACCTTCTATAACTTCCAGTGTCTAGTTCATGAGTAGTTAGAATTATAAGCATGTACCAGTACATCAAAATGAATTTTTCTAAAAAGGAATCTTTGTAGTTCTGCTAACAAAGAGATATTCAATAACTTCTCTTTAGTCTCCAATTCTGACTCTGGAACTTCTTTCTCATTTTTCTCCTCACTGAAGCTGGCAAGTTTGTGATAAACTTCAGTTTGTTAATGCTGTTAAAATATTCCTTTTTAGTCTACATTCTTCATGCCTCATGTTCCATAGCATAGTGATTTTCCTTATCAAAAATATTTGTCTCAGCCAGGAGAGGTGACTGATGCCTACAATCCTAGGTACTCAGGAGGCTGATATGTAAAACTTTAGTTGAAATCCAGCCAAATATTTTCTATCTAAAAGGAAACTGGGTGCCTCTTAGTAACATAAAAATCATAATTCCATATTTGTTATAATAATATCTAACAAATTTAAAGTTATTAATTTGATAATCGTAATAGAAACAAAGAATTAAACATGAATTCTCTAAGGAAATAAAAGTCATTCATTACAACCCTAATTTGTTTTGGGAGAGAGCTGAAATCTCCTTCAGATAACATAACCAGGTGCCATTGTTACATTCTCCTTTCTGTCATTATCAAAGATGCTTCAGAGGAAACAGACCTAAATAGATATAAGTCCTGGAACATATCATAAATGCCAGCATTGAATGATGGCTCCATGGTAAGAAAGACAATCTTCACAAATTTTCACGCACCTGAACAACCCATCCTATTGCTTTGCTTTGAGCCTAGATGAGTTTTCCCATTTGTCCTTCTGTGGCACTGCTTCTGGGGCACATGTGTGTCTTTTCCTTTATTCAGCCGATATGGAGTCTTATTTCCCTTGTAAATATTCTGAGAAGATATTGCCAGGCCACAAAAACTATAGATAAAATTTTCATCCCATATTCTCCCCTTACAGTTCTCCTGTTTACTGAACAAAATGGAACAATGATTGCACAGTCATATAAACCAGAGTGAGCAGTATCACACTAGTCATAAAAACCAGAGAGGAACAAGTAGAGGAATCATTATCTGCATTTCACCAGTATAAATTGACCTACTGCTCCATTTGTTTAAGTGGGACAACTAATATATGTTTTGCTAGCTGCCAGTGGCTCACACCAGCAATCCTAGCTACTCAGGAGACTGAGATCTGAAGTTTGTGGATCAAAGTGAGCCCAGGATAGAAATTCCATGAGATTCTTACCTCCAATTAACTACCAAAAAGCTGGAAGTGTTACCGTGGCTCAAGTGGTAGCAAAGCAGCTCAGGGACAGCACACAGGCCCCAGAACTAGCCCCCACACACAAATACAGATGCTTCTACTTTTCCAGGCCATGTTCTTTTTTATAATGCTTCCTTTGGTGAAGATTTTGTAAGTCAAATAATCTTGATGCCAATTAATAGCTATGCTGTCTTGGGCTTGTCGTCCTCATCTTCATCTTCCTTGCCTGAACAATGAAGAAAATTCTTTACAAAACTGGTGCAGTAGGCTAATCCAGTCATAATGTAAGTGTGTGAAAGTGTAACCAGGTAAATTGAGGGGATGGGTTGGTAGAGAGAGAGAAGAATGATTAAATTGGTGACATTGATCAAGATGTACTCACAAAATCACATATTAAATTAAAACTCCTCAAAATAAAAACACTTTTTACACGACTTATGTATAATTTCTTAAGTAGAGGAAAGTGTAACCAATCCATCAGTGCAATCCACACCTCTTAGGTATAGATTGCACGTAGCTGGGTTTTTTTTTTTGTAAGAATACAGAACAGAGAAGAGTGGAACATATCATTTCCTGAATTAAACTGGTCAACTCTACCCCAAAGTTACCATCAATATTGATGCTGACATACACCCTTGATTTCATGCAATTAGAGCATATTTCCCCTCCATCCCTCAATCCTGGGTTTGAACTAAGGGCCAAGATTCTGTCCCAGAGCTTCCTCTCACCCACACTCCCTCAAAGCTAGTGCTCCAACATTTGAGTCACAGCTCCAATTCTGGCTCTTTCTGGTTAATTGGAGATGAGTCTCATGGGTTGTCCTGCCCAGGCTGACTTCGAATCATAATGCTCAGATCTCAGGCTCAGAATATAGGTGTGAGCCACCAGTGCTCAGCTTGAGAACATACTTTTGCACTGTAATTCTCCTTCCTGAAACCTCACAGCCACAATCATAGGAGAAAAGATTCAGAGAGCCCCCAATTGAAGAACATTCTACAGAATGACTTGTCCCATACTCCTGAAAAAGGAGAAATGCCATCTCTTTCCCTTTGGTGAAAACAATAGATGTTAGCTTATTATGACAATAATAATAGATATTATTATATTCTTACAATATGTATTCCCATCCCCATTGATACCAGGCTTTGTTGTATAACTTACTTTTACAAAGGACATGTGAGAAATGATGACAAGTGTCTTTTCTGAGCTTTAGTCCTGTGGCTTACATTTTTTTCTTCCACTGGGAACCACCAGCAGTCAGTAAATCCCAGAATGGACACCGTGCTGAGTGGCAGTGGACCTGGAAAAGGCTTGGTAGCATGAGAGAAAGTAATCAAAGTTGTAAACTATTGTGTCATTGTGGTTGGTTTCCCACGGTGAAATTAAGCTCACACTCAGGTCCAGTTCTGGGTAATCTAGGCCTCTTTCTCTCCACTCCCTCACACCCCTTCTCATTTTCTGGATATTTTCTCTTCTACCAGATTCTCCTCAGGTGACACCAGTTCCTGAGTCTCCTTATCCAAGAAACTGTTTTTAGGGTTAAACATTTCAACTTCCTATATTACATTTTTTAGGTGTTTCCTCACTTTTGTCTTTCTGGGGTTTTCAGCCAGAAGCTCCCAAGTGTGATAGATCCTGAGATAAAATCGTTCTGCTGGGGTTGGGAAGGTGGCTCAGTGGTAAAGTGATTGTTTTGCATGCATGAGGACCTAGGTTCAATTCTTCAGCACCACATAAGCAGAAAAAGCCAGAAGTGGCGCTGCAGCTCAAGTGGGAAAATGTTAGCCTTGAGCTGAAGAGCTGAGGGACAATGGACATGCTCAGAGGTAAGGCCCCACAACCGACTCCGAAAAAAATCCCTCTGACACATCTCACTTGCTTGCTTTGACTCCCCTCATGTTGGTATACTAAGAGGCCAGAATAAGATGAAGCTCTAGAAACCTCTGTACAGAAAGAGAAACCAACCCATGGGAAGTGAGGGGCGTTTTAGAAGAGATTGTAGCTGAACACAGGCAGGAAGGCTCATGGCTTCAGCCTCAGCTGTCTTCTGAATCATTGCCCAGTTACCAGCTGTGAGTCTTTGCTCCAAAATCAATGTGGCGAATTCTGCATTTCTTATTGATTCATATACATACACAGACCTAATTAGGCATCCAGAATGACTTAAAATATAGATTTCCTAAATCAGAAAAATCTGTAGCAGAGAAAATGGGCAGAAAGAACTTCATTTAATCAGGTTCAATTCATTTTTACATGCTTACTTTAACTGAAAGAACATCAAATTCACCCAGCTTTCACAAAATCAAAACATCCAAGCAACTACATTTTACAGGAAGTAAATATTCACAGCACAAATCTGAATTTCTGAAGAGTGGTACTCTCAGAAAATAAGGAATTCGGGTTCAGGACACATGGCAGACATTTCATTTCAGCATCAAGATTAAATTCATTAGCACAGGCTGCAGAAGTTGCTTACTCGGGCTGGGAAGGAGGCTCAGTCGTAGAGAGCTTGCCTTGCATGCCTGAGGCCCTGGGTTCGATTCCTCAGCACCACATAAGCAAAAAAGAAAAAAGCCGGAAGTGGCACTGTGGCTCAATTGGTAGAGCGCTAGCCTTGAGGTGAAGAGCTAAGAGACCGCGCCCAGGCCCAGAGTTCAGGCACCACGACAGGATCCCCCCCCCCCAAAAAAGTTGCTTACTCTCAGCATGTAAGCACATATCATTTTTTTCTGATCCTTAATAAAGAAAAAGATGGAAGAGTTTGATTTCCCTTCTCAATTTCAATCTTCAAATTCACATTTTCTTCTAAGGGAGTCATTTATCTTACTCACGTGAAAATACCGAATATGTCTTCAAAGGAGGGTCTTCTGGGCATCAGGGAGCAAAATAGGAGTGAAACAGGCTACAGGAAGCTGAATTGTTCAAGAATAAAGATGTTTGTAAGTCCATGGAAAGCCTTGATGGCACAGCTAAGCTAGTTTGAAAGGGCTTGTCCTTTCCACAACCTAGGTGGTAAGGTGGTTAGATGGGAGGGGAGAAATGTCTTAGTTTCAGAAAAAGGCAAAATAATGGTGCATGGGTTTTTTTCTCAGAAGAGAACCTTTAAATAGGATACATTTTTCTCTTCACAAAACAATTATACAGTAGTCTCCTTCACTGTAATTTCCTTCTGTAGTTAGTTACCTGTGCTCAACTGTGCTCTGAAAAGATTAAAAGGAAAAAAAATCTCATATTTTGAAAGAGATCACATTCACACAATACCTTTTTTGGTTTTTGTGGATGTAAGGTCTCACTGTAAATCTCTCTCATTATTTTCTTGCCTCCACTTTGTTTTCTGGGATTACAGGTGTGCACTTCCAAACCTATTTCACATTACTTTTTTTTACAGTATATTGTTTCAAGTCTTCTATTTTATTAGTTACTGTAATTATTGTCTTACTGTACCTAATTTATAAATTAAGCTTTATGGTAGCTATATTTGTCTGGGTAAACGCATAAAATTTTCATCTTGGTATTTATAGGGTGGCTTCCAGAACTGATTGTGTGTACTAAAATCAGTGTAGGCTCCAGGCCCATGTAGAAAATAACATAATATGTCATACAAAGTAAGCTACACTTTACATCACTTCAAGGTTATATCTATTACCAACATATATGTAACAATATGTAAATAGTTGCTATATTGAATGTGAGGGGAAGAATTTTTTTCCTGAATATTTTAAATTTCTGGTTGGGTGAACACCTAATGTGCAAATTCTGAACACAGAGGTTACTTCATTGATTTCAGATATCCACTTGGAATGTATATCTGGAGGCTAAGCAGGAACTACTGTAAAGATCAAAAAGAAACTTGAATCTCTTATTTTGACATAATTATTCACTAAATAAAATGTGGATAAATGTGATTCTGTACCTCTTCCTCCTCTTCCCCCTCCTCCTCTTTTTCTTTTTCTTCCTCCTCCTCTTTTTCTTTTTCTTCTTCCCCTTCTTTTTCTTTTTCTTCCTCCTCCTGCTCCTCTTGCTCCTCCTGCTCCTCTTGCTCCTCCTGCTCCTCTTGCTCCTCCTGCTCCTCCTGCTCCTCCTGCTCCTCCTGCTCCTCCTGCTCCTCCTGCTCCTCCTCCTCCTGCTCCTCCTCCTCCTCCTCCTCCTCCTCCTCCTCCTCCTCCTCCTCCTCCTCCTCCTCCTCCTCCTTCTTCTCCTTCTTCTCCTTCTTCTTCTTCTTCTTCTTCTTCTTCTTCTTCTTCTTCTTCTTCTTCTTCTTCTTCTTCTTCTTCTTCTTCTTCTTCTTCTTCTTCTTCTTCTTCTTCTTCTTCTTCTTCTTCCTCGCCGTTGTCATCGTGGTCGTCTTCTTCTTTTCTCAGTGCTGAAGATCCAATGCAGGGCCTTCCATATGCTAAGCTTGGTCTCTACCACAGTTCTACATCCCAAGCCTGTAGAGCTTCTGAAAAGCTAGTTTGAGAACTTTACAATGCTTAATAATCAAGATCAATTTTCCTTTTCCTTTCTAGGCTCCAAAACAGGGAAAAGGATGTGGGGGGGGGATACATGAGACAATCATCTAGGGAAAACTTTGCTGATTATAATATTTTAATTTTTTGTTTAGTTGGCATTTAAAATATATTGCTATATAATTTAAAGCCTATTTTTAAAATTTCTTCATAGGAACAAAGACCAACTAAATTTTTTTTGCCATTTTTATGTATAAAGTTCAAAATTCCGTCTCTATAAGAATCTTTTCAAACATTCTTTTTTTTGTCAGTCATGTGGCTTGATCTCTGTGTTTGAGCGCTGTCCCTCAGCTCTTCAGCTCAAGATAAGTGCTCTACCACTTGAGCTACAACGCCACTTCCTTAAACCATTCTTTTGATATGACTTCTACTATCTCCTTTGAGGCAAAGCTGAAGTCTATATATTAAATATTCTAATCATGATATGCAATAATTAGGAAGGATAAAACAATAGAAATCATGAAAAATATGTCAAACACAATAAAAAGGACAGTTACCCATCAAACAGATGCTTATCATCTTGACAGTTGGAGAATAACAGTCTGAGAATTTGCAGAATTCCTGAAAGGACAATATTGGAATTCAAAAGAAAGAGGAAAACACTTAAAATATTGAAAGACAAACATGCACCAATCGGTCTTGCCTATAATCCTAGATGATCAGGAGCCTCATTAATGGCTAAAGACAAGCAAGAATAAACTAGATAACATCAACTGATAACCTTTCATATTTCAAAAAAGGACAGTATAACAGAAGTGAAAATATATGCAACATATAGAGGGCATATATTTTTTAATGCTACAATGTTATATCTACAATGATCCTGAGGCTTAAGTATATTTATATCATCTAATTCTATATAAATTATATCTGAATAGAATATTTATTTAAAGAACATATGTAAATTAATAGTCAATAGGAGAAGCATATGAAATAAGCTCCTCTTTAGTAACTAAGAAAAAAGAAAATGTGACTAGCATGACCATTATATAAGAAGATGACACAAAATATATTAATGCATTTGTGGAGAAATTGCTATACTCCAAATAGCAGATCAATTTGTATAATACTGCAATCATTTTAGCAAGCAAGTTTTCAAGTCTTCAAAAGGTCAAAGATAATTGTATAGGATCCATGCATTACACTTCTATGAATGTATAGAGAAGTAAAAAACTTGTTTACACAGGTAATGTAGTTCATTGACAGTACACTGGAACGGTATATGTTAGACCCTAGAAATAATCCGCAAAAACAAATTTTGAAAAGACACGCTATAGAGGATGTATGCTGGACAAATACCTGTAAGTGAATTTTATATCTATTTTAATGTCTGTTCTAAAGTTTACACATTTTCTATTTGAAGACATCAAAGTTTCTGAAAATTAGGCTTGAAAAACCCATGATTGTCTAATTCGCTTTCAAACCACTAAAATGTATACAATAAAAAGAGATAATATATTGCATGTGAATTACATGTTAGCAAAAAACTATTGTTAAAAATACTTCACACAAAATTCAGAATACCTAGAAATATTTTTGGTGTTGGCTAAAAACTCTTTGTAAACTACAGTTTTTAAAACGAAGATGTGATTTCTGTTTATTTTGAGTTTATGCAGAGATAACTCAATCAAAAATTGTATGTGATAACTGGAATTAAAATTAGATATCTCTTATGAGTAATTAATAACTTTTTCTGGAAGAAATTTTAGAAATGACAGAAGACACAAATATATGCATCTGCATTTTATGAAAGCCATATGTTACTTGCTCAATCAAATTGCTATTCTCTACTTTGCTAGGAAAAAATATTCTCAACATAAGAGCCAATAACAATGAAAAGAAACAAAATACACAATCATGGTGATTTATTTGGGAAAATAATAAATGAAATAAAACAATTCCACTTAAGGGCCTCCAATATTAGTGTTTATGAAGATAATCCTGAATGCCAACATCCATTGAATTTTTGGAATTTTAATTTTTACGAACATATGAAAACTAGAACAAGAAAAGAAATATAGTCTTAGATCAAACTAGGCTTGGAATATTTTTTTGAGGGGGTCAGGTGGTGGGGCCTGAACTCTGGGCCTCGGTGCAGTCCCTCAGCTCTTCAGCTCAAGGCTAGCGCACTACAAATTCAGCCCCAGTGCCAATTCTGGCTTTTTTATTTTTGCTTATGTGGTGCTGAGGAATCGAACCCAGGGTCTCATACATGCAAAGCAAGCACTTTACCACTGAGCCACCTTCCAAGCCCTGGAATAATTTTCTTAATTGTTTTCTTTTTCTTCTTCTTTTTTAAAAAATTTTATTAATAAAATTTTTATTGTGAAAATACCTGCAGAGGAGCTACAATTTCTGTTTTTTAAGGTCTTCAAGCATTTATTTATCTTATTTTATTTTTGATTTTTTCTTACTGTGAAAATACCATACAGAGGAGTTACAATTACATGGGCAAGATAATGAATACATTTCTTATCAAGCACTGTTGCCTATTCTTTGTTTCCCCTTTCCATCCCTTCCCATCCTCCCCCTACCACCTTCTCAATCCTGTTCCCCTCAAGCAAAGACATGAAGTTCATTTTTGCACATAACGTATTGTACATCTCATTATTGCCACGGATTCACCTGTATCCCTATTTAAACTATTTGTTTTTACGCTTCTCCTCTACAAATTATACCAACCTACACTACAGTGAAAGCAGGGGTTATACCATGGGGGAGGGACATACAAAGAAACAAAAAAATAATCTCATAAATGTGTTAGAAACAACCACATGAAAGAAAAAAAAGCATTTGAATACATAACTTAGGGTTCATTTTTCTAACATCAACTTATCTGACCTTTTCTGCTTGACTCAGACATATACTAATTATTGCAAATAAGGGAATCCATGGGACCTAAGTGTCTTTGGGCCTGGCTTACTTCACTTAATATAATTTTCCCAATACTTTTCATTTCCTAACAAATGGAGCAATGTCATTCTTTCTGATGGAGGCATAGAATTCCATTGTGTATATATACCACATTTTCTTGATCCATTCATCGACTGAGGGGCATCTGGGTTGGTTCCATATCTTAGCTATGGTAAATGCTGTTGCAATAAACATAGTCGTGCTGTGAGCTTTAGTGTGGCCTTGTTTGTGATCATGTGGGTAAATGCTGGGCCATAGGGGAGCTCCATACTGCTTTCCAAAGTGGTTGAACAAATTTACACTCCCACCAACAATGCAGTAAGGTTTCCTTCTGTCCATATCCCCTCCAGCATCTGTGGTTATTAGAATTCTTGATTATAGCCATTTTAACTGGAGTGAGGTGGTATTACAATGTTGTTTTGATTTGCTTTACTTTTATGGCGAGGGAGTTTGAGCATTTCTTCTTGTGTCTATCGGCCATCCTCCTTTCCTCTTCAGAGAAGATTCTCTTTAAGTCTTTAGCCCAATTATTTATTGGGCAGTTGTTTCTTTGAAGATTGGTTGTTGGTGGATTTAATTTATTGAATTCCAGGTATATTTTAGATATGAGATCCTTGTCTGTTGTAAGACTAGTGAAGATCTTCTCCCAATCTGTGGGCTTTCAATTGATCTTGCTAGCTATATCCTTTGCAATACAGAAGCTCTGCAATTTCATGCAATCCCATTTGTCCAACCTTTCTTTGATTTGTTGTGTTTCTGGGTCTCTATTAAGAAAATTTCGGCCTGTGCCAAGGAGTCCTAAAGTTTCTCCTATTCCATCCTGTAATGTTTTCAGGGTATCTGACTCCGAGGTCTTTGATCCATTTGGAGTTGATTCTGGTGCAGGGTGATACATAAGGATCTAGCTTAATTTTCTGCAATTAGTTGACCAATTTTGCCAGCACCATTTACTGAAGAGGCTGTATTTCTTCCATTCTACTTTTTTAGCTCCCTTATCAAAAATTAGATGGCTATAAGTCTGTAGGTTCATTTCTGGGTTTTCAATTCTATTCCATTGGTCTGAGGTCTGTTCTTGTGTCAGTACCAATCTGTTTTGATTACTATGGCTTTATAGTAGAGTTTGAAATTTGGTATTGATGTTCCTCCAGCACTGTTCTTTCTGTAGAGGATAGTTTTAGCTATTCGGGTCTTTTATTGTTCCATATGAATTTTTGGATTGTCTCTTCTATTTACTTGATGAATGATGATGGAATATTGATAGGTATTGCATTGAATTTGTAGGTAACCTTGTGAAGTATTGCCATTTTCAGGATTTTGATCTTTCCAATCCAGGTGTATGGGAGTTTTTGCCACTTTCTAAGTTCTGTTTTCATTTCTTTTTCATGTTTTTAGTTAAGTTAATTACTAGGTATTTTATTTTTTGTGGGGCTATTACAAATGGAGTTGCTTTCCTAAATTCAGCCACACTTTTCTCATTGTTGGCATATAGAAAAGCCATTGGTTTTTGAGGGTTATTTTTATACCCTGCTACTCTGCCAAAATTTTGAATCAGCTTGAGTAATTTGGGAGTGGAGTTTGTGGGATTCTTTAAATACGAGATATGTCATTTACAAAGAAGGCAGTTTTAATTCTTCTTTGCCTATCTGGATCCCGTTTATGTTTGCATCTTGTCTTATTGCTGTAGCTAGGCATTCCAATACTAGATTGAAGAGCACTAGAGCCAATGGACAACCTTGTCTCCTACCTGAGTTAAGAGGAAATTGCTTTAGTTTTTCACGATTCAATATAATGCTTGCTGCAGGTTTGTCTTATACAGCCTTTATTGTATTGAAGAATGTTCCATGGATTCCTAATTTTTCCAGAACCTTCATCATAAAGGGGTGTTTGATCTTGTCCAATACTTTTTCTGCATCTATTGAAATACCCATGTGGTTCTTTTCCTTGCTCCTGTTGAAGTGATGAATTATATTAATTGATTTGTGTATATTGAACCAGCTTTGCATACCTGAAATTAATCCTGTTTGATTGTGGTGGATGGTTTTTTGGATGAATTGTTGAAGTCGATTGGTCAAAATTTTGTTGAGAAATTTTGCATCAATATTCGCCAAAGAAATGGGTCTACAAAAAAAAAAAAAAAAGAAATGAATCTACAGTTCTCTTTCTTTGATGAGTCCCTGCCTGGTTTTGTGATGAGGGTTATTGTAAAGCACATGGGCAGCTAAGATGGCACTGAGAGTGAGTTAAATGGGCACAGTCCAATTTGCTTTACATTCAGTGCGTAACCAGCCCGAGGAAGCTTAAGTACATGATAAGATGTGACCTTGACAGTGATTGGTTCCTTCTCCTCCACTGCCATGCCACTCGCTGCTCTTTTTTTTTTTTTTTTGGCTTTAAAAAGGGCTTGCTCTGTGTTAATAAATGAGTTTTCCTGCTTGACTTGACTCCCCGCTGGGTCTGATTGTCTTCCAGGCTAAGGGAGGCTGAGGAACGTGATAGCATCCGTGTTACCTTTCCTCAGACCCCATACATCTTTTGTGGGATGGACAAAGACAGGACATCTGGCGTCCAACTTGGGGCTTGAAAGGAAAAGATACTGGCTGAGGCTAAATGCTCTCAGGGTAAGTGAAACCCTTAGTATATGTAATGCTATCTCACAGAAAAAGGAGGAAGAGGCAACATTAAGACTAGAAGGAGTAAAGGAGGACTTGAGAATTGAGAAGGAACAAGAATGGGTCAAATTTGATGAAGAACACACTGAAACAAGCACAGTAGAAATCAAAACGAGGGTGAAAGTTACTCCCTCTGACTCAGGTGCTCCTGATGGTTCTAAGCACCCTCCTTATTCCTCCTATTGGGGAGGAGGTACGGCACCCCACTCGACCCTCAAGAGGCACCTGCAAGACCCGTATCCCTACTGACCTTCTGTGGAGGGACCGAGGCCTTGGGAAGTAACCTACTCAGAGGCCTACCTTAGAAGGGAAGGGCCAATTGAGAGCCTGGACCCTAGGCCACAGGATTCGCTTCCCCAAGCATATCTGGTCAATCTGGCACCAGGATCTAACAGGCCCTGGGAATGGTATCCATGGAAAGCTAAGGATCTTAATGAGCTCTACAAGGAGGTGGTGGAGTATGGCCCAAACTCTCCTTGGGCCCAGAACTTTTTACAGGATATTACTTATTACCCATGTGTCCTTAAGCACTGACTGCATGTGACCAAAGCTGTCCTAAACAGTTCTGCTTATTAAATGATGTGCTTTCTTTAAGGAGGAATGCAGAGTATGAGCAAAGAATATATGGCAGGCTCAATCCAAGATACCTATTACTTATGCCATGTTAACAGGGATGGGGGAAGGGTACTCCACTGGAGTCAAACAGGCCACAATACCTGGCCCCTACCATAACCAGGTGAGGCAGGCAGGACTTGCCGCGTGGTACAAACTGGACGATGGGCCTACTGAGTCCCCCATAGCAGGAGTAAAACAAAAACCTGGTGAGCCTCTAGCTGAGTTTGTAGACTGGGTCCAACAGAGCGTTCACCACAAACTGCCAGCAGGTAACTTCTGAGATCAGTTCGTAAAGCTACTTGTCTGGGAAGGAATGAATGAAGACCATCGCATGGCCTGCACGGGGTTGAGAGAGAGTTCCTTGAGCAGATGGGTGGTGGCCTTGCAGGATGTGGGAATGCAACAGCAACAGTCCCAATCATTAGCTTTAGCTTTACAGGATCAGACATCTGCAATGACTGAGGCTATTACCAGGTACTTGCAGCCCAGGGCTGAGGAACCCCAAGACCATCGGGGAGAGGGATTTGTTTTAAATGAGGGCAGGAGGGACACTTTAAGATGGACTGTTTACAACAATCCCTGCCAACAGGGGAGGGAGGGGGCACACTGCCTCCTACACCCTGTCCCAGGAACAGGGAGGGATACTTTTGGAAAAAGGATTGTGGATCCAAGTTTAATTTACATGAGAAGCCCTATTTGGGTGTAGCAATGGCCATTAACCAAACCTAAACTTATAGCCCTATACCTTATGGTGGAGGAACAGATAAACCTTGGGCACATATGCCCTACTCTGAGTCCTTGGAACACACCAGTATTTGTTATTCAAAAAGCCTCTGAGGCTTGGCATATGTCCCAAGATCTGTTAGGTAAATGAAAGGATGGAGTTAGTAGGAACGCCCCTAAGAGGCATGCCCTGGACTTCCACTATACCTTCAGAATATACCTTGGTTTTGATTGATATTAAAGATTTTTTATATCCCCCTCATCCTGATGACTGTGAGAAGTTTTCTTTCTCCATCCCTTTTCTTAATTTTCCCAGCCTGATGGGAGGTTTGAACGGATGGTGCTGCCACAGGGAATGGCTAATAGCCCAGCCTTTTGCCAACACTACTTGGCCACACTTTTAGGGCCTGTGATAGGTTTAGATACCTCCGTTGCTTATGCCTACATGGATGATATAATTCTGGGGCACCAAGACCCCGGACACCTGGAGGGCCTTCTGGCCCAGGTTCTCACCATATCAAAAAAGGGGGGTTTTACCATAGCACTCAATAAAATTCAAAATGTACCTCCTTTTAAAATGCTTGGGTCCCACCTTACCTTGACTCAGGCCAGTCCCCTTAAGCCTTTGCCGGATATTCCAGGCTCTCTAACCTTAATCCAACTTCACAGTCTTTTAGGGAAAATCAATTGGATGTTGCCATGGGTTTCTGTCCCTAAAGATAGTCTTGTGCCCTTATTTGTCCAAGTAAAAGACAGGATGCCCCAAGAATTTTTTACAATTACAGAAAGCCATCAGGCAATATTTTTACAGTTCCATAGCTTTGTTTACCATTAATATTTTAAATTTTTCAAAAAGGGCAACTGAATCCAGATTTCAGAAGCACTGGGGACAACTAAACTCTAAGCCCCAAGTAAAAGTCAGCTAAAGGACCCCCTGACACAACAATGGAGAAGACCTGACCCCCTAGTTACTATGGGCAGGGGATTTGGATGCGTTTTTTTCCATTATGGGAGACAACGCCCATTTGGATACCTTTGAGGAACCTTAAGTTTTTATCCATTTCCTCTATACAGGAGGATGCTCAAGGATAAACTAACCAACAAGAAAAAAAAAAAAACAGCTATGGTGGCCTAGGCTTGAGTTTAAAAGAGGAAAGCCAGAAAGACAACCATTAACCATTCCCAAGGGCAACCAGCCCTTGAGAAGCCTTGTGTTCTCTAACAATTGCAGATGGCGATACTCTAGCTGTTAGCTGTCCTGTCACTCCCAGTCCTGGCAATGGCCCTACGGAATCTGCATCAACCTCAACGGGTGACCTGGGCAGTGATCAGCACTGGCAATGCAGAAATCATCAGTAGCACCACAAGAGAAGCTGTCCCTTAGACCTGGTGGCCTGACCTTCATTTTGATCACCACCCTATGTCATTATGTACAGACTGATTAATATTTCTGTAGGAACTAATTATTTTAATGTTACCTGCTTTAATTGTCCTTTTACTAATTGCTTGTATAATGGCATTATTGAATCCATAGGTATTGTTAAACAATCACCTTTTGTTATGCTTCCAGTTTAGAACTTTTTCAACCCCACAGGCAAATAGCTGGATTAGAACAAGCCCCACCTCTGGACTCTGAAGTGGCAAAGACTGCTATCCCATTCTTGACTATTAAAAAACTGCTAATGACATTTCTTGGCCTGATAATGCTTTTGCTGATAATGCAATGCTTTCCTAGCATTCTGCGTGCACTACAAAACTCTTATGAGCTTAGCCAGCCAGTTACATAAGATCAAGCTCCAAGGAAATGAATTTCCCTCTAGTGGAATTGCAACCAGAGACCGGTAAGAGGAGGTGTCAGTATGACCAACCAAAGACAGGGCCTTCAGCTTCACTCTGAAGAAGTTCCTGATGACGGAGAAGGCAGACAAGGCAATCCACCCAACCTAAGACAGGTGGATTCGCTTTTTTAAACAAAGAAGGGGGAGAAGTTGGGAGCCTTTCGGAGCTGAGAGTAAAGCTCAAAGGTCCTCTTGACCCCTGTGCTCGCTTAAAGGCGCGTACAAGGAACTGGCTTACTTAAAAGACACCAGGTGACAAGGATTACTTTGCTACGTCAGCAGTTTGTTTTATATTTTCATATTTTTCTGGACTATAATAGAATGGCCTATGTGTGGTGGCCCACAAGGATGCACCGTGCTCCCATATTCTGAAGAGAATGACCTTACAAGATACTGACTTTTTTATATATGCCCAGGAACTAATTGAACTGCTTTGGACATTTCTAACTGTGGTGGGACTGATGTTTATTACTGTGCTAGGTGGGCATTTGAGGTAACTGGGACAGGCTCTTGGATCATGCACGAGGGCCCTCCCTATCCTTGTCTGGTGAATCAGGCCCCCCAGACTTTCCTCGAACCCCCAGGGTGGCCAATGCTATTCTTACCAATGTAATCCTGTTAAAATAACCATTACAGTGGAGGGAAAAGGATAACTAATTGGGAGGTGGGTCTGCCATTAAAACAAAAAAGGGGGAATCTGTAGAGCACATGGGCACCAAAGATGGCTCTGAGAGGGAGTTGAGTGGGCAGAGCCCAATTTGGTTTACGTTCAGTGTGTAACCAGCCCGTGGAAACTTAGGTGCATGATAGGGTGTGACCTTGACAGTGATTGGTTCCTTCTCCTCCACTGCCATGCTGCTTTTCTTTTTTTGCTTTAAAAAGGGCTTGCTCTGTGTTAATAAATGAGTTTTCCTGCTTGACTTGACTAACCGCTGGGTCTCATTATCTCATGGGCTAAGGGAGGCTGGGTAACAGGCGAGAGGCTGCATTACCTTTCCTTGGCCCCCATCCATCATTCGTGGGACGGACGAACGAAGACCCGACAGGTTATAATGGTTTCATAGAATGAGTTCGGTAGTGAACTTTCTTTTTCAATTTCATTGAAGAGTTGGAGGAGTATTTGTGTGAGCTCTGCTTTGAATGCCTTGTAGAATTCTGCTGTAAAACCATCTGGTCTTGGGCTTTTCTTGGGAGGACTCTAATTGCTGTTTCTACTTCAATACTTGATATGGTCCTGTTAAAATGATTTAACTCATCTTGGTTTAGTTTCGGCATGTCAATATTTGCTAGGAAAAGGTCCATTTCTGCCACGTTCTCAAATTTATTAGTATAAAGTTTTCAGAAGTATTCCCTTATAATGTTCTGAATCTTGGTTGTTTTTCTGGTGATGTTTCTATTCTAATCTCTGAGTTTATTTATTTGGGTTGTTCTCTTCTTTTTCTGGTAAGGTTTGCTAAGGGTCTGTCAATTTTGTTAATTTTTTCGAAGAACCAACTGTTTGTTTTGTTGATTCTTTTTATGGTTTTTTGTGGATTCTAATTCATTTAATTCTGATTTAATTTTAATTATTTCTTTCCTTCTACTGGATTGGGGTTTATATTGCTGTTCTTATTTAAGGAGGCTCAGATACCTAATTAAACCGTTGGTTTCAGATCTTTCCAATTTGTTGATGTAGCAACTCAGAGCTATAAATTTGCCTCTGAGTACTGCCTTTGCTGTGTCCCAGAGGAGCTGGTAATTTGTGTGTTCATTTTTGTTGAATTTCATGAACATTTGAATTTCCTTTCTAATCTCTTCCATGACCCACTCGTGATTCAGCAGTGTATTGTTCAGCCTCCATGTGTTACAGGACTTTCTTTGGTGGATTTTGGTGTTGAGTTCTACTTTTATTCCCTTGTGGTCTGAGAGAATGCAAGGTATAAGTTCAATGTTTTTGAATTTGGACAAGTTTGCTTTGTGGCCTAAAATGTGGACTACTTTGGAAAATGTTCCATGTGTTGCTGAGAAAAACATGTATTCTTATCCTGCTGGGTGAAATATTTGCTAGATGTCTGTTAAATCTAGTTGATCTATACAGTTGTTTAGATACGCGATTTCTCGAGTTGATCTATCGAGTGGGGAAAGTGGTGTGTTAAAGTCCCCATAAATTAATGTCTTTGGATCTATGTGGGATATGAGGGAAAGTAGTGTTTCTTGGATAAATTTAGGTGCTCCGTTGATGGTTTAATAGGTATTTGCAATTGGAATATTCTCATACAGGAGATATCCTTAATTATTAGTATGTAGCGACCTTCTTTATCACTTCTTACTAATTTTAATTTGAAGTCTATTTTATCTGATATTAGCATTGCAACTCCTGCCTGTTTATGGGGGCCGTTTGCTTGGTAGATTTGGTTCCAGCCTTTCATGTTGAAAATGTGCTTGTTTTTATGGGCAAGTTGTGACTCCTGAAGGGAACAGATAGAAAGAGCTTGCTTTTTAATCCAACTTGGCAGTCTATGTTGCTTAATTGGAGAGTTAAGTTTGTTAAGGTCGACAGATAGGACTGA
Organism: Dipodomys merriami; assembly: GCF_024711535.1. Taxonomy (NCBI): domain Eukaryota; kingdom Metazoa; phylum Chordata; class Mammalia; order Rodentia; family Heteromyidae; genus Dipodomys; species Dipodomys merriami. Next base: position 504,294 of record NW_027202926.1, on the reverse strand, counting down.
GAGGTGTTTGGGAGTTTCTGCCATTTTATGCAGCTTCTTGGGGGCTGCAGCAACTGGGTTCTTCCTATGGTTCTGGGATTCTCAGTTTGGGTGCGGTTTCTTGGCATTTATTGTGGTCTTGTTGGTTTTCTCTGTGTAGGAAATCATTAAGAATCTTTTGTAGGGCTGGTGTGGTGGAGATATATTGTTTCAGTTGTTCTTTTGTATGGAAGGTTTTTAGTTTACCTTCGGTTATGAAGGAGAGGTAAGCTGGGTACAGTATTCTTGGTTGATAGTTGTTTGTCTGTAATGCATGGCATACATCATTCCAGGCTCTTCTTGCTTTGTTTGCCTTTGCTGAGAATTCTGAAGTGATTCTAATTGGTTTCCCTTTATAGGTGATTCATCTTTTCTCCTTGACAGCTTTAAGGATCTTTTCCTTGGTCTGAATTGATCCAGTGTGGATTATAATGTGACAGTGGGATGTCCTATTCTGGTCTGGTCTATTTGAAGTCCTAAAACTTATTGTATCTGAATAGGTCTATCTTTTTTCATGTTTGGGAAGTTTTCTGCTAGGATCTTGTTAAACAAATTTCCTAGACCATTAACTTCTCTTTTTAAGTGCTCCTCTACACCCAGTATCCTCAGATTAGGCCTTCTGATGGTGTCTTCCAAATGTTGAGTAGATCTATCATATTTCTTGGATTTGTCTTGGATGGTTATATGTTTTTTCTCTATAATATCCATGCTGTCTTCAATCCCCAAGATTCAATCTTCTGAATGTTCTAACCTACTATCAAGACTTTCTACTTTGTTTTTTTTTTTTTTTCTCGTTTCTTTCTAGTTGGTTGGCTTTGATGGCTTCAAATTCTTTTTTGGAGCTTTGCTTTAGATCTTGTATGGACTTCTTTACTTCCCTTAATTTGGTGTTCACTGTTTATTCTCAAATCACTTAGTTGATTGGTTATGATTTCCTTGGACTCCCATTCTTTCTGCTGGGTTCCATTCAGCATTCTCTTTGTGGAATCCTTGAGTTCTTTCAGTTCTCCATTTATGGACTCCATGAATGCCTTTAATGATCTTTGTGTATTCTCTTCCTACTCTTGCAATTCCTGTATTACTCTTTGATTAGCTTCCTCTGGTTCATGCGATCCCAGTAGATCTCTTTGACTCATTTCAGCCTGTTATTTATTTATTTCTGGTTGAGTGTTCTCAAGCTGCTCATGCAATTCCTGTATCAGTCTTTGAGTAGCTTCCTTATGCTCATAATATTCCTGTATTGGCCTTTCTTTTGCCTCCTCTCTCTCCCTATCATGCTCATAGAGTCCTTTGCAGGTTTTCAATGTTTTCATTTACCATGTTTTCCAGTAGTGTTTGTAGAGCTTTTAGGGAGCTCTCGTCTGGATTATTAATTATCTGTTCTGTCCACTGTTTATCATGATTGGGAGTTGAGATACTCAGATTTGCCATTTTTCTTGTGTTTTTCTGCTTGTCTTGCCCATTTGGGATGAAAGTAACACTTTTGTGCTAGATCACTATCTTAAGGTAATCATCAACCAATGTCTGTAGTTGCTAAGTGATAGTCTGCAGATACACTCTAGTTCAACAGATATATCTATTCAACATCAAAAACTATGTATTGATGGGTTAAGAACCGCAAAGAAGAATTTGGCAAACCAGAAATTATTAGGTTTAGGGTGAGATATGGGTAAAAATAGGGACAGAAGGATATGGAAAGGCAGTGGGTGAGATAACTAAGTCCTAATCTCAAAGTGGGAAATAGGTTGGATAGATTGATAGTAGAAAGAGAGAAAATAAAAGAAGAGAACGATATAAAAAGAGACAAGAAAAAATAGAAAAACAAATATTAAAAATTAAAAAGTGAAACACTTAAAAAACTTAAAAATTATGCAAAATTAAAAACGTAATCACAGAAGAATATGGATAGGATAAGATAAGGGTACGGATAAAAAGGAGATGTGGAAAACTTAAAAAATGCTTAAAATATTATATAGATATAAAGAGGCAGTACTACTATTAATGAATTTAAGTCTAAATGGTTTTGAATTGAGTAATACCTTTCTGGATTAAGTGTGTACACAATGTAGAATAAGATCTAATAATTGACTACGGGTATATATGAGGATGAGCAGAAGAACAATTAAGTCATGCAAAGAGGAACAAAAGAGAAGAAAAGGTGAAAAGAATGAAAAGGAAAGAAAAAAGGATCAAAAGGTCAGTAGCTCTAAACAAAAAAGAAAAAAAAAGAAACAAAAGAAAAAAAAGAAAAGAGAGAAAAAAAAGCACACACTTATACCCTTAAAATAAAAAGTATAAGAGGAAGAAAAAAAGTTAATAGAAAACAACTTTTTAAAAGCTCAATATTAATTTTTTTTTAAGTTTTAGAAAAAAATTTTTGATAAAAGGTACAAGAAATTCCTTTGAATTTTTTCTGGGGAATGGGAAGATCCTGTATCTCCCTTGTGTCCTTAACCTGTCTCTAGTTGGAGACTCTGGTCTGCTTGTGGTGTTTGATTTTGCTGTGGCTTGGTTGGTTTCCTAAGTCGGTTAATATGAGCAGGGAAAAAAATGCTCTGCTTACCCAGGATTTTTTGATCCTCCTCCCAGGCTAGTTCAATGGGCGGGAGATCTGCTTTGAGTATCACAAAAGAGGGAGATGGCTGTTTCTTCTAGGTTAGAGATGCTGTGATGAGGCAATGTTCTGGGTAGAGTTGAGGCCTTTCAGCAAACAGTAGCTTTTCCCTGAGGGGCTAGCTTCTGAGTCATCACAGAGCCCAGCCTGGAGCCTTTTTCAGGGTTTATATTTAGTGTATTTCAATTGATTTTCAAGGCTGCTGTAGGGAGGAGCAGCCTCTCTCTCTGTGTACCCAGTGAAGAAATCCACTCCTGGGGCTTGCGGCCTGTGCTGGGTGACTTTTCCCTGGGTGGAGCTGAGCCTAACAGGTCAGGTTAGGTTCCTGTGACCTGCTAAATTACTCTTGTTTTCTTCCAATGCCTGAGTTGGAGCTAGTTGCTCAGCCAGGCCTTTGTCAGTATCAAAGATGGAGATCTCTGGTAGTGGGGAAGGGAGGGGTGGCCTTCCCTCCTCTGATCCCTGAGAAGTAGTGAGGATGTTAAACTTCTACTCATGCCAGAATCTTGGTTCCTTTATCGTCTCTGGTCTGCCAACTGCAGGATGAAGATATCTGCTCCTTGTCAGTTCTTGCTGGTGTTGAATAGAATCCGCTCACCTGCTGCCTCTGCCTCTGGTGCCTTCGTCCCGGACTTTCTGTGTTGCAGGTATGGCGGCTTCAGTTGCCTCCACTGCCGCCACAGATTCTACCACAGCTGCGGCAGCTGGCAAGTGCTCAGATCTGTCTCCTTGTCTGGATTTTCCCGCTCTGGCCTAACTCTCTGTCCTGTGATGGCACACTTGGTGTGATTCTCTGGCTTAGAACTGTTCACTGGAACAGAAAACCTGCTTTCTATGTGAGAGCTTGTTTAGCCTCCAGCTTCTCCTCCGCCATCATCCTGGAACTCCCTCTGAAACTTTTATTCAACTATTTTTCATTTCAAAGATAGGCAGTCTATTTTTCCAAAAGTTTCCTAGTGTAAAATAACTAATATTTCAATAGAAAGTAGAGTTTATTAATTTCAAGGGAATTTTAGATATACACATGATATTGTAGTAACGTTTGTAGAATATTACTTGAAAAAATTCTGTTCAAACTCTTAAATATTTGTGTGTAATGACAGAGAGAGAGGAAGATAATTCATACTGGTTAGGAATTTGCAATGCCTCAAAAATATATTCAATAATTTGTTATAAGCACATAGTCAAGCTACCTGATATGGCTTAGTTTTTTTTGTTTGTTTCTTAATTTATTCAATATTTTAACATGGATGCATGCACAGTGGTAACATTAAAATTATGAATCAAAATATAAGTAATTCAAAATCATAGACAGGAATCATACGTTCAATAGTTAGCACTTATGATTCTAATAATAATTTTGATGAAGATGATGATGACCACAGTGTAGCCTGATAATGACAAAGTTGTGATTGAAAAGGAAAAATTTTTAGACATCTTTTAAGCCAGATTTCCCACATTGAATACATAGTACTAAAAGCAATGGATTAATACAATAAGAATAACAAGAGGAGAGTTTCAATATCAAGAAATACAATCACATAAACAGGTGAAAGACTAAAAACCCTTATGTTATTTTTTCAGTATCTCTAAATATACTCACTTTTCTTTGTATTATTGTTTTCTTATAAATAAAATCGTTTATTTGCACATGTTGATTATCCCACATAGATAAAATATAATAAGCTGAATGCTTTCTGTTAGAAATGATCTTGTTTGTTCTAGCCTTGGGAATTTAGGAGAAAGCCTTTCACTACCCACATAGCTATTGGCTTAGTTATATATCCCTAGAAGTTAACAACACATGCCTCAAGCATGCTTCACTAATTAGGCAGAAATCCATGATCAGTTTTAGTTTCCACCCAGTTAACTGGAGAATATCTATGTATAAATTTATTAAGCACACTTGCCAACAAATAAAGCAATAAGAAAAATTTTGATGGACTAAGATGTACTTTTCAACTTCGTGTGATTAGTTCAAATACCATTCACATAAAGACATTATTCATTAACCAATGTTTTCCAATTGCATATTCTTCAATATAGCTGTGAACACATGACACAATTTACATAATGCCACTTACATATCTGGAGTTACCTTAAAAAGACACGGTCCTTAGAGCCAGGAGGAAAATTTATTTTTATTTCTGCATGAAACAATTTGTGACTTTATACCAATAAACTGAATTTGACTCTTTCCTTATTTGTAAGCTAGATGGAAAACGTAAGGACTCTTCACTTTTCTTTTTTTTTTTGCTCTAGAAGTAAACAAATATATTTTTGAATACTTCTGGTAGATTACATCCATTTACAGATGAGAAATGTAAGGCCAGTAGTCAATGTAATGAGTAAATAATGATAATAGAATTTATGTCTGAGCTCTTCACTCTGTGTACTTACAAGCAGAAGTAATTTGGTGATGGAAAGGACCAATATGAAATGTCTATGGGGAAAAACATACTTTGTAAAAGGTTGTTTATGTCTATGTGACCAGTGATGATTACATGAATCAGGCTGATGTCAGGGGCATAATAAGGAGTACATAGAAATCATATTAGTGGCAGAAACTCAGAAAATCTTGATCATTCATCTTATCTAATGGGTGGGAGCAGAAGGGTAAGAAGAAATCTAAAGGGTTCTACATCTCTGGCCAGGCAACTGTGTTAGAGATATTCTTGGTGATAGGGATTGCAGGTGGAAATGATGGATTTAGGGGAAAAAAACTCTGATAGTTCCTAAGTTTATATTAAACACATGCAAAGATAGGTTTGTTTAGACATTATCAAAATATCCATGACCATGAATATGAAAAAGAATAATAAAATCGGGGGCATTATTAAAGGGAAGAGAAAAGGAAAGTCCTGACACAATTTTGAACAATGTGTTTACCAGTGTGGACAAGATTGGAAGAATGAGATAAATAAGGAAACAAGAAAGTAATAAACACAGATTTACAGAAGTAAAGAAAGGAAAGAATTTGCAGGAAGAATAGGTCAAAACTGTTACAGAGATATTGAAGGAAATATGCTATTTGGATTTGAAAACTAAAAAGATATAGACAATTTAAATAAGAACAGTGTTTTGGAGATATCTCCATGATGAAATAACCCTGTCAATCAACCTGCCACAAATTCTTATGTGTAGGAAGTGCTCTTATAAACTTCAAGCTTTTATTCAATGGAAGAGTTCAGACATTACCCTCACCACTAGGATTACATTCCTAAAAAGATAAGGCATTTTGCTTTAATGCCTTTCTTTCATTTTCTCTTACACATTGGCAAGTAATGAAGGATTCTGATGTAAAAATAATACAATGATGACTTGTAATAACACAACATCTAGGATCTAGTGTTAATTCGTATATTTACTAATTAGCTCCAAAATTTATGGATATTTATATTTCTCCTGGGTAAACTAATGAGCTCCAAGAAAATGTCCCTAAAGAGCATTTCAATTCTCGTATCACTGTTTGTCTCAAAATACTTTAAATTATACACCCTTTAATGTGGGCATAGGGTTATACTGTGGAACTTTCCCCTTCAGATAGTGAGTACTACCCTATGGCTTAACATGGAGAAAGTACCCTCACGCATAGAGTGGGTGTGTGCTCACAAGAAGTGGTACTTGAACAAGGGAAAACATGGGACCTATGTTTCTTTGGGGCTGGATTACTTCACTTAATATAATTTTTTCTAAGTCTTTCCATTTCCTAACAAATGGAGCATTGTTATTCTTTCTGATGGAGGCAAATAATTCCTTTGTTTATATATTCCACATTTTCTTGATCCATTCATCTACTCAAGGGCATCTGGGTTGGTTCCATATCGTAGCTATGGTAAATAATACTGCAATAAACATGGTTGTGATGGAAGATTTAGTATGGTCTTGTTTGTGATCATTTGGGTAAATGCCCCAAAGTGGGATTGCTGGGTCATAGGAGAGCTCTAGGAGTTTTTTGAGGATGCTCCATACAACTTTCCAAAGTGGTTGAACAAGTTTACACTCCCAATAACAATGAAGTAAGGTACCCTTCTGGCCACATCCACTCCAGCATCTGTTATTATTGTTCTTGTCTATGGCCATGGTATCTCCATGTTGTTTTGATTTGCATTTGGGGAGGTCCGGCATTTCTTCATGTGTCTATTGGCAATCCTTCTTTTCTCTTCACAGAATTTTCTCTGTAAGTCTTTAGCCCACTTATTTTTTTTTATTTTGAAAATACTGTACAGAGGAGTTACAATTACATGGGCAAGATAATGAGTACATTTCCTATAAAGCATTTTAGCCTCCTCCTTTGTTTCCCCTTCCCGTCCTTTCCCATTTTCTTCCCACCCCCCCAATCCTCATTGCCTCCCCCATGAAAGTTGTAAAGTTCGTTTTCGACATAACGACTTGTATATCTCATTGTTGCAATGTCGCCCACTTATTTATTGGGCAGTTGTTTCTTTGAGGATTTGTTGTTGGGGGATTCAATGTTTTGAGTTCCAGGTATAGTTTATATATGAGAACCTTGTCCATTGTATGGCTAGTGAATATCTTATCCCAGTAATTAGGCTTTATATGATCTTGCAAGCTATATCCTTTGCCATGCAGAAACTCTGCAATTTCATGCAATCCCATTTTTCAAAATTTTCTTTCATTTATTGTGTTTCTGCGTCTCTTTTAAGAAACTTTCGGCCTATGCCAAGGAGATCTAATAATGAGTTCAGACCTGTAATGATTTCAGAGTGTCTGCTTTGACTCCGAGGTCCTTGATCCATTTGGATTTGATTCTGGTACAGGATGACATATATGGATCTATTTTTTATTTTCTACAAGTAATTAACCAATTTTGCCAGCACCATTTACTGTAGAGGATGTCTTTCTTCCATTCTATTTTTTAGCTCCCTTATCAAATATTAGCTGACTATAGGTCTGTGGGTTTATTTCTGGGTTTTCAATTCTATTCCATTGGTCCTGAGGTCTGTTCTTGTGCCAGTACCAAGCTGTTTTGATTATAATGGTTTTGTAGTACTCTTTTAAATTTGGTATTGATATTCCTCCAGCACTGTTCTTTATGTTAAGGATCGTTTTAGCTATTAGGGTCTTATAGTGTTCCATATGAATTTTTGGATTGCCTTCTCTATTTTCTTGAAGAATGAGGTTGGAATATTTATAGGTATCACATTGGATTTGTAGATAGCCTTGGAAAATGTTGTCATTTTCACGATGTTGATTCTTCCAATAAAGGAGCATGGGAGTTTTTTTGCCCATTTCTAAGTTCTGTTTTGATTTCCTTTTTCAAGTTTTTAAAGTTTTCATCATAGAGATCCTCCATTTCTTTGGGTGTGTTAATTTCTAGGTATTTTATTTTTTTGTGGGGCTATTACAAATAAAGTTGTTTTCCGGATTTCAGCACGCTTTTCTCAGTGTTGGCATACAGAAAAGCCGTTGATTTTTGAAGGTTAATTTTATACCGTGCTACTTTACCAATATTTTTAGTCACCTGGAGTAATTTGAGAGTGGAGTCTGTGGGATTCTTCAAATACAAGATCATGTCATCTGCAAAGAGGGAGAGTTTTACTTCTTCTTTCCCTTTTTGGATCCCTCTAATGTTTGCATCTTGTTTTATGGTTAAACTAGTCATTTTAATTCTAAATTGAAGAGAAGTGTAGAGAGTGGACATCCTTGTCTCGTTCCTTAGTTAAGAGGAAATGGCTTTAGTTTTTCACCATTAAGTATAATGCTGGCTGTAGTTTTGTCATATAGAGCCTTTGTTGTGCTGAGGAATGTTCCCTGGATTCCTAATTTTTGCAGAATCTGAAACGTAAAGGGGGTGTTGGATCTTGTCAAATCCTTTTTGTGGTTCTTGTCTTTGCTCTTGGTGATATGATGAATTATATTAATTGATTTGCATATATTGAACCAACTTTGCATGAAATGAAACCTGAAATGAATCCTGTTTGATCATGATGTATGTTTTTTTGGATAAATTGTTGAAGTCGATTGGCCAAAAGTGTGTTGAGAATTCTTGCATTAATGATCATCCAAGAAATGGGTCTATAGTTCTCTTTCTTTGATGAGTCCCTGCCTGGTTTTGGGATGAGGGTTATGATGGCTTCATAGAATGAGTTTGGTAGTGAACTTTCTCTTTCAATTTCATTGAAGATTTGGAGGAGTGTTGGTGTGAGCTCTTCATGAAGGCCTTGTAGAATTCCACTGTAAAACCATCAGGATCTGGGCTTTTGTTAGATGGGAGGACTCTTACTGCTGTTTCTATTTCAATGTTGGATATGGGCCTGTTAAGATGGTTTAACTCATCTTGGTTTAGTTTCGGCATGTCAATATTTGCTAGGAAAAGGTCCATTTCTGCCAAGTTCTCAAACTTATTAGCATAAAGTTTTGAGAAGTATTCCCTTATAATGTGCTGAATCTTGGTTGTGTCTCTGGTGATGTTTCCATTGTTATCTCTGTGTTTATTTTGTTCTTTTCTCTTGTTTTTCTGATAAGATTTGCTAAAGTTGTGTCAATTTTCTTAATTTTATCGATGAATCAACTATTTCTTTTGTTGATTCTTTCTATGTTTTCTTGGATTCTATTTCTTTAATTCTGATTTAATATTAATTATTTATTTCCACCTACTGGATTGGGGATTATCTTGTTGCTCTTATTCAAGGAGGCTCAGATGTCTCATTAAATTGTTGGTTTCAGATCTGTATAAGTTTTTTGGGTTGAAACTCAGAGCTATAAACTTGCCTCTGTGTACTGCCTTTGCTGTGTCCCAGAGTAGCTGGTAATTTGTGTGTTCATCTTTGCTGAATATCATGAATATTTGAATTTCCTTTCTAATGTCTTTCATGACCCACTGGTTATTCCACAGTGTGTTTGGTTATCAGCATCCATGTGGTACAGGACGTTCTTCAGTGGCTTTTGGTGGTGAGTTCTAATTTTATTCCTTTGTGTGAGAATGCAAGGTATAATTTCAATGTTTCTGAATTTGGAAAAGTTTGCTTTGTCACTTAAAATGTGGTCTATTTTGGAAAATGTTCCATGCGCTGCTGAGAAAAACGTGTATTCTGATGCTGCTGGGTGAAATATTCGGTCGATGTCTGTTAAATCTAGTTGACATATGCAGTTGTTTAGATCTCTCTGTTTCTCTGTTTCTCTGTTGATTTTTTTGCCGAGTTGATCTATCTAGTGGGGAAAGTGGTGTGCTAAAGTCCCAAACAATTAATGTCTTTGGAGCTATGTCAGATTTGAGGGAAAGTGGTGTTTCTTGAATAATTTGGGTGCTCGGTTGTTTGCTGAATAGATAGTTCGAATTGTAATATTCTCGTGAAGGAGAGATCCCTTAATAAGTAAGTAGCAACATTCCTTATCTCTTCTCACTATTTTTAATTGGAAGTCTATTTTTTCTGTTATTAGGATTGAAACTTCCACCTGTTAATGGGGGCCGTTTGCTTGGTAGATTTTGTTCCAGCCTTTCACACTGAAAATGTGTTCGTTTTTATGAGTAATATGTAACTCCTGAAGGCAGCAGATAGAAGGATCTTGCTTCTTAATCCAACTTGACAGTCTATGTCGCTTAATTGGAGAGTCAATCCGTTAATGTTGAGAGTTTGGTTTGAGACCTGTTTGGGAGTTCCTGCCATTTTATGCCCCTTCTTATGGTCTACAGCAACTGGGTTCTTCCTATGGTTCTTGGATTCTCAGTTTGGGTGTGGTTTCTTGGCCTTTATTGTCATCTTGTTGGTTTTGTCTGTGTAGGGGATGGTGAAGTGTCATGTATAAGGCTTGGTGGATATATATTGTTTCAGTTGTTCTTTGGTATGGAAGGTTTTTATTTGGCCTTTGGTTATGAAGTAGAGTATAGGTGGATACAGTATTCTTGGTTGTTAGTTGTTTGTTTTTAGGGCATGGCATATGTCATTCCAGGCTCTTCTTGCTGTAATTGTCTCCGCTGAGATATCTGAGGTTATTCTATTTGGTTTCCCTTTGTAAGTGGTTGATCTTTTCTCCTTGACAGCTTTAAGGATTTTTTTCCTTGGAATTGATCCTGTGGGGATTATAATGTCACGGTGGGATATCCTGTCCTAGTCTGGTCGATTTGGGGTACTAAAAGCTTCTTGAATCTGAATAGGTCTATCTTTCTGCATGTTTGAGAAGTTCTCTGCTTGGAACATGTTAACCAAATTTCCTAGACCATTAACTGCTGACTCTAGGTGCTCCTCTATACCCATTTTCCTCAAATTAAGCCTTCTGCTGGTGTCTTCCAAATGTTGAATAGATCCATCATATTTCCTGGATTTGTCTTGGATAGTTGTATTCTTTTTCTTTATAATAACCTGGCTGTCTTCAATCCCTCAGATTCAATCTTCTGCATGGTCTACCCTGCTATCAAGACTTTCCACTTTGTTTTAATTTTTTTTCCTTCTATTTGGTCAGCTTTGATGACTTCAAATTCTTTGTTGGAGCTTTGTTTTAGATCTTATATGAACTTCATTACTTCCGTAATTTGGTGTTATGTTTATTCTCAAATCACTTAGTTTATCGGTTATGGTTTCCTTGGATTCCCATTCATTCTGTAGGGCTCCATTCAACATTCCCTTTCTGGTCTCCCTGACTTCTTTCAGCTGTCTTTTATTGGATTCCATGAATGCCTCTATTTGGTAAGAAAGTTACACCATTTTTGTGCTAGAACACTATTTTAAGGCAGGCATCAACCAAAGTCCTGAGTTGCACAGTCAAAAATCTGGGCCTTTTGTAAGTATCAATTTCTGGGCCTTTGTCGGTATCAAAGATGGAGCTCTCTGGTTTCTGAGAAGGAGTGAGGACGTCAGGGTTCTACTCATGCCAGAGTCTTCATTACTGGGGTCTCTGTGGTCTGCGATCTGCAGCATGAATATATCTGATCCTTGTCAGTTCTTCCTGGTGTTGAGTAGAATACGCACACTGTGTCTGGCATCTTTTTGACTGGACTTTCTCTGTAGGCATGGTGGCTATAGCGCTGATGCTCAGATCTGTTTCCTTACCTGGATATTCCATCTCTAGCCAAACTCTCTGTACTGTGATGGCACACTGGGTGTGATTCTCTAGCCTAGCACTGTTGACTGGAACATTAAAACTGTTGTCTACGCGAAAGCTTGTTTAGCCTAGACCTTCTGCCATCTTCCTCCGAACTTTAGATTATGACTTTTTATACTCTAACTTGGGACAATGATCTGCTGTCAGTTATTTTCTTCTTTTCTCCTACTTTTGCCCTTCCACTTACATAATTTTTATTTAAAGAAACATATTTGAGCTTGTATTTCTAAATTCTTCAAAATTATCTGAATTTCATCATTCTTCTGGCAGCCTCCTATATATTTCTCAAGGGAATATTTTGTCACTATCATTTTTATCCTATATGATATTGGATATCGTTCTGCCTAATTCAGTGCAAGATATAAATTACACTCATCCAGATATTTCAACTCTTGTACCACCATAAAATCCTTTCTTATGTAGAAATCATGATTTTAGTATTTCTGGGGAGGTGTCATCTGTCATTTTTGATTGACCCTAAGTGATATTTATATGCAAACATGTTTTAAAACAATATGCCATTCAGTAGATGAATGACTCAACAAAATGTGATATATATGTATATATATATATATATATATATATATATATATATATGGTTGAATTCTATGCTTCCAATTCAGAAGGAAATGGAAACATTTTTAGAAATTGTGCTAAATAAAATAAGCAAGACTCAAAGAAACAGATTCCATAGTTTCCCTCATTTGTAATAATAAGTAATTTATAGATTAACACTAGCAGATGAGCAGAATGGCTCAAAAGCTTTGTATATAGGACCATACAAGATCATCTTGAGCAAAATGAACACCTAGATATAGAAATAGAGGTTTTTCTTTGTGTTTTTTTTTAATGTACTATGTGATTTATTTTTTCTTTTGTGTTTTCCCCTATAGTTAATCCACTGCTGTATTTGATTTCAGTACTGTGTGTATTGCACATGCATTGATCTTAATTTGACAAAATAAGATGAACAACAAATTGGAGAGACAAAGGACAAAGGGTAAACCAATGCAATAGCAATACTCACAAGACAACATTTTGGAAATTTACATTACAACTTGTGAGGGGTTTGGGGGGAAAGGAAAAGTGTGAGAAAAATGAGGTAGTGGGTAAAATTTTGACATGTTATGTATTCACTACCTTACAATTAATGCAACCCTTGTACATATCACCTTAAAAATAAAATTAAACTAAAAATAAGTTACATAAAGTATAATTTCACTGTATTGCTATAGTAAATATTATTCTATGTGCATTACCTTTTTAAAAATGAACACTATTTGGCATCTAAATTGAGTTAATTACACCTTTCTTTATCAGAGGTTCATAAACTTGAATGTTATCCAAATATACAATATTTTCACAATATACCTTCCACAACTTTCAAAAAAGTTAAGTTTAGTATTGTCTGATAGTAAAACAGAAAACAGTTTAATTCTCTGGAAACTCCTAGCTTTTAAAACTGAATAATTGTTAAAAAGACAGAATATATGTGTTCTTCAAAGTTCTTACAAATACTAACTAGTCATTTTCAAATTCTCAACATTCCATATCAGAGATATTCAAAGTAGTACCTGTTTGCATGTTATTTAATTCTGCAATAGCTGCAGTTTCTAACGGGGTGTTACATATTGAGATATCAACAGAAAAAAATAGCCACATTCTGGTGGAGGATATAACTACAAAGTATGTGTAATAATTAATTCCTCAAGAATAAACATTTTTTCATCAGAGTAAGCTATTATTTTTGTGACCATCCATCCCAAGCTTTTATGCCATAAAGTCTTCTTAGCCCAACAGTTTCCAATTTGTAAGGTGCACCTTAAAATTCCCTTAATTCACATCATGAATAGCTTATCACTATTGTGAAAAAATACTACACTTGTGTTAATATGATGCCCTTCCTATTGTGGAAAGTACACTACACTAAACTTTGCTGCAACATTTTTCTGATTTCTAGAAATCAGGACACTTGCAAATATTATTTATATTTTTTATCTATCATAGATATTCAGGAGGCTAAGACCAGAAGATTATTGTTCAAAGCCCACCCAGTCAGGAAGATTCTTTAGATTCTTATCTCCCATAAACTTCTCAGGAAAAGCTAGACTCAAGTGGCACTGAGGTTGAAGTTGTAGGGCATGAGCCTTGAGCACAAACTGGCTCAAAGGGAGTGCCCAGGCCCAGAGTTCAAACCTGAGGACAAACCAAAAAATAAAAACCAACTCCAACCCTAGCATTTTCCTCATTGTATACAGAGGCACGTAATTAAGGAAATTTCTTCCTGTATTACGAATAGATAGAAGAACCAAGACCTCACACAATTACTCTCTTCATAACATGTTACACCAAAGCATCAAAAATTTGCTTGTTCTAAATTTATAAATTAATATCTATTTGTTGGCAATTCTGTCTAGATTATTCACACGATCATTTTATACATGAACTGTTGGAATTATCAATTAACTAAGTTCTAATTATATCTCACTTGAAAGAATATTTTAGGCAAATAAAATGCCAGATTCATTTGTGAATTTGTCAATTAGAACCTCTACTTAAAAAGAATTTTGTAGTATCCTATAGAACATGACATTACAAACAAAACCAAAATATTTATTTTAAATCTAAATTCTAATTTAGCATGGTCTACAAAGTCCTACATTAGATGACTTTGGTATTTTTTCAGGCTTAAACTTTTGTAATCCTTCATTATTTCTTTGAAATCCAACAGAATGATGCTTACTTTTTCAAATTTTTGATTGGGAATCATGAGCCATTTTGCATGTAGGAATGTTGTTTAATGAAGAGAGCATTTAAAACACAACTGAGGATTATATATGAGTTGCATTTCAATAGGAAACTTGCCTTCTCAAAATATAATGACAAAATTAGCCCAAACTTCCAACTGTGTATTCCTTTCTTGTTGTTTGGTTTGTTTTATTAGACAAAATTATACTACCTGGTCCAGGGAAGGTATCACTATGTAATCCCACTCTCTAATCTCCTGTCTTAGTCAGAGTGCTAGAATTCCAAGATTTTATCAAATTGCCCTGCCATAATTTGATGGTTTATTTAATCTAGATAGAAACTAGCAATTCTGAACTTCTCCTATGATCTTATACATTAGACTGACTGCTCAAACTGTTTCTGTACAATCTTCAAAGATGTACTGTCATTTGACACAGGATATGAACATTTTCAGATGCACCTTCAGGGGTCTCTGATTCATTCTTCCATGGATCCAATCCCTTTAATAATGATTACTTGAATTTCTTGTTATCTCTGGTCCCTAGGTATGGAATATTCTCAAACATCTTTGAAGAAATTTCACTTGAAGTCTTTCTAATATTAAAAATTATCACTTGATCTAGTCTTACTCAGGATATATTTTCTATTGTTTTCTAACATTTCTCCATATTCTGAGAGTTGTTTCATTTGTGCAGGTGTGTTTGTACATATATGTGCCTCTGTGTGTATGTGTATGTTTGTATGTGTGTATGCAAAAGCCTCAGCAACCTTATTCAGCAATCTTGCTCATGACTAGTATTCCATCACTTGAGCTAATGCCTAGTATTCTAGCTACTCAGGAGGCTGAGATGTGAGGATTGCAGTTCAAATCCAGTATGAGTCGGAAAGAAAGGTTCTGAGACACTTATCTCCAATTAACCACCAGAAAACTGGAAGAGGCGCTGTGGCCCAAGAAGTAGAGCACTAGCCTTGAGATTAAGAGTGGAGAGATATTGCCCAGGCCGAGTTCAAACCCTGCCACAAGCATCAAAAAAATAGAAAAAGATAAAAGAAAGGAAAAGAAATAAGATCATGGCCATCAGTTCATTGCTAGTATAATTCCTGCTTTCTCACCATGGACTTTTTTTCCAGTTAAGTTTATGCTCTTATATGTAACTTGCTTTGGAACCAGAATTATTCTTCCATTGTACATTTTACAAATTTGTGTGATAAGCAACCATAATTTAGAGATAGATGAGAGAGTGGCCTCATTGTTCATGTCCCTCCTAGTATTAATTATTTCTCTATGTCACTCCCATAGATCTACATAATGGCCTTGGCTTTCTTGGTTCAATGTTGTCTTATTTGCAGAGTCTTCTATAGTATATTGATCCATTATACTTAAACACAGAACTTTTCTTTCTCTTATTATTCCTATTGTTTCTTCTACTGTTAACTTGTGTACACTTGGGAAATAATGCACAACACACACACAAATAAACTTTTCTGAGAATCTTCTCCCAGTTAAATTTAAATTAAGAGCACTTATGAAATTTGAACTTAATGTACTCCTGGATAATGGTTTCTTTTATGTATTATAGTAAAAATAGTGTACAGAGGGCTTACAGTTACATAAGTAAGGTAATGAGTACATGTCCTATTGTTACATCCTCTTTTGTTTTTCCTGTGGTATCCATTCCGTCCCCATCTACCAAATTCCCCCTCCCTTCCCCAAGTTGTAAAGTTCGTTTTCTACATAGTGTCTTGTTCATATCGTTGTTACAATAGGTCATCCTGAATCTTTGTTTCAGCATTTTGTTGTTTCCCTTCCCCTCCCCACACTAGAAAAATGTATATACAAGATGCAGGGCACCAACATCATATCCAGTGAAAACAGGAGTTATATCATGGGGGAAGAACATGGAAGAGAAAAGAAAAAAATCACATAATACATTTTAGATACATCAAAAACAATTGCAATAAAGAAAAAAAACAACTTGTGTCCCTATCTTGGGATTCATTTTACTTAACATCTTATATGGCCATATGTACATGAATAATGCTTTTATAAGCCATGTAAATTTTATATTTTGTATTTACTAAGTTGTCTCTGAAAGGCGTGTTACCTCATATCCAAAGATGTCTTTAAATTAAGACAATAGTAGGCTCATTTTATGCCAACACAAAATATAAACACCAATGATATTTTTCCCTAAAAAAATACTCATAAAAAATCATGAAATTCGGGGGAAGATGGCAGAGGAGAAGCTGAAGGCTAAACAAGCTTTCCCATAGAAAGCATTTTAGTATTCCAGTGAACAGTCTTAGGCTACTGAGTCACACCAAGTGTGTCATCTCAATACAGAGAGTTTAGACAGAGAGGGAAAATCCAAGCAAGGAAACAGATCTGAACACATGCAGCTAGCCATGGCTGCAGTGGCAGAGTTGGTAGCAGAGACACTTGTAGCAGCCATAACTACAGAGAGAATCTGGGACAAAGGTGTCAGATGTGGCTGGCAAGCGGATTCTACCCAACACAAGCAAGAACTGACAAGGAACAGATATCTTCATCCTGCAGATCACAGACCAGAAACTGCCAGGAATAAGACTCTGGCATGAGTGGAATCCTGATCTCCTCATTCCTTCTCAGGGAGCAGAGGAGAGAAGGCTGGACATCCCCTACCACTGGAGATCTCCATCTTTGATACTAATAAAGGCCAGGCTGAGCAACTAGCTCCAATTCAGGCCTTGGAAGAAAACCAAAGAGTCATTTAGCAGGTCATAGGAACCTGCCCTGATACGCCAGGCTCAGCTGTACCCAGGGGAAAATCAACCACCCCAGACAGAGAAAAATCTGCCCCCTGAGGAGTGACTTTCATCACTACGTAAACAGAGCTGCCCCTCCCTACAGCCTAGACAAACAATTGAAACTCAGTAAACATAAACCCTGATAATGGCTCCAAGCTGGGCTCTCTGAGAGTCTCAGGAGCTAGCCCAGCAAGGCAAAGCTACTGATTTCTGAAAGGCCTCAACTCTACCCATAATCTAGTCTCATCACAGCATCTCCAAACTAGAGGAAACTCCCATCTCCCTCTTTTGGGATACTCAAAGCAAATCTACCTCCCACTGAACAAGCCTGGGAGGAGGATCACAAAACAATGGGTTAGGCAAAGCATTTTTCTGCCTGCTCAAACAAACTGACTTAAGAAAACAATCAAGCCACAGGAAAACCAAACACCACAAGCAGACCAGAGACTCCACCAAGAGACTGGTTATGGACACAGAAGATACACAATCATCCTATTGCCCCCATCACCCCCCCCAAAAAAAAAATCAAAGAACTCTTTTTTTAATTTAATTTAATTTTTTATTGTTAGAATACAGTACAAAGGAGTTACAATTACATGAGCAAGATAAAAAGTATATTTCTTATCAAGCATTGTTGCCTCCTTGTTGTTTCCCCTTCCCATCCCTTCCCATACTTCTCCCCTCCCCCTACCCGATCCTCCCCCACCCCCTACCAAAGTTGTTAAGTTCGTTTTTTGACATAATGAATTGTACATCTCATTATTGCAATCAAACAACTCTTATTTGAACTTTTTTTTTAAAAAATTAATTTTTAAAATGGTTTTCTATTAATCTTATTTTCTTCCCTTAATTTTTATTTTTGGTGTATATGTGTGTGTGTGTGCTTTTTAAATCTCTTCTGATCTTTTGGTCCTTTTTAAGTATTCTTTTCATTTTTTTCTGTTTCTTTCTTTTTTTGCATGACTAAATTGCTGTTCTGTTCATTCCCAGATATATACCTGTTGCCAATTATTATACCTTATACCCCATTGTGTACACACTTAATCCAGAAATTTATTACTCAATTCACAACCTCTTAGGCTTAAATTCTTTAATAGCAGTATTATATCTTTATATGTATATAATTTTTAAATAACTAATTTTAAGAATTTTTATTTTTAGTTTTCATTTCTCCTTTCAATCCATCCCTTCTTCTCATCTTATCCTTTTCTTCTCTCAAACTTACATGATTTTTAAGTGTTTCACTACTTAGATTTAAATTTTGGTTTTTCAATTTTTTTCTTGTTCTTTTTTTTTTTGTATTCTCTCTCCTATTATTCTATGCAAACTATTTCCCTCTCTAAGATTAGGACTTGGTTATATACCACATTTTCTCGATCTATCCATGTACTGAGGGGCATCTGGGTTGGTTCCATATCTTAGCTATGTTAAATAATGCTGCAATAAATATAGTTGTGCTGGTAGCTTAAGTATGGTCTTGTTTGTGATCATTTGGATAAATGCCCAAACGGAAATTGTTGGGTCATAGGTAAGTTCTAGGTGGAATCTTTTGAGGAACCTTCATACTACTCCAAAGTGGTTGAACAAGTTACACTCCCACCAACAATGCAGTAAGGTTCCCTTCTGGCCACATCCCCTCAAGGATGGGGTGAGGTAGTATCTAAATGTTGTTTTGATTTGCTTTTCTTTTATGGCTTGGGAGGTTGATCATTTCTTCATGTATCTATTGGCCTTCCTTCTTTCCTTTTCAGAGAAGTTTCTCTTTAAGTCTTTAGTCCACTTATTTATTGGGCAGTTGTTTCTTTTAGGATTTGTTGTTGGGGGATTTAATGTTTTGAGTTCCACATATATTTTAGATATGAGACCTTTGTCTATTGCATGGCTAGTGAAGATCTTCTCCCAATCAATGTGCTTTCTATTGATCTTGCCAGCCATGTCCTTTGCCATGCAGAAGCTCTGCAATTTCATACAATCTCATTTGTCCAAACTTTCTTTGATTTTTTGTGCTTCTGGGTCTCTATTAAGAAAATTTCAGCCTCTGCAAAGGATACCTAGGGTATATCCTACTCTATCCTGTAATGTTTTCAGAGTATCTGCTTTGACTCTGAGGTCTTTAATCCATTTGGAGTTGATTTGGTACAGGATGATATATAAGGATCTAGCTTTAGTTTTCTATGAGTGATTAACCAATTTTGCCAGCACTTTTACTGAAGAGGCTGTCTTTGTTGCATTCTATTTTTTATCTCCTTTATCAAAGATTAGGTGCCTATTGGTCTGTAGGCTTATTTCTGGGTTTTCAATTCTATTCCATTGGTTCTGAGGTCTGTTCTTGTGCCAGTACGAAGCTGTTTTATTTGCTAAGGCTTTAGAGTACAGTTTGAAATTTGGTATTGATATTACTCCAGCACTGTTCTTTCTGTTAAGGATTGTTAATGCTATTCATTGCCTTTTATCATTCCATATGACTTTTTGGATTGCCTCTTCTATTTCCGTGAAAAATGAGATTGAAATATTGATAGGTATTGCATTGAATTTGTAGATAGCCTTGGGAATTATTGCCATTTTCACGATGTTAATCCTTCCAATCCAGGATCAAGGGAGTTTTTTTCACTTTCTAAGTTCTGTCTTTGATTTCCTTTTTCAGGTTTTTAAAGTTTTCATCATGGAGATTCTTTATTTCTTTGGTTGAGTTAATTCATTGGTATTCTATTTTTTGTGGGGTTATTAAGAATGGAGTTGCTTTTCTGATTTCAGCCACGCTTTTCTCATTGTTGGCATACAGAAAAGCAACCTATTTTTGAGGGTTAATTTTATACCATGATACATTGCCATTGTTTTGAATCAGCATGAGTAATTTGGGAGTGGAGTCCATGGGATTCTTTAAATACGAGATCATGTCATCTGCAAAGAGGGAGAGATTTACTTCATCTTTCCCTGTTTGGATCCCTTTTATGTTTTCATCTTTTCTTATTGCTGTAGCTAGGCATGCTAATAGTACATTGAAAAGAAGTGGAGAGAGTGGACGTCCTTGTCTCGTTCCTGAGTTATGAGGAAATGTCTTTACTTTTTGACCATTAAGTATAATGCTGGCTGCAGGTTTGTCATATAAAGCCTTTATTTTATTGAGGAATGTTCCCTGGATTCCTAGTTTATTCAGAAACTTCATCATAAAGTAGTGTTAATTAATGGATTTGTGTATATTGAACCAGCTTTGCATCCCTGAACTGAATCCTGTTTCATCATGGTATGTAATTTTTTGGATGAATTGTTGAATTATTTGGCCAAAATTTTGTTGAGAAGTTTGGCATCGATGTTCATCAATGTAATGTGTGTCTAATCCTCTTTCATTGATGATTTTCCTGCCTGGTTTTGGGATGAAGGTTATTATGGCTTCATAGACTTAGTTTGGTTGTGAACTTTCTCTTTCAATTTCATTGAAGAGTTGGAAGAGTATTGGTATGAGCTTTGCTTTGAAAGCCTTGTAGAATTCCGCTGTAAATCCATGTGGTCCTGGGCTTTTCTTAGACAGGAGGTCTCTTACTCCTTTTTCTATTTCAATGTTTGATATGGGCCTGTTTAACTCATTTACTCCTTTTCAGTTGTTGCTGGTGTTGAGTTGAATCTGCTCACCCACTGTGTCTGGTGCCTTTTTCCTGGACCCTCTCTGTTGTAGGTATGGCGGGATGGCTATGGCCGCCACCAAAGCTGCCTCAGCCATGGCTAGAGCAACTGTTCAGATCTGTCTCCTTCCCTGGATTTTGCCTCTCTAGCCAAACTCTGTATTGTGATGGCACACTTGGTGTGATACTCTAGCCTAGTACTGTTCTCTGGAACACTAAAACTGCTTTCTATGCTAGAGATTGTTTAGCTTCCAGCTTCTCCTCCACTATCTTCCCTCACTTCTCATAAACATTTTCTTATTACAGGATTATTCTAGATTAGCTATGTTATGATTGATAATGAACAAGATTGACAGAAAGGTGGAGGAAAATTGTCTGCACTTCCATGAGGTCCTGACTTTTGTTTCACAAAATGTTATAAAAGCTCTCCATTAGAAATCTAGCAGCTGCATTTCTAAATAGTCTTTGCATGCTTACACTTTCTGATAATGTTTTAATTCAAGTACTTCTCCTTAGAGTCCCATACCATTCAATGATGCTGTTATAGATCTTTGTTACATCTTGAAGACTGCTCTTGGTGATTAAGTTTGTGCTTTTCAAATTAGCTCTCACAATTCCATCCACAAAATGCAGACAAAAACTATCTGAAATAAATTTGTATCTGTTGATAGTGCATATATTTTATTTTCCATTACAAACATAGAATGTAGTAAAAATTTTCACAGAAATTACACTGCACTAGGTTGTGGGCAGAGTCTAATGAAAATAATATACTGTATTTATGTAGAGAATTTGAGCATCCAAAATTTTAGTATGCTTGTGGTCCTAAAACCAATAACTTACTTATATTGAGTGACAAATACCACTTGCTATAAGTACAGTTTTCCTTGTATGTTTTTAATATATATTTCATTGTAAAGATACTGTACAGAGGGGTTACAGTTACATAAGTAAGGTAATGAGTACATTTCTGATTGAGCATTTTTACCACCTCCTTTGTTTTTCCCCTACTATTCCTTCCCTTCACACATCCATAACACCTCCGTCCACCCCCCTCTAGTAGTATCTTGCAAATCTCATTGTTACAATGGGTCAACCTGTATCTTTTCCTTGTATCTTAAATGAAAAAATGCTGGCTTGTTTCATACTGATCTACTTGTGTAGACACACTTAAAAACATTTTCCAAGTCCAAAAGCATATAAATGAAATGCACATCATCTTTTGTAAGTTGTTATACTTGTGTTCTACACATTTATTGACAGGTTACAAATTATTCTCAAATTTTAATACATAAAAAACTTGCTTTTTTTCTCATTTTCGTGGCAAGGACATCAGCACGACCTCAGTCAACATTTCTCACTTTAGACTTTTCATATGGGTTGGTTAAATTTTGACCTGCGCTCCAGTCTTCTGGGGAGTCACTCATCTGCTTAGGAATTGATGCTGGCTGTTGGAAAAGAGCCCAAGGAATGATGCCATTTAAAGCCTTATAACTTCATTCTTAACAAGGATATTGTCCTACTCCTTTGGCTGTTGGGAATGTCTACAAGATCAAGCACTCCATGGGGAGCTGGGAGACACCATACGACCTATAATTATTGAGAATTCCGAGTGACTTGCTATCACTTGTACTGCATTTTTCAAGTCGAATCTCTCTAAACCTACCAGTTGGAAGAGATGAGAGGAGTGGTAAAAGAACTCTTAGAGAAAAATACATCTTCAATACATTTGTTTCCAAACATTCTGTCTAAGGCATATTCAACAACTAGTGAAACTTGTGTTGGCTATATCTATGTGTCTTTCTCCATTTGTGCTTGTGTACATGTGTGTACATATGTGTGTATTTGTGTGTATAGTAACATTCTTGTGTACATATATGGCCCTATATATACATATATGCATATATAAATAAATATACATATATAAATATATGTGCATATATATATATATATATATATATATATATATATATATATATCAGGTGTTCAGTGATTTAATTTGCAGTTCCCAGCACATTGTCCTTATCACAAAGTGTACATGATAAACTGCTCTAAGGATCTGTGCTATATGAGGGGTATCCTTTGTACTCACTTCCCCCATTACCTTGTTTTTCATCCATGTGAACAACTTCAGCCTACTTTCCATAGGATAACTTTGTTTTTTTTACTTACTGATAATATAAGAAAAATGTTGTTTGTAAAAGAAAAAGAACTTTTAGGTGCCAGGCTAAAAGTATCTTATCAGTCCCAATGATTCGTATGAGATAAAATTTATAATAGTACTAAAAGTGAAAAGGAATTTCTAGAGCTGTTGTTTTGCCATTTCCATTGGCAAAGCATAATTTCACGTCACTGTTATAACTCTTAAAGAATGCAAGGGTAACTGATGGTCCCTATCATGTTCCCACAAAACCAGTTGATCCTGAAGGATAATAGTAGACCAGAAGAAATTCTAAATAGCAGACATGGAGCATGAAAGAGAAAGAGTAGAAAGGAGAGAGGGTGAAAGAGAGAGAAATATCATACTTAAAGTGCATAACAAATAAACGAGAAGTGTATGAGAATATTCATACTGCTATATTGAGACTCTACCTGTACATTTGAAGGTATTTGATGTATGATAACTCATCAACATAAAATATAAAGTTATTTTGATAAAAAATAAAAATGACTCAGAAGAAATTGTAAATGCAAAAACAGTCTTCACAGAAGCAAACTCTCAGAAATATTTCTTGACTTTGAAAAGGATAAATTGGCTGCAGTTAGTGTAAACTTAGAAGTATTACAATTCACAAAAATATAAAAATGTGTTCACATATTTTGTTATATAACCCAGAGCAGAAAGCAAATATTGTTCAGATGATTTTTTAAATCAGTTTCTGAGGTGCTGGGAAGGTGGTTCAGTGGTAGAGTGCTTGCCTTGCATGCATGTGGTCCTGGATTTCATTCCTCAGCACGACATAAGCATAAAAAGATGAAAGTGGTGCTGTGGCTCAAGTGGTAGCGCTAGCCTTGAGCTGAAGAGCTGAGGGACAGTACCCAAGACCCAGAGTTCAAGCCCCACAACCAACAAAAACAAAGCAAAAACACAAAACAAAACACAGTTTCTCAATTTTGTGTCCTCAACACTGTAATACCACTACCTCAGCCTAGGGTTAAGATTTTAGGTGTGGACATTTATCAACACTCCTGATTCAGACTCTACTTGATAAAATTTGTAATCAATATTTTGTTTTTAGTTTTGCTCTTTGTAAATTCACATGCACCTATGAAAAATGGTGTGGCCATCCCAATAACATTTTCAAAGTACCTCTTAATCACGACTCACAAAAAGTTGTATTATATTACAACAAGGAAAAATTCTATAAATAAAGAAAACAATAATTAAATATTAATGATGACTAAAATAAAAAACAAAACAATTACCAGGGTTTTCAGTATTTGAAGTGTACACAGTAGATTTTACTATTTTCTCATATTCCTGTACATTTAAAATTGGATAAAGATATCAGTAGCCTTTAAATTTACCCACTAAGATTACTATTTATAGTTCATCTCATCATTTGTATGTGGCTTATATCAATATTTGTTCATCACTAACATATAATGTAAGGGAGCCCTAAAGATTTAACAGAAACTCTGTACTTAAAATCTTAACTCTTCACTCTGCTTCTTTACACAGTCGTTGCACCTTCTCATTAGTAAAGTTTCTATAAACTCTGAAATGTACATACTTACAAGTACATGCTACCAGAAATATTATATACTTTATCAAAAAATTTTAAGACCTGCCACCAGTCTTAATTTTGTCATATATAAGCAAATCCCAAAATTAAACATACTTAAAATATTAAAACTTTTAACAAACTTTAACATTTGCTGCAATGAACATTATGACAGGTGCCTTGTGTAGAATAATTGAATTCCTCCTCCTACACATCTCATGAACAACAAATATCTGGAATTATTTTGTTTTTGGCATGTCAACCTTGACTTTATTCTTAAATGTGTGCTTACATAAGAAATACATGGTTCTAAAATTTCACAATTCTTTTGAACTTACTTTTTGTTTAATTGTCTAGTTTAAGAAAATTAATTACTCTTTATATATAAAAATTGTTCTGTGCTCAATTTGGGTGCACATACACTAAAATTGGAACATACAGAGAAGTTCAGCATGGTCCCTGCCCAAGGATGACACGCAAATTAGTGAATCGTTCCATATTTTTACAACAACAGATGCTGGAAAGGATCCTACTGCATTCTTGGTGGGAGTGTAAACTTGTTCATCCACTTTGGAAAGCAGTTTGGAGGTTCCTCAAAAGACTCCACATAGAGCTCCCCTATTACACTGCAATCCCACTTTTGGGCATTCACCCAAATGATCATAAACAAGTCCACACTAAAACTACCACCACAACAATGTTTAATGTAGCATTATTTGCCATAGGTAAGATATGGAACCAACCCCGATGCCCCTCAGTAGAAGAATGGATCAAGAAAACGTTGTGAGTGTGTGTGTGTGTGTGTGTGTGTGTGTGTGTGTGTGTGTGTGTGTGTGTGAATGTACACTTACACAACCACTTTGGAAAGCAGTCTGGTGAGTCCTCAGAAAGCTAAATATTGACCTTCCTTATGGCCCACTCATACCACTTCTAGGCATCTATCCTGAACAACAGGTAGCAATATTCAAAGAAACATGCACCTCCATGTTTATTGCAGCACTGTTCACAATAGCCAGGATATGAAAACAACTCATATGTCCCACCAGAGATGAATGGATCCAAAAACTGTGGAACACAATGGAATATATTCCTGCCATTAGAAAGGACAAAATAATGGCATTAGCAGGGAAATCAATCAAGCTACAGGAAATCATGTTGAGCAAGGTAAGCCAAAAGCAAAGAGACAAACAGCACATTTTCTCGGTGATAAATGGATGTTAAATGCAAAATGTAAGGTGATACGACAAAATTAACAACACTTAAGAAACCAAGGACTTCCACTCATCTGGTTGAATTACTACTAAATAACCCCATTCTGCTGATCATATTTGTATACTGAAGGAAAACCAGGAGGACGACAAAGAACTAGAGGGAATCAGGGAAAAACATGCAACAGTGGGATCCATCAGCTGCACTGGACATTGACCAAAATGAACTAAGCAAATCAATGTCATTGAAGAGAAGGAGGGAACAAATGGGAAAGAGGGAATAGCTGACGCTATGGGAAAAAAAGAAATATACATATTTCAAAACAAAAAAGTATACATATGGAAGAAATAACTCTATTGCAAAGCTCATAGAACTCATAAATGTTGTAGACTATGATAGACAATTTGCTCCATCAAAGTTAGAATATGTTTGTGACTTTAACTAAGCATCACTATCCCACAATATTGCTAAATTTGGGAAATTATGTAACCACTTAATCACAATAAAAATATTTGAAAAAATGATGAAGGTGCAAAACTAAGTTGCTCTAAAAAACAAAAAAGGAAAATGCTCTGTGTGTATGTGTGTACACACACACATATACTATATATATATATATATATATATATATATATATATATATATTCTATGCCTCCATCAGAAAGAATGTCATCGCCCAATTTGTTAGGAAATGGAAAGACTTGGAAAAAATTATATTAACTGATGCAAGCCAAGTCCAAAAAAACATAGGTCCCATGGTATCCCTTATTTGCAATAACTAGTATATGTCTGGGATAAGCAGAAAAGTTGTAAAGCTATGTGTATATGAATAGATAAGTTGATGTTAAGCTAAATGATCCCCAAGATCGGGACACAAGACGTTTTTTTCTTTCTTGCTGTTGTTTCTCACATATTTATAATGTATGACGTGATTTTTTTTTTGTTTTTATACGTTTCTCCCCAACAGTATAAACCCCGTTTTCACTTTATTTGACGTTGGTGCACTTGCATCTTTTATATACACTTCTCTGATTTAGGGAGGGAAAAGGAGAAAACAGCATGCTTAAATAGGAATACAGCTTGACCCATTGTATAACAATAGATGCACAAGATATTATTTTGAAAAACGAACTTTACAATTTAGGCTGGGGACATTGGGTGGAGCTTGTGGGCGTGAGGAGTGTACTTGTGGAGGTGGAAGGGAAGGAATTGTGGAGGAAAAACAAAGGAGGAGTTAGCAATGCTTGATAGGAAATGTACTTATTACTTTGCTCATGTAACTGTAAACGCTCTGTACATTATTTTTACAACAAAAATGTATAAAAACGTTTTGAGATGGAAGAGATTATTTTGCCTCTTTTACCCATATAATATCATTAACAAAGAAATCAATGCAAAACACTGATATGAAGATATTTTGGAAAAGTGAGTGTGTGTGCATTCCTGCGTGATGGCATGCTCAGAGACTGAAATCAGGGCTTCAAGGTCTCGCTACGTCTTTCTCTCTCGATTGGTGAGCTACTATATGAACTACATCTCCGTTCCTGGCCCTTTGCTAGTTCATTAAAATTTCTGAAAAATAATCTCATGAATTTAGTTTGCCCTGATTGGCTTCCAAATGTTATCCCCAGATCTCAGGCTCCTGAGTAGGTATCCCGAGTAGTTAGGATTACAGGTGTGACAAACCACAAGGCTGTCAGAATAATTTTATACGTAGAAGAAAGTTTACTTCACAGAGGCCTGTTTTATCATCTCCTAGTTTTAAAGCGTTTTGGATTGGTGATATGTGATTTTTTTCATTCTTTAATTCTGAAAATACAATAAGTGATGATATTTAAAATATTTAGTACTTTTTAAAAACGATACTGGAACTATGGGACAGAAGAAATTTGCCTCTCTTTGGACCATAATTTATAAGCTCAGCTCTGTGTATGATAACCCAGTATCACCAACGCAGTCTGTGTTGAAGGCAAAATGTAACAGAAAACAATCACCATGGGCAATAATTGCTACGGTATTATTTCTTGGACAATATGAATATTGAATTGAGAGTATCAGAGAATAGAGAGAATTTATCTAGTTTTTGTGTATTGCTGAAAGACTTTTGGAAATTTTGACTCAATTTCTTCCTCACTGTGTGTCTTGGGTCATGCACTTAGTGCCTTTAATTACAATTTTTCCCAACACTAAAATGGTAATAACATTAGCATTATAGCAAATGTTATCTTAAGTATTAAGAGTCCTTAGAATGATGAACTCTTTTCTCATTCTTGTAGAGGCATTATAAGCTGAGAGGAACTGTATGTTTTTGTTTGTTTACTTCCATTTATTCTTCAGTTTGAAATCTGAACTACTTAAGAATGAAAGAAACCAAACTTAGACACGCAGGCTTTGGAAAGAGAAATCAATGTAAAATAAATAAAATGCATATAGCTATGTAAAAGATCTAACTAAATTGTTATATGGTCTCAAGCATTAACAGAAAATGATTTAAGCAATATCATATTATTGAAAATTGAAAAGTGTTAACCGTTGCTTAATTTTTTTTCCTTTTTACTACCTTGAATTAATTATTTTTGTATAGAGAGATTAAAGATGAGATTAATAAGAAACTTGATTAAAATGGACAAAAGTTCGAATAGACATGTTTTCCATAAACCCCTCTATATCACCAGTGGGTTTACACAGTAGTGTTTAATAAAACTTCTGTGCTGGCTTAATGCTTTGTGAGCAGAATTCATTAGAGAAATGTAATTCAAAATTACTATGATACTACTTTATAACTATTATAACTCTTATCAAAAAAAAAATCAAAGGAACCAGGTGTGGTGGTAAAGTTTTGTAATTCCAAGCATTTAGGAGGTTGGATTTCAGTCTTAAGCCTGTCTGGTATACTGAAGATAGTAAAAACTTGCCCTTTATTCCCTTTTGAATAAAAGGTAATAATGTTGGTGAGAGTGTAAAGAAAAGGAAATTTTCTACACTCTTGATCAAAATACAGGTTATTATTTTCCTTGTAGAAAGTAGTATGCAGTTTTCTAAAGAAATCATAGTTGAAGTATCATCTGACCCACCAATCATGCTATTTCTCTCTGGGTAACTCGTAAATATATCTGTAGTTCATTGTTATTCACATTATTCACAACAACAGCCAAGATATAAATCCAAGTTCAGTGTTCAACTACACTAATAAAGCAACTGTGGTACATGTACACATATTTTTTTCTGTTTCATCCTTAAAATAACAAGAGACTGCTCCCATTAGCCACAACTTACAATGACCTGAAATATGTATTTGAAATGAAGAAAAATGTTATGTTCTGATCTTTGTAAACGCACACACACATACACACACACACACACACACACACACACACACACACACACACACACACACACACACACACACAAATCCTCAAACTTTAAGACAGAATTTTTTTACAGTAAAGCAAAGTGGAACTTCTGGGGCAGTTAGTTCACAATGCATAAGATATTAGGTATATATTATGACCAGGTATTGAGTTGTAATGTACAACATGAGAATACAGGGGACAACATTGGCCTTACATAGGAATGAAGCTAAGTAAGTAGGAGTTGTTCTTCCTAGTAGTGGTTACACTTTTAGTTGTTCTTCCTTCAATAATGGATAAGATGAATGTAAATCTTTAAGTATACCTGCCTATTTGCAGAAATAATACCAAACAATATAGCAATAATGTTGCACGCTCAACATAGAACAAAATGTCAAATTAAAATCCTTGATGTAAACTAATTATTTCAAATCAGGGAAACCATGGGACCTATGTTTCTTTAAGTCTGGTTTACTTCACTTAATATGATTTTTTCCAAGATCTTCCATTTCCTTACAAATGAGGTGGTCACATTCTTTGTGATGGAAGCATAGTTTTCCACCGGTGTTTGTGTGTGTGTGTGTGTGTGTGTGTGTGTGTGTGTGTGTGTGTGTGTGTGTGTGTGTGAGTGAGTGATTTGGTAAATATTACTGTGATACACAGTAGTAGCTTTACTGTGGCCTTGTTTGTGATCACCTGGTTATATGCCCAGAAGTGGGATTACTGGGTAATAGGGAGCATTATTGTGTACATCAAAGATAATCTTAGTAGATGAGCAGAATAGCTCAGTAGCTATGTACATATGACCGTATAAGGTAATTCCAAGTGAAATGAACTCCAAGACATGTTCTTTGTTGTTGTTGTTCTTAATGTACTATGTGATTTCTTTTTATCCTTTTGTTTTTTCCCGACCTATGGTTTATCCCCTGTAATCACTGTATTTTATTTTGATACCCTGGGGTGTTTTAAATAGTTTGATCTGAACTAGGGAAGGGAAAGGAAAAAAACAAAATGGTGAGACAAAGGACAAAGGGGGAACCTATGCAACAGTAGTACTCACAAGAAAATATGTTGGAAATAATCTTAGGGGGGGAGTTGGGAGTGAAGAGCGAGAAAAATAGGGGAAAGGTAATAAGTTAGAAAATAAATAAATTAATTACCTTACTTATGTAACTATATCCCATCTGTACATTACCTTGACAATAAAATTTAAATAAAAAATAAAATAAAATATATAAGAGCAGCAATACAGGAGATGGGAGTGGGGGAAATTTTGTAGTATCGTAGAGTAGAACAGCTGTGGAAAGCAGTAATTTTACATTAACATAGCAAGTAATAAACTAGCATACAGATTTTCAGCCTCATGTCAGTCATTAAAAAGGGAAAACAAAATGCATAATCAGCAAACCAGTAGAGATAAAACAGAAAACTAAACAATTATAATGAAGAGATGACTTGTACCAAGAATAACAAATGAAAAAATTAGGAAACAAATAACAAGCTGCTGGGCTGGGAAGGTGGCTTGCCTTGCATGACTGAGGCCCTGGGTTCGATTCCTCAGAATCACAGAAGCAAAAAGAAAAAAGCCGGAAGTGGTGCTGTGTCTCAAGTGGTCGAGCGCTAGCCTTGAGCTGAATTGCTGAGGCACAGCGCCCAGGCCCAGAGTTCAGGCCCCAAGACCAGACCCAAAAGTAAAATAAAAAAACAAAAACAAACTGCTAAGTTGAAAAATGATCACCCTTAATTCTATTGACTTGTTTACATGACAATTTGTTAGAAGTATAATTCAAATCACAGTTTAATAGTATATCATTTTAATAATAGTTTATTATTATTGATTTCTTAAAATTGAATGTTTAAGATATAATTTTAATTTCAGCAGCTATAGAAAAGAAACTGAAAATAATTTTAATAATATATATATATATATATATATATATATATTGATTTTTTTTTGTCAGTCGTGGGACTTGAACTTTAGGCCTGGGCGCTGTCCTTCAGGTCTTCAGCTCAAGGCTAGTGCTCTACCACTTGAGCTACTGTGCTACTTCCTTTTATTAATATATTTAATGAATTGTAAAATTGAGAAGCATTAGAATTTAAACAAGTAACATATCATTATAACATATCATTTCTGTGAGTTAATGTAATAATTCAAAGTGTATTCTACACTTAGCATTCATCTTAACATCAAATAATTAATTATTGCACATGACTCTTGGTATTAGTTGGAAGGGTTCAGCACTGTGGTAAAATTCACACCACAGTACACGAGGGTATGACCCCTCTCATATTGCTTAAATTGTGGAAATTTGATTTCTGCATGCATGTTAAATTCTTGTCTAGGTGACATCTATAAAATTATTTACAATTATATACACGAGGACTATTTCAGATGATACTTAAAAGTCATATTCATTAATTAAATTTTTATTATTTCATACCAAATAAATATTTACAGAGAGACTGAATTTTTGAGTAGATGATGGTGTATGTGTGCCAGCTTATACATATTAAGGCTTATTTTATATTCCTGACATTGTTTCTAGAATTGGATTTATTTGTCCATTATGGGTTAAGTGTATTATATTGTATATATGAAAGTAAACTGAATGTTTATTCCATTAATCCTTTGTCTAATACCAATATAAATTATTCATGTGTTTGAAGAAATGAAAATAACAACAGATAAAAGCAAGATAAATCAGTCTGTAGTAGACAAGTATTTACACTGTTATTTTGAAAGTTGGTCCTCTTTTACATTACACAATATTCTTGGGAATATGTGCTCCAGGCTGGCCACAACTGAAGAATATTATGGTTGATTTATCATAAGAGAAGGAATGAAGGGGAACTTTCCTTCCAAAAGTCTGATCCCAGGAATGTGATGTGCTTTATGGTGCCTACTTGGAAATGAATATTTTTCACAGTCAACCTTGAGAAGCCATCTTGAAAGACGACTTCTGTAAGTGGTTAGAAAGCAATACTGATGGCTTTGCAAGGATGCCTGATTGCCTCATTTTGAGACAATTAACAGGAATTTAGTCCATTATTCTTTGTATCTTTAGGAGAAAAACCCATTGACTCTAGGCCAGGGGATCACAGAGGCCCAGAAAAACTACTACCTTGAATAGTAATCATAGACATCTAAAACAAAACACACACACACACACACACACACACACACACACACACACACACACACACACACACACAAACACTCCAGTAAGTACAGCCAGGCAGGGTTGCTTTCACAGCCTACGTGAAGTCAGGCAAAAAACAGAAGCTGAGAGTCATTTAGGTGATAACTAATATATTTTTTATGAGGCAGACTCAAATGAGACTCCAGAGAGAGGATCAGAAAGACTGATCAGAGAGACTAAAATTGGTTACACAAAGATTGGAAAGTAGAATTCCTTGTAGAACAAATAAATCATAGAAAGTGTGTGCATGTAAGAACAAGACAGAAGTCCAAATTCCAGAAATGCACATTTTCTTAAAAGTTAGCTTAATCAATTATCAGTGCAAATTTTTGAATTCTTAAATATTTGACCACATGTGGGAGGTTGAAAAGCAAAAAAATTTCATCACTATATTAGGAAGTCCAATATCACATTAGGAAGTAATCAAGCACAGATTTGTAATAAAAAGAGGAAACAATTATTCCAAATGATGGTTTCATTTCTTTTGATGTAAAAGTTCTTAAATTAGGTGCTAGCAATTACCATACAATTTATCCAGTCCCCCAGCTGAGTTGATATTGACTGCAGTATTCCCACATGAAGGAAAAGATAAAAATTACAAATGTCTGATGAAATGAGGTGAAGGTGAATTGTTCTAATAGTAATATCTGAGGTTTAGACACAGGTGAAGAGGTGCATTTTCTTTTCAAAAAGCCCCCATTTTTACCTGGTACCAGTGGCTCACACCTGTAATCCTAGCTACTCAGGAAGCTGAGATCTGAGGACTACGGTTCAAAGCCAGCCTGGGAAAAAAGACCCTGAGACTATTATTTCCATTTGGAGAGTTTGGCTTGGGATCGTATTCATGGTTGGTAGTTGTTTACCTTTAATGTTTGTCATATATAATGCCAGGCTTTCCTTTTTAACCATATCAGTTAAGAAAGAGGTATTTATTCTGACTGTATATCCTTTATAAATAATCAATCTTTCCTATATGGCATCTTTAAGAATCCTTTCTTTGATCTTTAATAATCCTCTAATGGATTATGATGTCATGGTGGATTGTTCAGTTCTAGAATTCTGATTAGATTCTAAAGGCTTCTCTTCTCTGAATGAGCCTATCTCTTTGGATGTTTGGCCTGTTCTCTGCTCGAATTCTGTAATATGCTTCCCATCCATTTAGTTTCTTGCTCTTCTCCTTCTTGATACCTATCTCCCCGAAATTTGATCTTCTAACTGAGTCTTGAAGTTCTGGCAAGATCATTTCTTATTTCTTGGATTTGTTCTAAATGATTATTTCCTCTTTCCTGTTAGATCTATTCTGTCTTTTACACTGAGGTTATGTTCTATGTTATCTATTTGCTGTGGAGATATTTCTACTTTGTTTTTCATTTCCCTGTCTTCTAATTGGTCATGTTTTTGGGTTCTGTCTCTTTATTAAAGCTTTGTTTTAAGTCTTGTATAGACTTTCTGTACATTTTTTTCTTTGGTTGAGGGAGATTTAAGGGTTGTTTTCCTAGCTGTGTCTTCTCTCATGTCTTTATCTAGGCATCCATTATTTTTTGGACTCCCTTGCCTTCTCAGAATTAATTTATCTTTCTGTTTGAAGTCTCCATGAATTATTTTGATAATGACCAGTTGGTCTCATCTTGTTCACAAATTTGCTTGTAGAGGTTTTCTATCTTTCCATTAATTACATTTTTCAGCAGTATCTGTAATACATTTTGATAACTCTTCTACATCCTTGATTGTCTGTTCTAATGCCTGGTTATTTACTGTGTGAATTATACTACTTTGACATCACTTTTCTTGTATTTTTCTGATTTGTTCTGTCCATTTGGAGGTTTTCTTTTGGGGGATCTATGATATTAATAAGTGACTATGTTCTTGGTTGATTTCCAGAGTCTTGGTTTGGTTTCCTGTTGTGATTTGTTTTTCTGGAATTGCATTTTTGTCGAGTCCATTAAGTGTAGGAATAGGAATCAGTTGTGGTGAGATGTTGTGATGTTAATATTTGTGGTTCTACTGACCATTTGGACTGTCCAGTGTATGGTGAATTGTCTATGTGTATGGATGTGGCTTTCTCTGATGTACAATTCTGTTCCTGCTTTTTTCCATGTTGCCCTTTTATTTCCACACTGCACATGTGGTTTTGAATGTGTGACCCAATGTGTTCCTGGCTGGCACCTTTTCATAGATTTCTGTTTTCTTGTGAAGACAGTATAAAATATTGTTATGAATTGTATGTCTATAATTATGTCTATATTTATAGCTGCATATCTATAATTATACCAGATTTGATGTGACCCTCTAGATGTGGAGTACCTACTAGGACTCTAAATCTCTGTTTCATTAGAGATTGCTAGGATAATTTTCTGTTGTTATTCTGTCATTGTTTTTCCTCTTCCTCAGATTTATTTTTTATATTGTGGATTTTTTCACATAATTTAGGATTTGTGATTGTTGGATCAGGTTATTTTGTTTTCCTGCTTATACTACTTTGAAATAGTGAGTTCAGGCTTGTAAGAAACAGAAAGAGAACAGAAATGTATGTTATTCAATTGAGAGAAAGAGAAGACATTTAAACCTATTTACTAGAAGTAAATTAATATTAAGCATCTTCATTGACACTGCATATATTTCCTATGAATGCAGCTCAAGATGAGACTCACAGATGAATTCATATTTATATTACTGAGATTTACATCACAATATAAGCAATATAGGTATTTTAAGGAATTGGTCATTCAAAGCCCTAGATACATAATAGATGAAGAATGGAATTGAAAATAGCAAAGGGAAAACAATTCAACATGCAGCTATTATGATTATACAATACTAATATAAAAGTAATGGAGCTTTTCCCTTTCTGAAGAAGAACGTTTAGCCAGTAATTTCAATGTAAGTCTACCTATGATCCAGCAATTACACTTATGGTCATTTATCCAATAGAGCAGAAACAAGGCCACACTGAAGCTACCAGAACAATCATGTTCATTATTGCAATATTTTCTCTAGCCAACATATGGAATCAGCCCAGATGCCTCTCATTGTAAAAAGATATCAAGAATTATATAGTTTATATAAATTATATATATATATATAATTTTATTGGTCCCAATTTACAAGTATATATGTGCGTATATAAATGTGTGTATACAAACATATATTCATATATATATATATATATATATATATATATATATATATACAAACATATAAATACATACATAATGGAATTCTGTTCATTCATCAGAAAGAATAATATTGCACCATTCTAAAGGAAAAATGAAACAGTTAGAAATAATATTAAGTGAAATAAAACAGACCCAGAGAAACTTAGTTTGCATGACTTTCCTCACTTGTGGTAGATAGGAGTGTCTATAAATGTAAAGGTAAACACACTGGATGGTATGCAAGGAGGTACAAATTAATTATCTGAAGTGTCAGAGTCCATGGAGAGTGAAAATACTATAATTCTCTTAAAAGGCAGAGTCAAAGCCCAACAAAATAAATACCAGTAAATGTGAAGTGCAAGAGAGGATAGTGGGGGGCAATGTGAGAGGCGTAGGAAATTGAAGGGGAAAAGGATATAATACAGGCAAGAATCTATTGTATACTTCCCAGAATTGAAATATACAAAGCAAGGGGTAGTGTAAATTGGGGTTGAAGATGTTGAAGTGGTAACACAATTCCAGGTGCATTGTACACATAAACTGCTTTGTTAAATGGCAAGAAATTCCATAACATAATATTGAGATACATAAAGATTGGGGTTGATTGGTAGGGGTGGATGTGATTGTTGAAAAGGGTGACGACATTGATCAAGATGCACTGTATCCATACACTGTTTCAGTGAATGACAACTCCTTTGTACAACTAAAGATAATAAAAATATTCAAAAAATTAATTATGATAGTTGAATAGAGAGTTGAACCTCAATTCAATTCCCATTTAAAAATAGTTTTAACCTGGAGACTTGGAGAATAAAATTCAAATAAAATAAAACCTTATGAATCTTTTTTATCAGAATTTGTGAAATGTAAATCAAAACTTTGACTTTTGTCAGCCATTGGGCTGTTAAAATATTTCAAAGTAAGTGGCTTAAAAACATCAGGAGTATATTATCCATACTCTAGAAGCTTAAACATTGATTTTAAAAATTGCTATTCAAAGCAATTCTTTGTCATATGGGGGTCTACTTTCTGATTCATTATATTCTATTTGCTGGACGTTCACATGGCAGAGTAATTATATTGGGCTTCTCTCGTCAGGATCATTATTTCAGTGTCATCTCTGAATGATTGATTCTAATGTCACCAGACAGGAGAATAAAATTTTAACATGTGTATCTGGAAGGAGTTTTACATCATCCAAAACACTTTGCTACTTTTGCTTTAACTCAGTGTGGTGTACATTTGGATATTATTTCATAGAACATAATAACTTAAGAACAAGATTATATCATGTAAATTATGTGAATGATTCTTCTTACAATGGGAATAATTATAGTGATGGCAAAATGAAATATGATTGTTTAGTGACTCTTGAACCACATCATAGGTAACCATTTTAACGTGGTACAGCCTTTCTAAAGCCCTTCTGATGTATTTGAACAATATCCAATGTGTTATTTGCTTTCAAAAATATTCGTTTGAGGAGATGGGGGCAAACAAGTCGTTTAAGGATTCAGGTGGACCTGTTGCAACAATGAGAAGTACAAAATGTCATGTCAAAACCAGCTTTACAATGTCGGTGGGGGAGGAGGGGGGTATAATTGGGTGGGGGGAGGGGGGAGGCTGGGAAGGGAGGTGAAGGGTAAACAAAGGAGGAGGCTGCAATGCTTGGTAAGAAATGTATGCATTATCCTGCCCATGTAATTGTAGCCCCTTTGTACAGTATGTTCTCAAATAAAATAAAATAATATTAAAAAAAATATTCGTTTGTGCCAACAAATACAGATCTCCTTTCATTTTAATTATTGTCCGCTATTAGGACTCCCACAAACACGAAAATCAGAGTATGTTAATTTGTCTGATAAAATACATAATAAAATTGTTACAATTAATACAACATAAAGACTAATATTAATAGCATTATAATTACTAGTATTCGCATTATATTATATGTTGACTTCCCTTGGTTACCTCAATTTTTAGAATATTTATAACTAAATGTAAATTGTTTGCAAATAATTATTTATGATGGATGGAAAATGAGAAAAAGATTTGCATACATATTTACTACAGATGCAAACAGATTCACCTGGTTATTTCTTAACCTTCAATTGTTGGTTTCATTCATGCATGGGGAACATGTAGAGAAATGAAAATTGCAAACTTACATTTACTAAAGGGTTAACTACAAGTTTATGTTGGGCTAAATACCACATTTTATAAATTAAATTGTTTTTGTCCCTTCCCTCCTCTCTCCCTTCTTTCTTTCTTCGTACCTTCATTCCTTAATTACTTCCTATTTCCTTCCTTCTTTCTTTTCTTCTTTCCTTTTTCCCTCCTTCCCTCCATCCCTACCCCTCTTTCTCTTTCTCTCTTCCTTTCTTTTCTTTCCTTCTTTCGTTCCTTGTTTTTCTTCCTTTCTTTCTTTTAAGCAGACTATTTCTTATGGTTATAGAAAAATACCAACTGTTATACTCCAAGTTATTATGAGTAATTATAAATATACTATATTAATATTAATCTTAATAACCTATGTTATATCTTAAGACAACTTCACAAAATTTCATAAGTATCAAATATTACTTTCCATGATATTGTTTATTTCTTCAAACTAAAATAAGAATTTATACATCATATTATGTGTGTGTTGTTCTTGTGATTTGAACTCCAGACCTATCCCTTGATATTTTTTTCCTAGCAAGGACATTGGTCTAACATTTGAGCCACAACTCCACTTCTGGCTTTGTGTGGGTGTGCGTGTGTTGTGATGCGTGTGTGATTAATTGAGATGCGACTCACAAACTCTTGCCAAGTCTGGCTTTTTAAATTTATTTTTATTTTTTATTGTGAAAATACCGTACAGAGGGGTTATAATTACATGGGCAAAGTAATGAGTACATTTCTTATCAAGCATTGTTGCCTCCTCAGGAAACCAGAGAATTGTGGTTCAAAGACAGACTGGTCAGGAATGTCCATGAGACCCTTATCTTCAATTAACCACCTGAAACCCGGAAGTGGTGCTGTAGCTTAAGCGGTAGAGCACTCAATTTGAGCTGAAGAGCTGTGGGAGTGCGCCCAGGATCAGAGTTCAAGCCCGACAACCAACAAAAAGTGCAAATATTACCTTAAGTTTACCCAAAAGGAAGGACAAGATCAATAATCTTCCCAAGCAGAAAAAATAATTTCAAAATGATTCAGTGCACCTACTTTTGCTGAGTTATTTAAGTTATGGCTTCTTTGCTAGACATATTCTCTTCCTTTATAAATTGTCAAATACTAGCTTTACAATAAACTTCATCTAATATTTTTTGTTTCAAAAGAGAAGTCTATACAGTTGATGTCACATAGCTTTCTTACTATATTAATTCAAAGCCAAACCAGGCAGGAGAGTCTGTCAAACTTTTATCGCAAATTGAACACCAAAAAACCAGAAGTGGAGTTTTGGCTAAAACAGTAGATTACTAGCTTTGGGGGCAGGTGGGCAGGAAAGACAACAGTTCAGGGACAGGATCCAGCCTCTGTGTTCAAGCCCCAGGACTAGCACAAACTAAACAAACAAGCAAATAAAAATCCCAGATTTTTCTTTGGGGCCCTTCTTAAAGGTGAACTGGTCAGAGAAGAGGCTTCTTTTGCTGATCATATTGACTGGATCCTGCTTTTTTGGAATCCTTGTTGCTCTGGAGAACTCAGAACCAGACCAAAGGAATTGATAACTGACTCCTGCATCGAGAATCATCTCAGGGGTGAAATATCCATCTATAAGACACTTTAAAACCTCTATGTCTTTGTTCCTTTGCAGGAGAACACTTTTAAAACAATGTTATTTCCTTTTGTTCTATACTGGCCTTCAAATGGTACATTATTTCTTTTTGTAACACTATGAACTAGAAGTTTACAGAAAAAAATTATATGAGTAAAGAACACACTCAAAAAGCCAGGGACAGATCTTCCTTCAAGCCTTGGGATACTTTTCTTGTACAGTAAAAAGGAAAGCACAAGGTAACTTGAACTTTGTTTTTCCTCTATGTTCCATTCCTCTCCTGGGTCAGTTTCCACATCCAGTAACAGTTACTTCCAGTAACAATCGATGGTGCTGCTTGAGGTATAGTGAATGTTTTCTGGCTTCACTGCAATAAGACTAGAACACCTATGGACCTGAGGTAAAACGTATTTCAGAGACAATTTAGTAAAGAGAAAATATGAAATTTATATTGCTTATAAATATATTATACATGAGTACATTGAGTTCAAACTTTGTAAGTTCTTTGTAAGTTAAGGCGAATTTTAAATGGGAAGAAGGTTTTCAGAACATTCTTTTTGTGAGTGTACGTGCTGTTCATTATTTCCCAAGTGTGCATGAGCTAACAGTAAGGAAACAATAGCAATAATAGGAGAAAGATTAGTTCTGTGTTTAAGTATAAGGGTTCCATACAGTATAGAAGACTACAAATAAGCAACATTGAAACAATAAAGCCAAGTCCAGTATGTCGATTTATAAGAGTGATATACAGAAAGCAAGACTCCTATGTGGAACATGAAGTATGAGGCCACTCCCATTCTAAATCTTGCTTGCTAATCATGCAACTTTGTAGAAAGTACAATGGAAGAATAATTCTGTTTTCAATGCAAGTCAGATATAAAAGCATGGATTTAACTGGAAAAATGTCCATCTTGTGAGAGCAGGGATTATGCTAGCATTAAACTGGTGGCTAAGGTCTCATTTCTTTTTTTTTCTTTACTCACACACACACAGACACACAGACACACAGACACAAACACACACACATACACACACACACATTTATATATATATATATATATATATATATATATATATATATATATATATAAATATAAATATTTACATATATATATATATTTGTTGGCGGTGATCTTGGGACTTGAACTCTGGGCCTGCAAGATGTCTCTCTGCTATTCAGCTCAAGCTAATGCTCCACCACTTGATCCACAGTGCCAATTCCAGTTTTCTTTTAGTTAATTTGAGAAAAGAGTCTCTGGGACTTTCCTACCGGGGCTGGCTTTGAACCTCAATCCTCATATCTCACCATGACCCAGCTTACGATCACATTCCTAACAGTGTACACTCAAGATGTGTAATGTGTCTGTTCATCTATCTTTATAAGAATTCTTTAGTTAGGGCTGAAAGTTGTCTCAGAGGTACAGAGCTTGCCTCGCATGCATGAGGCCCTTGGTTCGATTCCTCAGTACCACTTAAGCAAAAAAGAAAAAAGCCAAAATTGGCGCTGTGACTCAAGTGGTAGAGGGCTAGCCGTGAGCTGAAGAGCTGAGGGACAGAGCCCAGGCCCAGAGTTCAGGCACCATGACCAGACACCCCACCAAAACAAAAAAAAAAAGAATTCTTGAGTTAAAAATATGGGCTACAGCTTAGACATTACCCTTACAAAAATGTTTGTCATTTAAAAGTTGATACTCCTGGAGAAATAAAACCTAAGAATGTAAAGGAGTCTGGGAAGTTCTATTGGCATCCAGCCTGGGCAGAACACTTGCAACAGTATATAAAATTAAGCAGTCAAAATCTGGATTGGAAGAATGGCTCAATTGATGGAATATCAGTCATGAGCAAGATTGCTGAATGAAAGCTTGAGGTTTTTGCATATATACATACAAACATACACATACACCCAGAGGCACTTATATATGCACACACAAATACACAAATGAAACAACTCTCATAATGTGTAGAAAAGTTAGAAAACAATAAATATATGTCCTGAACAGGACTAGAATCAAGTGATAATTTTTAATATTTGAAAGTCCTCAAATGAACTTCCTTCAAATAATTTTGAGAATATTACATTGGTAGGGATCAGAGATAGTAAGAATCAATAATCATTATTAAAGGGATCAGATCCATGGAGGAATGAATCAGAGATCTGGCAGGTGCATCTGAAAATGTTCATATCCTGTATCAAATGTTAGAACATCTTTGAAAATAGTAGGTAAAGTCTAAGCAGTCACTCTGTTGTATAATATCACTGGAGAAGTTCAGAATTGGTAGTCTATATCTAGATTAAATAAACCAAGAAACTATGGCTGGGCAATGTGATACAAGCTTAGAATTCTAGCACTGAGATTAAGACAGGAGATTAGAGAATGGAATTTCATAGTGATACCTTCCCTGGACCAAGGTGTATAATTTTGTCTTAATAAAACAAAACAAACAAGAAAGGAATACATAGTTGGACATTTGGGCTAATTTTGTCATTATGTTTTGAGAAGTCAAATTTCCTGTTGAAATGCAACTCATACTTAATCCTCACTTGTGTTTTAAATTCTCTCTTCATTACAGAACATTCCTAGATGCAAAATGACTCATGATTCCCATCCAAAATTTGAAAAAATAAGTTATCATCATTCTGTTGTAACCCAAAGAAATGATGAAGAATTACACAAGCTTAAGCTTGGAAAAATAGCAAAGTTCGTCTAATGAAGGATTTTGAAGATCTTGCTAAATTAGAATTTAGATTTAAAATATTTTGGTTTTGTTTGTAATTTTATATTCTATAGGATTCTACAAAATTGTTTTTAAGTAGAGGGTTTAATTGACATTCACAAATGATTTTGCATTCTATGTGCCTAGAATATTCTTTCAAAAACTTAGTTAATAGATAATTCCAACAGTTCATGTATGAAATGATAATGTGAATGTTGTAGACAGAGTTGCCAACAAATTGATGATATTAATTTATAAATTTAGAATAAGAGAAATTTTTGGAGTCTTTGGTATAACATGGTATGAAAAGAATAATCATGTGACATCTTCTTTCTTCTACCCGTATGTAACACAGGAAGCAATTTCCTTAATTATTTGCTACTGTATACACTGAGAAAAATGTTACATTTGGGGTTTGATTTTATTTTTGTTTTTGTTTTATTGGTTTGTCCTAGGGCTTTTACTCTGGGCCTGGACACTGTCTCTGGGCCTGTTTATGCTCAAGGCTCGTGCCCTACCACTTCAACCTCAGTGCCACTTGCGTCTGGCTTTTGCTGAGAAGTTTATTGGAGATAAGAATCTAGGGAATATTCTTGCCTGGGTGGGCTTTCAACTGTAATCTTCCAATTTTAGCATCCAGAATTTATATGAGAGCTAAAAATTATAAATATAAGTAATATTTGCAAATGTTCTGATCTCAAAAATGCCAGTGGGGGGAAAATGATGCAACCCAGTTTATTGTGGTGTTCTTACCAGAACATGAATGGCATCACATTAGCAGAGTTGTATTTTTTCACAATAGAGATAAGCTATTCATCATATGAATTAAGGGAAGTTTGAGATGCACCCTAAAAGTTGGAGAATTTTGGGCTAAGATGACTCTATATCATAAATATTGGTATCGGTGGTCATAAAAATAATAGCTTATTGTGATAAACAATTGCTTATTCTTGAAGAATAAATGGTTATTTTTCTGTTGTCTCTCAATCTGTAACACCCCATTGGAAAATGCATCTATTGCAGAATTACATAACATGCAAGCCGGTATTGTTTTGAATCTCTCAGGTATGGAATCTTCAGAATTTGAAAATGAGTAATTACTAGTCATTGGAATGTTGATGAACACATATATTCTGTCTTCTTAAAAACTTATTTACTTTTACAAGTTATTTGTTTCCATAGAATTAAACTGTTTTCACTTTTAGTATGAGAAAGTACTATATTTAATCTTTTTTCAAAATATTAGTAAGTATACTGTGAAAATATTGTCTAGACGGATAGCATTCAAGTTCATGGTCCTCTGATTAAAAAGGGGTAATTAATTCAAATTAGACACCAAAAGTATGGATTTTTAAAAAGTTACGACATAAAGAGTAATATGTACTTTACCAATACAGTGAAATTTTATTTCATGCAGCTTATTTTTTAAAATATAATTTTATTGTCAAAGTGATGTACAGTGGGGTTACAGTAATTTTATGGTAGTGAATACATAACTTTTCAAACTTGTTACCCCTTCCCTCATTTTCTTCACAGTTTTCCTTCACCCCAGTACCCCTCACAAGTTGTAATGTATATTTCCAACATATTGTCATGTGAGTATTGCTATTGCATTGGTTTGCCTTTGTCCTTTGTCTCACCATTTTGTTGTTCCTCTTCCCTTCCCTAATTAAGGTAAATATATACACAATACACAGGCTACCAAAATCAAATACAGCAGGGAAAAAAGCATAGGGGAAAACCCCAAAAGAAAATGGAAATCACATAGTACATTAAAAACAACAATCACAAATAATACTCTCTGTTTCCATATCTTGGAGTTCATTTTGCTTAGCATCAGATTATAAGGTTATATATATATGCATAACAAAGCCACTGGAAAATAGTAATTTCATGGACACTATATCATGAAACATGTTAACTGTTTTTGATATTAAAGGTGGAGTTAGGATTGATGAACTTGTGGTACTAATAAAGGAATTTCAAAAGAGTTTTAAAATTATGACAGGTTTGGCTGGGAAGGTGGCTCACTGGTAAGAGGGCTTGCCTTGCATGCCTGAGGCCCTGGGTTCGATTCCTCAGCAACACATAAGCAAAAAGAAAAAAAAGTCGGAAGTGGTGCTGTGGCTCACGTGGTAGAGCGCTAGCCTTGAGCTGAAGAGCTGAGCGACAGCGCCCAGGCCCAGAGTTCAGGCCCCATGACTGGACACCCCCCAAAAATTATGACAGGT
Organism: Dipodomys merriami; assembly: GCF_024711535.1. Lineage (NCBI taxonomy): Eukaryota > Metazoa > Chordata > Mammalia > Rodentia > Heteromyidae > Dipodomys > Dipodomys merriami. Next base: position 460,096 of record NW_027202926.1, on the reverse strand, counting down.
AAATTTTAATTTGTTCAAACTTTTGAACAACTTAGCCTATTATGAAAATTTAAAATTTCTTGGGAAAATAGGCTTTCATGCAAAATAATCAATGGAGACTTAATTGAGAGGGAGCAAAGTGGGTGAAGATGGCTCATTTTCATACTAAACAAACAAACCTCATAACCCTTGTTATAAGTCCTGTAGGTTCCCTTGAGAATTGTCCTTACCCAGGAAATCTGCTCACTGTGTGAAACAAGGTTGTAGTGGAATTTAAATTCAACATTCTTAAAAAAAAATCAAAATTTGTGTATTGACTTTAATTACCAAACAGTAATTCTCTGAAAAAGATAATTTGGGTCAAAATATTTAGGGAAAAAGTGCACTCAAAAATGTTTGTAATACGTTCTACAATGTCTTTGCATGTGAAGCACTGAACTACAGAAAAAAACCTGATTGGATACTTGAAACCAATGATTTCACATTTCTTAGTAGCTCAAGAATATAATATCCTTATTAACTTGAGATAGTGAAGACTTCTCTTATTACATAAGCCAAAAAGTTTTGGGATCAGAAAAGAATTGAGCAAATTGGAAAGGCAAGAAAATGCGTTCTTAGAAGCCCTAGCTAAGCATATTGGCTTCAGCAGTGGAGGGAGGCCAAACTTTTTGATATATTGTCTTAATATTTTTGCTACCTAAAGTGATTTTACAGAGCCTATTTAGCTCACTACAATTTAGAATGGATTGAATGAAGACATGAAAATAAATTCCACATCCGAATAAAAGAGTTTTAAAAGAGAAACCATGAAGATGTAACAGTGGGAAAGGACTTATAGTCCTTCACCTTCACTAGACTTGAAGCCAAGAATCGGTGATTAGTTGGAAATCACGCAAGAGCTAAGAGAAGGACAGAGACATAGGACATAGGAGCATTGTTCTTTTGTAACAGACACTGTGATCCAAGGTATGGATGATTTAACTCTATTCTTTTCCATACATCCTTCTGAGCAAATGCAAGACCAAGAGAAAGATAATCTATTGAAATAATTTTTGAAAGAATAACTTCACTGATCCTGATATGGTATCTAAAGCGAGTCTTAAGAGAGAAGATAAAAGTGAAGTATTCTTGGGTTTCCTCTAAGCATTTTGTTAGCAAAGCATAACTTTGAGGTTAGAAGTGATTGAACTAAAAAGTGGTGGAGTACCCATGTTTTTTTTTAATTTTTATTTTATTTGTGAACATACTGTACAGAGGGGTTACTATTACATGGGCAAGATAATGCATACATTTCTTACCAAGCATTGAATCCTCCTCCTTTGTTTACCCTTCACCTCCCTTCCCAGCCTCCCACTCACCCCCCACCCAATCCCTCCCATGCCCCCCCAACGACATTGTAAAGCTCATTTTTGACATGACAATTTGTACTTCTCATTGTTGCAACAGGTCCACCTGAATCCTTAAACGACTTGTTTTTCCCCATCTCCTCCACAAGTTATACTGACATCAAATATATTGAAAGTGGGGGGTTATACTGTGGGGGAGGGACATACAAAGCAACAAAGAAAGAATCTTATAAATGCGTTAGAAACACATGCATGAAACAAAAAAACATTAAAATACCTATCTAAGGAATCATTTTCCTAACATCACATTATCTGACTTTTTCTGCTTGACTCATACATATAATAGATATTGCAAATAAGGGAAACATGGGACCTGTGTTTCTTTGTGCCTGGCTTACTTCACTTACGATATTTTTTTCCAAGTTTTTCCATTTCCTAACAAATGGGGCAATGTCATTCTTTCTGATGGAGGCATAGAATTCCATTGTGTATGTATACCACATTTTCTTGATCCATTCATCTACTGAAGGGCATCTGGGTTGGTTACATATCTTAGCTATGGTAAATAATGCTGCAATATACATAGTTGTGCTGGTAGCTTTAGTGTGGTCTTGTTTGTAAACATTTGGGTAAATGCCCAAAAGTGGGATTGCTGGGTCAGAGGGGAGCTCTATGTGAAGTTTTTTGAGGAACCTCCATACTGCTTTCCAAAGTGGTTGAACAAGTTTACATTCCCACCAACAGTGAAGTAAGGTTCCCTTCTGTCCACATCCCCTCCAGCATCTGTTATTGTTAGAGTTCTTGATTTTTGCCATTCTAATTGGAGTGAGGTGGTATCTCTATGTTGCTTTGATTTGCATTTCTTTTATGGCTAGGGATGTTGAGCATTTCTTCATGTGTCTATTGGCCATCCTTCTTTCTTCTTCAGAGAAGTTTCTCTTTAAGCCTTTAGCCCACTTATTTATTGGGCAGTTGTTTCCTTGAGGATTTGTTGTTGGGGGATTTAATATTTTGAGTTCCAAGTATATTTTAGATATGAGACCCTTGTAAATTGTATGGCTAGTGAATATCTTCTCATAATCCGTGGGCTTTCTATGATCTGGCTAGCTATGTCCTTGGCCAGGCAGAAGCTCTGCAATTGCATGCAATCCCATTTGTCCAACCTTTTGTGTGTGTGTGTGTGTTTCTGGGTCTCTATTAAGAAAATTTCGGCCTGTGCCAAGGACACCTAGGGTTTCTCCTATTCCATCCTGTAATATTTTCAGAGTGTCTACTTTGACTCTGAAGTCTTTAATCCATTTGGAGTTGATTCTGTTGCAGGGGTATAAATAAGGATCTAGCTTTAGTTTTCTACAAGTAGTTGATGAATTTTGCCAGCACCATTTACTGAAGAGGCTGTCTTTCTTCCATTCTATTTTTTAGCTCCCTTATCGATAATTAGATGGCTATGGGACTGTAGGTTCTTTTCTGTGTTTTCAATTCTATTCCGTTGGTCATCTTTTATGTTTTACTTCATCTTTCACAATTTGGATTCCCTTTAAATTTGCATCATGTCTTATTTTCCCAGCTAGCGTTCTAATACTAAGTAGTTGAAGAGGAGTGGAGAGAGCAGACATCCTTATCTCTTTCCTGAATTAATAAGAAATGGCTTTAACTTTTCACCATTAAGTATAATGCTGGCTGTAGGTTCATCAATTCTTAGAAGAAAGAAGAGCACTGGAGCAATTATCAGTTCCAAATTTCAAACTATACTAAAAAGCCACAATAATCAGAAGAGCTTGGTACTGGCACAAGAACAGTTCTGAGGACCAATGAATAGGACTGAAGACTCAAAAATTAACACACTGACATATTGCCACCTAATCTTTGACAAGGGAGTTAAAAAATTAGAATGGAAGAAAGACAGCCTTTTCAGTAAATGGTGCTGGTAAAATTGGTTATACACCTGTAGAAAAATAAAGCTAGATCCATATACAAATTTATATATCATATATATCATGCAGGGTGATATATATACATATATATATGTATATATATCTTAATAGAGAACCAGAAACAAAACAAATCAAAGAGAAGTTGGACAAATGGGATTGCATGAAACAGCAGAGCTGCCGCAACGTAAAGTTCATAGACAGCAAGATAAATAAAAAGCCCACTTACTGGGAGAAGTTCTTCATGAGTCATAAAACAGACAAAGTCTTATATATAAAATATATTTAGGACTCAAAATCATAAATACCCCAACAACACATCCTCAAAGGAACAACTGTCCAATATCTAAATTGGCTGAAGACTTAAAGGGAGACTTCTTTGAAGACGAAATTAAAAATGTCCATTAGACACCTGAAGAAGTATATATATCTGTAATTTGGAGAGTGGAAGGGATATAGCAGAATGCTTAAATGGGGATTCAGGTTGACCATTGTGACAATGAGATGTACAGGACACTGTGCAGAAAATGAATTTACAATCTCAGGCAGGGGTCGAGGAGGGAGGAGTTGGAGATGTGGGGAAGGAAAGGATGGTAGGAGAAAAACAAAGGAGGAGGTAACAATGCTGTATACAAAATGTACTCATTACCTAGTCTTGTAACTCTGAGCCCTCTGTACAGTATTTTTACAATAAAAATATACTAAAAAAATCTCTGCCTACAGTAGATTTCCAGTGCTGCCATTGGAATTGCATTTTCTGCCTATTCTGGCTGTGGTTAGGTCCACCTGCAGAATGGATCAGTACTCTTCAAGGCATCTTGGTCTTCCAGTGGGACTTGGATTATCCAGTGGTGGTTGGAACCAGGCCAAGGACAGGACAAAACCACTTCCAGGACATGGCTTCATCATTACCCAGGCAACTAGGATTGCAAGCAGAATTTCTCTGAATTTGACTCCAGAAATATATCAGTGAACCAAAAGGCAAGTCCACCAAACAGCTCACTCCTTCCCCTCCCATTTCCTCCTTTCTCCTTCCCTGGGAAAGTAGAAAATAATTTTGCAGGTTTTGACACACACACAAAATGCCCACCATCTCCTCTGGTAAACTAGGTTTCCAGTCACTGAGTCATGTCAATGGATAATGCTGAATTCATTATTCTGGACAACATCTTCAGGTTGCTTGATGCCTTAATTTGTTGTTGTTGTTGTTGATGTTGTTGGTAGGGGTGCCTGAACTCTGGGTCTGGGTGCTGTCCCTGAGCTGTTCAGCTCAAGGCTAGCGCACAACCACTTTAGCCACAGTGCCACTTCTAGTTTTTTCTGCTTATGTGGTGCTGAAGAATTGAACCTAAGACCTCATGCATGCAAGACAAGCACTCTACCACTGAGTCTTCTTCCAGCCCTAATGATTTAATTCTTTAAAATTTATTTTTGTCAGTCATGGGCCTTGAACTCAGGGCTTGGGTATTAACATATCCCAGAGTTCTTTAGCTCAAGGGGAGCCCACTCCCAATTGAACTACAGTGCCACTTCCTGTTTGGAAATAACTGACTCACAGACTTTCATGCCAGGATTTGCTTTGAACAGATGAATTTTTAAATTATATTTCTCCTAGGTGTTTATTGGAACATTACAGCTTTTCTGGAATTTAAAGTTTGCTGTAAACCTTTGTCTTCAAGTAATCCAAAAGCATTAAATACTAAATTTCGAAGCTATCCTTTAGCACATCCATTTTGAAATTATTATCTTAAGATGAAATTCTAATTCTTTGTAGTCACAACCCATTAAAGTCCAAATGGGAAATATGCTCATTTCAGCAGCCTTGGCTCTCTTTCCTCTTTTTTTCTCTCCAGTATCTTTTCTTGTTTTGGAACAAGTGTCATGGACTGTCCAACCAAGCAAAAGGAAGATTATTCCATTAATTTAATAGAAAAGGAATCCAGCTTACCTGCATCTCAAGGGAACTTTGAGTATAATGTTAATCTAATAGTGGATTTTCAGTCATTTTGATAATTTTTTGTTTAACCACTCATTAAAGAGGTTCCAAAAGTTTAGATTCAAAAATCATGTTCTGCTTTCTAAGAATGTTTAAAAAGCAAGTAATTCAACAAAGATTACATGGTGAAGAATTTCTCTTTTATCATAGCCTTTACCACTGATCCCTCCCCTTCAAACTTGTAGCTTTGTTCAGTTTTCTTGTTCCAGCATTCATTTTGGTATTTGCTTCAGTAATATCCTTGTAGTATTTGACAATGAAATCCCATTTATTGTTAGAGAGCTCAATTCATATTGCCAACGGCACACTCATGAGCAGTTCATAAACTATTGAGAATCATTAACATGGTCATATGCAAATATTCCATAAATTAATATAAGTACCACATAAATGTGCATCTTCATATACATTTAAAAATGCAAAGTAGTTACATATATATGTCATAAAATAATTCAGATCACTGGTAGAAGAGATTAAGCTAAAATTTTTATTTATATCTTCCCCAATATTTTGTCAAATTTTCTTTTCTCATTAACATTCACCTTAGGACCTGCTTTTCCTAGCAACAAGTTATAAGTTGATATCCTTCGATTTTAGTCCCCTCTGAGTAGCGTCTTTTCTTTCCACCACTAGTTAGTCCCTCATGTTAAATACCTGAGGAATAACGTCCCATTGTGCCTGCAAGAGAAGTACCCAAGTCGACTGTCTGTGCCTACTCTTACTTTGCTTTGTTTGTGAATGTGGTAGCAGAGACAGGGGTGTCAGAGATCAGGTGGATGGAACCATGGTGTTAAGAATTATGGGTAGCAAAATGAGTAGCAGAGAATAGGATACGAGGGAAAGGGTAATTATGACTGTAATTGCTGAGTTGTATTGTCAGTAAATTGGGTAGCAGCAACAGCTTTGCAGGGGTTGGGGTAGCTAATACATGTATCCAGAACAATTTAGCAGAGACAAGGAAGCACAGACAAAATTAAAGATAAAAGTTGTGAGGCATTGGGGGAATTCTTTGTCTACCCATTCTAAAAACATAGAGGAGGGTTATTTTAAACTAAATCTACAAAAGAAAATTTAAGTTCTTGGTGCTAACAAATCTGTCCAGGTGTTATTACGTTAAATAGAGAATTCAAAATGGTTTTTCTTCATGAATACAGAGATCAAAGATATTATAATTCTTATTTCAAAATGCAAATTAAAGGGGAAAATTAGTCAGGAGGTAAAATTCATATTGAATGTTAATATTTAAGAAGAAAAGAAGATCCTAGATGGCAGACTAAAGACAAAGCAATATTAGAGCATTATATGTTCAATAATAATTTAAAAACTATAATTGAAAAATTGAGCTAGAATGTTCACATCATGAAAAGGCAAGCAATCAGAGTCTACCACCAACAAAGAAGCATCATAATGTATATCTCAGAAAAAGGAATCAAGTTCCTTATCCTTGATGTCAATGATACACATAACCCCCCTTACAAACACACACATACACACACACACACACACACACACACACACACACGAATTATGCAACAGCTCAAGCTACTCACATCCATTCAACATGAATCAAAGATCTTCTTGTAATACTTGAAACTTTAAATTTTGAAGTCTTACTCTGAAAACATTACAGGAAGGAATAGGAGAAACCCTAGGTCTCCTTGGTACAGGGCGAAATTTTCTTAACAGAGACCCAGAAATACAAAAAATCAAAGACAAATGGGACAAATTGGATTTCATGAAATTGCAGAGCTTCTGCATGGCAAAGGACATAGCTAGCAAGATCACTAGAAAGCCTATGGATTGGGAGAAGATAGGCACTAGTCATACAAGGGATAAGGGTCTCATATCTAAAATATACCTGGAACTCAAAAAATTAAATCCCTAAACAACAAATCTTCAGAGAAACAACTGCCCATTAAATAAGTGGGCTAAAGACTTAAAGAGAAACTTCTCTGAAGGGGAAAGAAGGATGGCTAATAAACACATGAAGTATACTCAACCTCTCTAGCCATAAAAGAATTACAAATAAAAACAACATTGAGGTACCACCTCACCCAATTAGAATGGCTATACTCAAGTACTCTAATAACAACAGATGCTGGAGGGTATATAGTCAGAAGGAAACCTTACTGCATTGTTGGTGGGAGTGTAAACTTGTTCAAACACTTTGGAAAGCAGTATGTAGGTTCATCAAAACACTCCACATAGAGTTCCCCTATGACCCAGCAATCTCACTGTTGGGCATTTACCCACATGATCACAAACAAGATCATAGTAAACCTATCAGCACACCTATGCTTATTGTAGAATTATTTACAATAGCTATGATATGGAACCAACCAAGATGCCCCTCATTAGATGAATGGATCAAGAAAATGTGGTATATATACACAATGGAATTCTATGCCTCCATCAGAAAGTATGACATTGCCCCATTTGTTAGGAAATGGAAAGACTTGGAAAAATTATATTAAGTGAAGTAAGCCAGACCCAAAGAAACATAGGTCCCATGGCTTCCCTTATTTGCAATAACTAGTATATGTCTGAGGCAAGCAAAATAGTTCAGATAAATGGATGCTAGGGAAATGAACCCCAAGATAAGTATTCAATTTTTTTCTTTCATGCAGTTGTTTCTAACATATTTTTAAGATGATTTCTATATTGCTTTTTATGTCTCTCCCCCTGCTTTCACTGTATTTGATGTTGGTACAATTTGTGTAGGGGAAGGGCATAAATCGTTTAACTACGGGTACAGGTGGACACATTGCAACAATGAGATATACAAGTCATTATGTTGAAAAATGAACTTTACAAATTTGTGGAGGGAGGAGGGGTTTGGCCATCTACTTTCCAGCTGATCTATAGGTGTAGAAGCAAAACGTAATACAAAGCAATACAAACCAGTACTTACTATAAATAATTTTTCTCTGAACATCTTAAAAATCAATTCTGGCAACATGCAATAAAAAAATCCCTAAGTTTAAAACATTCTTCTAGACAAATTGAAGAAATACTGAGAACATGTATTTTAAGAATAATTTCAGAGAGCTTGAACTCAGGGCCTGGGTTCTGTCTCTGATATTTATTACTAAAGACTAGTGCTGCCACTTTGAGCCACAGTGCCACAGTAAAGTCTCACCAATTTTCCTCTCCATACTGGCTTTGAACTATGATCTAGATGTTTCAGCTCTCTGCATAACTAGGATTATAGGCATGAGCCCTTGCACCTGGCTAAAATAATTGCTTACCTGAGACAGAGGCCAGTTAGTATTAAATGTCATTCATGTTTAACTTTGTAAAATAAAGTTAACTGAAATGCCTTCCACTAGAAATAAGGAATTAAATGTGTAGGTGGGTTACAAAGTTCTTACCAAAAGATACATATTTTCCTTGCTTTGTTTTTCTTCCAAAATTGTTTGCTTTCCAGAATCATACCTTATCTTTCCTTGCTGGTTTCTTTAGTTCATTTCATACATGCCCACAGCTCCTTCAACTATTAATTCTTATGTGAAGACCTTGCAAATATCAATTTTCAGTCCAAACTCCTTGTATGCACCTCTCATCCATATATTCAACTGACATAAAAACTTGTGAAACAGTAATCATCTCTTATCATTACTGGATATTAAAGTGTAAGTAAAATTTAAGAAAATAAAGAATAACATAAATATAACATGATTTTAATAGTAATGCTAAACATAAATGCGACGTCAATTATTTTCAGGAGCAATTTAATAAAAACCTCAAGGAAAAGAAATCAACTTTTTTGAGGGCTGATATTATGGTTTAAACTTAGGACCTTACCTTGTCACTTAGGCTTTTTCCCTCAAAGGTGGTGCTCTGTATTTGAATGACAGCTCCCCTTCCAACTTTATTTGGGGGCTTATATAGAGATAAGAATCTCATGTAATAAAAACTTTTGTGTCCCTATCTTGGGGTTCCTTTCACATAACATCCTCTTATACGGTACCATGTACAAGTTACTCCAAGTAAGATTAACCATGGGACCTGTGGTTATTTGAGCCTGGCTTAATCACTTAATATAATTGTTTCTGCGTCTTTCCATTTCCTAGCAAATGGGGCGATGCCATTTTCTCTGATTAGAGGCATAGAATTCCAGTGTGTGTGTGTGTGTGTGTGTGTGTGTGTGTGTGTGTGTGTGTGTGTGTGTGTGTGTGTGTGTGTGTGTGTGTGTATGTGTGTGTGTATCACATTTTCTTGATCCATTCATCTACTGAGGGGCATCTGGGTTGGTTCCATATCTTAGCTATGGTAAATAATGCTGCAATAAACATAGTTGTACCGGTAGCTTAGCATGGTCTTTTTTGTGATCATTTGGGTAAATGCCCAAAAATGGTGACTGCTGGATCATAGGGTGGCTCTAAGTGAGGTCTTAGAAAACTTTATATCAAGTGAAGTAAGCCAAAACCAAAGAAACATTGGTCCTATGGTTTCCCTTATTTGCAATAACTATTATATGTCTGGGACAAGCATAAAAGTTCAAAAGCTATGTCCATATGACCAGATAAGATGCTGTTAAGCAAAATGAACCCCAAGATAGGATTTATAATCTACCATGTGTTTTTTTTTCTTTTTATGTTCCTCCCCCATGGTTTAACCTTTGTTTTCACTGTATTTAGTGTCGGTGCCCTGCATCTTGTATACACCCTTCTCTAGCTTCGGGAGGGGAAGGGACAAAACAAAATAGATAAATAGTGATACAGGCTGATGCATTGTAACAATGAGATGCACAAGACACTACGTTGAAAAAGTATATTTACAATATAGGTGGGGAAGAGGGGAAGGGAGTAGAGGGGAGTGTATTTGTGGAGGTGGGAGGGAAGGGGAGGGGAAAAACAAAGGAGGAGGTAAAAATGCTTGATAGAAAATGTACTCATTAACTTGCTCATGTAACTATAACCTCTCTACACAGCATTTTTACAATGAAAACCTCTTTTAAAAAATAGAAGGTGTGCCGGGCATCGTTGGCTCATGCCTGTAATCCTAGCTACTCAGGATGCTGATATCTGAGGATCACGGTTCAAAGACAGATTGAGAAAAAGCCCGTGAGACTCTTATCTCCAATAAAACCACTATAAAACCGATGCTGGTGCTGTGGCTCAAGCGGTAGAGCACTCTCCTTGAGCTGAAGAGTGCAGGGACAATGCTCGAGACCAGATTTCAAGCCCTGCGACCGACACACACACACACACACAAAACAGAAGGTGTCATGTACACCAAGTATAGTAGCCCCATCTGTAATCCCAGCTGATTGGGAAGCAGAAATGACAAGGATCTTTGTCTCAGGCCAGGCCAAAGAAATAACTGCCAAGACAGCCATCTCAACAAATGAGCTGGCCATAGTAGTTCACATCTTTAATCCTAGCTAATTGTGTGGGAGACATAAGAAGCAATCTAAGATCATTCAGTCAATCCGAGATCAAACCCGGGCAAAAAGTTCAAGACTTCAAGTAAATAAAATGGACCAGAAGCATGGCAAAAGTAATTGAACTGCTTGTTGCTATACAACTAAAGTCCTATCTAGTAAGCAGGAAACACCTGAATAGAACCCTAGTAATACTCCTCTCTTCCACCAAAAAGCCTAAATAACTTTGTCCTATTTGAACATCTAATTTCAAGGCCACTGACAGATCAGAGATGGTGATATTATCTTAAAAATTGGGTATTCAAAAGAGACAAAGTTCTTTAGGTTTTGAAAAAGTTGAAAAGGTAGGAAAATGCATGTGATGTTTGTTAGCTCCATAATTCTTGAAAACATAAAATATACTCAAGTATTTAATATATATCCATATGTGTGCATATATCCATGTATGTATATATATGTGTGTTTATATATATTCCTATATATATATATATACATACATACATACATACATACATACATATATATATATATATGGTTCATCTCTTTTCTGTGTAGCAAATGGTTCAAATGAATCTGTACAATCACTGCTCAAAGGCATGAATAGACAAAGAGAATGAGCAGAGAACCCATACTCAGGAATCTATGGTTAGCCCATAACCTGAAAATCTTTTACATCAGTTTGCATGTGTCATTTACTGCAGTACAGGGACAATACGATGGCAATGAGATACCAGGCAGATGAAATGAGAAATGAGAGATACAAATGGTACAATATTCTTCTGATGGGTAAGTAGAATTTCCAGTGTGTGTATGAGTGTGTGTGTGTGTGTGTGTGTGTGTGTGTGTGTGTGTGTGTGTGTGTGTGTGTGTGTGTGAGTGTGTGTGTGGGTGTGGGTGTGGGTGGGTGTATTACATTTACTTGGTTCATTTCTCTCTTGAGGAGTATTTGGGCTGATTCTGTAAGCATGGTTGTGTTGAAAACGTTACTATATCCTGGTTTGTAATCTTTCGGGTAAATGCCCAGGAGTAGAATTGCTGGATCATATGGAAGTGGGTAGTCAATAGAGGAGTGAAGTGGGAAAAGGTAGAAGATTGAATAGGAGAAAAGCGGTAAAATGCAGAGAGGAATCCAGTAAATATCCTACAAAATTAAGAAGAGTGAAGGAAGAGGTGTATAGGGGAGGGATGGATGAGAATGTTGAAAGGGTTGACATTGATCAAGGTATATTGTACGCATAAACTGTTTTGTTTAATGATAACTGCTTTGCTACTTAAAATAATAATTAAAAAATCATGTTCCTACAATGTTATGCAATTAGAAGCAAAGAAGGAGAATCTGCTCAGATAATCTCTAAGGTTAATAAATCTTTTTGATTAGGATAAGTTTTAGAACAACACTAATGATACTTATCATCTGAAAAAACTTTAATGATTTCCAGCTATTTAAAATAATCACTTTTGAAGATATGGCTCAAGTGGCAGAGTGCTACTTAGTGAGCAAAGCTGTCAGATAATGAATTCAAGTCTCAATCTCGAACACAAGTAAAAACAATAAGTATAATTTGGGCACTTTCCTGGGCATTAGTAGTACCTTATATCAGAAGGCAGAGATCTTGGGATCAGTTCAATGTCAGCTTAGATTGGAACGTCTGTGAGACTCTCATCTCCAATTCACTGTCAAAGAAAGCTGGAAGTGGAATCATGAGTTAAGTGGTAGAATGCTAGCCTACAGCAAAAAGCTCAGGGGCAGAAGCCAAGCCTTGAGTTCAGGCCTTAGAATAGTGCATATATATATATATACACAAAGAAAGTAAGTCACTAAATTTCTCAACCTTCCATTTCCCTAATCCTAACTCTAATCTTGGACAGAACCCTAAGAGTAACCTTGATGATAATAGTAACCCAATCCTAAAATTAATGGAAAACAATCGAGTTTAGACACATTCTAACAGATAATCATTGTCTTTGAAATGATTTGCAGTTTGTTCCAAATCCTACAAATTCCCTGACTTGGACCCTGAAATCGTTCCCTATTATGAATCATTAACCTCAAATCTTCATATCATGAAAACTATCACAGTTTCCACTGATATTAACGTTTACTGAACACCTATATCTCCAAAAAGGAGTTAAAGATTTATTTAAAATATACTTCAATATCTAAAACTAACTATATATGTCTTACTAGAAACCTAACTATAATTTAACCCAATTCAACCTTAAAAAGTAAAACTCTGTAGTTTTTGTTAAATCTCAACTTATTTTACTTGAAAATATTAGCAGAAAACTCAGTTTTATCGTAAAGCTTACCCTTCCTTAAGCCTAAGTCTAACCTGAACTAGACCAGTAACCCTAACTCTAGAACTAATAGCCTTTGGATTCTAAAAGCCATACAAATACATTAGTATTTATTCATCTTAACTTTGATTAAACTCATCTTTCTAAAAATAGTTTGTAGTTTAAGTCAGTATCTTGCCATTTTTTAAATTGAATTTTATTTTATTGTGAACATACTGTACAGAGGAGTTACAATTACATGGGCAGGATAATACGTACATTCCTTACCAAGCATTGCAGCCTCCTCCTTTGTTGACCTTTCACATCCCTTCCCAGCATACCCCCTCCCCCCCAATCCCAATCCTTCTCCTTCCCCTCCTCCCCCCCTCCGCACCAACGTTGTAAAGCTCGTTTTGGACATGACAAATTGTACTACTCATTGTTGCAACAGGTCCACCTGTATCCTTAAACAACTGGTTTTTCCCCATCTCCTCCACAAGATATACTGACATCAAATATAGTGAAAGCAGGTGTTATACTGTGGGGGAGGGACATACAAAGCAACAAAGAGATAATCTTATAAATACATTAGAAACACATGCATGAAAGAAAAAAACCAATAAAATACATATCTAAAGGTTCATTTTCCTGACATCACATTATCTGAACTTTTCCGCTTGACTCATACATCTACTAAGTATTACAAATAAGGGAAACCATGGGACCTATGTTTCTTTGGGCTTGGCTTATTTCACTTAATATAATTTTTTCCAAGTTTTTCCATTTCCTAAAAAATGGGGCAATGTCATTCTTTCTGATGGAGGCATAGAATTCCATTGTGTATATATACCACATTTTCTTGATTCATTCATTTACTGAAAGGCATCTGGGTTGGTTCCATATCTTAGCTATGGTAAATAATGCTGCAATAAACATAGTTGTGCTGGTAGCTTTAGTGTGGTCTTGTTTGTAAACATTTGGGTAAATGCCCAAAAGTGGGATTGCTGGGTCATAGGGGACTTCTATGTGAAGTCTTTTGTGAAGTCTTTTCTGTCCACATCCCCTCCAGAATCTGTTGTTGTTAGAGTTCTTGATTTTTGCCGTTCTAACTGGAGTGAGGTGATATCTCAATGTTGTTTTGATTTGCATTTCTTTTATGGCTAGGGATGTTGAACATTTCTTCATGTGTCTATTGGCCATCCTTCTTTCTTCTTCAGAGAAGTTTCTCTTTAAGTCTTTAGCCCACTTATTTATTGGGCAGTTGTTTCTTTGAGGATTTGTTGTTGGGGGGTTTAATTTTTTGAGTTCCAAGTATATGTTAGATATGAGACTCTTGTCCGTTTTATTCCTAGTAAAGATCTTCTCCCAATCCATGGGCATTCTATTGATATTGCTAGCTATGTTATTTGCCCTGCATAAGCTCTTCAACTTTATGCAATTCCATTTGTCCAACCTTTCTTTGATTTGTTGTGTTTCATGGTCTCTATTCAGAAAGTTTCGGCCTGAGCCAAGGAGACCTAGGGTTTCTCCTATTCCATCCTGTAATGTTTTCAGGATGTCTGCTTTGAGTTCAACGTCTTTGATCCATTTGGAGTTGATTCTGGTGCAGGGTGATATATAAGGATCTAGCTTTAGTTTTCTACATGTAGTTAACCAATTTTGCCAGCACCATTTACTGAAGAGGCTGTCTTTCTTCCATTCTATTGTTTTAGTTCCCTTATCAAAGATTAGATGGCTACAGGTCTGTAGGTTCATTTCTGGGTTTTCAATTCTATTCCATTGGTCCTGAGGTCTGTTCTTATGCCAATACCAAGCTGTTTTGATTACTATGGCTTTATAGTAGAGTTTGAAATTTGGTATTGATATTCCTCCAGCAGTGTTTTTTCCATTGAGGAGTGTTTTTGCTATTCGGGGTCTTTTATTGTTCCGTATGAATTTTTGGATTGCCTCCTCTATTTCCTTGAAGAATGAGGTTGGAATTTTGAAAGGAATCGCATTATATTTGTAGATAGCTTGGGAAGTATTGCCATTTTCACAATGTTAATCTTTCCAAGCCAGGACCACGGGAGGTTTTGTCATTTTTTAAGTTCGTTGTCGATATCCTTTTTTAAGATTTTAAAGATTTCATCATAGAGGTCTTTCACTTCTTTAGTTAAGTTAATTCCTAGGTATTTTAGTTTTTGTTGGGCTATTACGAATGGAGTTGCTTTCCTAATTTCAGCCACACTTTTCTCATTGTTGGCATACAGAAAAGCCATTGATTTTTGGGGGTTAATTTTATACCCTACTACTTTGCCAAAGTTTTGAATCAGCTTGAGTAATTTGGGAGTGGAGACTGTGGGATTCTTTAAATATAAGATCATGTCATCTGCAAAAGGGGAGAGTTTTATTTCTTCTTTCCCTATTTGGATCCACTTTATATGTGCATCTTGTCTCATTGCTATAGCTAGGCATTCCAATACTAGATTGAAGAGAAGTGGAGAGAGTGGGCATCCTTGTCTTGTTCCTGAGTTAAGAGGAAATGGCTTTAGTTTTACACCATTGAGTATAATGCTGGCTGTAGGTTTGTCATATACAGCCTTTATTGTATTGAGGAATGTTCCATGGATTCCTAATTTTTCCAAAACCTTCAGCATAAAGGGGTCTTGGATCTTGTTGAATGGTTTTTCTGCATCTATTGAGATAACCATGTGGTTCTTATTCTTGCTTCTGTTGATGTGATGAATAATATTAATTGATTTGCGTATATTGAACCGCTATGAATCCCTGAAATAAATCCTGTTTGAGTGAGGTGTATGATTTTTTGGATGAATTGTTGAAGTCGATTGGCCAAAATTTTGTTGAGAAGTTTTGAATCAATGTTCATCATGAAATGGGTCTATAGTTCTCTTTCTTTGATGAGTCCCTGCCTGGTTTTGGGATGAGGGTTATGATGGCTTCATAGAATGTGTTCGGTAGTAAGCTTTCTTTTTCAATTTCATTGAAGAGTTGGAGGAGTATTGGTGTGAGCTCAGCTTTGAAGGCCTTGTAAAATTCCGCTGTAAAACCATCTGGTCCTGGACTTTTCTTACCTGGAAGGTCTCTTATTGCTGTTTCTTATTCCATGCTTGTTATGGGCCGGTTAAAATAGTTTAACTCATCTTGGTTTAGTTTTGACATGACAATATTTGCTAGGAAAAGGTCCATTTCTGTCAAGTTCTCAAACTTATTGGCATAAAGTATTGAGAAGTATTCCCTTATAATGTTCTGAATCTTGGTTGTTTCCGTGGTGATGTTTCCATTCTCATCTCTGAGTTTATTAATTTGCGTGTGTTCTCTTCTTTTTCTGATAAGATTTGCTAAGGGTCTGTCAATTTTGTTAATTTTTTTGAAGAACCAACTCTTTGTTTTGTTTATTGTTTCTATAGTTTTTTTCGATTCTAATTCATTTAATTCTGATTTAATTTTGATTATTTCCTTCCATCTATGGGATTGGGGTTTATCTTGCTGCTGTTTTTCAAGGAGGTTTAGATGTGTCATTAAATTGCTAGTTTCAGATCTCTCCAATTTGTTGATGTAGGAGCTCAGAGCTATTAACTTGCCTCTGTGTACTGCCTTTGCTGTGTCCCATAGGAGCTGGTAATTTGTGTGTTCATTTTTGTTGAATACCACGAACATTTGAATTTCCTTTCTAATCTCTTCCATGACCCACTCATGATTCAGCATTGCGTTGTTCAGCCTCCATGTGATACTGGACTTTCTTTGGTGGCTTTTGGTATTGCGTTCTAATTTTATTCCCTTGTGGTCAGAGAGAATGCAAGGTATAATTTCAATGTCTCTGAATTTAGACAAGTTTGTTTGTGGCTTAAACTGTGCTCTATTTTAGAAAATGTTCCATGTGCTGCTGAGAAAAATGTGTATTCTGATGCTTCTGGGTGAAATGTTCGGTAGATATCTGTTAAGTCTAGTTGATCTATACAGCTGTTTAGATCTGCGGTTTCTCTGTTGAGTTTTTGCCGAGTTGTTCTATCTAGTGGGGAGAGTGGTGTTTTAAAATCCCCAACAATTAATGTCTTTGGATCTATATGGGATTTGAGGGAAAGTAGTGTTTCTTTTGATAAATTTGGGGACTCTATTTTTTGGCGAATAGATATTTAGAATTGTAATATCCTCCTGAAGGAGAGATCCTTTAATTAACATGTAGCAACCTTCTTTATCTCTTCTCACAAATTTTAATTTGCAGTCTATTTTATCTGATATTAGGATTGCAACTCCCGCCTGTTTATGGGGGCCGTTTGCTTGGTAGATTTTGTTCCAGCCTTAAACCTTGAAAATGTGTTTGTTTTTCGGGCAAGATGTGACTCCTGCAGGCAGAAGATAGAAGGGTCTTGTTTTTTAATCCAACCAGACAGTCTATGTCGCTTAATTGGAGAGTTCAGTCCGTTAACGTTAAGAGATAGGACTGAGAGGTATTTGGGAGTTCCTGCCATATTATCCACCTTCTTGGGGGCTGTAAAACCTGGGTTCTTCCTATGGTTCTTGGATTCTCCTTTTGGGTGCAATTTTTTGGCCTTTATTGCGGTCTTGTTGGTTTTCTATGTGTAGGACATCTTTAAGAATCTTTTGTAGGGCTGATTTAGTGGAGATGCATTGTTTCAATTTTTCTTTGCTATGGAAGGTTTTCATTTGGCCTTGAGTTATGAAGGAGAGTTTATCTGGGTACAGTATTCTTGGTTGATAGTTGTTTGTTTTTAGGGCATGGCATATATCATTCATGGCTCTTCTTGCTTTGATTGTCTCTACTGAGAAATCTGAGGTGATTCTAATTGGTTTCCCTTTATAGGTGATTAATCTTTTCTCCTTGACAGCTTTAAGGATCTTTTCCTTGGTTTGAGTTGATCCTGTGTGGATTATAATGTGACTGTGGGATGTAGTATTCTGTTCTGGTCTATTTGGGATTCTAAAAGCTTCTTGTATCTGAATAGGCCTATCTTTTTGTATGGTTGGGAAGTTTTCTGCTAGGATCCTGTTAAACAAATTTTCTAGACCATTAACTTCTGTTTCTAGGTGCTCCTATACACATATTATTCTTAGATTAGGCCTTCTGATGGTGTCTTCCAGGTGTTGGATAGATCTATCATATTTCTTGGACTTGTCTTGGATAGTTGTATGTTCTTTCTCTATAATATCTAGGCTGTCTTCAATCCCTGAGATTCGATCTTCTGCATGGTCTCACCTGCTGTCAAGACTCTCTACTTTGTTTTTTATCTCTTTTCCTTCTAATTGGTAAGCTTTGATGGCTTCAAGTTCTTTGTTGAAGCTCTGTTTTAGGTCTTGTATGAATTTCTTTACTTCCTTAATTTGGTGTTCAGTGTTTGTTCTCAAATCACTTAGTTGATTGGTTATGGTTTCTTTGGACTCCCATTCCTTCTGTTGGGTTCCATTCAGCATTCCCTTTGTGGTCTCCCTGACTTCCTTCAGCTCTTTGTTAATGGATTCCATGAATGCCTTTAGTGATCTTTGTGTATTCTCTCCCTGGTCTCTCAATACCTGTATTACTCTTTGATTAGCTTCCTCCCGTTTGTGAGATTCCTGCAGTTCTCTTTCTTCCCGTTCGTGGGATTCCTGCAGTTCACTTTGAGTGTGCTCACCCTGCTCACGCCATTCCTCCCTTTCTTTTTGAGTATTCTGAAGTTGTTCACGCAAATCCTGTATCAGTTTTTGAGTAGCTTCCTCACGCTTATGATATTCCTGTATAAATTTTTGGGATGCCTCCTGTCTCTCCCTATCACGCTCATACAGAGTCCTTTGTAAGTTGTCAACTTCTCATATATCATGTTTGCCAGCAGTGTTTGTAGAGCTATTTGGGAACTCTCCTCTGGATTATTCATTATCTGTTCTGACCCCTGATTATCGAGATTTGGAATTGAGATACCCGGATTTGCCCTTTATTTGTGTTTTTCCGGCTTACTCTGCCCATTTGAGATGAAAATAGCACCAGTTTTGTGCTAGAACACTATCTTAAGGCAACCATCAAACAAAGTTTGCATTTGTACAGTCAATAATCTACAGATACAATCTAGTTCATCGGATACATCTATTCAACATCAAACAACTATATGTTAATGGGCTTCAAATGGCAGAGAAGAATTTGGAAAACCAGAAATTATTAGGGTTAGGGAGAGATGTGGGTAAAAAATAGGAATAGATTGGTATGGGGTGGCACAGGGAGAGTTAACTATATCCTAATCTCAATGCAGCAAATAGGTTGGGTAGAATGCAAGTAGAGAGAGAGAGAAAAGAAGAAAGGGAAAGGGAAATGAAAAGAGACCAGAAAAAAATAGAAATGTAAATTTTAATATAATTATGGAGATTAAAATACCATCTATTTAGAGAGGAATGTGAATATATTTGGAGAAGGGAATGAACATAGAGGAGATGTGAAAAACTTTTTAAAAATGCTTAAAATATTATATAGGCATGAAGAGGTAGTACTGCTATCAAGGAATTTAAGTCTCAGAGGTTTTGAATTGAGTAATAAATTTGTGGATTAAGTGTGTACACAATGGGGGATAGGGTCTACTAGTTAACTTCGGGTTTATCTGAGGATGTGCAGGACAAGAGTTAAGTCACATAAGGAAGAACAAAAGAGAGGAAAATTGTGAAAAAGGATAAGAAAAGGAGAAAAAAATCAGAAGTTCAGTAGAGCTAGACAAAAGACAAAAAGATAATTAAGAAAGAAAGTAAAAGAGAGAGAAGACAAGAAAAGAAAGGAAAACGCACATTCACGTATTCCTAAAAAAAAAATTATAAGAGGAAAAAAAAGTTACTGGAAAACAATTTTTTTTCAAAAAAGGCAAAAATTAAAGATTAATAAAAGTTTTAGAAAAGGAAAAAATTTTATATATATACAAGGTACCAAAAAAAAAAAAAAAGAAAAAAGAAAAGGAGAAGAAGAAAAAAGAAAAAAAATTTCCTTGATTTTTTTTTTTTGATTTTTTTGGGAGGGGTGGGAAGAATCCTGTATCTCCCTTTTGTCTGTAACCAGCCTCTTGTTGGAGTCTCTGGTCAGGTTGAGGTCCTGTAGCTTGATTGGTTTCTTAAGTTGGTTTGTTCAAACTGGCAGAAAAATGCTCTGCTTTACCCAAGATTTTGAGATCCCCCTCCCAGGTTAGTTTAATGGGAGTGTGATCTGCTTTGAGAATTACAAAAGAGGGGGATGCAGTGATGAGGATAGGTTCTGGGAAGAGTTGAGTCCTTTCAACAAACAGTAGCTTTTCCCTGGGGCTATTTTGTGAAAAACTCACAGAGCCCAGCCTGGAGCCATTCTCAGGGTTTCTGTTTTTCAATTGATTGTGGTGGCTGCTAGAGGGAGGGGCAGCCTCTGGCTCTGGTTACCCAGTGAGGAAAGCCACTCCAATGGCTGGCACCTGAGCTGGGTGACTTTTCCCTGGATGGAGCTGAGTCTGGCAGGTCACTTCACCGTTAAGTTCTTTTGACCTGCTAAATGACTCGTTTTATTCCTAGGCCTGAGTTGGAACTGGCAGCTCCTCCTATCTTTGTCGATATCCAAGATGGAGATCACCGGTGCTGGGGGAGTAGGGGTGGCCTTCCCTCCTCTGCTTGCTGAGAAGGAGTGAGGACGTCAGGCTTCTACTCACGCCGAGTCTTGGATCCTGGGTCGTCTCTGGTCTGCAAACTGCAGGATGAAGATGTAAGCTCCTTGTCGGTTCTTGCTGGTGTTGAGTAGAATCCGCTCGCCTGCTGCGTCTGGCTCCTTCGTCACGGACTCTGGCTTAGGTATGGCTGCGGTCAGTGCTGCGACCCTGCCGCCGCCGAGGCAGCTGCTGGCAAGCGCTCAGATGTGTCTCCTTGCCTTGGCTTCCCCTCTCTTTTCTAACTCTCTGTCCTGTCATGGCACACTTGGTGTGATTCTCTGGCTTAGTACTGTTCACTGGAACTCTAAAACTGCTTTCTATGCGAGAGCTTGTTCAGATTCCAGCTTCTCCTCCGCCATCTTCCCGGAACTCCTCTTGCCTTTTTTTTAACCAGAACACTAACTGGAATATTGAGGATAACCCTCGCATTAATCATACCCTAATCTTAATATTATTATCAGTTTCTTATGTCACATTCATCCTAATTCTATCTAGATTTGTTATTCGAAGTTTTACTTTCAGTTTGACCCTAAGCTTTGCATTTCCCTAAGGCTAACTCTAACTCCAGCTGGAACTGAACCCTAACTTTCACTCTAATGATAGTCCAATTCTAATGTTTAAGAAAAAAAACCCTAGTTTTTAATCATTATAATGGATACTCCAGTTTGCACTCTGGAAATGCGTTTCAATTTGCCCTAATTCCCACAAATTTTCTGACTCTACCTCTCAAGTTATCTTGTTCCCTAACATGAAGTATTATATTATTTGTCCTCAAATTCTCTTATCAAGAAAAATACTGTAGTTTCCAATGATCCTACATTTTTCTGAACCCCTGTACCCTAAAACAATTTCAGATTTACTTACCATCTAATCCATTACCACACTAACTCTCAAGTTTAAACTGGCTGGAAAACTCTCATTAATCATTACAAGAATGATCACTGAGAAATAAATATAATGATAATGCTCTAGTTACTATTCAATCTCTCATATTTGTTCCTACTTGTTAGTGAAAACTGAATACTTTTTTGGTCAGGCATGGGGCTTGAACTCTGGGCTTGGGCACTATCCCTCAGCTCTTCAGCTCAAGGCAAGCCCTCTACTGCTTGAGCCACAGCTCCACTTCCAGGTTTTTTGGGTGTTTAGTTGGAGATAAAGAGTTCTCATGCACTATGCTTCCAAGGGTGGCATCCAAATGCAGTCCTCAGATCTCAGGCTCCTGAAAGGATAGGATGACAGGCATTGAAAAATATGTTTTGCTGGGTGCCAGTTGCTCATGGCTGTCATCCTAAGTACTCAGGAGTTGAGATCTGAGGATCATGGCTCAAAGCCAGACTGGGCAAGAAGGACCCTGAGACTCTTATCTCCAACAAACAACCAGAAACCTGAAAGGGGTGCTGTGGCTCAAGTAGTAGAGTGCTTGCCTTGAGCTGAAGAGCTCAGGGGCAGCACCCAGGCCCAGCGTTCAAGCCCACAATCGAAAAAAAGAAAGAAAGCAAAACATCTTCGCTGCAAAGATGTAGAGGTGTGTGTGGGAGGGTGTTGTGATTGAGAGACCAGGTGTTGGCCTCACTTTACAGACATTTCTAAGAACTCCCCAAGTTTGCATCACTTTGAAGCCACAGAAGAATGGATGGGGCCTTGCCAAGAACTCAAGTGGTCGAAGCCTATGGCAGGCAGGGAGTAGGCAAATGGGTGCACGGGTGGGATTGTTGTGTCTGTATTCTCCCTAATGAAGGATGGATTTGGATGCTGGGTGTCAAAGCCTGAAGTAAAGAGTTGCAAGAAGTTTGTGGCCTGTTGAATTTGGTTTCCTCTGGGTATATGAAGATGGATGAATCTGGCGGCTGCTGTGGCTCACAACTGTCATCCTAGCTACTCATAAAGCTAAGGTGTAAAGACCACGGTTCAAAGCCAGCTTGGGCAGGAAAGTCTGTGGGTCTTGATATACAATGAGCCACCAGAAAACAGGAAACGGCACTATGGCTCAAATTGTAGAGTGCTCATCTTCAGCTGAAGAGCAGAAGGACAGCGCCCTGACCCAGAGTTCAAACCCCATGACCAACAATAAACAAAGCGGTTGGCTATGTTTTCCACATTGCAGTGTGTACGGTAGGAAATTCCATGCTGGGTTATGTGCATTCCAGCTATGAGAGGCTCAATGCTGTGTCTACAGTTAGTCTGAGTATGATAGTGCCATCTTCTCAGGGGTTGGATGTGATCCTAATAGAGGGAGTTCATGGTATTGTTCTCAGGAACTGCTAAGGGCTTGGAGTATCCGTGTGTGTGTTTGTGTGTGTGTTTGTGTGTGTGTGTGTGTGTGTGTGTGTATGTGTGTGTGTGTGTGTGTGTGTGTGTGTGTGTGTGTGTATGTGTGTGTAATTTTCCCTCGTCTTTTTCTGTCCCCTTCCTGGTTGCTGGTCTGCCTCTTTCTGACCTCAGATGGTGCCCCTCCTTCACACCGACCTTCCTTTTAGCCCCCTATCAGGGTCTACAATGAGTCCTAAATTGCCACATGTCTGTGTTCCAACTTTTCTCTAGGGCACAAGTCTCGCTGTTGCAATATTTGGCCGCCTCCAGGGGATTCTGGGTCAGTGATGCCAGCTGGCATAGGGTCTCCTCTGCCTGAGAGGGAGGGCCTCAGTCATGCGATGTCCTATCCTTTTCCTCAGCTGGGCCTCTGACTGCACATCCCTCTCATCAGGCTGGCAGTGGAGTGGGGAATCAGTGATTGCTGGTGGCTCTGGCCAACTCGAGATTGACAGCTGACTGAAGGCTGCCCAAGCAAGGAGGATCTAGGGCTACATGGGAGGTGAGGCCAAGGTGGCTTGGAAATATAGGTCAGTTTCTAGGAAATGTAAATGTACTTTATCACAGGACAGTCTATCTTCCGGTCCCAACAGGGCCTCTCAGGTCCTTCTAAAAAATTGCAGATGCTCAAAATACAGAGGCACAAACTTTAGATTCCAGGACCAGGGAACTGGGGGATGAGAGACTGGTATGGCCAATACCTCATTGTTTTGGGGTATTAGTGTTGACCGGGCTATACACCCCCTTATGTACTTTCACTTCTTAGCCCAGTGTTGGCCACACACCGGCCAATTGTGGCAGTACTGTGGAAGTGGCAGGAGTGGATGTGAGGTCTAGGATGACCAAAATCAGGATATATGACCTTTGGGGGTGGCAAAGGATGACTTTTAAAAAAAATCTTAGAGCTGGGGCTCAGGGCCTAGGCAATGTCCCCGAGCTTCTTTTGCTCAAAGCTAACATTCTACCACTTAAACCAGAGCTCACCTTTCATCTTTTTATAGTAGTTTAGTGGAGATAAGAATCTCATGGACTGGAGAGTTCCGGGAAGATGGAGGAGGAGAAGCTGGAATCTGAACAAGCTCTCGCATAGAAAGCAGTTTTAGAGTTCCAATGAACAGTCCTAAGCCAGAGAATCACACCAAATGTGCCATCACAGGACAGAGAGTTAGACAATAGAGGGGAAGCCAAGGAAACGCATCAGCTGCCACTGCGGCGGCAGGGTCGCGGCGGCGACCACACCCGCGGGGTCATACCTGAGACACAGAGAGTCGGGGACGAAGGAGCCAGACGCAGCGGACGAGCGGATTCTACTCAACATCAAGAACCGACAAGGAGCGAACATCTTCATCCTGCTGTTTGCAGACCAGAGACGACCCAGGATCCAAGACTCGGCGTGAGTACAAGCCCAAAGTCCTCACTCCTCAGGGAGCAGAGGAGGGAAGGCCACCACTCCCCCCCCAGCACCGGTGATCTCCATCTTGGATACCGACAAAGCTCGGAGGAGCTGCTAGCTCCAGCTCAGGCCTTGCAATAAAACGAGGCATTTAACAGGTGACAAGAACTTAACAGCGAAGTGACCTGCCAGACTCAGCTCCATCCAGGGAAAAGTCACCCAGCTCAGGCGCCAGCCATTGGAGTGGCTTTCCTCACTGGGTAACCAGAGCCAGAGGCTGCCCCTCCCTCTAGCAGCCACCACAATCAATTGAAAAACAGAAACCCTGAGAATGGCTCCAGGCTGGGCGCTGTGAGCTTTATCACAAAATAGCCCCAGGGAAAAGCTACTGTTGGTTGAAAGGCCTCAACTCTACCCAGAACCTAGCCTCACCACCATATCCCCCTCTTTTGTAATTCTCAAAGCAGATCACCCTCCCAGAAAACTAACCTGGGAGGGGGATCTCAAAATCTTGGGTAAAACAGAGCATTTTTCTGCCTCTTCCAACCAACCGACTTAAGAAACCAATCACGCCACAGGACCTCAAGCTGACCAGAGACTCCAACAAGAGACTGGTTACAGACAAAAGGGGGATACAGGATTCTTCCCACTCCTCCCCCCCCCAAAAAAAAACAATCAAAAGACTTATTTTTTTTTCTTCTTTTCTTCTTTTCTTTTTTTTGCTTGTTTTTTGTTTTTTGTTACCTTATATATATATATATATATATATATATATATATACATAAATTTTTTCCCTTCTAAAACTTCTATTAATCTTTAATTTTTGCCTCTTCTGAAAAAATAATCGTTTTCCAGTAACTTTTTTTTTTTTCTCATCTTATAATTTTTATTTTAGGAATACGTGAATGAGCGTTTTCCTTTCTTTTCTTGTCTTCTTTCTCTTTTTCTTTCTTTCTTAATTATCTTTTTGTTTTTTATCTAGCTCTACTGAACTTCTGATCTTTTCTTCTCCCTTTCCAATCCTTAAAGTTTTTCTCATCTCCTCTAGTCCCTCCCCTTCTCTGAACATAATCACATTCCTCTCTAAATAGACGGTCTTTTAACCTCTATAATAACATTAATTTTTACGTTTCTATTCTTTTTCTGGTCTCTCTTTATTCCCCTTTCCGTCTCTTCTTTTTCTCTCTCTCTCTACTTGCATCCTACCCAACCCATTTCCTGCATTGTGATTAGGACATAGTTAACTCTCCCTGTGCCTCCCCACACCAATCTATTCCTATTTTTTACCCACATCTCTCCCTAATCCTAATAATTTCTGGTTTTCCAAATTCTTTTCTGCAGTTCGAAGGCCTTTAACATATAGTTATTTGATGTTGAATAGATGTATCTGTTGAACTAGATTGTATCTGTAGACTATTGACTGGACAAATGCAAACTTTGGTTGATGGTTGCCTTAAGATAGTGTTCTAGCACAAAACTGGTGCAATCTTCATCTCAAAAGGGCCGAGTAAGCCGGAAAAACACAAGAAAAAGGGCAAATTCGGGTATCTCAATTCCCAACCTTGATAATCAGGGATTAGAACAGATAAAGAATAATCCAGAGGAGAGTTCCCAAATAGCTCTACAAACACTAATAGCAAACATGATAAATGAGAAGTTTGACAATGTACAAAGGACTCTGTATGAGCGTGATAGGGAGAGAGAGGAGGCATCCCAGAAGTTTATACAGGAATATCATAAGCGTGAGGAAGCTACTCAAAAACTGATACAGGATTTGTGTGAACAACTTGAGAATACTCAAAGAGAAAGGGAGGAATGGCGTGAGCAGGCAGAGAACACTCAAAGAAACTGCAGGAATCCCACGAACGAGAAGAAAGAGAAGAGAAGAAAGAGAACTGCAGGAATACCACAAAAGGGAGGAAGCTAATCAAAGCGTAATTCAGGAATTGAGAGACCAGGGAGAGAATACACAAAGATCACTAAAGGCATTCATGGAATCCATTAACAAAGAGCTGAAGGAAGTCAGGGAGACCACAAAGGGAATGCTGAATGGAACCCAACAGAAGGAATGGGAGTCCAAAGAAACCATAACCAATCAACTAAGTGATTTGAGAACAAACACTGAACACCAAATTAAGGAAGTAAAGAAATTCATACAAGACCTAAAACAGAGCTTCAACAAAGAACTTGAAGCCATCAAAGCTTACCAATTAGAAGGAAAAGAGATAAAAAACAAAGTAGAGAGACTTGACAGCAGGTGAGACCATGCAGAATATCGAATCTCAGGGATTGAAGACAGCCTAGATATTATAGAGAAAGAACATACAACCATCCAAGACAAGTCCAAGAAATATGATAGATCTATCCAACACCTGGAAGACACCATCAGAAGGACCAATCTAAGGATAATGGGTGTAGAGGAGCACTTAGAAACAGAAGTTAATGGTCTAGGAAATTTGTTTAACAGGATCCTAGCAGAGAACTTCCCAAACATACAAAAAGATTGGCCTATTCAGATACAAGAAGCTTTTAGAACCCCAAATAGACCCGACCAGAATAGGACATCCCGCCGTCACATTATAATCCACACAGGATCAACCCAGATCAAGGAAAAGATCCTTAAAGCTGTCAAGGAGAAAAGGTTAATCACCTATAAAGGGAAACCAATTAGAATCACCTCAGATTTCTCAGCAGAGACAATCAAAGCAAGAAGAGCCTGGAATGACGTATGCCATGCCCTAAAAACAAACAACTATCAACCAAAAATACTGTACCCAGCTAAACTCTCCTTCATAACTGAAGGCCAAATGAAAATCTTCCATAGCAAAGAAAAATTGAAACAATACATCTCCACCAAACCAGCCCTGCAAAATATTCTTAAAGATGTCCTACACATAGAAAACCAACAAGACCGCAATAAAGGCCAAGAAACTGCACACAAACTGAGAATCCAAGAACCTTAGGAAGAACCCAGTTTTCACAGCCCCCAAGAAAGTGGATAACATGGCAGGAACTCCCAAATACCTCTCAGTCCTATCTCTTAACGTTAACGGACTGAACTCTCCAATTAAGTGACACAGACTGTCTAGTTGGATTATAAAACAAGACCCTTCTATCTGCTGCCTGCAGGAGTCACATCTTGCCCGTAAAAACAAACACATTTTCAAGGTTAAAGGCTGGAACAAAATCTACCAAGCAAACGGCCCTCATAAACAGGCGGGAGTTGCAATCCTAATATCAGATAAAATGGACTTCAAATTAAAAATCGTGAGAAGAGATAAAGAAGGTCGCTACATATTAATTAAAGGATCTCTCCTTCAGGAGGATATTACAATTCTAAATATCTATTCGCCAAACAATGGAGCACCCAAATTTATCAAAGAAACACTACTTTCCCTCAAATCCCATATAGATCCAAAGACATTAATTGTTGGGGATTTTAACACACCACTCTCCCCTCTAGATAGATCAACTCGGCAAAAACTCAACAGAGAAACCGCAGATCTAAACAGCTGCATAGATCAACTAGACTTAACAGACATTTCCCGAACATTTCACCCAGCAGCATCAGAATACACGTTCTTCTCAGCAGCACATGGAACGTTTTGTAAAATAGACCACATTTTAGGCCACAAAGCAAACTTGTCTAAATTTAGAAACATTGAAGTTATACCTTGCATTCTCTCTGACCACAAGGGAATAAAATTAGAACTCAACACCAAAAGCCACCAAAGAAAGTCCGGTATCACATGGAGGCTGAACAACACACTGCTGAATCATGAGTGGGTCATGGAACAGATTAGAAAGGAAATTCAAATGTTCAGGGTATTCGACAAAAATGAACACACAAATTACCAGCTCCTCTGGGACACAGCAAAGGCAGTTCTCAGAGGCAAATTTATAGCTCTGAGCTCCTACATCAACAAATTGGAGAGATCGGAAACTAACAATTTAATGACACATCTAAACCTCTTTGAAAAAGAGCAGCAAGATAAACCCCAATCCCATAGATGGAAGGAAATAATCAAAATTAAATCGGAATTAAATGAATTAGAATCGAAAAAAACTATACAAACAATATACAAAACAAAGAGTTGGTTCTTCGAAAAAGTTAACAAAATTGACAGACCCTTAGCAAAACTTATCAGAAAAAGGAGAGAACACACCCAAATTAATAAACTCAGAGATGAGAATGGAAACATCACTACGGAAACAACCAAGATTCAGAACATTATAAGGGAATACTTCTGAAAACTTTATGCTAACAAGTTTGAGAACTTGACAGAAATGGACCTTTTCTTAGCAAATATTGACATGCCAAAACTAAACCAAGAAGATTTAAACCAGCTTAATAGGCCCATATCAAGCATTGAAATACAAACAGCAATAAGAGACCTCCTAGCTAAGAAAAGTCCAGGACCAGATGGTTTTACAGCGGAATTTTATAAGGCCTTCAAAGCAGAGCTCACACCAATACTCCTCCAACTCTTCAATGAAATTGAAAGAGAAAGCTCACTACCGAACACATTCTATGAAGCCATCATAACCCTCATCCCAAAACCAGGCAGGGACTCATTAAAGAAAGAGAACTATAGACCCATTTCTTTGATGAACATTGATGCAAAACTTCTCAACAACATTTTGGCCAATCGACTTCAACAATTCATCCAAAAAATTATACACCATAATCAAACAGGATTCATTTCAGGGATGCAAAGCTGGTTCAATATACGCAAATCAATTAATATTATTCATCACATCAACAGGAGCAAGAATAAGAACCACATGGTTATCTCAATAGATGCAGAAAAAGTATTTGACAAGATCCAACACCCCTTTATGATGAAGGTTCTGGAAAAATTAGGAATCCATGGAACATTCCTCAATACAATAAAGGCTGTATATGACAAACCTACAGCCAGCATTATACTCAATGGTGAAAAACTAAAGCCATTTCCTCTTAACTCAGGAACAAGACAAGGATGCCCACTCTCTCCAATTCTCTTCAAACTAGTATTAGAATGCCTAGCTACAGCAATAAGACAAGATGCAGACATAAAGGGGATCCAAATAGGGAAAGAAGAAATAAAACACTCCCTCTTGTAGATGACATGATCTTGTATTTAAAGAATCCCATAGACTCCACTCCCAAATTACTCAAGCTGATTCAAAACTTTGGCAAAGTAGCAGGTTATAATATTAACCCCCCAAAATCAATGGCTTTTCTATATGCCAACAATGAGAAAAGTGTGGCTGAAATTAGGAAAGCAACTCCATTTGAAATAGCCCCACAAAAAATAAAATACCTAGGAATTAACTTAACCAAAGAAGTGAAGGACCTCTATGATGAAAACTTTAAAATCATGAAAAAGGAAATCAACACAGAACTTAAAAAATGGCAAAACCTCCCATGCTCCTGGATTGGCAAGATTAACATCGTGAAAATGGCAATACTTCCCAAGGCTATCTACAAATTCAACGCGATACCTATCAAAATTCCACCCTCATTCTTCAAGGAAATAGAAGAGGCAATCCAAAAATTCATATGGAACAATAAAAGACCCCGAATAGCAAAAACGCTCCTCAATGGAAAGAACACTGCTGGAGGAATATCAATACCAAATTTCAAACTCTACTATAAAGCCATAGTAATCTAAACAGCTTGGTATTGGCATAAGAACAGACCTCAGGACCAATGGAATAAAATTGAAAACCCAGAAATGAACCTACAGACCTATAGCCATCTAATCTTCGATAATTAAGCTAAAACAATAGAATGGAAGAAAGACAGCCTCTTCAGTAAATGGTGCTGGCTAAATTGGTTAACTACATGTAGAAAACTAAAGCTAGATCCTTATATATCACCCTGCACCAGAATCAACTCCAAATGGATCAAAGACCTTGAACTCAAAGCAGACATCCTGAAAACATTACAGGATGGAATAGGAGAAACCCTAGGTCTCCTTGGCTCAGGTCGAAATTTTCTGAATAGAGACCAGGAAGCACAACAAATGGGATTGCATACGGTTGCAGAGCTTCTGCAGGGCAAATGACATATCTAGCAAGATCAATAGAAAGCACACCGATTGGGAGAAGATCTTTACTAGCCATACAACGGACAAGTGTCTCATATCTAAAATATACTTGGAACTCAAAAAATTAAACCACCCAACAACAAATCCTCAAAGAAACAACTGCCCAATAAATAAGTGGGCGAAAGACTTAAGGAGAAGCTTCTCTGAAGAAGAAAGAAGGATGGCCAATAGACACCTGAAGAAATGTTCAACATCCCTAGCCATAAAAGAAATGCAAATCAAAACAACATTGAGATATCACCTCACTCCAGTTAGAACAGCAAAAATCAAGAACTCTAACAACAACAGATGCTGGAGGGGATGTGGACAGAAAGGAACCTTACTTCATTGTTGGTGGGAATGTAAACTTGTTCAACCACTTTGGAAAGCAGTATGGAGGTTCCTCAAAAGACTTCACATAGATCTCCCCTATGATCCAGCAATCCCACTTTTGGGCATTTACCCAAATGTTTACAAACAAGACCACACTAAAGCTACCAGCACAACTATGTTTATTGCAGCATTATTTACCATAGCTAAGATATGGAACCAACCCAGATG
Organism: Dipodomys merriami; assembly: GCF_024711535.1. NCBI lineage: Eukaryota > Metazoa > Chordata > Mammalia > Rodentia > Heteromyidae > Dipodomys > Dipodomys merriami. The sequence goes on along the minus strand of NW_027202926.1, from coordinate 429,206 downwards.
CCCCTCAGTAGATGAATGGATCAAGAAAATGTGGTATATATACACAATGGAATTCTATGCCTCCATCAGAAAGAATGACATTTCCCCATTTGTTAGGAAATGGAAAAGTTTGGAAAAAACTACATTAAGTGAAGTAAGCCAGGCCCAAAGAAGCATAGGTCCCATGGTTTCCCTTATTTGCAATATATAGTATAGGTATGAGTCAAGCGGAAAAGGTCAGATAATGTGATGTTAGGAAAATGAACCCTTAAATATGTATTTTAATGTTTTCGTTTCTTTCATGCATGTGTTTCTAACGCATTTATAAGATTATTTCTTTGTTGCTTTGTATGTCCCTCCCCCACAGTGTAACCCCCGCTTTCACTATATTTAATGTCAGTATAACATGTGGAGGAGATGGGGACAAACAAGTCGTTTAAGGATTCAGGTGGACCTGTTGCAACAATGAGAAGTACAAAATGTCATGTCAAAACCAACTTTATAATGTCGGTGTGGGGGGGGAGGGGGGTATAATTTGGTGGGGGGATGGGGGCGGCTGGGAAGGGAGGTGAAGGGTAAACAAAGGAGGAGGCTGCAATGCTTGGTAAGAAATATATGCATTATCCTGCCCATGTAATTGTAGCCCCTCTGTACACTATGTTCTCAAATAAAATTAAATTAAATTAAAAAAAAAAAAAAAAAGAATCTCATGGACTTTCCTGCCTGTTCTGGCTTCAAGCTGCCATCCTAAGATCTCAGCCTATTGAGTAGCTAGGATTGCTGTGATAAGCCACTGGCACCTATTAAGGATATTAGTGTGTATGTGTGTGTGTATGTGTGTGTGTGTGTGTGTGTGTGTGTGTGTGTGTGTGTGTGTGTGTGTGTGTGTGTGTGTGTTTACCGGGACTTGAACTCAGAGCCTAGGTGCTATCTTTTAGCTTGTTTTCACAAGGTTGGTGCTATACCACTTGAACTATAGTAGCTCTGCTTCCCAGCTTTTTGGTGATTCATTGGACATAAGAGTGCCCAAGCTAGCTTTTAATTTTGATTGATCCTCAGGTCTCAGGCTTGAATACCTAGGATGACAGGCATGAGCCACAGGTGCCAAGCTGATAATGGCCTTTCACCACAGTGGACTGGGATCTCCTGAAAACTTCCTTTATTTTTTCTGTGCCAGTACCGGGGCTTGAACTCAGGGTCTGGGCTCTGGTCTCTTAACTTTTTCCCTCAAGGCTGGTACTCTACCACTTGAGCCACAGCTTGATTTCTGGATTTTGGTAGTTCATTGGATAGAAGAGTGTCACTAATTTTCCTCCACTGAGCTGGCTTTGACCAACGATCTCTGATATCAGATTTCTGAATAGCTAGGATTTACAGGGGTTGAGCCACTGGAGGCATTGGGTAGAAGCTTCTCTTGAGCAAGAGTTCTTCCCTTCATTTGCCTTGACTCCTCCATGCAAAGTGGGCCTGAAGGTCAGGAGCTGTGTAAAATAGGCTTCCAGCCACAGAAATTGGCTGGGGTCTTTGGGAAAAAGTCAAGCTAATCTTCCCCTGAGCCCCATTCTGGGACGCCACCCTCTGCCCTACCTGTGACTCAAGTACAATCCTTGACCCAGCCTTCAGTGTTCTGCCAGACTTGTCTGAGGCCATAGAACCTTCATTCCACCCACACCACCTGCTCTACACCACCCCTCAGGACCTTTGCACATGCTCTGCACCTTCTTCCCTAGGCCCTCTGTCCTGTTCCACATCTTAGAACTCCTGTGGAATTTTGGCACTGGTCATATCACCTCCTGGAGCAAGTCTTTCCTTCTTTTCTCTCACTTTTTTTTAATACTGAGTTGCTAGAGATCGAACTAGTGCAGGCTGATTGTCAAATGTTCTATCTTGGTGTGTGTGTGGGGGGGCGGTGCCAGTCCTGGGGTTAGAATTCATGGCCTTGAAGTTATCCCTGTGTTTTTATGCTCAAGGATAGCATTCTATTACTTGTACCACAGCTCTGGTATTTTTGGTGCTTAATTGGAGAAAAGAGTCTCATATAGACTTTCCTGCCTGCACAGGCTTGCAGTTATAATCTTCAGATCTCAACTTCCTGAGTGCTATTATTACAGGGCTGAGCCACCACCACCTTCCCTCTACCTCTTACCTACCTCGGCTCTCCTCTGAGTTCCAGAAGTGTACGTCTCACCAAGCTCACATTTTTTTTGCCAGTATTGTGGCTTGATCTCAGGGTCTAGGCATGTTCCTGAGCTGCTTTTGCTCAAGGCTACATCTATCACTGAAGCCACAGTGACACTTTTGGCTGTTTCTGTTTATGTGATACTGAGGAATCCAACCCAGGGCTTCATGCTTGCTTGGTAAGCACTCTACCACTTAGCCACATTCACAGCCCAAGGATTATTTCTAACAGGAACTATGAGGGTGGGATTTATTGGCATACTCTTTTCAGCACAGAAATCGATGGGCATTTCAAATCTTTGCCAGGATTTGGGACCAGAGTGGTGTTACTACCGCCTCGACCAGCAAGGAAGATGCGACACCGGACTCTTCTCTCTGCAGTTTATTCAGGACCTTTGAGTAATCTTCTGACCCCAACCCCGGGGAGAATTCCCCACAGCCTTAAGTACCCGCTGGGTAGCCAACCCTGATATGCCACGTGGGAACCACCAATAGGTTCAGGTGCGCAGAAGCAAGCCAGATTCTTTGCCTTAGCCATATAAAGAGTTGTTTACCATGAGAGGACTTGCCATTGGGAAGGCGGAGGGCGGAAGCCGGCGCCATCTTCCAGGTGCGGCCTCTCGCAGCTCTCTACAGTTCCCCCTTTTTTGTTTAAAGAACACAGATGAGAACAGAGGTCTGATCCCTGTTGTGCAATGCAAGGACTGCATACAAGCCTTCTCCCAGAGGGTACCTTCTCTAGGGATGACTCAGCCTGTCCATTGATTCGTTTTTCACAAGGACGGGAAAAGGCGAATCGAACCCGTGTGCAATCAAACATGCTCTCCTCGAGGGCAAAACTCATGCCTCTCGACTGCAGTACTTTGGCTTTGCAATCTGTGTTCATTGTTTTAGGGTGGCAAGCCACGCTTGGGGGGACTGACCTGCTCCAATGACTGTAAAGGCTTGGATAATCATGGCTGCACTGCGACGCTGAGAACCTCTAATTTGGCAAATGCACCACAGACATACCAAGGAGGCTAACAGCAGGAGGCCTGTCAGGGCTCCCAAACCCACCCATTCCTTAAGATGATTCATAGCAGCGGAGATCCATGAAGATAACCCCTCCGCCAATCCGGCATCCACTCGGGTCGAGTTCACCATGACGATGGCAACCCTGAGCTGTTCCATCAGGCTGTCGAACTCCCCAGTTCAATTACCTAAAAGATAACTAGACAACTGTTTAGACAAATTTGTAGCGTTTTTTAAATAGGTTTTTTCCTAGGCCTGAACTCTGGGCCTGGGCGCTGTCCCTCAGCTCTTCAGCTCAAGGCCAGCACTCTACCACTTGAGTCACAGCGTCACTTCCGGCTTTTTTCATTTCTTTTTGCTTATGTGGTGCTGAGGAATCGAACCCAGGGCCTCATGCATGCAAGGCAAACGCTCTACCACTGAGCCACCTTCCCAGCCCCTTTCTTCTGGGTTAATTGCACCACAGCAGCAGCTAATCCAGCATTAGTTAGTGGTCTGCCCAGCTCTCTGCAAACTTTCATCCATGCTTCTAGTCCCCTATTCTTATATGGGGTTATGGCGGCTCTGCATTCCTTAGTGCACTCCTCGTAAACAAGCTGTTTAATTAATGGCATGGCTGCATCTGGGTCACCAAAAATTCTGCCAGCAGCCTCAACCATATGAGCAACAAAGTCCGAAAACGGCTCCGTAGAGCCCTGCAGGATTTTGGTGAGCTTGCCACTCACCTCACCTTTATTTGGTAAGGCCTTCCATGCCTTTATGCCAATTTTATTGATTTGTTCATAAACTTGAACCTGGTAGCCTATCTGCTGATTGGCGAATCTCCCCTGTCCAAGCAGCATATCTCTGTCCCAAGCTGGGTTCCCCGCAGCCTGATTGGCTGCAGCCTCTTCACTAGCAAATTCAATCAAAAAGGCCTTCCAATCTAAATACTGACCTGGGCTCAAACAAGCTCGTGCGAGCCCACTCCAATCACCGGGTGTCATGCAATGTCTGTTTAGGGCCTCCACCTGGGCTACAGTAAAGGAGGCTGTGATTCCGTATGTCCGCACAGACTCAGCTAAAGATTTTATAACCTTAAAATCTAAGGGTTCATGATACCGCTGTCCCTGTGGATCCTGAAATATTGGACAGGCTAGATGTAACTCGGTTCTGACCGCTTTCCACACACCTGGGCTGAAAGAACAGCCGGGGCTGCCAATTCTGGGGTCCTCCGCACAGAGCGGAGGGGCCGAAGGTGTGGGGCGGTGCACGGAGGGCGTGCATTCGTCTTTATCTGGGTCCTCTCTCTCCTTCCCTTTCCTCCTCTTTCTTATCTTTGTTTTTTCTATTTGTTCTATGAGTGATTGTAGTTCCTCTGAGTCTGTAGACTCAGAGGTCTCTAGTTCGGCAAAATCGGGGTATAACCTCCCCCTGCTCTCCTCCTTTTCGCTGTCTGCCCTTTCCGATCGTTCTTCCTGCAGCATTTCTAGGGCGGCCTGACCATTCTCTACCGCCTCACTGCAACGCTGGTCCTCGAGACAGCCTCTTATCAGTTTCCATATTGGTCTCACTCCGCTCTTAAGTGTTCCTTGTTCAGAGGCAAAATCTAGGTCCCTCCCTAGTTTCTCCCAAGAGGCCACCGTGAGGCTTCCGGAGACAGCGAACCACGGGGCAACGATGTCACATTCATTCAAAAATCTCTCTAAAGTACTCTTTTTTATTTTTAACTTTTTTGAGTGCAGTAGCTCATTGAGAGCCAAAAAAAATTGGGTGCGAAGAAGCGCGCATGTTTTAAATTTAAAGCTGGTAAACAAACTTTTACTTTCACTTTTGGCTACTCTATTGACTAGCCCAGGGTTCTCACTCTCTATCTACCAAGAAGAGCAAAAATCCCTCCGCTCTTGTCGCAGATTCCCCTTTTACCTGGGAACTTACTCCCCGCTCTTGTCACCGATTCCCCTTTTACCTGGGGACTTACCCCCGCTTTTGTTGCGGATTCCCCTTTTACCTGGGGACTTACCCCCGCTTTTGTCGCGGATTCCCCTTTTACCTGGGAACTTACCGGTGCACCACCCTGACCGCAGAGAGTTCTGAGTCCTCGTTGGGGTTATAGCTGAGTCCCCGTATGGGCCACCACGTGTCGCTACCGCCTCGACCAGCAAGGAAGACATGACACCGGACTCTTCTCTCTGCAGTTTATTCAGGACCTTTGAGTAATCTTCTGACCCCAACCCCGGGGAGAATTCCCCACAGCCTTAAGTACCTGCTGGGTAGCCAACCCTGATACGCCACGTGGGAACCACCAATAGGTTCAGGTGCGTGGAAGCAAGCCAGATTCTTTGCCTTAGCCATATAAGGAGTTGTTTACCATGAGAGCACTCGCCATCGGGAAGGCGGAGGGCGGAAGCGGGTGCCATCTTCCAGGTGCGGCCTCTCGCAGCTCTCTACAGAGTGGGACTCGGCAATGAAGAATGATGAATGAGTGATAGCCACCAGGCCCCAGAGATCTAGGCTCAAGTCCTACAGAGGGATAGGGAATATGGAGCCAGAAACTTCTACAATACCTACAGCCTAGGAACAGTGGTCTCCCTGGAGGCAGTGGCTGGCTGCTAGATGTCCCAATGGGACACCTCAGCCAGAACATAATGAACCCGTCGAATACACCAGCCAAGGCAAGCCTTCTGGGCTTCAGTTATTAAATGGCAGAGAAGTATGCTTTGTTCAAGCTACTGGCTTAGTACTCTCTGAGGGCTTCTCCCAGCATTCACATGTTGGGGGTCTGGTCATGGGCAACCTGCTGAATGCATATCATCCATACATCATCCATACATACACAGAGACATGGAGTTACTACCTTCTTTTTTTCTTTGGCAGGTCTCAGGTAGAAATATCAACCTAGGCCTTATCCTTAATCTCCTCTTTCTCAAGAGTAGCACTCTGCCCTTGAGCCACAGCCCCAACATATGGGGATATTTTCCTGCGATCTCTTAGAATTAAGAGTTTTGCAGACTTTCCTGCCCTGGCTGAATTCAAATTGGCATTCTCTACATCTCAGGCTCCTGAGGAGCTAGGATTACAAACAGGAGCCACTGACACCTGGCTTTCTTTGCTTCTTCTTGTTCTTTTTTTAATCATGACAATCTGAAATCTTCAGTGTCATTCCAATGGTTTGCATTCGAAGTAAACTTCCCAGTCCTGGAGTTTGAACCCCAGGACTGCCACACAGAAATGGAGGGAGATCCTGACAAACTCATTCCTATTTATGTGAAGGATAATGGAATGTTATAAAAGTAATTAAATTTGCAGTTAATTCATGATTCTATTTTAGAAAGCCACACATAAATCATTGGATTTATATCTTCCAGTCTAGTACCATGTTATGATTTCCCTAATGGAAGGATATTGATTAATTTTTAATTAATGCTTTCATAAGTATTCAACCATGATACTTCATTAAACGGAGGCATAATTTAATAACTAATTATTGGTAACTATATATCATTAAATGGAGACATAACTTAATAACTAATTATTGGTAACTATATATATAACATTTAATAATATCCTCACATTCTCTCTCTCTACATATATATATATATATATACAGCAATCTACACACACACACATATATATGTATATATATATATATATATATATATATATATATGTATATTTATATATATATTGGGAACTACTGTGGCTTGATAACAGGTAACAGGTCCTTAGAACTTCCTGGCATCTCAGTTTTCCAGAGGTTGGTGTGCTAAGACTTTGACCCCATTTATGTATTGGACATTGTAGGTCGTGAGTTGAAATCCCAGCATTGCCAAAAATTTATTCATGTAGTAAGAAGATACTTTTGACACATTTTTTTCCTAAAAAAAGTCCTGGGTCTCAGTATGATGTATAATTCATATGCAAATATATCATGTATGATAAGATGTAATAAATGAAATGTTATATGTGTAATAATAATAAATGAATAAGGGTAATAAACATCATATTCACTAAACTCATGTGTGTATTTTTTCCAGTGCTGGAGCTTTAATTCAGGCCCTGGAAACTGGTTTGAATTTCTTGTCTTCAAGGAGGGTGAGCTTCCCCTTCACCCACAGTGACACAGAGATACCCAGATGCTGAGTTCAAATCCCAGGCCTGCCAGAAAAATGGTGCAAATTCCAAGTCATGGCCTTATTTTATTTTATTATATTTTTTGCCAAGCACGGGGCTTGAACTCAGGTCTTGGCTTCTCTGCCACAGCTGACCCTGGGATTCTAGGACCCAAGTTCAAATATTGGGGTTGGCAAGAAATAAAATAAATAGGAAAAAGATCAAATGGAGAAATTCAAGAAAGTGGTTTTACTTTTCTTCCCTTTGCATTGTGACCATCTTGCGTGTAAATGACAAAGCCCTGAAAGTGTACATGACATTGCATGCTGATGTTTTGCTGGCTATTAGGGACGCCAAAACCAAAAGCATAACTTAGGCCTGGAGGTTGAATCCCAGGGCTGCCACTAAATATTGGCAGGAGATTCCAAGAAACCCATTTCCATGTACATCCATTCGAATGGAATTTTATAAAAGTAACAAATTAGTAGTTAGTGTATGAGTATACTATAAAATTATACACAACAATTTTATTACATTGATTAATTTTCAATTAATACTTTACTATGTTTTCAACCATAATACTTAAAAGTGGAAAGAATAATTTGAATGTCAATAATGGATAGTAATATAATATATGTAATTTCATAATATATAGACACATTTCTCTTGTCTTATACATACATATATGTGTATATATATATATGTATATACATATACATATATGCCAATCTACACATTTATCTGTTCATACACTTGTCACTCCTGGGGCTCAGTGGTATAATGATAGCTAGTACATACAAAGCCCTGGATTCCATTCCTCACTACCACAAGCACATAAAAATCCAGAAGTTGTGCTCTCGCTCAAGCAGTCGAGCATTAGCTTTGAGCATAAGGCCTAGGGACTGTGTCTAGACTCTTACTCAAGGTCCAGGATGGGCATGAAAAAATATTGAATGTAGTGACTGCAACTCTATAAGGATAGGACTTCAAATACCTCATCACAGAGCAAGCCGGGAGTCTGGTTCTGACAGCTGCCATCTAACCTGACTTAGTCAGAGGTATACGACTGCAACTCAGCCCCAGAGAACCAGATGCTGCTGGCTTGCTCACCCCTGTCATCCAAGCTAGTCGGGAGCTGAGATCTGACACTGGTGTATTTAAAACCCAGTCCTGGGGGGATGTCTGTGAAACTCTGAGCTGTGGATCAAAGTGATAGATCTCTAGCCTTGAGCAAAAGATCTTAGGACAGTACCCCCAACATTTCAGTGCAATCCCTGTAGCTGACTTCCCCCCAAAAATGCTCCTCTGAATCATTAGATGTGAACTTTGTGCAGTTTGTGATGTGTTTCTGAAAGAATGGTGATAATGATGAAAGCACCCTAATACGAATGACAGCTTGTGGGATGCATCTATGTGATGAGTCCTTCCTGGAATGCTGGGGCCCTCACGGGGTGCTGTGTGCTGAGTCTTGCACAGGATGCTATGTGCTGAGTCCTTCACAGGGTGCAGTGTGCTGAGTCTTGCATTGGGTGCTGGGTGATGAGTCTTTCACAGGATGCTGTGCGCTGAGTCCTGTAAAGAGGGTTATTTGGAGCTGGGCACCAGTGGCTCACGCCTCTACTCCTAACTACTCTGGAGGCTGAGATGTGAGGATAGTGGTTCAAAGCCAGCCCTGGCAGGAAAGTCGCTGAAACTCTGATCTCCAATAAACCACCAGACAACTGGAAGTGTCGCTGTAGCTCAAGTGGTAGAGCACTAGCCTTTTGCTGAAGAGCTGAAGGACTGTGTTCAGTCCCAGATTTCAAGGCCCATGACCGACAAAAAAAAGTGTTACGTATTTTGTTCTTCAAAGGGTGCATACTTTCATCTTGTCCTTGTAAGAACTCCAACTGACATGACTATGCAGAAAAGAATATTGAGACTCAGATCTGTCCCCAGGGCAGGGACAAAATTATGTATTACTGAAGACTAGTGAGTTGTCTACAGGAGACAATTGTTTTGTCTTGTTTTTTCTAAGTCATGAACCTTGAACTCAGGGCTTAGGCACTGACCCATACCTCTTGGGCTCATGCTTAGCACTCACCACACAGAGCCAAAGACCCCCTTGCAGCAGAGTGTCACAGCTTAGGATTCTATAACTGAGGTCTGTCATCCTGCCTTCTCAAGAAGCTGAGGCCTGGGTTCCAAACTATCCCTGACACAAAAGGTACCATGAGACTATTATATCTTATTCACCACTAAGAAACCTGAAGTGGAAGCTAGGTGCTTGTGGCTCATGCCGATCATCCTGGCTACTCAGGAGGATGAGATCTGAGGATCATGGTTCAAAGTTCGCTTGGGCAGGAACGTCCTTGAGACACTTAGCTCCAATGAACCACCAGAAAACCGGAAGTGGCTCTGTGGCTCAAGTGGTAGAGCACAAGATTTGAGCTGAAGAGCTCAGGGACAGCTTCCAGGCTCAGATTTCAACTCCTACAATGACAACAACAACAAAAAAAGACAGAAACAAACTAACACACTTGAAGTAGAGGGCTGGGAACGTGCCTTAGGGGTAGAGTGCTTTGCATATATGAAATCCTGGGCTTGATTTCTCAGAACCATATCACTAGGAAAAAGCTTGAAGGGGCTCTGTGGTTCAAGTGGGAGAGAGCAATCATTGTAAAAGAGAAACTAGGTACAGTGCTCATGTCTTGAGTTCAAGATCCAGGACTAGTGTATGCACACACACATGCACATACACACACTCACACACAGAGAGAAAGCAGAAGTGAAGCTGTGACAAAGTGGTAAAGCACTAGACTTCAGCTCTGATCTCATGGTCAGCACCCAGGCCCTATGTTTAACCTCAAAACCTAGCCACCCAAGGCCCAACTAGGAGAGGGCAAAGGTTTGAAAACCTGATGAGCTTCATCAGTCCTAGATGACAGGAAGCTTTGTGATATCCAACATGTGCTTGGATTTCCCAAGATTCTGGAAACCTAGGAGAAGCATTATTGGCCCATCATTGCCGACGATGAAACGTTTCATTATGTTCAATGCCCTAGTTGTCTGCCTGAAGGATTCCTGAATTATATTGAGCACTGTATTTATACACTGGAATATAGTCTCATAAAGGCAGGATAAGAGCACAGAACTTGGCCTGCAATGGGAGGTGGCAAAAATGAAGGTCTCCTGTTAAAACAGAGCACTGGGAAGAGAGATAGCTAACGGTAAAAACAGGCCTTTTTCTCCTGACCTTCAGAGCCCGCCCACACAGCTTCACTAATTGGCCCAGATGGAGTTATATGGTACAGCTGTACAGGAGTGAGGTCTTTTGTGTTCCTGTCCAGACAATGAGGGAGACTTCTTCCAGGAGGCCTGGGATGAAGAGAACCCCTCAGGCTACATTGGGAGCAGTGAGGGGAGCCCTGGAACATGCAATATCATAAAAGCAGTCTCTGTGTTATGAACTCATTATATTGAATACAATTTTCCCTGCTTGGTGCCACTCATCATACCTACTCAGGAGTTTCACCTAGAGGAATACATCCATACATACACAAAGAAATTGAGGTACAGTTTTTTTTGAGGGGGCAGTCCTGGGTTTGAACTATGAGCCTAGGCCTGGTCCAAGAGCTCCTTTTGCTCAAGGGTACTGCGTTAAGTTTGAGTCACAACCCCACTTCTGGGTTTTTCTGTGATCTCTTAGGAATAACATTGTCAAGGACTTTCTTACACTGGCTGGTTTCAAACTCAAATTCTCTACATCTCAGCCTCCTGAGGAGCTGGGATTATAGTCAGCAGGCACTTTCACCTTCTTTTTTTTCTTCTTTGTTTTATAATCTGGACTTACTTCTTAATAAGGTCATTCCTATGCTTGAGACTTATAAGTAAACTACCCAACGTTCTTTATACCTGCTTTCTCTGAGAGTATTTTCTCTATTCTTCTTACCCTCTGGTCACAGGGTTGAAGCCAAAAGTGAGAAATGAGTGTAACAGGATTTAGGAGCAAATATCCACAGGACATGCCAGTTCTGTCACTTAGCATTGAGCTGCAGTGAATTTACTGTCTCAGGATATGAGGACCGAAAGCTGGAGCGATCCTTATACTATCTGCATTGCTCCTTTTGCCTATAAAATGATCTAATAATTATGATTGTTTTGTATCTCCAACCTTAAGTATCTAGGACACACTAGAAGCATGTTCCTGTTTCCGTTTTTCTCTAGTACCTCTTGAGATTTAGACTAAAGGTTTGGGTGGAGCAGCTCCTAGATGAATCCCTGAGGAAATTCACTTGAAGCCTCCTCAGAAGATCTCCATTCAAAGCCATCCCTAGCAGGAAAGGTTTATTGTCTCCAATAAACCACCAGAAAACCATAAGTGGAGCAGTGGCCTTAGAGGGTAGAGCTCCAGCTTTGAGAGAGAAAGCCAAGCAGGCGATACAGACCAGACCATGCAGGAAAGCCTGAGAGGTGCTTATGTCCATTGAAGAACCAGATGGCTGGAATTGGAGCTGTGCCAGTGGTAGAACCTCTGCCATGTGAAAAACAGCTGAGGAATGCATCACTTCCTCAGTTTAAGACATAGGATGGCCACAAAAGAAAATTCAAAAAGAGAAGGCCAAGTTTATGTATCAGTGTCCTACTTACTTACGTTTGTATATTACTTCCCTAAGTGCAAAGGGGCTGTATGCAAAACTTCTGCTTTTATTTACAGATTTATGTTTTAGATATGCTCATTGTACATACTGCATCGTTTTCTTCATTTCAGCCCCATTGATTTTCTCTTCCAGGATTCTAGGCCTATTTCCTTATATGATGCACACTGAAGCTCTCAGCAGCCTTTATTTACATTTTATTATGAGGCCAATGCAGGAACAGTCACAAATCAGGCAGGGGAAAAGAAGATCAGAGTTCATAGAAATAAGCGGTATTCAGAAAATTATACTTGGGGACACAAAATGGTAGCATATATATGTAAAAACTACCATTACGACAAAAGATGAGGGGGCTAGGAATGTGGATTAGTGGGAGAGTGCTTGCCTAGCATTCAAGAGGCCCTGGGTTCGATTCCTCAGTAACACATACACAGAAAAATCCAGAATTGGTGCTGTGGCTCAAGTAGCAGAGTGCTAGAGACAATACCCAGGCCTTGAGTTCAGCCCAAGAAATGTCAAAGAGATAACTAAGTAGGTAGTTAGGTAGTTAGGTAGTTAGTTAGGTAGGTAGGTAGGAAGGTAGGAAGTTGGTACATAGAAAGAAAGAAAGAAAGAAAGAAAGAAAGAAAGAAAGAAAGAAAGAAAGAAAGAAAGAAAGAAAGAAAGAAAGAAAGAAAGAGAAAGAAAGGTCAATAGATGATTGATAGATAGATAGATAGATAGATAGATAGATAGATAGATAGATAGATAGATAGATAGATAGATAGATAGATAGATAGATAGATAGATAGAAAAATGATAGATGAATCTGGTCTTGGACTTCAGGAGGAAAGAAGGGAACAATTCCCAGTCATGAAGTTTCTGCAGTGTGCCAGGACACCAGCATCACCTTCACACAACCACAAAGCAGAAAAAATGTCTCTTTACCATTTCTTAGGCAGCCGAATGCCGCAGAGCCAAGAGGGCAGAACCAGGTTCTAACTCAGCTGCTTGGGGACAAAAGAGAAATTACCCTGCCTCACCTTGGACTGGGGATTAGCATTAATGATGTGGAGAATGAAGGAAGGAGAAAAGACTGGCAGAGGTAGAAGAAGGTCCTTCAAATCTGATAGATGGAGAGTAAAACACCCACTCCCTAAGACCAGAGAGCAGGGCTTTTCTACTCTGTTCCTCCCCTCTCCCTCACTAAACTGGCTCTCTATTGGGGTAACCTAAAGATAGCCTGAAGCTCTCTTCACCTGAGTGAGGAAGATTAGTCATTTTTTGAGGAAGCTGAGAAAAGCCTGATCCTGGTGTAACTGTAACAAACATTTCAGGTTTCCCCCATTGCTGGCTGTCCCTGGAATGAATGAAGTGGTGTTGCAGCTCACTTCCCTGTTGAGTGTGTATATTCTGCCTCCTTGTTCTGGCTTTTGAAATTGTTTTCTGTCCTTCAAATACAGTGTTATACTGGAGTTCTTCCTGCTGACTGTGCCAGGGCTTGGATCCTGAGAAGTTCATTTGAACCCAGGATGGGGCAATGGGTCAAGAACACTAAGAACATTTAGAGTAACTTCTCATCACCAAGGGAAAAACAAGAAGCTCTTGAACATCTGACTTTGCAGATGTGGAAGTCAGAGTTTCAGAATTTTCTGCCCTGGCTGGCTTCAGTGTGATCCTGAGACCTCAGCCTCCTGAGCTAGGGTGATGGGCAAGAGCTACTGGTACTCTGCTAGGTTCAGATGAGTAATGACATTAACAATACAAGTCAACTGCTTATCACAAAAGGGTTTGGGGAGCATATTAAGCCTTTCAACATTGGACCTTTCAGAACCCTGTGGACACAAGGTTACAATGCTAGAGTCAGTGAGGCTGGGCATGTGGATCTGCTACACTTAAGCCTGGAGGTCTGACTCCAATTCTGGTGTATATTAGTGTTGATTTTCCAGAGAATATTCTCATAATTAGCAAATAGGAAAAGTACTTTGATTAACCCTCAATTTTTTCCAGTTGTGTGTCTTGTATCAACCCTGGGCACTGTCTCTGAGCAATTCAGTCAAGTCTAACTCTCTACCACTTGAGCCACAGCTCTACATGGGATTTTTTAGTGGTTCATTGGAGATAAGAGTCTAACAGTCTTTTCTTGCCTAGGCTGTCTTGAACTGTGGTCTTCAAATCTCAGCCTCATGAGAAGGTAGTTTTCCAGGTGTGAGCCACCAGCATCTGGCCTATTGTTTTTGACAGTCCTGGGGATTGTTTTTCTCAAGGCTAGCACTCTACCACTTGAGCCACTCCACTGCGTCTGGCATTTTTTGAATATGTGGCATTGAAGATTCAAACCCTGGTATTCATGCATGTTCAGTGAGCTCTTTAGCACTAAGCCACATTTCTAGCTTCCCCCTTACAATTTTATCCCACAAGTTTCCTGTCCTGAAGAAAGCCTTCCCAGTATAAATCATCTAAAAACACCCTCATAGGAAGGTGTCCAAAGATAAATAAGACAAAGCTCATTCTTGGGAGAGACTCTAAACGTGAGAAGACTGTGACAAATACCTCCATTTAATTATTTATCATGTTTCAACACAGAAAGTTTTAATGATAAATGAGTCAATGTCCTAAATTATTGTGTATAATTTTATAATAGATGTGCAAAATGTAAATTTGAATAATATAAATAAAATAAACAATAAAAAATGAATCAAATAAAAAATAAAATAAATACAAAATCAATAATGAAAATCATAACATGTAATAAACATACATATGTACGTATATATCATCTATTACACATGTATAGAAATATCTTTTCCATTGCAGGGCCTTCATTCACGCCATGGGAACTCTAGCCTGAATTTCTTTTCCTCAAGGACATTAAATTTTTCCTTTACTCATGGTACAAAAGAGTTACCTGGACGGTGAGATCAAATCCCAACAATGGTAGAAATACTGGCACCAGTTCCAAGACAGTGACTTAATCTTTTAATGGAAGCAGTTATGTTTATTCAATTCCATACTGAACATTAAATGAAAAGCAGTGTAGAATTTTGTACATCTATTCAGACATCCTCCCCTTACCCCCAAAGTGCTTCTCGAAATACTACATGGTTTCTTTTTTGTATGTTTTTTATTGTAAAAATGTTGTACAGAATGGTCACAGTTACATGAGCAAGGTCATGAGTATATTTCCTATTGAGCATTGTTACCTTCTCCTTTGTTTTCCCCATACCATCCTTTACCTCCCATCTCCACAACTACTCCCCCTACCAAGCTCAGTGACTTAATTTTTTAGTTTTGGCTTGGCACGGTGTTTGAACTCAAATAGTAACAAATCTGCACTTTCCCTCATATTGCTACAAGTTCCTGAGTTCAAATCCCAGTCTAGGAAAGAAAACTGGCAGAAATTCATAACCCGAGAGCTCTATTTTTTTAAATTTAGTTAAATAAACATTTTTTTTATTTTTTTATTTTTTGTGGCTTTTTTAGGGCTTGAACTCAGGTCGTGGCAACTCTGCCTCAGCTTTGATCACCCTAGGCTAGGTGCAGCCTCGGGACCCATACCCAGTCCTGGAATCCTAGGCCCAGAGGGCTTGTGGAAAGAAAAAAAAGTAGGATAGCACAAAAAGTGGCAAGCTGCAGAGGGATGGGGGTTTAATTTTTTTTTAAATCTTTGCACGGTGACCATCCTGGGTCTGAATGCCATGGGTGCAAAGTACACCTGACTTGCCATTCCTGAGGGCTGGCGGATTAGCAGGGAAGCCATAGCCCAACCTGTCAACATAGGCCCTGGGTTCAAATCCAGGTCCTGACAACTACCAATGGCAGGAGATCACAAGACGCTCATTCCTATGCATAAGAATATCAATTGAAAGAGAAGTTTGTGCATTGGTCAAGCCTAAAATTGGATGCGATAATCCTAGGACACTGATTGATCTTAATTTCATGCTTTATTAAGCATGAAAAGAATAGCATTCCATTAATTGTGTTATAATAAATGCCTAAGAGTTGGGAAGAATGTAGTATATGTCATTCAATCATAGATAGGAGGCTATGGTGCTTTTTACCAACATATATTTATTAGTATACTACTGTCTGCCTATCCTTGTATCACTGTTTTGGCTAATCCTGGATCACGATCTCAGCACCTAGGAACCACCTCACAGCTTCATTGGCTAGAGGCTGTTGTGCTCACACTCACCCATTCATGAATTGGACCTGCTAGGCCCTGAGTTCATATCCCAGCACTGCCAAAAATTTAATCTTGGAGTAAGAAGCCAAATGCGACACCTGTTTTCCTTTTCTGGAAGAGTTCTGCGTGTCAGGCATGATGGAGAACACATCTACAAATCTAGATGGTATATGATAGCATGTAAACAATGTAATACATAGTTAGGATGCATAAGTGTCAGTAAAATAAATGGTAAATAAATGAAAAAAATAAAAAATATAATGTATAACCACACCAAACATAATATAGACTGAACAACTGTATGGAAGTTCAATCCTATCTTTAAAATGTATATAAGGAGTATGTTTTCCAGGTCTGGGGCTTGAATTCAGGCCTAGGGAATAGGCATGACTTACTGGTCTTCAAGCAGGGCGAGCTTCCCCTTCCCTGACAGTGCAATAGAGTTACCCAGACCCCGGGTTCAAATTCCAGGACTTGCAGACAAAATATGGCACACATTCCAAGCCAGGGAGTTTCATTAGCATTTTTAATATTTTTAAGTTCACTTCACCTTTATTTGATACATATTGATTTTATCATATGAGAGTTTTTCAAAAAAGGGTTCTAAACTTTTACATTTCAGCATAGCACATTGGTGTTTCTATTTTGACCATCTGCCCTGAAGAGTGAGAATGAAAATAAGGACATTTCTCCCTAGAAGATCAGGACAGTTGAATTTTTTCTATTTAGAGTTTTTTCTACAAGTATAAACTCTCTGCATTTGTGTCGTATGAGTTTTCCTCAGTGCCTACCATGAAATACACTAGGGGAGTCCTCATAGGGCAAAAGGTAGGATTTCTGAATAAAACCTCACTTCTGTGAGGACAGTAGGTACTTCTAAGCATTTTGGGAATAAACTGGATTGTAAAATGAAAAACGAAAACAATGGGACTGTGATGTATCTCAGTAGTGGAGTACTTTCCTAAAGAGCATAAGACCCTGGCAGAAAAGTTTCCTAAAGCTCAGAATGTTAGAATTTTATGATCTGCAGGAACAAACATTTTTTGGGGGGTCCTGTGGTTTGAACTCAGGGGTTATCCCTGTGCTCTTCAGCTCAAGGCAAGCGATCTACTGCTTGAGTCACAGTGCCACTTCGGTTTTCTAGTGGTTTATTGGAGATAAGAGCCTCACAGACTTTTCTGCCTGGGCTGACTTTGAACCGCCAAACTCAGATCACAGCCTCCTGAGTAGTTAGGATTATAGGCATGAGTCACTGGTGCCAGGCACATGAAAAAACTTCTTAAAGATGGATTCTGAGAAAAGAAACTTGGAAAACACTTTTAGTATAAATAATTTACAGTGCCATGGTTAAGGCACTAATTCAGAAGTATTTATTCATTGGCTGGTTTCTTAGTTTATTTAAATATATATATGCATTATTAAATTATATATGTATATATTATTAAAAACATAGCTTTGAAGTGTACCTAAGAGCATATGTGCTCATGCAAATTTATACAAATGAAAAAGCTTCATTTTTTTTTCAGTTTGGTTGGTACCATAAATTAGGTGGGATTTGTGTATTGTTTTGTTCTCTGTTCTCCCAACCCCCTCTCCTCACATTTGAACTCAGCTTGCTCTTCCTTGGCTTCATTGTTCATAGCTGATTTTCTTCCACTTCAGCTATACCTGTAGCCTGGCATTTTGCCACTTAATTGGAGATGATGTCTCTCAGGCTTTTCTGCCTTCATTGGCTTTGAAATTTCATCTTCCAGTTCTCAGCCTCCTGAATAGCTAGGATTAAATATGTGAGCCACTGGGGTGCCTAGGGATAATTTAGACTTTGGTTAGTGTATTCTTTGTGTTTTTCTTGGCATGGGATCATCTACTATAAAATTTCTGTGAATGACCTGGGTCTGAAGTAAGATATATAATACATATGCAAATCTGTATAATTTTCATAAGATGTAATAAATTTAATACGTGTTATAAGTGTATTAATAGTCAACAAATATAATGAATTAATAATACAAAAAATAAACACACTCAAAGCAATATGCAGTAAACATAAATATGTAGATATTAATCATTTCAAATGTGGATGAATATTAATTAACAGGGTTGGGATTGAATTCAGGTCTAGGGAACAGGCCTGAATTGCTTGTATTCAAAGAGGGTGAGTTTCTCCATCCCCCAGAGTGCATTAGATTTTCCCAGAATCCAAGTGCAAATCCCAGGCCGGGCAGAAAAAAAAACGAGCATGAAATCCAAGCCAGAGAGCACAATTAGTATTTTTAAATTTTTTAAATTCATTTTATTTTATTTTCTATGTATATATGTATGTATGTATATATATATGTATGTATATATGTATGTATGTATATATGTATGTACGTATATATGTATGTATGTATATATTTATTTATTTATTTTGCCAAGCACGGGATTTGAACTTAGGTCGTGGCAACTCTGCCTTAGCTTCCATCAGCTTAGGCTGGGTTTGTGCAGCCTTTGGACCCACAGTCCATCCTGGGAGCCTAGGCCTCATGGCTGACAGGAAAAAAAAAGAAAATACAAGGAAAAATAGCCACGAATTGCAAACAGTTAGAGGTTTCTCAGTTTTCCTTCCATGCATGGTGACCATCCCAGGTCCAAATGACACGAGTGCAACCTGTAGGTCACCTGGCACTGCTGTCAGTGGGCTGTCAGCGAAGCCATAGGCCCATCTGCACACCTAGGCCCTGAGTTTGAATCCCGGTCTTGCCACTTACAAAGGGCTGGAGAATGTAAGAAACTATTGCCTGTCCATAGGAACACCAGAGGAATGTGATCAATGTTATGGTTGGATGAGTAGTTTGTCAATTAGTCTAGTAAAAACTAAATCCAGTATTCACAAGATGTGGATTGATTTTAATTTATAGTTTATTATGCATTAAAAGAATACATTGTGTATATATGTGTGTGTGTGTGTGTGTGTGTGTGTGTGTGTGTGTGTGTGTGTGTGTGCGTGTGTGTGTTTTGTCAGTAGTGTGGACTGAACTCGGACCTGGGCGTTATCCCTTAGCTTTTCAGCTCAGGGTTAGGGCGGTACCATGTGAGACACAATGCCATTCCCAGCTTTTTCTGATCATGTGTTGCTGAGGAATCGAAACCGGGACTCATGTATGCAAGGTAACACTCTCCCAATGAGCCACCTTCCCATCCCCTAAAAGAATACTATTGATTAAATGGAGTCCTCACTATATACCTGAGAATCTCTAGGAAGGTAGTATATGTCATTGAATAACAGATAGACATCACTGGCAATATCTACATATCTAAATATATATTTGTATACCACTGTCTGCATAGAAAGGTATTGCTATTTTGGCCAAACCTGTGTCTCCATCCTAGGTCCTGGGATCCACCTGGCACCTGAATGTGCTAGAGGCTGCTGTGCTGACACTCACCCATTTGTGAATGGGGCCTCTAGGCCCTCAGTTCAGTTCCCAGCATTGCTAAAAATGTCTTCCTTGAGTCAGATTGCAAATATGATACCTGTTTTCCTTTTCTGTGCAAGTGCTGGGTGTCAGGTATGATATTTATAATATGTCTGCAAAGCTACCTGCTATGGAATAGATTTGAATGAATGTAATAAATGTAATAGGTGTACTCACAGTCCATAAAATAAATTGTAAACAAATAAATATATAATAAAATATAATTAATCATTCCAACAAACAAGATATAGACTGAATGTATGGATGTAAGTATAAATGATAAAATAAAAATGGTTATAAATGTTATGTTCTCCGGGGGGGCTTGAATTCAGGCCTAGGGAACAGGCCTGAATTGCTTGCATTCAAGGGAAGAGATCTTCCTTTCCTCCAGCTCCCCCAAGTGCATCAGAGTTACCTAGATCCCAAGGTGACATCCCTGGCATGGCAGACAATAAAATGGCACGAAATCCAAGACAGGGAGCTTCAATAGTGTTGTTAATTAATTAATTAATTTTTGCCAAGCACAGGGTTTGCACTCAGGTTTTGGCAACTCCTCGTCATTTTCCATCACCCTAGGCTGGGTTAGTGCATCCTCTGGACCCACAGCCCATCCTGTGGTCCTAGACCTCAGGGGCTCACAGGAAAAGAAAATGAAAACAGCATCGAAAAAAAGCCACAAACCAAGGACGGTCAGCAGTTTCTGTTTTCCTTCCTTGCACGTTGACCATCCTGGATGTGAATGACATGGCTGCAACCTGTAGGTCATCTGGCATTTCTGAAGGCTGGCTCTATCAGCGAAGCCATAGGCCAACGTGGACACTAGGCCCTGAGTTCAAATCCCGGTCATGCCACTTACAAGGGGCTGAAGAGCCTAAGAAAATATTCTTGTCCATAGGAACAATAGAAGAATGTGGTTAATGTCATGGTTGGATGAGTAGTCCATCAATCTGTCTTGCTTAAAATTAGACCCAATAATCACTGGACAAGGATGGACTTTAATTCATAGTATATTTTGTATTAAAAGAATACTATTGATTAAATGGAGTTCTCACTAAATACATGAGAATCAGTAGGAAGGTAGTATATGTCATTGAATACTAGATAAACACCTCTGGCAGTACCTAAATAGCTAAATTTATATTTGGGCTGGAAAAGTGGCTCCGTTGTAGAGCTCTTACCTTGCATGCCTGAGGTCCTGGGTTCGATTCTTCAGCACCACATAAGCAAAAAGAAAAAAAGCCGGAAGTGGTGCTGTGGCTCAAGTGGTAGAGTGCTAGCCTTGAGCTGAGGTCCAGCACCCAGGCCCAAAGTTCAGGCCCCACGACCAGACACCAAAATTAATACATAAATTTTATTTATTTATATATCTCCATCGTCATAGAAAGTTACTGCTATTTTGTCCAAACCTGGGGCTTGATCCCAGGTCCTGAGATCCACTTGGCAGCTGAATGGGCTAGAGGCTGCGGTGCTGACACTCACCCATTCATGAATTCGGCCTCTCAGGCATTCACATCAGGTCCCATCATTGCCAAAAATTTCTTCCTGGTGTAATATTTCAAGGTGACACCTGTTTTCCTTTTCTATACAAGTTCATAATATGTCTGCAAAGCTACACGCTATGGAATAGATGGGAATAAATGTAATAAATGTTATAGGTGCACTCACGGTCCATAAAATAAATGCTAAATAAATAAATAAATGATAAAATATAATGTATCACTCAAAAAACATGATATAGACTGAATATATTGATGTAAGTAGAAATCATATATTTAACATGTCTATAAATGTTATGAGATGCTTGAATTCAGGCCTAGGGAAGAGTTTAGTTCATGCATGATTCTCATAGGAAATGATAGGCAAGATGTGTGGCACAACAATTACTTTTAATTAAGAGTTCATGTAGTGTGACAATAAGAATCACATTCAGGAAATGGAGACATTGGGAAAGATCCAAGAATCGGTACTTAAATGGTAGATAGGATTTGAACACAGCTCGCTACATCTCCTACTCTATCCAAATAGGTAATTAGCATACTAGATTCAGCTTATGAATGGATGAATATTGTGCCCCATCCCCACCCTGGGGATCGATCTCAGGTCTGGGTGTGTCTTAGCTCCTTAGTGGCTCACAAGCTGATGGGCTCATCTGGACCCATTTGGCTGTTGGGCTTCCTAGACCCCAAGTTCAAATCCCAGCACTACCAAAAGGTTTATCTTGATGTGAGAAGCCAATTCTTGCACTTGTTTTCCTGTACTGTGCAAGTGCTGGGTCTCAGCAAGAATCAAGAAACATTGGCAACTCTACACCCATGAGAATAGGTTGTCATCCATGTCAGCACAGTTTTATATGTCATTCTATGCTCAATAAAATACACAATACATCCTTGAAAAAGACACAAAATAAAAAGAATGACTACACTGAATGCAAGATGCATACCACACCTGTACTTAAATAGAGATCCTATGTTTAAAAGAGCTGGGCTTCTTATTTTGTCCAGTGCTGTGACTTCAGATCAGGCCCCGGACTAGACCTGACATTCTAGTCTTCAAGGATGGTGAGCCTCCCCTTCCCCCACAGTGCAACAGAGTTACCCATACCTGAGTTCAAATCCCAGCACTGACAAAAGATTCATCCTGATATCAGAAGCCAGTCGTTGCACCTGTTTTCCTCTCCTGTGAAAGTCCTGGGTCTCAGCTCGGCTGGAGAATGAATGCATAGGCAACCCTGTAACCATGGGAAAAGTTTGTCATCCATGTCAGCACAGTTATAGCTGTCACCATACTCAGTAAAATACACAATACCTCCCTCCATGAATTAGACACAAATTAAGGAGAAGTGCACCCAATGCAAAATGATGGCCGCACATGTATGTCAATATAGATCCTGTGTTTAAATTATGAATTTAGGACTATCCTGGCCCTCCCTGTGGTTCGATGTCAGGTCCTGGGAAAGGTCTAGCTCGTTAGTTGCTCACAGGCTGGTATCCTCACCTAGAACTTTTCGCCAATTGGCCCTGCTGGGCTCTGAATTAAAATCCCAATACTGCCAATAGATGAACTCTCATGTGAGAAACACATCGTTCCACCTGTTTTCCTATGAAAGTCCAGGTTCTCAGGGAGGATGGAGAATGCTATATAGGCAACTCAATAGCCATGGGAATAGGTCGTCTTCCGTTTTGGCACAGTTATGTCTGTCATCATGCTGAATAAAACACAATATGCGTACATGACTAAGACACACAATAAAAAGAGTAACTATACTGAATGCATGAGGCATTCCACACATGTATGTAAATAGAGATCCTATAAGTAAAATAGGTGGGTATATTATTTTTGCCAATACTGGGGCTTCAATTCAGGCCTTGTGACTTAGCCTGATATTGTAGTCTTCAAGGATGGTGAGTTTCCCTTTCCTCCACAGTGCTATAGATTTACCCAGACCTAAGTTGGAAACCCAGCAGTGGTAGAAAAATGGTGCGAGTTCTGAGCCATGGTGTTTATTATTATTATTATTATTATTATTATTATTATTATTATTATTATTATTATTATTATTATTATTATTATTATTATTATTAATATTACTATTACTATTTGCCAAGGAAGGGATTTGAACACAGTTCGTGGTAACTCTGCCTCAGCTTCAGTCACCTCAGGGTGACAGGCTGCCATGGAACCATAGCCAATCCTGGGATGCTAGGCTTTGAAGTCTTGCAGGAAAACACACACACACACACACACACACACACACACACACACACACACACACAGAAAGAGAGAGAGAGAGAGAGACAGAGAGACAGAGAGACAGAGAGACAGAGAGACAGAGAGAGACAGAGAGAGAGAAAAGCCACGGGATGGATTTTTTACATTTTTTTCCCTTTCTATGGTGACCATCCTGGGTCTGAATGACATGTCTACAAAGGGTACTTCACCGTGCATTGGCGAAGGCTAGTGGGCTATCGGGGAAGCCATAGTCTCATGCAGCAATGTAGGCCCTGAGTTTAACTGTTGGTCCTGACACCTACCAATGGGGGGATTTCCCAAGAGACTTATTCCTATGCATCGGAATACCGATGGAATGTTAACAAACTATGATTGAGAAGTTTCTGCATGCATAGGTCTAGTCTAAAATTAGACACATTGATCTTATTGAATAGTTTATTAAGCATGAAAAGAATCCTATTCCTTCAATGGTGCATAATAACTACCTAATAGTTGGTAGGAACGTAGTTGATGTCATCGAATCCTAGGTAGCTGTCTCTGGCACTCTATACAAATATATATTTATTGGTATACTACCACCTGCCTATCCATGTATGGCTATTTTGTCCACCCCTGTGGCTTGATGTCAGAGTCTGGGAACTGCCTGGCAGTTTCCTGGGTTAGAGGTTCTCATTTTGACACACCCATTCATGAATTGGTTCTGCTAGGCCCTGAGTTCAGATTCCAGCACTGCCAACAATTGGATCGTGGAGTAAGAAGCCAAGCGTGACACCTGTTTTCCTTTGCTCTGAGCGATCTGGATGTCAGACATGATTGAGAACACTTCTACAAATCTAGATACTATGTGATAGGATAGCATCAAAATAATAAATGGAATGCGTGTTATCACAGTCAATAAAATAAATGGTTAATAAATAAAACAGAAATACAATAAATAACCACAACAAACAGGATATGTACTGAACATCTATAAGTAAGTATAAATCTTATCATTACAATATATATAAATAGTATGTTTCCCAGAGCTGGGGCTTGAATTCAAGCCTAGGGAGCAAGCCTGACTTTCTTGACTTCAAGCACGGTGAGCTTCTCCTTTGTCCACAGTGCTGCAAAGTTACCCAGACCCTGAGTTCAAATCCAAAGCCTGGCAGAAAAAACAGCACCAATTGCAAGCCAGGGAGATTATTTATTTATCTATCTATCTATCTATCTATCTATCTATTTATTTATTTTGTGCGAAGCAAGGTCTTGAACTCCGGTCATGGCAACTCTGCCTCATCTTCCATCACTCTAGTCTGGGGTGCAGCCACTGGAACCACAGGCAATCCTGGGATCCTAGACCTCCAGGCCTTATGGAGGGGAAAATGCACAAATAAGAAGTGGTGGGATGAAGTTTTAACATTTTGCACCATGACCATTTGGTTCTGAATGACACAGCTCCAAAGGGTACTTCACCTTGTATTGCTGAATGCTGGCAGGGTACTGGGGAAGACATAGTCCTGCACAGCAATATAAGCCTAGAGGCGAATCTAAGTCATGTCACTTCCGGATGGTGGGAGATCCTAAGAGACCCATTCCCATTTATAGGAATAATGATTCAATGTTGTAAGTGTTACGGTTGAATGAGTTGCTCATGAGTGATACTCGTATAAAATTAGACATTATGATTTCAGTAGGCTGACTAATTTTATTTAATATGAAGCATTAAAAGACTACTATTTCTTGAAGTGGCTCTGTGGCTCAAGTGATAGAGTGCTCGCTTTGAGCTGAATAGTGCAGGGACAGCGCCAAGCCCAGAGTTTATGTTTTTGAAAAGACTACTATTTCTTACAGGGACACAGTAATTTCAGAACACTGATTTACTTAATATTTTATTAAGGATGAAAACAATAACATTAATTATATGGAGACATAATAAATACCCAAGAATTGTTAAGAATTTAGTCTATATAACTGAATAATGGATAGACATCTCTGGCACACTCACTATAAAGATATATATTTATTAGCACACTACCATCTGCATGTCAATCTGTTTTTATTTTGTCAACCCCTGGGGCTCAATCTCAGGTCCTGGGAAATGCCTGTCAGCTCAGTTTGCCCCAGTATGGCATGCTGACACTCAATCATTCATGAATTTGGCCCTGTAGGCCATGAGTTCAAATGCCAGCACTCCCAAACAAGAAATCATGGAGTAAGAAGCAGATGGTGACACATGTTTTCCTTTTCTGTGAAAGTCCTGTGTGTCAGGTATGAAGTGAAATACATATGCAGACCTATATCCTATGTAATCAATATTCTATGTGCCATAATAGTCAATAAAATAAATGGTCACTACATGAACAAAACAAAAAATAAAATGAATAACTACATTAAATGCAATATGGAGTCAATATATGTATGTAAATATAAATCATATATTTAAAATGTACACAAATAGGATGTATTCTAGGGGTGGGGATCAATTTCAGGCCTAGGAACAGACTTGAATTTCTTGACTTCAAAAAAGCAAGCCTCCCCTTGCTACACAGTGCAACAGATTTACCCAGACCATGAGTTCCAGTCTCAGTCCTGGCAGAAAAAAATGGCATCTCTGTGCTATGTGATGCCCAATTCTTAGGTATTTCATTACTTCTCCATTTAATGAATGTAATTTTTTAAATGCTTCATAAAGTATTGATTAAAATCAATCAGTGTCCTAGAATATAATTGTGTATAATTTTATCCTAGAATCATTCAAAAACTGTCCATTCAATCATGATATACATCACATTCCATTGGTATTCATATGGATAGAAATGAGTTTTTAGGATCTTCTGCCTTTTGGAGGTGGCAGGACCAGGATTCGAATTGTGGGCTCCAGCTCCCACTACTTAAACCCGAAGATAGGGAACTCACCGGTCTGTCCAAGAACATCAGCAAGACCAATGATTAAGCAGGCACCAGTGGCTCTTAGCAGTCCTCCATGACACTTACAAGGCTGTGAAAGGAGATTCATGGTCAAAGTCACCCTAGGCTGGAAAGTACTTGAGACCCCTGTCCAACTTCAGTGTCAACAAAACCAGAAGTAGAGCCGTGTGGCTCCAGTGGTAGAAGGGTAGCCTTGAACAAAAGCAGCTCACCAACTGTGCCTGGGTCCTGAGTTCAATGTCCGGGACTGGCAACAAACAGACATACACACAAAAATCTGTGCAGCTATATGGCTAAAGCAGGTCTCCCTCTTCTTCCCAACTGGATTGGACAGAGTTCCCTGGGAAAGGGGCTGCTGTCATCTTGATTCCGCCCATTCTGCCTGCATCACAAGATACCAGCCATACCCCCATTCTTTTATGGTTCTTTCTGACCAATGGGATACAAGAATCGTGGTCACCCACATTCCATGCTGCCCTGTAGCACCAAGATTCCCTCTGTTGGTTGACACCACTACCAGCAGTTGAGGAAGGTAGAGGTAACTGAGTGGTAAACAAGACTCTCGAGGCGAATTTGGAGTACAATAGGAAATTGACAAGCTAGTCAGAGAGTGGGAGAATAGAGGATTTCCCAGAGCCTGGGAATGTGGCCAGCCCATCATTCCCATCCCAGCTCTCAGATGTCTGAAACAACAAGACTCCGTGAGAGAGCTGTGGGCAACAAACTACTGCCAGAACACCAGCAGAAGAAATCCTTCCATCAGACCTTCAGCATTCAAGAAAACAAAGAATACATAAAAGGGAAGGATCCCAAAGACAAATATCTCTGGGAAGGGTGATTCAGCCAAGGGTCTGGCCATAGGTGATGCTGACCAATGGCCTCCCCTGCCTTTGTACACAGTCACAGCCACTAGGGTCCAGAATGTCAAGGGTCCCAATACCACCAAGAATATGCAGAGGTGCTAGCGACATATGGTTCCTGCCCTGGACCACAGCAAAAGGAGAAACCAGGTGCTCTATGCCAAGATCCAACCACTGAAACAGGAAAAGACAGACCTGCAGGATTGACGAGAGAAAGAGAAGGAGAAGGTAGCCAAAGTACACAAAGCACCAAAAACAGAGCTAGACATCCACAAGCCACCCATATAGAGGTTGGTTTCGGCAGAAAGTGATTAACAATCAACACCAGCACACATGCAACTCATGGCTGATGACAGCGAAATGGAGCATGAAGCTCTCACCAGCTGCCTACAGGCCGCAGAGCAGCGCATGACAGAGCTGGATATAGTGGCTTCTGTGGTTACTACTTACAGAAGGTGACCGAAATGTTCAAACAGCTAAATGATGTAACACTTCAGCTCAAGACAAAGAAGAGAAGCTTCTATGACCTGCAGCAAGTGAACACAGAATTTTAGGAGAAGGTGTAAGCATTCTGAATATAGAGGAGCAACAGGAAGAACAGAATCTGCAAGTTCCAACAAGTGCTGGAGGGGTGTGAGGTACTAAAGAGACTTCAGGACAACCTGAGTTGAAAGGTATCTGCAGCGATTCTGGAGACAGACACCTTCTCGCAGAACCTGAGCATTGAGAGGTCCACTCAGAAGGAGGAGCGCTGGTGGCAGACCGAGCAGGTGAACCAACTGACAGAGGAAAAGGAGTGAGGATGAAGGTAGGTGCTGCACCTAGAGAATGAGCTGGGGGAACTGAGAAGGAAGCTGGCAAAGCCATGGCCCTCTGAGGGTCCATCTCAGGAGGAGCAGCACCTGCGGGCCCACACCTACCGCAGGCAGATGGGGTTGAAAAACCTGGAGAAACAACTTCACATCCAGGTACAGGAAAACTAGAAACTCTGTCTCCACCATGCAGAGCAGCGGGAGCAAGTGTGAGGATTGGAGGAGAAAACCAAGGATCCCCAGGAGATCCCTGAGACCCACGATGTGCATGTGTATGAAACCCACAGCTGGATGAACAGCTGGCCTTGCTGCAGGACGCTCTCTACAGGGTGAGCAGTGAGAAGGAGGAGCTCACCAGCATCGTGGACTCAGAGCAGCAGGTGAAGAAACATCTACAGGAACAGCTGGACTGCTGAGAGGAGAAGATAGAGGAAGGGAAAGAGGTAGCTAAGAGAGAAAGCCAAGTGACTCAGGAGCTCCAGGAGCAGCAGGAGCAGTCTCTGGCCCAGCTGCAGGAGCTCAGAGTCACCTGTGAGCAGCACATCGCCTACAATGAGCAGCTGTGCTCCAAGTAGTAGGTCCTGCAGTAGCACCTGCAGAGGCAGACCCAGCTGTTGGAGCAGCTGAAACATGTGCAGGGTCTGACCAACTGGGGGGAAGAGATGGTGCCCCCAAAGTGGCAGGACAGTTTCAAGTGCCTGGATGTGACCAGTCCAGAGGAGGAGCACATGCAGGCCCAGCTGAGTTTCCTGGCTTTCCCTGGGGAAGGAGAAGCTGTGAACCTTGGAGAAGCAAAAGCTGAGGAAGCGACTCTCCTCGATGTGCCCATGGCAGAGTATGGAGATGTCCCCCAAACTCAGAGGGACGTGGAGCTGTTAGCACTCTCGGAGGCTGAGATCCACAGGGGGATACTCCTGCCACAGGAGCGGCGAGACTGCTGCAGGCATTCCCCCTCCCACCGACAGCTCAGTGCCAGATAGAGCTGGAGCCACAGGTCCCCCGCCCAATGAGCTGCCACCACAGCATGTGTGAGGATGGGAAGTGGGACATGTGGGTGTCCAAGAAGAAAATATTCTTCATCCACAACCTTCCTGATGAGGTGGACTTCCAGAGTCCTGCAGATGAGCTCCACCATCGATGTAACCAGCTGTCAGCACATATCTGCACCATCCAGGAGTCCCTCCTGACATGTAAAGGACAGATGTTCATTCTGGATCAGCTGTGTCAGGAGAAAGCTGAGTGCATGTGCCAGCTATCCCAGGAGAATATGAAGAGTAGATAGCTGCCAGAGCTTCTGTCGCTCCTACACGAGACTCCAGATGCTGACAAAGGTTGAGCTCCCCACCAGTGCAGCTGCTTCAGAGGCCTCAGGCTCCTGGATGGTCAAAATCATGGAGAAGCAGAAAGGTTTTGAATAATTGCAATTTCAGGATAGTGTGGAAACTGCAAGAGGAGAGGTCAAGTTTCCCTGCCCCATACAGGACTCCGCCACAAAGCATGTCCTACTGCAGATCCCCACATGCAGAACTGCCCACAGCTGGTGTGCTCAGGCTTGCAGTGCTCTGTACCTTTTTTCTGTAGACAGATGGGGATGGTGACTCCCTATGTGACTTACTGAGTCCCAAAATCCTCAGCAGCCACCAGAACTAGGTGGCCAGTTGGGCTTCTCTAGGCCTCCATCTGCCTGGTGATAGGAAGGGTAAACTATGGGCCTGGTAGAGCAGAGGCTGCTGGGAGGAGGCCCAAATTCCAGCAACATCTAATGGCTCATTGGTAGCCAGGTAAGAGGCCCATGTTATGCTTATCAAAAAGAATAAATCGTTTCCAAAGGGAAAAAAACGCCTCCACAAAGATTTGTTCTTCCAGTTATGGGGCTTGAACTCAGGGCCTGTCCACTGTCCTTGAGCTCTATTTGATCAAGACTGGTGGTCTACAAGTTGAGCCCCATCTCCCCTTTCAGCTTTTTCTTTGCGGAATCGAACCCAGGGTTTCAGGCTTGCTAGGCAACCACTCTATCACTGAGCCACATTCTCAACTAGGATGATCTCCTGCCCCCAAACCCATATGGCCATTCCTCAGATAAATAGGAAGTAGGGGCTAGGATGAATATGAAGCACAAGTCTGGTTCACACAGAAATAATCCCCTGCACCCTCTTCGACACCCTTATTTAAAGTTTCTCTTTTACAATTGAGGGATGAGAGAGGGAGAGGGACATCTGAGAGAGGAGTACCAAGAACAGTGGCCCCCTGAGCCCCACAGCTTCCCCCAGACAAGTCGTCCTACAGATTCCCATCTTACCTGACTCAATGTTGTGTCTACACTGTCTCCCTACTCCTGCAAGTCTCAGAATGAAATAAATGTCAGCCCTGGCCTCAGCCCACACCCAGGGTAGAAGCTCCTAGTCCCAAACTGACTTCCATCTCTGACTTCCCAGAGTTAGGCTGGACCCACCACTCACCACTGTGTTGGTTTCAATGATCTCATGGATGGATTTCAGGAAGAAGGTCTATGGCAAAGAGCAGAAGCAGCAGGGTAAGCAAGGAGGAAGGACCCGGGGCAATTGGTCTGGGATCTTCCTCCTTGGAGTCCTCCTGTCAAGCCAGAGCCATCCTGACCCAAAGCCCGGCCAAGGGCAGGGGGTGGAGAAGATAGAGGAACATGGGACTAGAGGAGGTACTGCTTTATCTTTGTGCACTTGAAATTTCCAATATTTGGCCCAAGCCAATCCCAAAGCCAACATGCAATGCCTCTCCTTGTTATTGTCCATGAGTGTTGTCCCTGAGCTCTTTTTCTCAAGGCTTGCACTCTACCACTTTAGCCAAGGGACACTTCTTGTTTTCTGATGGTTCATAGAGGATAAGAATCTCACACACTTTCCTGCCCAAGCTGGCTTGGAAGCCAGATCTCACCTTCCTGAGTAGCAAGGATGTCAGGCGTGAGCCACAACTGCCCAGCATATGATGTCTTTTTAAAGGATCTTGGCAAGTCTGTAAATGGAACCCCAAAGGCCCTGGATAGACCAGGGCCTGGATAGAACAAGACCGAATCAAGGAGCTGGGACTGGGGAAGGCTGACATTCTAGCCATTCTGTTCCCCAAAATTATAGATGTCAGGTGGTGTTGGATGCATCGAACTCCTAGGCCAACAACCACCAGACTTAGTGGGAAAAAGGTATAGAATACCCAAAGGTTACAGTGTAGAAATCTCTGATTTTGCATGCATATTTGTGTGTGTGTGTGGGGGGGGTGTTTGTGCGTGTGTGTGTATGTGTTTGTGTGTGTGTGTGTGTGTGTTTGTATGTGTTTACCAAGGGTTGAAGAGCCTAGGTGGTAACCTTTAGCTTGTTTGCACAAGTTTGGTGCTCTAACACTTGAAATATAGAATTACTTCTTCCCAGCTTTTTGGTGATTCTTTGGAGATAAGAGTATGCCCAGGCTAGTTTTGAATCTTGATTGATCCTCCAGTGTCAGCCTTGAGTAGCTAGGATTATAGGCATGTGCCACTGACATCCAGCTGCATGGATGTCTTTTCTTACTTTCTGTTCTAAGAGCTGTCTACTTGCCTTGGCCTAGATCGCTGACCTCTACATCAGCTCCCAGCAGCACCTGACTGTGTGGAGACCATAATGCTCAAAAATTGTCAGTGCATCCTATTTCTTTGTCCTCAGGGGAGGGTATGTCTCCTCTGAAGACCGGAGGGGTAGGGGAAGGGGTACGAGGGATAGCTGTAGATGGGTGCTCGGCTAGGAAATAGGTACTCTGTTTTATCCAAAAAGGAATGCGTGCCCAGATGCTAATGGCTCATGCTCTCATAACCCTAGCTCGTTCAGCAGGCTGAGATTGGAGGAATAACATTCAGATGCAGCCCAGCAAGAATTGTCTGTGAGACTCTCCTCTCCCAAGAACCACCTGAAAGCTGGAAGAAAAGCTCTGGCTTAAGTGGTAGAGTGGTATCCTTGAATGAAAAAACTGAGGGACAGAGCACGGGCCCTGGATTCAAGCCCTACTACTAAGATGCACTCATGTGCACGCACGCACACACACACACACACACACACACACACACACACACACACACACACACAGAGGAAGGTAGTAATGATAAGCTGAGCTAGAACTGGGGGCAGTCCTGAGGCATAATCATAATAAACTCTCAAGCCACATCAGTTGTTTCTCCTTCTTGGGCTGAGGGGTCTGGTCTATGGCAGTAAATTGCATGGAACCTGCCCCTCCATCCCAGCATGGGAACATAGAACCAAGGGAAGGACACTATGGATGCTCCTTTGTAGTTGTCCCATGATTGCAGACCTTCATCTGCCCTGAACACTGGTGAGTTAAGCAGGGCTCCGAGTCCTGGGACTCCTGGAATATAACGACTGCTATAAGCAGCAGCCAACCTGCTTTTGTTCCTCAGCCTACAAGTCTTTCATGAGCCCAACTCAAAACCTGCCCAAGGTGTGCCTGACAAATTCACATTCTTGTGATTCCCTTGTGAGCTGGCCTTAACTGGTCTACCCCTTCTGGCCCAGAATCGTGGTCTGAGATGTCGATTTAGTGCTTAGATCCACACTGCACTCATGACAGATGCCCTTCTGATGAACGGCGGATGACCTGCATGCCACAAGGCATGACCTTTTCTGGTACTGTGTCCTGCTCTGTAGGCACAGGCCTTCAAGGAGGCTGCTCTCAAGACTTGTAGGACACATAGACATTGGAAGACCATCAGGAGCCCATTGGAAAGTACTTGCTAGAGCCACAACATGAGGTCAAAGCAGGCCAGGTATTGGTCATGGGGCTCTAAGTCTGGGCCTGGGCACCATCTCTCAGCTCTTCAGCCGCTTCTGGTTTTCTGGTGGATCCTTGGAGATCAGAGTCTGCCGGACATTCCTTCTCAGGCTGGCTTTAAATGGCAATCCTCACATCTCAGCCTCCTGATGTGCTAGGAGGACCAGCATAAGCCACCCATGCCTGGCCTATCTGTCCATTCACCACAGTGGACTAGGAGCTCCTGAAAGCGTTTCTTTATTTTTTAGGTGCCAGTACTGGGGCCTGAACTCACTGTCTGGCCTGTAGTCTCTTAACGTTTTCTCTCAATGAGGACATTCTACCACTTGAGCCAAAGCTCCATTTCTGGCTTTTGTTAGTTCATGGGCAAGAAAGTCTCACTAACGTTCCTCCCTTGAGATGGCTTTGACCCACAATCTCTGATCTCAATCTCCTGAGTAGCTAGGATTTACGGGGGTTGAGCAACTGGTGGCATTAGCTTTTCCTAAGAAGAGTTCTTCCCTGCATTTGCCCTGACTCCTCCATGCAAAGAGGGCCTGAGGGTCAGGAGCTGTGAAAAATAGGCTTCAAGCCACAGAAATTGGCTGGGGTCTTTGGTGAAATGTCAAGCTAATATTTCCCTGGGCCTCATTCTGGGACCCCACCCTCTGCCCTACTTGTGACTCAAGTACAAATCTTGACCCAGCCTTCAGTGTTCTGTCAGACTTGTCTGAAGCCACAAAATCATCATTCCATCCACACAACCTGCTCTACACCACACCTCAGGACCTTTGCTCAGGCTGTACCTTGTGCCTGAGGCTCTCTGTCCTGTTCCACAACTTAGAACTCCTGTGGAATTTTGGCACTGGTTATATCACTTCCTGGAGCAAGTCTTTCCTTTCCTTCTCCATCTTTTTTAAAAAAAATACTGAGTTTCTAGAGGTGGAATTTGTGCAGGTTGACTGTCAAATTCTCTATCTTGGTGTGTGTGTGTGTGTGTGTGTGTGTGTGTGTGTGTGTGTGCGTGTGCCTGTGCCACTCGTAGGGTTTGAATTCAGGGCCTGGATGCTATCCCTGATCTTTTGTGCTCAAGACTAGCACTCTACTACTTCAACCACAGCTCTACTTCTGGCTTTGTGGGTGTTTAATTGGAGAAAAGAATCTCATATAGACTTTCCTGCTTGCATTTGGGATCCTCAGATCTCAGCCTCCTGAGTAGCTAAGGTTACAGGAGTGAGCAAACAGCACCTGCCCTCTACCTATTACCCATAACCTCGGCCCTCCTCTAAGTCCCAGAAGAATATGTCTCACTATGCTCACGTGTTTTTGTTGCTGTTGTTGTTGTTGTTGTTGTTTTTGCCAATCTTAGGGCTTGAACTCAGGGTCTGGGCGTGTTGCTGACCTTTTTTTGCTCAAGGTTAGCACTTTTATTGCTTAAGCCACAGTTTCACTTTTGGCTTTTTCTGTTTCTGTGGTAGGGAGGAATCGAACTCAGGGCTTCATGTGTGCTAAGTAAGCACTCTACCAGTAAGCCACATTCGAAGCCCAAGGCTTACTTCTAATGGGAGTTATGATGGTGGGATTTATTGGATTACCCCTTTTGGCACAGAAATTGCTGGCTATTTCCTATCTTTCCCAGGATTTGGGACCAGCCTGAGATTCAGCAATAAAGAATGATGAATGAGTGATGGCCACCAGGCCCCAGAGACCTAGGCTCACATCTTAATGAGGGATAGAGGATATAGAGCCACAACCTTCAACAATACCTACAGCCTAAGAATTGTGGTTTCCCTTGAGAAGTGCCAGGACATAATGCACCCGTTGTACACACCAGTTGCACACACCAGCCCAGGCAAAGCCTTCGTGGCTTCAGTTCTTAAATTGCAGTGAAGAATGCTTTTTCAAGCTGCCTGCTCAGACTTAGTACTCTGTGAGGGCTTGTTCCAGCTTGCCCAGTTTGAGGGGCTGGGCATGGCCAACCTGCTGAATGCCCATCATCCTGGCCCTGTCCCTGAGACTTTTGCTCAAGGGTAGTGCTCTGCAACTTGAGCCACAGGGCCACTCAAGGTTTTTTTGTTGTTATTTTATTTTGATTTCCTGTGATCTCTTAAGAAATATGAGTGTCGCGGTCTTTCCTACCCAGGCTGAATTCAACTTGGCATCTCAGCCTCCTGAGGAGCTAGGATTACAGGCAAGAGCCACTGACACTTGGCTTCCTTTTCTTCTTGTTGTTCTTTTTTATCGTGACAATCTGAAATCTTCAAGGTGTCATTCCAATGGTTTGTATTAGAAGTAAACTTCCGAGGCCTGGAATTTGAATGCTAGGACTACCACCCACAAATGGAGGGAGATCCTAACAAACTCATTCCTATTCATGTGAATGCTAATGGAATGTTATGAAAGTAATAATTAAATTTGCAGTTAATTCATGATTCTACAGAAAAATTATTGAATTTATATCTTCCATTCTAGCACCATGGTATGATTAAGGATATTGACTGATTTTTATTAATGATTTTATGAGTATTAGATGATGATACTGAAGTGCCCCCGTCGCAGGACCCCCACCAAGAAGACCACTGAGAGTTGGACATTCCGAAATACAAAAGCAAGGCTTTATTCAGTGAGGCTGCAGCTCAGGCCTCGTCCTACACACCGACACAGTGGAGCTTAGGAGGAAGCCCCGAGCTGAAATTTCATAGGGCTTATAAAGGCAAAAACTACAAAGTTACAGTAACCAGATGTGTTAACAGGACATCCTAGGGTGATAAGGGGTGATAGGGGGTGATCAGATCATTTGGGCTAGGGCATTAAAGGGCAGGGTGTTATCAGACCATTTGGGCTAGGGCAATAAAGGGCAGGGGGTTATCTGTGAAGCAAGGGAAGTTTGTGGCCACAGATAACTCTGTCCTTGGGATTTATGCGAGCTCTGGTTAACTTCAACATGGACAAGTCAGTTCCTGGAATTTATGTTTGCTCTGGGTCACTCATAATTTAACATAAAGGACAGAATGGCTGCTGCCTCAAAATGGAGTTACTTCAACTCTTCAATACTTCATTAAATGGAAGCATAATTTAATAACTAATAATTTGTAATAATATATAATTTAATAGTATCCTCACATTCCCTCTGTCTATATATATATATATATATATATATATATATATATATATATGTATGTATATATGTATATATATTTGGCGTTACTGTGGCTTGATCACAGGTCCTCAGAACTTCCTGGTAGCTCAGTTTTCTGGAGGATGGTGTGCTAAATCTGTGACCCCATTTATGGATTGGGCATTTGAGACCATGCGTTGAAATCCCAGCATGGCCAATAATGTATTCATGGAGTAAGAAGCCAATTTTGACACATATTTTTCCTTCTCTGTGAAAGTTCTGGGTCTCAGTATATGTGATATGATGTAATAAAATAAATGATTTATGTGCAATAATACTAAATAAATAATGGTTATAAATGTCATATGGAGTAAACCCATGTATGTAAATAGATCTCATATGTAAGTATCATTTTTTCCAATACTGGGGCTTCAATTCAGGCGCTTGGAACTTTTCTGAACTAGTCTTCAAGGAAGGCGATCTTTCCTTCACCCACAGTGCCACAGAGTTACCCAGACTCTGAGTTTAAATGCCAGGCCTGCCAGTATAATGGTGCAAATACCAAGCCAGGGCCATGTTATTATTGTTATTGTTGTTGTTATCATTATTATTATTATTGTTTGGTTTTAGGCCAAGTACCGAGCTTGAACTCAGGTCTTGGCATCTCTGCCAAAGCCAATCCTGGGATCCTAGGTCCCGAGTTCAAATCTCAGGGCTGGCAAAAAAAAAAATAAAAAGGAAAAAATTAAAACTGAGAAGTTCAATGAGGGGATCACACTTTTTTTTTCCTTTGTATTGTACCATCCTGGGTCTAAATAACAATGCCCAGACAATGTACATGACCTTACATTGCTGATGTTTGGCAGGCTATTATGGAAACCAAGCCGAAATCGGCAACTTAGGACTGGAGCTTGAATCCCGGGACTCCCACTAATGAATGGCTGTCAGGAGATTCTAAGAAATGCTTTCCAATAGACATCTGTACAAATGGAATGTTGTAAAAGTAACAATTACATTAGTAGTTAGTGTACAATTATATTAGAAAATTATACACAACAGGTATACTACATTGACTAATTTTCAATTAATACTTTATTATGTAGTCAATCATGATACCTAAAAAAGGAAGGAATAATTTAATTGGCAATATTTAATTTAATTGGCAATATTTGATAGAAATATCATATATGCAATTTCATAATTTACAGACATCTCTCATTAAATATATCTACATCTATCTATCTATCTATCTATCTATCTATCTATCTATCTATCTATCTATCTATCTATCTATCTATCTATCTATCTGTCTACCAATCTACACATTTATCTGTTTATAAACTTGTGACTACTGGGGCACCATGGTAGAGTGTCGCCTAGTAAGTATGAAGCTGTGGGTTCAATTCCTCACTACCATTTGCATAGAAAAATCCAGAAGTTTTGTTGTAGCTCAAACACTCGAGCACTAGCTTTGAGCTAGACCCTTACTCAAGAGCCAGGACTGGCACCAAAACAAAAAATAAAAAAGGAAAAGATAGAATGTTCTGACTGCAACTATATATGGATAGGGCTGCAAATACCTCATCACAGAGCAAGATGGGAATCTAGTGCTGACATTTGCCATCTATCCTGAATTAGACAGAGGTAAACCGCTGGAACCCAGTTCCATGGACTAGATGCTGCTGGCTTGCTCACCCTGTCATCCAAGATACTAGGGGGCTGAGATCCTACACTGGTGGGTTTAAAACCTAGGCTTGGCAGGAAGTCTGTGAAACTCTGAGCTGTGGCTTAAAGTCGCAGAGTTCTAGCCTGATTTAAAGGCCTTAGGACAATACCCCCAACATTTCAGTGCAATCCCCGTCGCTGACTCCTCCCCCAAAAAACTCACCCCTCCAAAATCTAAATTTGGATTATTTGTGGTGTGTTTCTGAAAGAATGATGACACTGATGAAAGCACCCTAATTCTAATGATATTATGTGGGCTACAGCTATGTGATGAGTATTTCATGAGTTGTGTGCTGAGTACTTCTTGGAGTGCATTTTTTCATCTGGTTCTTGTAAGAGCTCCACAAGTAAGATGATTGTGCAGATGAGAAACTTGTGGCACCATTTCATGGCCAAAATTATGTATGTACCTAACTCTAGTGAGTTGTCTCCTGCAGACAATTGTTTTGTATTATATTTCTTGATCTTGAACCTTGGACTCAGGGCCTAGCCACTGACGTTTACCTGTGAGGATCATGGGTAGCACCCTACCACAAGGAGGCAAGGACCCCCTTGCAACAGAGTGTTACAGTCTAGGAGTGCAGTAGCTGAGGTCTGTCATCCTGTCTACTCAGAAAGCTGAGATATGATGTTCTGGGTTCAAAACTATCCCAGACACAAAAGGTCCCATGAGACTTTTATCTCCTATTCACTACTTAGGAACTTGAAGTGGAAGCTAGTTGCTGCTGACTTGTGCCTGTCATCCTAAGTACTCCGGATGCTGAGTGCTGAGGATCAGGGTCCAAAGCCAGCCTGGGCAGGAAATTCCTCGAGACGCTTCTCTCCAGTGACCCACCAAAAACCTCAAGGGGTGCTGTTGCTCAAGTGGTAGAGTGATTGGCTTTAGCTAAAGAGCTCAAGGCAGCACCCAGGCCTAACCTTAAATTCTTCCAACTTCCAACAAAAGAAAGAAAGAAACCTGAAGTAGAGTGCTGGGAATGTGTCTTAGGAGTAGAGTGCTTTGCATGTATGAATCCCTGGGTTTGATTCCTTAGTACTACACTAGAAAAAAGCCTGAAGTGGCTGGATGCCTCAAGTGGTAGAGTGCTATCCTTGTACAGGAGAAACTCAGGTATAGTGTTCAGGTCCTGAGTTGAAGCTCCAGGACAAGTGTATGAACACACATACATGCACACACACACACACACACACACACACACACACACACACACACACACACAGAGTTAACAGAAGTGAAGCTGTGACAAGAAATGATAAAGCACTGAGTTTCTGCTCTGAGCTCATGGTCAGTATCCAGGTTCTGTGTTCAACCCTGAAACACAGCCACCCAGGGCCCAACTAAGATAGGTCAAAATTTCAAAACCTGATGAGTTTCACCAGCCCTAGATGACATGAAGCATAGTAATATTACACATGTACTTTGATTTAGCAAGCTTCTGGAAACCCAGGGAAGCATCATTGCTAATAATGAATCATTTTATTAGGTTCAGCTCCATACTTGTCTGCCAAAAGGACCCTTGAATTAATTGTAGCAGGTTATTTCAACACTGGAACATAGTCTAACCAAGACAGGATAAGTGCAGGGAACTTGGCCTGCCAGGGGAGGTGGCACAAATGAAGTCTTCCTGTCACAACAGAGCTCTCGGCAGAGAGATAGCTTGAGGTACAAAGAGGCCTTTTTAGAGCCCACCCACACTCCTCACTAATTGGCCTAGAAAGAGTTTTTTGTCACTCAGCTGTACAGGAGAGAGGCCTTTTGTCTGCCTGTTCCAACAATGAGGAAGTCTTCGTCCAGCAGTCCCTGATGTGGAGAAAACCTCAGGCTACAATGGGAACAGTGAGAGGAGCCCCAGAAGATGCGCTGTTCTATGAAATCATTCTATTCAAAGCAAATTTCCTAGCTGGATGCCTTTCATTATAGGGATTCTGGACCTTCACCAATAGAAATATATGCATACATACATGGGGAGACATGTTGTTACTGGCTTTTCTTTTAATTGCCAGGTTCGGGAGTTTTACTATGAGCCTAGGCACTGTCCCTGAGTTCTTGTGCTTAAGGTTAACGCTTTGC
This sequence comes from Dipodomys merriami, assembly GCF_024711535.1. Lineage (NCBI taxonomy): Eukaryota > Metazoa > Chordata > Mammalia > Rodentia > Heteromyidae > Dipodomys > Dipodomys merriami. Next base: position 389,697 of record NW_027202926.1, on the reverse strand, counting down.
CCTTGAGCCATAGCCCCATTCCTGGGGATTTTTTATTCCTGTAATCCCTCAGAAATAAAAGTGTGGTGGATTTTCCTGTCCTGGCTGAATTTAAACTGGCATTCTCTACCTCTCAGCCTCCTGAAGAGCTAGGATTACAGGTAGGATCCACTGACACTTGGCTTTCTTTCCTTCTCATTCTTTTCTTTCATCCTGACAATCTGAAGTCTTCACAGTGTAATTCCAATCGTTTGCATTTCAAAGTAAAATACCCAGGCCTGGAGTTAAAGTGACAGTACTGCCCCCTACAAATGGAGGGAGATCTTGAGAAAATCATTCCTATCCATGAAAATGCCAAATGAAATGTTATGAAAGTAACAATTAAATTTGCAATTAGTTAATAATTCTCTTATAGAATGCCACACAAAAAGTATTGGATAATGTCTTCCATTCTAGCAACATGGTATGATTCTCCCAATTATGGAATACTGACTACTTTTACATTAATGTTTTAATAAGTATTCAACCATGATACTTCATTAAAAGGAGGCATAATTTAATAACTAATAATTCATAATATATATAATCCAATATTCTAGCATTCTCTCTCATAAACATAGCAAACTACACATCTATCTATCTATCTATCTATCTATCTATCTATCTATCTATCTATCTATCTATCTATCTATCTATCTATCTATCTATCTATCTATCCGCCACTACTATTGCTTGATCACAGGTCTTCAGAACTGGCTGGCAGTTCAGTTTGCCAAAGGCTTTTGTTTTACAACTGACCCATTCATGATTTGTGCATTGTGGGCTGTGAGTTCAAATCCCAGCATGGCCAAAAGTTTATATGTGGAGTCAGAAGCCAATTTTGACCCATTTTTGTCTTTCTCTGTGAAAGTTGTGGGTCTCAGGATGATGTATAATCCATATGCAAATAAATCCATGTGATAAGATGTAATAAATGAAATAAATGTGATATATGTAATAATACGAAATAAAATAAATAAAAAATAAATAAGGGTAATAAATGTCATAGAGATTAAACACATGTATGTAAATAGATCTCATGTATGAATATTATTTTTTCCAGGGCTGGGGCTTGAATTCAGGCCCTGGAAACTGGTCTGAAATTCTTGTCTTCAACGATGGTGAGTTTCCCCTCCCCTACAGTGCCGAAGAGTTAATCAGACCCTGAGTTGAAATCCCAGGCCTGCCAGAAAAATGGTGCAAATGCCAAGCCAGTGTCTTAATTTTTTGACCAGGGACATGCACTATCTTGAAAGCACTCTCTGTGCTATGATATCATTCTATTCAAAGCAAATTTCTTATCTGGGTGCTATTTTCCTAATGACTATGGATGTTCACTGATAGAAATACATGCATATATACACAGACACATGGAATTACTGGCTCTTTCTTTTTAGTGCAGATCGTGAGGTTTGAACTATGAGCCTAGAAATTGTCTCTGAGCTCCATTTACACAAGGCAATACTTTATTGTGCCTTAATCCATGATACTTCATTAAATGGAGGAATAATTTAATACCTAATAATTATTAGTAATATGTTAAATGTCATTTAATAATATACAGACATCTCACATTCTCTAATATATTTATATTTAAATATACAGTGGAATATCCATATACATCTCTCTCTCTCTCTCTCTCTCTCTCTCTCTCTCTCTCTATATATATATATATATATATATATATATATATATATATATATATATATACATACATACATGTATTTGCAGCAACTTACACATCTATCTATTTATGTATTGACCACTCCTGGGGCTAGAACTCAGGTCTTGGGAACTTCCTGGCATTGAATTTGTTTGAGGCTGCTGTGCTTAAACTGACCCCTTGATGAATTAGGCATTTCAGGCCCTGAGTTCAAATCCCAGCAGTGCCAAAGTCAATAGGTGGAGTAAGAAGCCAATGTTGACCTGATTTCCTTTCTGTGGTAATATTGTGTCCTAGGTACAATATGTAATATCTATGCAACTACATATATTTGATATATATTATACATGTATATAAATAATATTTTTGCAAGTTCTAGGGCTGGAATTCACACACTGGGTAATGCTCTGGATTTTTTTTTTCTTCTAGGAGGTTAGCTTTCACATCACCCAGAGCACAATAGAGTTACCCAGTCCCTGAGTTCAAATTACAAGTATGGCAGATAAAATGGCCCAAACTCCTATCCAGGACCTTAACTTTTTTGGAGTGGCAGGCACGGAGCTTGAACTTTGGTCACCACAACTCTTCCTCAGCCTTGATTATCCTATGCTGGGGTGTAGCTTTTACACCCACAGATGATCCAGGGATCCTAGGACCCGTGTTCAACTCCCAGCTCTGACAAAAAAAAAAAATAAACCAACCAAGATGGAGGAGGAAAAACCAGGAAGTTTTAGACAACAGTTTTAACTTTGTTTCTTTTGCACTGTGATTATCTTGGATCTCAATGACTCAGCTTGAAAATTGTACATGACCTTGCATGGCTGAAGGTTGGCGGGCTGTCAGTGAAGCCTCAGCCCAACCCAGAAACCAAGGCCCTGAGTTTGATCCTGGGACTTCCACGTACTCGTTCCTATCTATAGGAACAATAATAGAATCTTTGTAATGTACCAATTGAACTACTAATTAGCTAGTCATTGTAGTATAAGATTTTATGCAATAAATATAGGTCATTGATTAATTTAATATTTTATTGTCTCCCACTGTGATTAATTAATGGAGGCATAATTTTAGACCAAATAATTCATCATAATAGAGTATATAAAAATAAGATATAGACATCACTATACAGTAGAATCTATTTAAATGTCTATCTGTCTCTCTCTATACCTTTATTTATAGATACATATACATATATAAATACACACCCTACAATATACATATCTATCTGTTTATATATTGGCCACTCCTAGAGCTTTATGTCAGGTACTCAAATTTGCCTGACAACTTCACTTGCATCAGACTGGTGTGCTAACATTGACACATTCATGAAGTGGGCCTTCTAGGACCAGAGTTCAAATCACAGAACTGCCAAGAACTTAATCGTGGTAGAAGAAGCCAATTGTCTCACTTGTTTTCCTTATCAGTAAAAGTCCTGGGTCTCAGGAATGATGTATAATACATAGGCAAATCTGTGTTCTATTTAATGGGATGTAAATAATGTTATACATGTAATCACACTCTCTAAAATATATAATAAATAAACAAAAAACAAAATAAAATGAATACCTACACTAAATGCAATATGTCATAAACATGCATATGTAAATATAAATCATGTTTTTATTTTTATTTATTTATTTTTTGGGGGGGTCCGGTCATGGGGCCTGAACTCTGGGCCTGGGCACTGTCCCTCAGCTCTTCAGCTCAAGGCTAGCACTCTACCACTAGAGCCACAGCGCCACTTCTGGCTTTTTTCTTTTTGCTTATGTTGTGCTGAGGAATTGAACCCAGGGCCTCAGGCATGCAAGGCAAGCACTCTACCACCGAGCCACCTTCCCAGCCCCTAAATCATGTTTTTAAAATGTATACAAATATTATTTTTGCCAGTGCTAGGTCTTGAATTCAGACCCTGGGAACAGGCCTGTCTTTCTTGTCTTCCAGCATTGTGAGCTTTCCCTTCCCCCACAGTACTACAGATTTACCCAGACCCTGAGTTCAAATCCCAGGCCTGTCAGAAAAAATGGCGGGAATACGCCAAGTAGCCTAATAATTATTTAAATATTTTTAATGTATTTATGTATATATGTATGTATGCATGTATGTATTATGTATTTTTATTTTGTCAAGCTCAATGGCAGCTCTGCCTCAGCTTTGCTCACTCTAGGCTGGGTTGTAGCCACTGGACCCACAGCCGAACCTAGGTTCCTGGGCCTCAAAGGCTGACAGGAAAAATGAATAAATAAAGCGACATAGAAAAAAACCCAGTACCTTTCAGATGTCTGCCGGTTTTACATTTGTTCTCTTTTCAAGGTGACCATCCTGGGTCTAAAAGACAGGGCTGAAAAGTGTTGATAACCTGCCATTGCTGAAGGCTGTCGGGCTTTCAGGGAAGCCATGGGCCAACACCACAACATAGGCCCTGTGTTCGAAGCTGGGTCCTGACCCCTACGAATGGAGGGAGATCCTAAGAGTCTCGTTCCTATTCATAGGAATACCGATGGAAGATTATGAATGTCAAGGTTTAATTGGTTGTTCCTGAATGATACTAGTATAAAATTAGAGAGTGATTTTAGGAGTCAGAAGGATTTTAATGAATATTTTTTGGCACATTAAAAGAATACTATTAATTATGTGGACACAATAGTTTCAGGAGAGTGGTAGATTTAATTAATAATTCATTAAGGATGAAAACAGTAATATTAATTACATGGAGGCATAATAAATACCCAAGAATTAATAGGAATGTAGCCTATATAACTGAATAATGTATAGACATCTCTGGCACTCTATAAAGATCTGTATTTATTTGAGTACTACCATCTGCATGTCAATCTGTTCTTGTTTTGTCAACACCTGGGGCTCAATCTCAGATGCTGGGAACTGCTTGTCGGTTCAACATGCCCCAGGCTAGCATGCTGACACTCACCCATTCATGAATTGGGCCTTGTAGGCTGTGAGTTCAGATGACAGTACTCACAAAAATTGAATCGTGCAGTAAGACACAGGGTGACACATGTTTTCCTTTTCTGTGAAAGTCCTGGGTGTCAGGTGTGAAGTTTCATGCATAGGCAATTCTATATCTTATTTAATAAATGTAGTAAATATTCCATGTGCTGTAGCAGTCAATAAAATAAATGGTAAATGAATAAAAAATGAATAACTTCATTAAGCACAATTTGGAGTCAACATACAGGGCTCTATCTCAGGGCCTGGGAACTGCCTGGCAGCTGAATTGACTAGGGGCTGCTGTGCTGGCATTAACCCATTCACGAACTGAGCCTTGTTTGCCTGAGTTTAGATCCCAGCACTGCCAAAATGTAATTTTGGAGTGAGAAGCTGATCATGACACATGTTTTCCTTTTCTGTGAATGTGCTCTGTGTCAGGTAGGATGTATAATTTGGATGCAAATCTATATTCTATGTAATAGGATGTAATAAAGGTAAAAAACATCATAGGTTAAAGAATTGCCACTACAATAAATAATAAACAGATTGAATTAGTAGTGAATCATTCTAGGATAAAATTAGATGCAATAAGTGTAGGATGTGCACTAAGTTTAATTGATATTTTATTAAGTATTAACAGAATAAAAATTACATGGAGACATTATTAAATAACTAATAATTGGTAGTAACACATGATGCATAATTTAATAATATATAGACATTGGTCTCATTCTATGAAATATCTAATTATATATATGGATATATGTACATATATGATAAACAATAATGGGATATTGAGTAATTATTAATTAATGCTTTATTAATTGTTAACTGGGACACATCATTAAATGGAGACATAATATAATACCTAATAATTGGTAGTAATATTATCTATAATTTAATAATATGCACAAATCTCATTTTGTATATATAATATTTATATACAGCAATCTCTATCTATGTGTACCTCATTCACTCCTGGGGCTCAGTGGTTGAGTGTTCCCCTAATAAACACTAAGCTCTAGGTTCGATTCCTCAGTGCCACAAAACAGAAAACCCAGAAGTTCTGCTGTCTTTCAATCAATTGAGTGCTAGCCTTGAGCACAAACGTTTAGGGACAGTGTCTAAGCTCTTACTCATGCCCCAGGTCTGATAACAAAAAAAGGTAGAATGGTCTAACTGCAATTATAGAAGGACAGAACTTCAGATACCTCATTACAGATCAAGCTAGGAGACTGGTGCTGACAGCAGCCACCTAACCTGACTTAACCTCATGTAAACTGCTGCAACCCAGCTCCACGGGTTACCTATATCATCCTGGGTTATGCCCATCATCCTGGCTGCTCAGGAGCTTTAAAACCCAGTCTTTGCAGGAAGTCTGAGACACCTCAAAATGTGGCTCCAAGAGGTAGAGCTCTAGCCTTGAGTAAATGTTATTGGAACAGTACCCCATGCTTTGAGTTCAAGCCCCATGGCTAACAACCCCTCCCCCCAGAAACACCCCATTAAACCATTGGATTTGAACTTGTATGGTTTGTAAAATTTTCCTCAAATAATGGTGATACTGATGAAAGCACCCTAATTCTAATGACAGCTTCTGGAATGGAGCTATGTGCTGAGTCCTCCATAGGGTGCTCTATTCTGAGTCCCGCACAGGGTGCTATGTGCTGAGTCGTTCATAGGATGCAGTGTGCTGAGTCCTGCATTGAGTGCTGGGTGCTGAGTCTTTAACAGGATGTTGTGTGCTGAGTGGTGCAATGAGTGCCATGTGCTGTGTCCTTAACCGGGTGCATTCTTACATCTTGTCTATGTAAGAGCTCCACAACTTAGATGATTATACAGACAAGAATATTGAGGCTCAGATAGGTCCCCATGTCAGGGATAAAGTTATGTGTTACCGAAGATTAGTGAGTTGTCTACAGCAGACAATGGATTTGTTTTGGTTTTTCTCGGTCATGAACCTTGAACTCAGGGCTTAAGCGCTGACCCTTACGTCTTGGGCTCATGGCTAGCACTCTACCACTTGGAGCCATGGACTCCCTTGCAGCAGAGGCCACAGCCAAGGGGTAAGTAGCTGAAGTCTCTCATCCTGCCTTCTCAGGAAGCTGAGTTCTAAAGATCTGGGTTCCAAACTATCTCAGACACAAAAGGTACTATGAGACTATTATCTCCAATTCACTACTAAGAACCTGAAGGGAAGCTGGGTGCTTTTGGCTCATGTCTCTCATCTTACCTACTCAGGAGGATGAGATCTGAGGATTATGGTTGAAAGCTAGCCTAGGCAGGAAAGTCCTGGAGAAACATAGCTCCAATGAACCACCAGAAAACCGGAAGAAGCTCTGTGGCCCAAGTGGTAGAGCACAAGATTTGAACTGAAGAGGTCAGGGACAGCGCCCAGGCCAAGACTTCATCTCATTCAACCGACAACAACAACAATAAAAAAAGACAGAACTAAACTAACAAAGCTGAAGTAGAGGGATGGGAATGTGCTTTAGTGGTAGAGTGCTTTCCATATATGAAATCCTGGCTTCATTTCTCAGGAGCAAATCACTAGGACAAAGCCTGAAGAGGTTCTGTGGCTCAAGTGAGAGAGGGATATCATTATACAAGAGAAACTAAGTACGGTGCTCAGGTCCTGAGGTCAAGCTTCAGGACTCATGTATGTGTGTGCATGCACACACACACCCGCGCACACACACACCGTCATGTGCACACACACACACACACACACACACACACACACACACACACACTAGATATTGCAAATAAGGGAAATCATGGGACCTATGTTTCTTTGGGCTTGGCTTACTTCACTTAATATAAATTTTTCCAAGTCTTTCCATTTTCTGACAAATGGGGCAATGCCATTCTTTCTGATGGAGGCATAGAATTCCATTGTGTATATATAACACATTTTCTTGATCCATTCATCTACTGAGGAGCAGCTGGGTTGGTTCCATATCTTAGCTATGGTAAATAATGCTGCAATAAACATAGGTGTGCTGGTAGCTTTAGTGTGGTCTTGTTTGTAAACATTTGGGTACATGTCCAAAAGTGGGACTGCTGGGTCATAAGGGAGCTCTATGTGGAGTCTTTTGAGGAACCTTAATACTACTTTTCAAACTGGTTGAACAAGTTTACACTCCCACCAACAATGAAGTAAGGTTCCCTTCTGTACACATCCCCTCCAGCATCTGTTGTTGTTAGAGTTCTTGATTTTTGCCATTCTAACTGGGGTGAGGTGGTATCTCAATGTTGTTTTGATTTGCATTTCTTTTATGGCTAGGGAGGTTGAGCATTTCTTCATGTGTCTATTGGCCATTCTTCTTTCTTTTTCAGAGAAGTTTCTCTTTAAGTCAATAGTCCACTTATTTATTGGGCAGTTGTTTCTTTGAGGATTTGTTGTTGGGGGATTTAATATTTTGAATTCCAAGTATATTTTAGATATGAGACCCTTGTCCATTGTATGGCTAGTGAAGATCTTCTCCCAATCCGTGGGCTTTCTATTGATCTTGGTAGCTATGTCCTTTGCCATGCAGAAGCTCTGCAACTTCATGCAATCCCATTTGTCCAACCTTTCTTTGATTTGTTGTTTTTCCAGGTCTCTATTAAGAAAATTTCGACCTGAGCCAAGGAGACCTAGGGTTTCTCCTATTCCATCCTGTAATGTTTTCAGAGTGTCTACTTTGACTCCGAGGTCTTTGATCCATTTGGAGTTGATTCTGGTGCAGGGTGATATATATGAGGATCTAGCTTTAGTTTTCTACAAGTAGTTAACCAATTTTTCCAGCACCACTTACTGAAGAGGCTGTCTTTCTTCCATTCTATTTTTTAGTTCCCTTATCAATGATTAGATGGCTCTAGGTCTGTAGGTTCATTTCTGGGTTTTCAATTCTATTCCATTGGTCCTGAGGTCTGTTTTTGTCCCAGTACCAAGCTGTTTTGATTACTATGGCTTTAAAGTAGAGTTTGAAATTTGGTATTGATATTCTGTATGCCAACAATGAGAAAAGAGGGTCTGAAATTAGGAAAGCAACTCCATTTGTAATAGCCCCACAAAAAATAAAATATCTATGAATTAACTTAACCAAAGAAGTGAAGGACCTCAATGATGAAAACATTAATAACTTGAAAAAGGAAACCAAAACAGAACTTAGAAAATGGGAAGACCTCCCATGCTCCTGGATTGGAAAGATTAACATCGTGAAAATGACAATACTTCTCGAGGCTATCTACATATTTAATGCGATACCTATCAAAATTCCAACCACATTCTTCAAGGAAATAGAAGAGGCAATCCAAAAATTCATGTTGAACAATAAAATTCACATTATAGCAAAAAGGCTCTTCAACGGTTGTGTGCCTTTATAAATCATGCAAATCTTTAGCTCGGGGTTCTCTTCCTTGGCTATGCTGTGCTGGAGTGTAGGATGAGACTCCAGCTGCAGTCCATTTAAATAAAACTTTAAAACAACTGTATAGTCTGACTCTCGATCGTCTTCTTGGTGGGGATCCTGCAACCTGGGTATAACATTAGTGGAGGCCTTCAGGGATTCCCCCCAAAGACATCTGAGATCTCAGACTCCAAAGGTAAAACAGGGCTGTCTTTGTTAATTTGTCATGTCCTGTCGTTGTCTGTTTTACTTTCATTTTCCTTTGTGAGGATGGCTGCTACCATGTACAAAGGGTTGTCCAAGCTGAAGCATTTGCACAACAACCCTGGAGGAACTGGGAGATGTCCCACATCCTCTTGTGGGGAGTGGTTCTTTGGAAACCTGCCGTGTGGGGAGGGAGTTGGAACCCCACTGTGTGGGTTGGGCTAGGGGGGGTTCTTGGAACACTGCCTTGTGAATTTTGGGACGGGGGTCGTTTCAGTGTTGTCCCGGAACTGACCAAGAGGGCCTCTTGACCGAGGCCTAACTTGCCCACTGTGGCTCTGTTCCTTCTGCTGTGGGGCATGGGTGGGGAACCTCGCCATGACAGGAGTCAGTGGACCAATCTGGGAAATCTCCTCTTTGTAAGCTTTTTTTTTTTGTAACTGTCAGGCCTGCATGTGTTTTGTTTGTACTGTTTATTGGTTTTTGGACTGTACAACTGACGGGATTTGAAACCATGGGCACCACTCTGTCTAGCCCCCCATACTTACAAAAAGAAACTGAGGAAGAGGTAAAGAAGAGGTACCCCCTGGTTTTTCAGGGAGATAACTTGGAAGAAGAAATGTTTCCTCCCCCATACTATCCTTTCCAGGTTCTTTTTGCAGAATCTGAGAATGATCAAGAGGAGGAGGGAGCTATAGAATCCTCGGCACCTGCCCTTAAAGTTTCTGAGGGGCCAGTCACTCAAGGATGCCATGGGATCAACCCCTCTTCTAATACAGCTGTTTTTCTCTTACGCACCATACGTCCTGTGTATGTTGATGGTCAACAGCAACTCCAATATTGGTCATTTTCTAGCAGTGACCTATACAAAAATGCCTATACAACCAAAATGCCCCCTTTTCTGAGAAACACCAGGATTTAATTAGTTTGCTTAAACTATTCACTTTACTCATCAGCCCATTGGGATGATTTTAGTCAACTTTTACAGGTCTTTTTTACCACCAAAGAAAGAGACTGTATCCAAGAGGTGGCACGGAAACATCCCTGGCCCCACAGGAGCACCTATCATGGATCCTGCCCTGATCACTGCCTATTTTCCTGAGATCCGACCAACATGGGACTACAATATGGTTGAAGGTAGGGAGCCACTCCTCATCTATCACCAGGCTCTGTTGGCAGGTCTCAAGGCGGCAGCTTGCCAACCTACTAATATGGCCAAAGTTTTTGATGTTAGACAGGGAGGAAGTGAAAGTCCATCAACATATCTTTAGTGGCTCATAGAAGCTTTTAGTCAATATACCCCATAATATCTTGAGACCCAGGAGTCGGCTCAGATGATTATGTTTGCCTATATAAGTCAAGCTGAACCAGACATAAAGCAAAAGTTGCAGGCTCTAGACAGACTTGGTGAAAAGTCTATTAGGGATCTATTAGCTGTGGTGGAAAAGGTTTACAATAAGACAGAGACAGAGGAGCAAAAACAGGAAAGGAAGGACAGAGAATGTGAAAATGAGTGTAAAAAGAGCAACCAGGCCAAGGAAAAGAGTCCAGACTTGTTGGACAGGACACTATCGCATGCCGAGCATACCTGGTTCACAGAAGGCAGCTGTTTCATTTGAGATGGAAAAAGGTACGCAGGTGCAGCAGTCACCACGGACATTGAGATAGTGTGGGCAGAAGCACTCCCCCAGGGAACGTCTACACAAAGAGCAGAACTAGTGGCACTAACAAAAGCCCTCCAGAAAGGAAGAGACTAAATATTTACACGGATAGTCAGTATGCTTTTGCCACTGTGCATGTTCATGGAACCATTTACCAAGAGAGTGGCTGTTGACAGCTGAGAGAAAGGCTGTTGAAAACAAACAAGAAATTTTAAGCCTCATCCAGACCTTATGGGAACCAGCAAATATTGCCATTATGCACTGTCCTGGCCAACAAAAGGTAACTGATTCAATAACCAAAGGAAATAACTTGGTTGATCAGGCAGCTAAGGAGGCGGCCCTCCAGCCCAGAGTGGAAGTAGACCCAGGGCCACAAGTTATGCCTCTTGAGCCTCAGTACTCCCAAGAAGATTTGCAGTGAATAAAGAAAATTTCCATGTCCTAACCCCTGAACAGAGAAAGAAATGAAGACTGATGGAAAACTGGTGAGGGAAAATTTATCTTGCCACAAAGATTGGGCAAGGGAATTCTTTTTTTTTTTTTGAGATATGTAATATTTTATAAATATTTGATTATTCTATATTTTTTGTATTACATTTCCATACTTTGGTGTATGTTTTTCAATTGCAACACCCTCTACATGAGTAGAAAAACTTTCTTTTTCCCAAACTTTCAGTATTAATGTTTTCTTGTTTTTATTATTTTCTCATCAGTATCCCCATTGTAGCATTTTAACATACAAACAAGAAAATTCACTATTGCTGGTACAGGGTTCAATACATTTTCAACAATGCAAATGATTGGGCTGGGAAGTTGGTTCAGTGGTAGAGTGCTTGCCTCACATGCATGAGGCCCTGGGTTCAACTTCTCGGCACCACATAAGCAGAAGAAGCCAGAAGTGGCGCTGTGGCTCAAGTGGTAGAGCCCTAGCCTTGTGCTGAAGAGCTGAGGGACAGCGCCCAGGCCCCACGACCGACAAAAAAAAATTTAAATGCAAATGATTGTACTATGACTACCAACACAAAACATAAAATGATTAATATAACTTATATAATGTAAGTGACATAAAGGTATTATATAATAATAAAGATAATGTGTTATGAAATTAAAATAATACAGTATTATTAAACCATACCATGAAACTGAAATGATGTAGCATTATTAAACTAAGATAATTAATATCACCAATATAAAATAGTAATATAAAATTATGCCACCACTCCCCACTTCCTTTCTAAAGAATGTATTCTTAGTAGTACCCCTCACCTAGGCCACTTTTGTGGCAACTAATGGAGTGTTAGATGTCCCTAGGGTCCTGGCCACCTCCCAGCAGCCTCTGCTCTGTCTGGCCTACAGTTATACCTGCCTATCCCCATCCCACTACAATTAGGCTTAGGAGAATGCCACTTGGCTGTCAGGCCCCAATACATTTTAGACTGCAGGAGTCCACTTCTCCAGGTGGAAGCTGCCAGGTCTTCAGGCAATAATTATCTCCAACTCATCATTTGCATCAGTCCTGCAGAACAATGGGAAGCAGAGGTTGTTGCTCAAGCCTGAAAGCTTTTGTAGGTGCTGGATATCATGCTACAGTGACACAATCTGCTCTGAAGTGGTGTTCTTGAGGAGCCAAGGCCCCCCCAAGCCTCTCTTTGTGCAGGCTTCACCTCGTTAAAACTTCAAAACTTCCATGCCTTCAAAACTTCCATGTTTGTGGGGCCTGGGAAGTCTCAGGTGCCTCAGTAGGAGAAGTCTGGACGGATCTGGTTCTGGCACTCTGTGCCCTCATCTGTAAGGTGCAACAGCAGCTCCTGTGGCTCCTTCTTCTTCCTCCTCTTCTCCTGGCCAGCCAGCTGACACACTCCTCTTTCTCCTGAAACAGTTCGTCCAGGTCTGCCATCTGCTCCTTATATAATGCAATGCTGTCTTCAGTGGTTGTGGTGTGTTCTGACTGACAGCTGGCTGCATCAATGTTGGAGGCCATCCACTTGATGCTGGCAGTCCACCTTGTCATGCAGGTCGTGGGTGACGTAGATTTTCAGCTTTTTCTTGGGTGCTTGTCTGTCTGCTCCCTCTCCCCAAACCTGTGTTTCCAGCTCTTGGAGAAGAGCGTCTGCCATTTCATCTTTATCTGGCAGTGGGCTGCCAGGTTAGCTAGGTACCCACAGTGGGTCTGCTGCTCCTGCAGCTGCTGGCTGAGCGTCACCTTCTTTGATTCAGCAACAGAAAGCACTTAAAAGTAAAAATCCCACATGGTTTGTGGGTTGTCTATGACTTCTGGGACAGTCATATCAGGTGGTATCATTTCCTCACCCTTTTCTTCTTTGCTCATTCCTTCACCTTTCCTATGGGAAAGCCAGGAAGCTTAGATGGGTCCCACAGCTTCACATTCTGGTGGTTTTTCAGGCACTTCAGGGACCCTTGAAACTTTTGACTGACCATCTGGACCTCCAGTTTTCTCTGCACCTGCTCCTGCTTCATCTGTCCCAGCAGCTGAGTGAGTCTGCCTCAGCAGGTGCTTGTGCTGGGCCTTCTTCCCTGAGGTCAGCTGCTGATTGAAGGCCATGTGCTGTTCACAGGTGACTGCGCTCCTGCAGCTGGGCCAGACACTGGTCATGCAGTTCCCGCAGATTCTGAGCCACTTGCCTCTTTAACTCGGTTGTCTCTTCCAATTCTCCTAACTTCTCCTTTAGCTGGTCCAGCTTCAACTGCAGATTGTTCTTCACCTGCTGCTCTGAGTGAAGATGCTGACAAGCTCCTCCTTCCCATTGATCACCCTGTGGAAGGCATGCTGCATCTTTGAGATCTCTGCTATGCACAGTTGTACATCCCATGGCCTCATGTTCTCTTTCCATTGTCTCAAGGCATACTGATTCCATACTTCCATCTGCTGCTCCAGGAACCACAGCTGCTCCTGCTGATCTAGATTCTGGAGACTGAGGCTCTGGTTCTCCTGGTTTTCCATAGATCATTCTACAAGTGACAGGCCTTGGCCTTCAGCTGAGATGGCCCTGCAGATGGTTGCATGTGGTGGCAGCAACTGCTTTCTCAGTACTCACATTGGTTTCTAGTTCAAACATCTGCCTCACCCCTTGTTCTTTTTCCTCTCTCAGATGACTCATCTGCTCCAAGAGCTGGTTAACCTTGACATTCCACTTAGACATCTCCACCTTCAAGTCCTCTGCAATGTTGTCTTTCTGCAATCCTAATTATATCGCTTCTTCATGTTCTCTAGTTCTCTCTCCAGCCGGGTTCCACTCCTTCATTACTTTTTTTTTTTAATATTATTTTATTTTATTTGAGAACATACTGTACAGAGGGGCTACAATTACATGGGCAGGATAATGCATACATTTCTTACCAAGCATTGCAGCCTCCTCCTGTTTACCCTTCACCTCCCTTCCCAGCCTCCCCCCTCCCCCCACCCAATTATACCCCCCTCCCCACCCCACACCGACATTGTAAAGTTGGTTTTGACATGACATTTTGTACTTCTCATTGTTGCAACAGTTCCACCTGAATCCTTAAACGACTTGTTTGTCCCCATCTCCTCCACATGTTATACTGACATCAAATATAGTGAAAGCAGGGGTTACACTGTGGGGGAGGGACATACAAAGCAACAAAGAAATAATCTTATAAATGCGTTAGAAACACATGCATGAAAGAAACGAAAACATTAAAATACATATTTAAGGGTTCATTTTCCTAACATCACATTATCTGACCTTTTCCGCTTGACTCATACCTATACTAGGTATTGCAAATAAGGGAAACCATGGGACCTATGCTTCTTTGGGCCTGGCTTACTTCACTTAATATAATTTTTTCCAAACCTTTCCATTTCCTAACAAATGGGGAAATGTCATTCTTTCTGATGGAGGCATAGAATTCCATTGTGTATATATACCACATTTTCTTGATCCATTCATCTACTGAGGGGCATCTGGGTTGGTTCCATATCTTAGCTATGGTAAATAATGCTGCAATAAACATAGTTGTGCTGGTAGCTTTAGTGTGGTCTTGTTTGTAAACATTTGGGTAAATGCCCAAAAGTGGGATTGCTGGATCATAGGGGAGATCTATGTGAAGTCTTTTGAGGAACCTCCATACTGCTTTCCAAAGTGGTTGAACAAGTTTACATTCCCACCAACAATGAAGTAAGGTTCCTTTCTGTCCACATCCCATCCAGCATCTGTTGTTGTTAGAGTTCTTGATTTTTGCTGTTCTAACTGGAGTGAGGTGATATCTCAATGTTGTTTTGATTTGCATTTCTTTTATGGCTAGGGATGTTGAACATTTCTTCATGTGTCTATTGGCCATCCTTCTTTCTTCTTCAGAGAAGCTTCTCTTCAAGTCTTTCGCTCACTTATTTATTGGGCAGTTGTTTCTTTGAGGATTTGTTGTTGGGTGGTTTAATTTTTTGAGTTCCAAGTATATTTTAGATATGAGACCCTTGTCCGTTTTATGGCTGGTAAAGATCTTCTCCCAATCGGTGGGGTTTCTATTGATCTTGCCAGCTATGTCATTTGCCCTGCAGAAGCTCTGCAACCTTATGCAATCCCATTTGTCCAACCTTTCTTTGATTTGTTGTGCTTCCGGGTCTCTATTCAGAAAATTTCGGCCTGAGCCAAGGAGACCTAGGGTTTCTCCTATTCCATCCTGTAATGTTTTCAGAGTGTCTGCTTTGAGTTCAAGGTCTTTGATCCATTTGGAGTTGATTCTGGTGCAGGGTGATATATAAGGTTCTAGCTTTTGTTTTCTACATGTAGTTAACCAATTTTGCCAGCACCATTTACTGAAGAGTCTGTCTTTCTTCCATTCCATTGTTTTAGCTTCCTTATCGAAGATTAGATGGCTATAGGTCTGTAGGTTCATTTCTGGGTTTTCAATTCTATTCCATTGGTCCTGAGGTCTGTTCTTATGCCCATACCAAGCTGTTTTGATTACTATGGCTTTATGGTAGAGTTTGAAATTTGGTGTTGATATTCCTCCAGCAGTGTGCTTTCCGTTGAGGAGCGTTTTTGCTATTCCGGGTCTTTTATTGGGCAAGGGAATTCTTATGAGAATCCATTGTGTCTCACACATAGGAACCCGAAGAATGCAGCACTTGCTCACACTCAGAAGTAAAAATCAGGCAAGGAAATCAACTCATTTAGGACATTGTTAAAAATTTTAAAGCCTGTCAGCTCACCAATGCCACCAATCAGCCGGTTACAAAAGGAGCTCGCCTCTGTGGAGATAGACCAGGTGTGTATCAGGAAGTAGACTTCACAGAAATTAAAACTGGAAAATTTGGATATAAATATTTGCTAGTTCTTGTAGACACTTTTTCAGGATGGGTTGAAGCCTACCCAACGAAGCATGAGACCAGGAACATCGTGGCTAAGAAGATCCTGGAAAAAATCCTACCCAGGAATGGCTTTCCATCCAACATTGGGCCTTCGTCTCAAAAGTAAGTCAGGGAATAGCCGCAGCACTGGGGACAGATTGGAAATTGCACTGTGCTTATAGACCCTAGAGTTCAGGGCAGGTTGAAAGAATGAATCAGACTCTAAAAGAGACCTTAACTAAATTGGCCTTGGAGACTGGTGCAGACTGGGTATCACTGCTTACTTTTGACCTGTTTAGAGTGAGAAATTCACCCTATCAGCTTGGCTTTACTCCTTTTGAAATAATGTATGGACAACTCCCAACCTAGCCTCCAGACTGAATTGCTTGCTGATTTGGATGATACTGAATTTCGGTGTAAGCTTGACTATTTAGAGCTGGTGCATAAGAGGATGTGGCCCCAGCTTAGAGCATTATATGATTCTGCTTCTATTCCTGCCCCCAATTTGTTTAAACCAGGGGACTAGGTGTTTGTTTGAAGGGACAACTTGAGATCTCTGGAACCTTGGTAGAAGGGACCTTACATGGTGCTACTGGCTACCCCTACTGCCCTTATGGTGGATGGCATTGCTGCTTGGATCCACTGCTCTCACTCCAGACTGGCTGACCACTTTGCCCTGGACGATTGTGGGGAAACATGGGGAAGTCTCCAAGCATCCTAACCAACCACTCCGTATATGCCTCAAGTAAAGAAAAATGAACTGCTTGTTATTGGTATTGTTGTTTAATAGAATGGCTAAGGTCAGAGAGGGACCATAATCCATTCAAAATCAAGAGCTGTTGGAGTTTAGTTTTGGGCCAGAGACATAAGATGGTGTCTCAGGACTATAAGTCAAAGGGGGGAAATGCAGGGTTAAAGTTTTGAGGCAGTGACCACTTGTTGCTTGTTTCTAGCAGAGCAACACATGGTGGTAATCCAAACACCTGGTTGGTTGTGTGCCTTTATAAACCCTGCAAATCTTCAGCTTGATGCTCTCCACCTAGGCTCCTCTGTGTCAGAGTGTGGGATGAGGCCCGAGCTGCAGCTCATTTAAGTAAAACCTTAAAACAGCTGTAAAGTCTGACTCTCGGTGGTCTTTTTGGTGGGGGTCCTGCGACTTGGGTATAACAATGTTTCCATTTTTCTCTAGTACCCCTCGAGATTTATACTAAGGGCTTGTGTGGAGCAGATCCTCGGTGAATTCTTGAGGAAACCACTTGAAACCTCCTCAGGAGATTGCCATTCAAGCCAGCCAAGCAGGAGAGTCTCTGAGACTATTTTATCCAATAAACCACCAGAGAACCAGAAGGGGAACAGTGGCCCAGAGGGTAGAGCTCCTGCTTTGAGAGAGAAAACTGAGCAGGAGATACAATCCTGACCAGGCAGGAAAGCCTGGGAATTGCTTATGTCCAGTTAACTACGAGATGGTGGTAAGTGGTGGTGGTAGTGCCTCAGCCTTGAGCAAAGCATCTCAGGAACACATCGGGCCCTGAGTTTAAATCCTGGGATGGCCACAAAAAATTCAAAAAGAGAAAGCCAAGTTTATGTATCAGTGTCCTACCTACTTATGTGTGTATGAATATTACCTCCCATAGTGCAAACAGACCTATGCAATGCTTCTGCTTTTATTTACTGGTGTATTTTTCAGATATGCTAGTTGCGCATACTGCATCATTCTCTTTATTTCAGGCCCATTGCTTTTCTCTTCCAGGGTTCTAGGCCTGTGTCTTTATATGATGCACACTGAAGCTCTCAGCAGACTTTATTTACATTTTATTATGAGGCCAATGCAGGAACAGTCACAAATCAGGCAGGGGCAAAGAAGATCAGGTTTTTTAGAAGTAACCGGTATTCAGAAAATTAAACTTGAGAACATAAAATGGTAGCATACTTATGTAAAAACTACCATTAAGAAAAAATGAAGGCGCTGAAAATATGGATTAATGAGAGAGTGCTTGCCTAACATGCAAGAAGCCCTGGGTTCGATTCCTTGAGTTCAACCCAACAAGTGGCAAAGAGATAGCTACCTAGGTAGGTAAGTAGGTATAAAGAAAGAAACAAAGAGAGCGAGAGAGAAAGACAGAAAGACAGAAAGACAGAAAGACAGAAAGACAGAAAGACAGAAAGACAGAAAGAAAGAAAGAAAGAAAGAAGGAAAGAAGGAAAGAAGGAAAGAAGGAAAGAAGGAAAGAAGGAAAGAAGGAAAGAAAGAAAGAAAGAAAGAAAGAAAGAAAGAAAGAAAGAAAGAAAGAAAGAAAGAAAGAAAGAAAGAGAACAGAAAGAAAGAAAGTAGATAGATGAAGCTGTTTTTCACATCAGAAGGAAAGAAGGGAACATTTTCTAGTCATGAGGCTTTCTGCAGTGTGCCAGGACACCAGCATCACTTTCACACAACCGCAGAGCAGCATGACTGTCTCTGTCCCACTTCTCAGGCAGCAAGCGCCCCAGAGTCAAGAGGGCAGAGCCAGGTTCTAACTCAGCTGCTTGGAAACAGAAGAGAAATGGCCCTGCCCCTCCTTGGACTTGGGATTTGCATTAATGATTTGGAGCATGAAGTAAGGAGAATGGACTGGCAGAGATAGAAGGGTCTTCAAACTGGACAGATGGAGAGTCAAAAACCCACTCCCTAAGACCAGGAAGCAGGATTTTTCTACTCTGTTCTGCCCCTCTTCCCCTCTAAACTGGCTCTCTATTGGTAACCTAAAGATAGCCTGAGCTCCTTTCACCTGAGGGAGGAAGGTTAATTAGTTATCATTTGAAGAGGCTGAGAAAAGCCTGACCTGCTGTAACTCTAACAAATGTTTCAGGTTTCCCTCATTACTGGTTGTGCCTGGAATGAATGAAGTGGTTTTGCAGCTCACTTCCCTGTTGAGTGTGTACATTCTGCCTCTTAATCCTGCAGGTCTAGGTCTCTCCAACTAGCCTGGCTTTTGAAACTGTTTTCTGTCCTTCAAATAATGTTACACTGTAGTTCTTCCTGCTAACAGGGCTAGGGCTTGGATCCTGAGAACTGCATTTGAACCCAGGATGGGTCAATAATATTTCTTTCCTTCTATAGCTCAAGAACATTTAGAGTGTAAGTGACTTCTCATCACCAAGGGAAACACAGGAATCTCTTGAGCAACTGACCTTTCAGAACTGGAAGTCAGAGTGTCCTAGACTTCCCTGCCCTGGCCGTTTTCACCCTGTGATACTGAGACCTAGGCCTCCTGAGATAGTGTGATGGGCGTGAGCTATTGGTTCTCTGCTAGGTTCAGAACTATAATGACATTGACAATAAAAGTTAACTGCTTATCACAAAGGACTTGGGGAGCATATTAAGCCTTTCAACAATGGGCCTTTCAGAACCCTGCAGGACACAAGTTTATAATGCTAGAGTCTGAGAGGCTGGGCTTATGTATGTGCTACACTTGAACCTTGAGGTCTGACTCCAAATCTGGTGTACAACAGCATTCATTTTCCAAAAAATATTCTCATAATTAGCAAATAGGAAAAGTACGTTGATTGTCCCTCACTCTTTTTCCAGTTGTGTGTCTCAAACTGAAGCCTGGGCGCTGTCCCTGAGCCATTCAGCTCAAGGCAAATCCTGTACCAATTGACCCACAGTGCCACATGGGGTTTTTTGATGGTTCATTGGAGGCAAGAGTCTAACAGGCTTTCCTTCTCTAGGCTGTCTTCAAACTGTGATCTTCAGATCTTAGCCTTCTGAGAAAGTAGGTTTCCAGAGCCACTGGAATCTGGAGTATTGTTTTTGCCAGACCTGGGGCTTGAAATTAGGGCTTGGGTACTGTCTCTGAGCTTCTTTTTCTCAAGGCTAGCCCTCTACCACTTGAGCCATACCACAGATTCTGGCTTTTTCTGAGTATGTGGCAGTGAGGATTCAAACCCTGGCTATCATGCATGCTGAAAAAGCTCTAAACCACTAAGCCACATTCCCAGCCTCAACCTTATGATTTCATCCCTCCACTTGCCTATCCACAAGAAAAGGCTTCTGAGTATAAATCATCAAAACAAATCCCTATAGGAAGTTGTCCAAAGATAAATAAGACAAAGCTCATACTGGGGACAGACTCTAACCATGTGATGACTTGACAAATGCCTCCATTTAATTATGTATCATGTTTCAACACTTAATAAAGTATTAATGAAAAATGAGCATGACTCAATGTACTAAATTATTGTGTATAATTTTATAATAGATGTACAAAACACAATTTATATTATGTGTATAATAATACTAAATACAATAAACAATATAATGAATAAATTAAAATTAAATACAAAATCAATAATAATAATCATAATATGAAATAAACATACATATGTACCTATATATCATATATTACACATGTATACAAATATTTTTTCTATTGCAGGGTCTTAATTCAGGCCCTATGAACTCTAGCTTGAAAATCTTTTCCTCAAGAGCAGTGCGCTTAGCCTTCACCCATGGTGCAAAAGAGTTACTTGGACAGTGAGCTCATATCCCAGCAATGGCAGAAATACTGGCCCCAGTTCCAAGACAGTGACTTAATATTTGTAACAGAAGCAGTTATGTTTATT
This sequence comes from Dipodomys merriami, assembly GCF_024711535.1. Classification (NCBI taxonomy): domain Eukaryota; kingdom Metazoa; phylum Chordata; class Mammalia; order Rodentia; family Heteromyidae; genus Dipodomys; species Dipodomys merriami. Next base: position 368,880 of record NW_027202926.1, on the reverse strand, counting down.
CAGTTCCATAATGAACATTTAAGAATATCAGTGTAGAATTTTATACAGCTACTCAGACATCCTTCACTTACCCCCAAAGTGCTTCTTGAGCACTACATATTTTTGTACGTTTTTTACTGTAAAAATATTGTACAGAGGGGTCACAGTTATATGAGCAAAGTAATGAGTACATTTCCTATTGAGCATTGTTGCCTCGTCGTTTGTTTTCACCCTACCTTCCCTTCCTGCCACTCTTCACAACTAACTTTCCCTGTCGAGGTCAGTGACTTAATTATTTATTTTGGCTTGGCATGGGGTTTGAACTCAAGTAGTGGCAACTCTGCGCCTTCTGTCACATTGCTACACATTCCTCAAGTCTCTGAGTTCAAATCCCAGGCTAGGAAAGAAAACTGGTAGAAATTCCAAACCAGGGAGCTTTATTATTTCAAGTTAGTTAGGTAGATAGTTAGTTAGTTAGTTAGTTAGTTAGTTCATTAATTTTGCCAACCGGGTCTTGAACTCAGGTCATGGCAACTCTGACTCAGCTTCACTCTCCCTAGGATGGGGGGCAGCCTCGGGACCCACAACCTATCCAGAGACCCTACACCCAGATGGCTTGCAGGACGAAAAAATAAAACAGAACAGCACAAAAAGTAGGGAGCTGTAGAGGGCTCAGTGTTTTATAACTTTTTCTTTGCATGGTGACCATCCTGGGTCTGAATAACGGGAAATCCTGAGATACTGGTTTCTGGACCAGAAAAGTCATGGAATGCGATCGATCTTATCCTTGAATGAGTACTTCATGCATGATGTGACTAGGAAATGATGGGCAAGACTCATAGGATATCGCTTATTTGTAAAGCAGTGTAGATGAAGCATGACAATAATCATCACAGTCATGAAATGAAGGCATCTGGAAAGATCCAAGAATCAGTAGACACATGGTAGATTGGATTCCATCAAGGTTATCATCTCTCCTACTCTATACCAATGTATACTTATTTGCATACTGCCTTCAACTTATGAATGGATGACTGCTGTGTGCCCTCCCCCATACCTCCACCTGGGGGTCCATCTCAGGTTCTGGGAACGGCCTTACTCCTTAGTGTCTCACAGACTGGTGTGCTCACATGGACCCATTCGTCAATTGGGTCTGCTGGTCCCCGAATTCAGATCCCAGCAGTGCCAAAAGATTCATCCTGATGTCAAAGACAATTGTTGCACCTGTGTTCCTTTCCTGTGCAAGTCCTGGGTCTCAGCTAGGATGTAAAATGCATGGGCCACCCTGGGGCCATGGGAATAGGTTGTTATCATATGAGCCCAGTTATACCTGTCATCATTTACTGAAGAAAATACACAATACATCCATGAATAGCATACAAAATAGAATAACTACACTAAATGCACAATGCAGTCCACACGGATTTGAATATACATCCCATGCTTAAATGATGCATTCAGGACAATAGTGGCCTCCCTAGTGCTCGATCTCTGTTTCTGGGAACAGCTCAGCAACTTAGTGGCTCACAGTCTAGTGTGATCACATGGACCTATTGGGCAGTTGGGCTTCCTAGGCCCAAAGTTCAAATCCTAGCACTGCCAAAAATTCCCCTGATGTGAGAAGCCAGCCATTGCACAAGGTTTCCTGTGCTGTGCAAGTACTCAGCTAGGATGGAGAATGCATAGGCAACTCTATACTCATGGGAATAGTTTGTCATCCAGGTCACCACAGTTATATCTGTCATCCTATACTCAAGGAAATACACAATACATCAATGAATAAGACACAAAACCAAGACAATAACTACACTGAATTTAAGATGCTGCCCATCCAGCTATGGAAATATAGATCCTCTGTTTAAATGATGAATTTATGACTGTATTGGCCCCACCTGGGCTCCAACTCAGGTCCTGGGAATGGCCTAGCTCCTTAGTGCCTCACAAGCTGTTGTATTCATTATGACCCATTCACCAATTGGGCCTGCTAGGCCTTGAGTTCAAATCCCAGCACTGCCAAAAGATTCATCTAGATGTGAGAAGCCAATAGATCCACCTGTTTTCCTGTCCTGTGAAAGTCCTGGGTCTCAGCAAGGATGGGAAATGATATATAGGCAACTCTATAGCCATGGGAATAGGTTGTCATCCATGTCAGCACAGTTATATCTATCACCATACTCAATAAAATACACAATACATCCATGAATAAGACACAATTAAAAGAATAACTACACTGAATGCAAGAAGCATACCACACCTGCAGGTAAAGAGAAACCCTATGTTTAAAAAAGGTGAGCTGTTATTTTTTCCAGTGTTGGGGCTTCCAATCAGGCTCTGCGTCAGGCCTGACATTCTAGTCTTCAAGGATTGTGAGATTCTCCTTACCCCAAAGTGCAACAGAGCTACCCATTCCTCAGTTCACATCCCAGTACTGACAAAAAATTCATTCTGTTGTCAGAAGCCAGTCTTTGCACATGTTTTCCTCTCTTGTGCAAGTCCCGGATCTCAACTAGGATAGAGAATTACATAGGCAACCCTATAACCAGGGGAACAGGTTGTCATCCATGTCAGCACAGTTATACCTGTCACTATACTCAATAAAATGCACAATACCTTCATGAATTAGACACAAAATAAGGAGAAGTGCACCAAATGCAAGAGGCTGTCCTCACAGGTATGTAAATATAGATCCTATGTTTAAATTATGAATTTATGCCGATCCTGGCCCTCCCTGGGACTCGATGTCAGTTCTGGGAATGGCCAATCTCCTTTGCTCACAGGGTGGTGTCCTCACCTTGACCCTTTTGCCAATTGGTCCTGGTAACCTCTGAGTTCAAATCCCAACACTGTCAAAAGATGAATCCTGTGTGAGAAGCCCATCAATTCACGTTTTCCTGTCCTGTGAAAGTCCTGGGTTTCAGCTAGGATGGAGAATGCATAGGAAGTCCTATAATCCTATAGCAATAGATTGTCATCCATGTAAACACTATTATATCTGTAACCATGCTCAGGAAAATACACAGTACTTCCATGGATAAGACAGAAAATAAGGAGAAGTACACCAAATACAAGATGCTATCCACACATGTAAATATAGATCCTATGTTTAAATAATGAATTTATGACTACTGTGGCCCATCCTGGGGATCAATGTCAGATCCTGGGAATGGCTGAACTCCTTAGTTGCTCACAGGCTGGTGTGTTCACCGTAATCTATTCACCAATTGGTCCTGCTAAGCCCTGAGTTCAGATCCCAACACTACGAACAATTAGATCATGGAGTACGAAGCCAAGTCTGCAACTTTTTTTATTTTTTTCTGAGAGTCCAGGTTGTCAGGCATGCTGGAGTACACGTCTACAAATCTAGATGCCATGTAATAGGATGTCATCAATGTAATAAACGGAATGGGTGCCATCATAGTAAAATCAACGGTAAATAAATGAATAAAACAAAAATACAAGGAACAACCACACCAAATGTGTATGGACTGAACATCCATAGGTAAGTACAAATCCTATCTTTGCAATGTATACAAATAGTATGTTTTCCAGGGCTGCGGCTTGAATTCAGGCCTACAGTACAGGGCTGACTTCCTTATCTTTAAATATGATGAGCTTCCCCTTCTTCCACAATGCTGCAGATTTACCCAGACCCTGAGTTCAAATCCAAAGCCTGGCAGAATAAATAGGGTGAATTGCAACCCAGGGAGCTAATTTCCTTTAATTTTTTTTCCTCAGCAGGGGGCTTGAACTCAGGTCGTGGTAACAGCTTCAATCACCCTATGCTGGGGTGCAGCCACTGGACCCACAGCTGATCCCGGGATCCTAGACCCCCAGGCCTTGTGTGGAAAAAAATGCACCGAAAAAATATGGCACGATGGCCTTTTTAGTTTTCTTTCATAGCCCGGTGACCATCTTGGGTCTGAATGACACTGTTGCAAAGAGTACTTCACCTTGCAATTCTGAAGGTTGGCAGACTATTGGGGAAGCCATAGGCCCACATGGCAAGGTAGGTCCTGATTTCGAATCCCCGTCCTGGCACCAACCAAAGGCAGGAGATACTAAGAGACTAGTTCCCATCTACAGGAATAACAATGGAATGTTATCAATGTCATGGTTGAATGAGTGGATTATGAATGATGCTCGTATAAAATTAGACAGCATCATTTCAGGAGACTGATTTAATTTAATATTTATGAATCATTAAAAGAATAATATTACAGGAATGCAATAATTTCAGGACACTGATTAATTTACTTAATAGTTTGTTAATGATGAAAACAATAACATTAATTACATGGAGGCATAATAAATACCCAAGAATTGGTAGGAATATAGTCCATATAACTGAATAATGTATAGACATCTCTGGCACTCTATAAAGATATATATTTATGAGCATACTACTATCTGGGTGTCAATCTGTTCTTATTTTGTCAACTGATGAGGCTCAATCTCAGGTCCTGGGAACTGCCTGTCAGCTCAGTTTTCCCAAGGATGGCGTGCTGACACTAACCCATTCATGAATTGGGCCTTGTAGGCCATGAGTTCAGATGCCAGCACTCCCAAAAAATTAATCGTGGAGTAAGAAGCTGATGGTGACACATGTTTTCCTTTTCTGTGAAAGTCCTGTGTGTCCGGTATGAGGTGGAATACATATGCAGACCTATGTCCTATGTAATCAATGTAATCACTATTCTATTTGTCATAATAGTCAATAAAATGAACAGTCAATACATGAATAAAACAAAAAAAAATAAAGTGAATAACTGCACTGAATGTAATATGGAGTCAAAATATGTATATAAATATAAATCATATATTTAAAATTTATACGAAGAGGATGTTTTCTAGTGGTGGGCATTGATTTCAGGACTAAGGAACAGACTTGAATTTCTTGACATCAAGGAGGCAAGCTTCACCTTCCCACACAGTGAAACAACGTTACCCAGACCATCAGTTCAAATCCTAGTCCTGGCACCTTTACACTATGTGATGCCCAATTCTTAGGTATTTCATTATGCCCCCATTTAAATGAATGTGATTGTTTAAATGCTTCATAAAGTATTAATTAAAATTGATCAGTGTAGCATAATATAATTGCATATAATTTTGTCCTAGAATCATTCCAGAACTATTCAATCATGACACACATCACATTCCATTATATGGATAAAAATGAGATTCTTAGGATCTCCTGCCATTTGGAGGTGGCAGGACCAGGATTTGAATTGTGGGCTCCAGCTCCTACTACTTTAACCTGAGGATAGGGAACTCATTGGTCTGTCCAAGAACATCAGCAAGACCCATGATTAGCCAGGCACCAGTGGCTCTCACCAGTCCTCCTTGATACTTACCAGGCTGTGATAGGAGGATCATGGTCAGTCACCCTTGGCAGGAAAGTCCTTGAAACTCCTGTCCAACTTGTGCCAACAAATCCAGAAGTAGAGGCATGTGGCTCCAGTGGTAGTGGAGCAGCCTTGAGCAAAAGCAGTTCACAGACTGTGCCTAGATCCTGAGTTCTAGGTCCAGGACTGGCAATAAACAGCCATACACAACAATCTGTGCAACCATCCGGCTAAAGCAGGTCACCCTCTTGTTCCCAACTGGATTGGACAGAGTTTCCTGGGAAAGGTTCTGCTATTATTTGACTCTGCCCATTCATTCTGCATCACAGGATTCCAGCCAAACCCCCATTCTTTCATGGTTCTTTCTGATCAATGGGACACAAGAATGGAAGCCACACCCCATATTCCCCCTTTCCCCCTCCTGGCCCGGACCCGCACCTCTACTGTGCCCCACACTCTGGGCCAGGCCCTGCTGCAAATGTGCTCCAGGGGTGGGAGTGGGTGTTGACCTGAGGATCGCACCCCCATCCCTACTGGCCAGTGTCCCAGGAAACGGGAAGATGCAGCCTTGGATGAGGAGTGGGCACCAAAGAGCCCCTGGCCTGGAGCAGTGGGAGCCACACAGCGGCACATCTGCACCCTTCTCCCTGGTGAGAACCTGAGGCTTTAGTCAGATGTGGGGAGCTGCATGCCCACACCTGCCTTCTGGGGTCTTTTCCTTTTTCCTGGGGATGAGGGTGTTGGATGCAGAAGATAGACCCCCCTTTCTGTGTGAGACCTTGTCTTCTGTGCTTGGTAAACTTTTTCAACTGAAGAGGGTCCCAGAAAACCCACCAGGGAGGTAAGGATGCTGGGGTCAGAACAGAAGGTGAATATCTGGGAAGACCCCCTTTCCCCTACACACACATACAATCGGCCTATCCCCCGCCCCCAACTGTCTAAAGTTCTCACAAGTTGATCACATTTCCCATGTCTACCAGCTTCTGCTGGTGCTCCCGGTCCATCTGGTCTCCAACAAACTCAGGAGATGCACAGCTCTCTCTCTCTCTCTCTCTCTCTCTCTCTCTCTCTCTCTCTCTCTCTCTCTCTCTCTCTCTCTCTCTCTCTCTCTCTCTCTCTCTCTCTCTCTCTCTCTCTGTGTGTGTATGAAAGAAAGAGAGACAGACAGACAGAGACAGAGAGTCAGAGACAGAGTCAGAGACAGAAACAGAGACAGAGGCAGGGAGAGACAAAGAGAGACAGAGAGATCAGAGAGACAGAGAGACATAGAGAGACAGAGAAAGAGAAGTCATGTTTCTCTTTGTACAGCCTGACTGTACTAAGGTGAGTGATCTGTTGGCAAATTGCAGGTGCTGCAAGGAAGAGTGTTCTGTTCTGTCACCGGTCTGAATGTGTGTGTGTGTGTGTGTGTGTGTGTGTGTGTGTGTGTGTGTGTGTGTGTGTGTGTGTGTGTGTAGAATTGGGTTGTAACAAGGAGGCTGGTTGCTTTTGGTAACTTCTACCTGCTATCTTTGGGGGGTGCATGGGCTTCACAGCTGAGGTCTGGGTGCCTGGAAGGGTGAGAGGCTTGAAGGGGACTCAGCATTGTTAAATTACAAGAACAAGGGATCTCTGTTCCCTGGAGCTGTGTACTCTCTTGGGCCTGGTTGGTGGCAGTGGGAGCTTGGGAGGACCTGGGAGTGTGGCCTGAAGTGGGTGGCTTCCCAGGGGGAAAGAGAGCATGGCCAACACTTAGTAAGGATATGAGCCCTGCTAGTATGGAGTACAACAGTATAGCTCAGACTCCAGGTGTTCTCATCATGATGTCTGAAGGGTGAAGCAAACCCTACTTTAAATCTTGAGCTGTGATCTTCAGATCTCAGCCTCCTGAGTAGCTAGAATTATAGGCAAGAGCCTCCGGCACTGGGCCTCTGGTTATTTTTTGTATATTAGGGTTTGACCCCAAGGCCTTAGGCTTGCCAGTCAGGTATTCTAACATTCAAACCAAGCTTTTATGTCTTGGGGATTTCTGAGATGGTGACTTAATATATGCTCAGGCTGGGCTGGATCATGGTCTTCCTATCTGTGATAGGCATGCGCCACCAGGCCTTGTCCTCTGTAATTGGAATTGTAGACATGTGGTGCCATGCTCTGTCATTGGTTTAGATGGATTGTCCCAAACTCAGTCCATAGCAGCCAATTCTTGACCACAGGTGAAGCTCTGGGTTGCGCCTCGACCATTGGACTTCAATCTCCTCATGTGACAGTTGTTAGGAAACAAGGGATTAATACAGAGGGATCTCTGGAGCAGGGCAAGGCAAAGGGAGGGGCCTTCAGATACAGTTCTCAGCAATCCTGTGAGCATATGGCAGTAAGATACCCAGAAAGAGATAAGATGGTATCTGTTATTAATGGTGTGACAGACATGGGATTATGAAACAAAACATGGCTTCCTTTCATTATTACCCTATGCCCATGAGGAAGGGGATGCTTCACTTTGTTCACTTTTGCAGCTGGGGGAACTGAGGCACAGAGTAGCCGAGTGACCTATTCATGACTCCCAGCTGAGAGGAAGCACGGCCTGACTTCTCAGCCATACTCCCTAGGACAATGGGTGCTATTCAGTCCACTTCTTGTGGTGGGAAGTCCACTTCTTGTCAGTCGTGGGGCTTGAACTCGGCATGGACCCTGTCCCAGAGCTCCTCAGCTCAAGGCTAAAGCTCTACCACGTGAGTCACAGCACCACTTCCGCTTTTGTAGTGGTTCTTTGGAAATAACAGTCTCACAGTCATTCCTGCCCGGGTTTGCTATGAACCATGATCTCATATTTCATCCTCCTGTGTACTTAAGATTATAGGTATGAGGCACCTGCATCAGGATTAAGTGTAATTCTGACATTCTTTCAATCTATCTATCTCTCTCTCTCTGTCACAGGATCTTGTTGAATGGGTGCTGGAGGAGGTGGCCCAGCGACCCCATATGTCTGGAACCAAGGTGGCCCTCTCATCCTGTAGATTTTTTTTTTTTTTTTTTTTTTTTTTTTTGTCGGCCGTGGGGCTTGAACTCTGGGCCTGGGCGCTGTCCCTCAGCTCTTCAGCTCAAGGCGAGCGCTCTACTACTTGAGCTACAGCACCACTTCCGGTTTTCTGGTGGTTTATTGGAGATAGGAGTCTCACGGTCTCTCCTGCCCGGGCTGGCTTTGAACCGCGATCCTCAGATCTCAGCCTCCTGAGTAGCTAGGATTACAGGCGTGAGCCACCAGCGCCTGGCTCATCCTGTAGATTTGCGGTGGGTCAGGAGATATCTTGCTCAGTCTGTTGTACCAGCTCCATGAGGTAAGCCCTGCTGTGCCTGGCTAGTCCAAGACGGTTATTCATTGTCCATCTAGCCTTACTGTACTCAGTATTGTGTTCAATGTCCTTTTCTAGCAAAAAAAATTCTGGCCAAAATTGATACATAGTTAAAGAATAAAAATGTAATGCCATCTTAAGAAAGTCATTTAGGGCTATGGGAAAGTGGCTTCATGGTATGGTGATTGCCTAGCATGCATGAAACTCTGGGTTCAATATCTCAGAACCACATAAACAGAAAAAGAAACACTGGAAATGGTGCTGTGCCTCAAGTGGTAGAGGGCTGCCCTTGAAAGGAAAAAAAGCTGAGGAATTATTATCTTTCCCTGAGTTTATGTCCCAGTACTGGCAAAACAACAACAACAAAAAAACCCAAACATTTAGTAAATGAAAATAAAGAACCCATACTAGGAATATATAATTGCTGGTTCCATACTGATACCTGACAATAGTTCTAATTCATGCACTTTAGCTATATTAGGATACTTTGTTGAAAAAAAGTTTTGTTCATAAGTTCACGGCAATTAATGCCAGGAATGTGCTTAGATGTCAGGTGAAGATTAATTCAGGAAATTCAAAGATTCCAGGCTTTTGAGTATTCACTGCTAATCTCAATAAGAAGGGTAGTTTAAGTGAGATTTGGAAACCTTTTTGGCCAGTCATGTCACCAAAATGGCAGAGGCTAATTAACAGTTGTGACAGTAGAGAAGAAATGACTCCAGATGGAAGGAATAAATGATAGTAACTAAGGTATAGCAGAAACCATTCTAGGGAACCATTTTTGGTTATTGAAGAAATAGTTGTCAACTAGGCATATTCCTCATTGCCTTTAGCATTCTAAATCTCTTAGGCTAGTTCTTAATCTCTGTGTGATAAATATATCCCTTTCTATGCTGTTCTTGCATACTTGGTCTCCTTTGCTTTCTTTTTTATGATTTTTATTGTAAAAATACAGTGCTTTCTAAAAATATGTCTTTCTCAATTTCTCTATGAATATTTCCTGATAATAAATATACCTACACAGATGGAAGAGGCTACTAATGTAAGGGTTCCATAGCTCCTGAGTCATTAATGTAACAAAATGGCAAAGGAAGACATATTTATTGCTACCTCAATTATTCTAAAAACTGCAATGTCAAATCACTTGATTAAGATTTCCATTCTTGTCTACTTAGTGTCATTAACTGCACTAAATACAAATAAGAGCCGGGTACTGGTGGCTCATGCCTGTAATCCTAGTTAGTCAAGAGTTTGAGACCTCAGGATTGTGGTTCAAAGCCAGCCTGGTCAGGGAAGTCCATGAAACACTTATCTTCAATTAACCATCAGAAATCCGGAAGTGGTGCTGTAGCTAAAGTGGTAGAGCACTGGACGTCTGGTGAAGAGCTGAGGGACATTGCCCAGGATCAGAGTTCAAGCCCCATGACCAACAGAAAAAGTGCAAAAATGACTTTAACTTTCCCCAAAAGGAACGACAAAGTCAATAGTAATCTTCCCAAGCAGAGAAAATAATTCCAAAATGATTCAGGGCACCTACTTTTGCTGAGTTACTTAAGTTATGGATTCTTTGCTGAACATATTCTCTTCTTTTAAAAATTGTCAAATATTAGCTTTAGTATAAAATTAATCTAATATTTCTTGGTTCAAAAGAGAAGTCCATAAGTTGATGTCACTTGGATTTATTACTATCTCAGTTCAAAGCCAACCCAGGCAGCAGAGTTGGTCAAACTCTTATCTGTAATTAAACACCATAAAATGCAAAAGTGGAGTATTGGCTCAGTCAGTAGAGTCAGTCAGTCAGTAGGAGGCATGTAGGCAGGAAAGACAACTGTACAGGGACAGGGTCCAACCTCTGAGTTCAAGCCCCAGAACCAGCACAAACTAAAAAAAAACAAGCAAACAAAAGAAACCTCAGGTATTTCTTTGGGACCCTCTTACAGGAGTACTGGTCTGAGAAGAGGCTCCTTTTACTGATCATACTCACTGGATCCTGCTCTTTTGAAATCCTTATTGCTATGGAAAACTCAGGTCCACACTAAAGGAATTGATAACTCCTGCAACAAGAGAATCATCTCAGGAGTGAAACATCCATCTATAAGACACTTTGAAACCTCCATGCCTTTGCTCCTTTGCAGGAGACCACTTTTAAAATGAAGCTATTTCCTTTGTCCTATGTTGGCCTTCAAATGGCATATTGTTTCCTTTTGTAATACTCTCAACTAGACTAGAAGTGTATAGACAAATTTTATATGAGTAAAGGACACACTACAAAAAGTCAGGAACAGAGTTTCTTTCAAGCCTTGGATTCTTTTCTTGTATTGTAAAAAGGAAAACAAAACTTAACTTGAATTTTGTCATTCCTCTATGTTCAATTCCTCTCCTGGGATCAGTTTACACTTTCAGTAACAGTTACTTCCACTCACTTCCAGTAACAATCTGTGGTGCTGCTCCAGATAAATTGAAAGTTTTCTGGCTTCATTGAAATACTACAAGGACACCTTTGGGCATGTGGTAACATGTGTTTCAGAGACTTAGTAAAGAGAAAATGTGAAATTTAAATTGCTTATAAATACATTATCCATGAGTATATTGAGTTCAAACTTAATTGCTCTGTAAATTAAGGCAAATTTTAAATGGGAAGAAGGGTTTCAGATCATTTTTTTTTTGAGTGTCTGTGCTCTGCATTAATTTCCCAAGTATACATGATTTAACAGTAGGAGACATAATAGCAATAATAGGAGAAAGAGAAGTTCTGTGTTTATGTATAAGGGTTCAATACAATCGAGAAGACTCTACAAATAAGACAGCATTGAAACAATAAAGTCAAGTCCAGCATGTAGAGTTATGGGAGTGATATAAAGAAAGCATTACTCCTAAGTGGAACATGAAGCATGAGGCCACTCCCTTTCTAAATCATGCTTGCTAATCACGTAAATTTGTAAAAAGTAGAATGCAAGAATAATCCTGTTTCCAATGCAAGTCAGATATATGATCATGGACTTAACTGGAAAAAAAGAGTCCATATTGAGAGAACAGGGATTATACTAGCAATGAAACTGGTGGCTAAGATCACATTAAATTTCTTTCATTTTCTTATATTCGTTTTTGCTGTTGTTGGTCATGGCAATTCACCTCTGGGACTGTGAGCTGTCCCTCTGCTATTCAGCTCAAGGCTACTGCTCTACCACTTGAGCCACAGTGCCACTTCCAGTTTTCTGGTAGTTGTTGGAGAAAAGATTCTCCAGGACTTTCTACCCGGGCTGGCTTTGAACCCCAATCCTCAGAACCAACCACCACTAGGCTTGCGATCACCTTTCTAACAGTGTACAGTCAGGATATGTAATGTGTATGTTAATCTATCTTTATATGAATTCTTGAGTTAAAAATCTGGGCTACAGCTTACACTTTACACTCACAAAAATGTTTGTAGCTTAAAAGTTGATACTCCTAGAAAAATAAAACCTAAGGATGTAAAGGATTCTGGGAAGTTCAGTTTGTATCCAGCCTTTGCAGAACAGGCTTTGAGACACTACCTATAATTAATCAGGCAAACCTGGAATCCCAGACATGAGCAAGATTGCTGAATAAGAGCTTGAGACTTTTGCATAAATACATACAAACATACACATACACAGAGAAGCACTTATATGTGCACACACAAATACACAATGAAACAATTCTCAGAATAAGACTACAATCAAGTGATAATTTTTAGTATTAGAAAGCCCTCAAGTGAACTTTCTTTAAAAAAGTTGAGAATATTACATAGCTAGGGACCAGAGACAGTAAGAGATTCAAGTAATCATTGTTAATGGGATCAGATCCATGGAGGAATGAATCAGAGACCCCTGCAAGTACATCTGAAAATGTTCATATCCTGTGTCAAATGTTAGAAAATCTTTGAAAATAGTACATAAACAGTCTGAGCAGTCAGTCTAGTGGATAAGATCATAGGGGAAGTTCAGAATTGCTAGTCTTTATCTAGATTAAATAAACCAACAACCTATGGCAGGGTAATGTGGTACAATCCTGGAGACTAAGACAGGAGATTAAGGAGTGGAATTACATAGTGATACCTTCCCTGGACCAGGTAGTATACTTTTGTCTCAAAAAAACAAACCAAACAACAATAAAGGAATACACAGTTGGAAGTTCGGGCTAATTTCATTACCATGTTTTGAGAAGTCAAGTTTCCTATTGAAATGCAATACATATAAAATCCTCACTTGTTTTAAATGCTCTCTTCATTACAGAACATACCTAGATGCAAAATGGCTCATGATTCTCTCCCCCAAAATTGCGAAAGTAAGTATCATTCTGTTAGATTCCAAAGAACTGATGAAGGATTACAAAAGCTTAAGCCTGGAGAAATAGCAAAGTATGTCTAACGTAGAACTTTTTAGACCTTGCTAAACTAGAATTCAGATTTAAAATGAATATTTTGGTTTTCTTGTAATTTCATATTTTATAGGATACAACAAAAGTCTTTTTAAGTAGAAGGTTTAATTGAAAAATTCACAAAGTATACTAGCATTCTATTTTCCTAGATTATACTTTCAAGAGAGTTATAATTAGAACTTAGTTAATAAATAATACCAACAGTTCATGTATAACATGATAATGTGAGTAATCTAGACAGAGTTGCCAACAAATGGATGACATTAATTTATAAATTTGGGAAAAGAGCAATTTTTTGAGGGTGTGGTTTAATATGGTGTGAAGAGAGTAATTGTGTGACATCTTCTTTCTTCTTCCTATATGTAACTCAGGAAGCCATTTCCTTAATTACGTGCCTCTTTATACATTGAGAAAAATTCTAGGTATGGGGTTTGTTTTCATTTTTGATTTTATTTTATTGGCTTGTCCTAAAGCTTGAACTCTGGGCCTGGACACTGTCACTAAGCCTGTTTATTCTCAATGCTCGTGCCCTAACACTTCAACCTCAGTGCCACTTGTGTCTGGCTTTTTCTGAGAAGTTTATTGGAGATAAGAATCTAAGAAACCTTCCTGCCTGAGTTGGCTTTGAACCATAATTTTCAGATCTTAGCATCCTGAATATCTATGATAGCTAAAAAGTAAAATATAAATAATATTTGCAAGTTTTCTGATCTCAAGAATGCCACTGGGGGAAAAATGATGCAGCTCAGTTTATTGTGGCATTCTTTCCTGTACAAGGAGGGCATCACATTAGCAGAGGTGTAGTATTTTTTCACAATAGAGTTAAGCTATTCATGATGTGAATTAAGGAATTTTAAGGTGCACTTTTTACAAGATGGAAACTGTTGGTCTAGGATGAATTTATGGCATAAATCTTAGGATTGATGTTCATACAAATAAAGCTTACTCTGATAAACAATTGCTTACTCTTGACGAATTAATTATTACAGATGCTTCATAGTCTTATCCTCTATAATAATGTGGCTATTTTTCTGTTGACTTCTCAAGTTGTAACAGCCCATTGGAAGCTGTATTTACTTCAGAATTTCATAACATGCAAACAGGTACTGTTTTGAATCTCTCAGGTATGGAATGTTGATAATTTAAAAATGAATAATTAGTCATAGGAATTTTTAATAACACATATATACTGTCCTTTTAACAACTTATTTACTTTGAAATGTTATGGGTTTCCATGTAATTAATCTCTTTTCAGTTTTAGTATGAGAAAGTACTAAATTTATTTTTTTTCAAAATATTGGCAAGTTTATTGTGAAAATATTGTCTAGATGGATAACATTCAATTTGATGACCCCCTGATAAAGAAAGGGTAATTAATTCAAATTAGAAGCCAAATAGTTTTGATTTTTAAAAAGTTAATACATAAAGAATAATATTTACTATACCAATACAGTGAAATTATATTTTATGCAGCTTATGTTTAAAATTTTATTATCAAAGTGGTGTACAGTGTGGTTACAGTAATTGTAAGGTAGTGAAGGCATAACTTTCCAAACTTGTTACCTCTCCCTCATTTTTTCTCACAGTTTTCCTTTCCCCCTTCACCCCTCACAAGTTGTAATGTCCATTTCCAAAATATTGTCTTGTGAATATTGCTATTGCATTGGTTTGCCTTTCTGTTTTCTCTAACCATTTTGTTGTTCCTCTTCCCTTTCCTAGTTAAGGTAAATGTGTACACAATACACAGGGTACCAAAATCAAATACAGCAGGGAGAAACCATAGGGAAAATCCTAAAGAAAATAGCTATTACATAGTACATCAAAAACAAAAACCACAAATAAAAATCTGTTTCCATATCTTGGAGTTCATTTTTCTCAGCATCAGCTTATATGGTCATATACACATATAATAATGACAGTGCAAAATAATAGTTGCATGAACACTAAATCATGAAAACAACATGTTATCTTTTTGATGGTAAAGGTGGTATTAGGTTTGGTGAATTCGCGATTCTGATAAAGGAATTTCAAAAGAGTTTTAAAGTTATGACAGGTAAATTTTAATTGTTCAAAATTTTTAACACCTTAGCCTATTAAGAAAATTTAAAATTGCCTGGGAAAACAGGCTTTCATGCAAAGTAATCCATGGAGACTCTGTGGAGAGGAAACAATGTGGGTAAAGATGGCTCTTTTTCACACTAAACAAACAAACCTCAGAAAACTTGCTATAAATCCAGTAGGATCCCTTGAGAATTGTCATTATCCAGGAAATCTATTCACTGTGTGAAACAAGGTTGGAGTGGAATTTAAATTCAAATTCTTAAAAAATAAGACATCAAAATTTGTGAATTAACAGAGAGTCGGGGACGAAGGAGCCAGACGCAGCAGACGAGCGGATTCTACTCAACACCAACAAGAACCGACAAGGAGCGAACATCTTCATCCTGCTGTTTGCAGACCAGAGACGACCCAGGATCCAAGACTCGGCGTGAGTACAAGCCCGACATCCTCACTCCTCAGGGAGCAGACGAGGGAAGGCCACCCCTCCCCCCCAGCACTGGTGATCTCCATCTTGGATACCGACAAAGCTCGGAGGAGCTGCTAGCTCCAGCTCAGGCCTTGGAATAAAATGAGTCATTTAGCAGGTCACAAGAACTTAACGGCGAAGTGACCTGCCAGACTCAGCTCCATCCAGGGAAAAGTCACCCAGCTCAGGCGCCAGCCATCGGAGTGCCTTGCCTCACTGGGTAACCAGAGCCAGAGGCTGCCACTCCCTCTAGCAGCCACCACAATCAATTGAAAAACAGAAACCCTGAGAATGGCTCCAGGCTGGGCGCTGTGAGCTTTATCACAAAATAGCCCCAGGGAAAAGCTACTGTTTGTTGAAAGGCCTCAACTCTATCCAGAACCTAGCCTCATCACCACATCCCCCTCTTTTGTGACTCTCAAAGCAGACCACCCTCCCAGAAAACTAACCTGGGAGGGGGATCTCAAAATCTTGGGTAAAACAGAGCATTTTTCTGCCTCTTCCAACCAACCGACTTAAGAAACCAATCAAGCCACAGGACCTCAAGCTGACCAGAGACTCCAACAAGAGACTGGTTGCAGACAAAAGGGAGATACAGGATTCTTCCCACTCCTCCCCCCCAAAAAAAACAAAAAAATCAAAAGACTTTTTTTTTCTTTTTTTTCTTTTTTTTTCTTCTTCTTCTTTTCTTTTTTTTTGCTTGTTTTTTGTTTTTTTTTTTTGTTACCTTATATATATATATATATATATATATATATATATATATGTATATATAAATTTTTTTCCCTTCTAAAACTTTTATTAATCTTTAATTTTTGCCTCTTCTGAAAAAATAATTGTTTTCCAGTAACTTTTTTTTTCTCATCTTATAATTTTAATTTTAGGAATACGTGAATGAGAGTTTTCCTTTCTTTTCTTGTCTTCTTTCTCTTTTTCTTTCTTTCTTAATTATCTTTTTGTTTTTTATCTAGCTCTACTGAACTTCTGATCTTTTCTTCTCCCTTTCCCATCCTTAAAGATTTTCACATCTCCTCTATGTCCCTCCCCTTCTCTGAACATATTCACATTCCTCTCTAAATAGACGGTCTTTTAACCTCTATAATAACATTAATTTTTACGTTTCTATTCTTTTAATGGTCTCTCTTTATTCCCCTTTCCGTCTCTTCTTTTTCTCTCTCTCTCTACTTGCATCCTACCCAACCCATTTCCTGCATTGTGATTAGGACATAGTTAACTCTACCTGTGCCTCCCCACACCAATCTATTCCCATTTTTTACCCACATCTCTCCCTAATCCTAATAATTTCTGGTTTTCCAAATTCTTTTCTGCGGTTCGAAGTCCTTTAACATATAGTCGTTTGATGTTGAATAGATGTATCTGTTGAACTAGATTGTATCTGTAGACTATTGACTGTACAAATGCAAACTTTGGTTAATGGTTGCCTTAAGATAGTGTTCTAGCACAAAACTGGTGCAATCTTTATCTCAAATGGGCCGAGTAAGATGGAAAAACACAAGAAAAATGGCTAATTCGGATATCTCAATTCCCAACCTTGATGATCAGGGATTAGAACCGATAAAGAATAATCCAGAGGAGAGTTCCCAAATAGCTCTACAAACACTAATAGCAAACATGATAAATGAGAAGTTTGACAATGTACAAAGGACTCTGTATGAGCGTGACAGGGAGAGAGAGGAGGCATCCGAGAAGTTTATACAGGAATATCATAAGTGTGAGGAAGCTTCTCAAAAACTGATACAGGATTTGCGTGAACAACTTGAGAATACTCAAAGAGAAAGGGAGGAATGGCGTGAGCAGGCAGAGAACACTCAAAGAGAACTGCAGGAATCCCAAAGAAGGGAGGAAACTAATCAAAGAGTAATTCACGAATTAAGAGACCAGGTAGAGAATACACAAAGATCACTAAAGGCATTCATGGAATCCATTAACAAAGAGCTGAAGGAAGTCAGGGAGACCACAAAGGGAATGCTGAATGGAACCCAACAGAAGGAATGGGAGTCCAAAGAAACCATAACCAATCAACTAAGTGATTTGAGAACAAACACTGAACACCAAATTAAGGAAGTAAAGAAATTCATACAAGACCTAAAACAGAGCTTCAACAAAGAACTTGAAGCCATCAAAGCTGACCAATTAGAAGGAAAAGAGATAAAAAACAAAGTAGAGAGTCTTGACAGCAGGTTAGACCATGCAGAAGATCGAATCTCAGGGATTGAATACAGCCTAGATATTATAGAGAAAGAACATACAACCATCCAAGACAAGTCCAAGAAATATGATAGGTCTATCCAACACCTGGAAGACACCATCAGAAGGCCCAATCTAAGGATAATGGGTGTAGAGGAGCACCTAGAAACAGAAGTTAATGGTCTAGGAAATTTGTTTAACAGGATCCTAGCAGAGAACTTCCCAAACATACAAAAAGATAGGCCTATTCAGATACAAGAAGCTTTTAGAACCCCAAATAGACCCGACCAGAATAGGACATCCCACTGTCACATTATAATCCACACAGGATCAACCCAGACCAAGGAAAAGATCCTTAAAGCGGTCAAGGAGAAAAGGTTAATCACCTATAAAGGGAAACCAATTAGAATTACCTCAGATTTCTCAGCAGAGACAATCAAAGCAAGAAGAGCCTGGAATGACGTATGCCATGCCCTAAAAACAAACAACTATCAACCAAGAATACTGTACCCAGCTAAACTCTCCTTCATAAGTGAAGGCCAAATAAAAACCTTCCATATCAAAGAAAAATTGAAACAATACATCTCCACCAAACCAGCCCTGCAAAAGATTCTTAACGATGTCCTACACATAGAAAACCAACAAGAACGCAACAAAGGCCAAGAAACTGCACCCAAACTGAGAATCCAAGAACCTTAGGAAGAACCCAGCTTTCACAGCCCCCAAGAAGGTGGATAACATGGCAGGAACTCCCAAATACCTCTCAGTCCTATCTCTTAACGTTAACGGACTGAACTCTCCAATTAAGCGACATAGACTGTCTAATTGGATTAAAAAACAAGACCCTTCTATCTGCTGCCTGCAGGAGTCACATCTGGCCGTAAAAACAACCATATTTTCAAGATTAAAGGCTGGAACAAAATCTACCAAGCAAACGGCCCTCATAAACAGGCGGGAGTTGCAATCCTAATATCAGATAAAATAGACTTCAAATTAAAATTCGTGAGAAGAGATAAAGAAGGTTGCTACATACTAATTAAAGGATCTCTCCTTCAGGAGGATATTACAATTCTAAATATCTATTCGCCAAACAATGGAGCACCCAAATTTATCCAAGAAACACTACTTTCCCTCAAATCCCATATAGATCCAAAGACATTAATTGTTGGGGATTTTAACACACCACTCTCCCCACTAGATAGATCAACTCGGCAAAAACTCAACAGAGAAACCGCAGATCTAAACAGCTGCATAAATCAACTAGACTTAAGAGACATTTACCGAACATTTCACCTAGCAGCATCAGAATACACGTTCTTCTCAGCAGCACATGGAACGTTTTCTAAAATAGACCACATTTTAGGCCACAAAGCAAACTTGTCTAAATTCAGAAACATTGAAGTTATACCTTGCATTCTCTCTGACCACAAGGGAATAAAATTAGAACTCAACACCAAAAGCCACCAAAGAAAGTCAGGTATCACATGGAGGCTGAACAACACACTGCTGAATCATGAGTGGGTCATGGAAGAGATTTGAAAGGAAATTCAAATATTCATGCTATTCAACAAAAATGAACACACAAATTACCAGCTCCTCTGGGACACAGCAAAGGCAGTACTCAGAGGCAAGTTTATAGCTCTGAGCTACTACATCAACAAATTGGAGAGATCGGAAATTAGCAATTTAATGACACATCTAAACCTCCTTGCAAAAGTGCAGCAAGATAAACCCCAATCCAGTAGACGGAAAGAAATAATCAAAATTAAATCAGAATTAAATGAATTAGAATCCAAAAGAACTATAGAAAGAATCAACAAAACAAAGAGTTGGTTCTTCGAAAAACTTAACAAAATTGACAGACCCTTAGCAAAACTTATCAGAAAAAGGAGAGAACACACCCAAATTAATAAACTCAGAGATGAGAATGGAAACATCACCACGGAAAAAACCAAGATTCAGAACATTATAAGGGAATACTTCTCAAAACTTTATGCTAATAAGTTTGAGAACTTGACAGAAATGGACCTTTTCCTAGGAAATATTGACATGCCAAAACTAAACCAAGATGAGTTAAACCAGCTTAACAGGCCCATATCAAGCATTGAAATAGAAACAGCAATAAGAGACCTCCCAGCTAAGAAAAGTCCAGGACCAGATGGTTTTACAGCGGAATTTTACAAGGCCTTCAAAGCAGAGTTCACACCAATACTCCTCCAACTCTTCAATGAAATTGAAAGAGAAAGCTAACTAGCGAACACATTCTATGAAGCCATCATAACCCTCATCCCAAAACCAGGCAGGGACTCATCAAAGAAAGAGAACTATAGACCCATTTCTTTGATGAACATTGATGCAAAACTTCTAAACAACATTTTGGCCAATCGACTTCAACAATTCATCCAAAAAATCATACACCATGATTAAACAGGATTCATTTCAGGGATGCAAAGCTGGTTCAATATACGCAAATCTATTAATATTATTCATCACATCAACAGGAGCAAGAATAAGAACCACATGATTATCTCAATAGATGCAGAAAAAGCATATGACAAGATCCAACACCCCTTTATGATGAAGGTTCTGGAAAAATTAGGAATCCATGGAACATTCCTCAATACAATAAAGGCTGTATATGACAAACCTACAGCCAGCATTATACTCAATGGTGAAAAACTAAAGCCATTTCCTCTTAACTCAGGAACAAGACCAGGATGCCCACTCTCTCCACTTCTCTACAATCTAGTATTAGAATGCCTAGCTACAGCAATAAGACAAGATGCAGACATAAAGGGGATCCAAATAGGGAAAGAAGAAATAAAACTCTCCCTCTTTGCAGATGACATGATCTTGTATTTAAAGAATCCCATGGACTCCACTCCCAAATTACTCAAGCTGATTCAAAACTTTGGCAAAGTAGCAGGTTATAAAATTAACCCCCAAAAATCAATGGCTTTTCTATATGCCAACAATGAGAAAAGTGTGGCTGAAATTAGGAAAGCAACTCCATTTGTAATAGCCCCACAAAAAATAAAATACCTAGGAATTAACTTAACCAAAGAAGTGAAGGACCTCTATGATGAAAACTTTAAAATCTTGAAAAAGGAAATCAACACAGAACTTAAAAAATGGCAAAACCTCCCATGCTCCTGGATTGGCAAGATTAACATCGTGAAAATGGCTATACTTCCCAAGGCTATCTACAAATTCAACGCGATACCTATCAAAATTCCACCCTCATTCTTCAAGGAAATAGAGGAGGCAATCCAAAAATTCATATGGAACAATAAAAGACCCCGAATAGCAAAAACGCTCCTCAACGGAAAGAACACTGCTGGAGGAATATCAATACCAAATTTCAAACTCTACTATAAAGCCATAGTAATCAAAACAGCTTGGTATTGGCATAAGAACAGACCTCAGGACCAATGGAATAGAATTGAAAACCCAGAAATGAACCTACAGACCTATAGCCATCTAATCTTCGATAAGGAAGCTAAAACAATAGATTGGAAGAAAGACAGCCTCTTCAGTAAATGGTGCTGGCAAAATTGGTTAACTACATGTAGAAAACTAAAGCTAGATCCTTATATATCACGCTGCACCAGAATCAACTCCAAATGGATCAAAGACCTTGAACTCAAAGAAGACACTCTGAAAACATTACAGGATGGAATAGGAGAAACCCTAGGTCTCCTTGGCTCAGGTCGAAATTTTCTGAATAGAGACCCGGAAGCACAACAAATCAAAGAAAGGTTGGACAAATGGGATTGCATAAGATTGCAGAGCTTCTGCAGGGCAAATGACATAGCTGGCAAGATCAATAGAAACCCCACCGATTGGGAGAAGATCTTTACTAGCCATACAACGGACAAGGGTCTCATATCTAAAATATACTTGGAACTCAAAAAATTAAACCACCCAACAACAAATCCTCAAAAAAACAACTGCCCAATAAATAAGTGAGCGAAAGACTTAAAGAAAAGCTTCTCTGAAGAAGAAAGAAGGATGGCCAATAGACAAATGAAGAAATGTTCAACATCCCTAGCCATAAAAGAAATGCAAATCAAAACAACATTGAGATATCACCTCACTCCAGTTAGAACAGCAAAAATCAAGAACTCTAACAACAACAGATGCTGGAGGGGATGTGGACAGAAAGGAACCTTACTTCATTGTTGGTGGGAGTGTAAACTTGTTCAACCACTTTGGAAAGCAGTATGGAGGTTCCTCAAAAGTCTTCACATAGATCCCCCTATGATCCAGCAATCCCACTTTTGGGCATTTACCCAAATGTTTACAAACAAGACCACACTAAAGCTACCAGCACAACTATGTTTATTGCAGCATTATTTACCATAGCTAAGACATGGAACCAACCCAGATGCCCCTCAGTAGATGAATGGATCAAGAAAATGTGGTATATATACACAATGGAATTCTATGCCTCCATCAGAAAGAATGACATTTCCCCATTTGTTAGGAAATGGAAAGGTTTGGAAAAAGTTATATTAAGTGAAGTAAGCCAGGCCCAAAGAAGCATAGGTCCCATGGTTTCCCTTATTTGCAATATCTAATATAGGTATGAGTCAAGCGGAAAAGGTCAGATAATGTGATGTTAGGAAAATGAACCCTTAAATATGTATTTTAATGTTTTCGTTTCTTTCATGCATGTGTTTCTAACGCATTTATAAGATTATTTCTTTGTTGCTTTGTATGTCCCTCCCCCACAGTGTAACCCCCGCTTTCACTATATTTGATGTCAGTATAACATGTAGAGGAGATGGGGACAAACAAGTCGTTTAAGGATACAGGTGGAACTGTTGCAACAATGAGAAGTATAAAATGTCATGTCAAAACCAACTTTACAATGTCGGTGTGTGGGGGGGTATAATTGGTGGGGGGAGGGGGGTAAAATTGGGTGGGGGGAGGGGGGAGGCGGGGAAAGGAAGTGAAGGTTAAACAAAGGAGGAGGCTGCAATGCTTGGTAAGAAATATATGCATTATCCTGCCCATGTAATTGTAGCCCCTCCGTACAGTATGTTCTCAAATAAAATAAAATACAATTTTAAAAAAAATTGTGAATTAAACTTTAATTATCAAACAGATAATTTGGGTCAGTCTGGGAAGGTGACTCAGTGGTAGACCTCTTGCCTTGCATGCCTGAGGCCCTGGGTTTGATTCATCAGCACCACATAAGCAAAAAGAAAAAAGCCAGAAGTGTTGCTGTGACTTAAGTGGTAGAGTGTTAGCCTTGAGCTGAAGAGCTGTGGGACAGCGCCCAGGCCCAGAGTTCAGGTCCCACTACTGGACGCCCCACCCCGAAAAAAACAAAAAAAAAAAACAAAAAAAAATAATTTGGGTCAAAATATTTAGGGAGAAAATGCCCTCTACAATGAAAGAGATTATTGGGTTTACACTTTTCTGTTTGTAATACTTTCCTCAATGTCTTTGCACCTGAAGCAGTGAAATACAGAAAAAAATCTGAGTGGGTACTTCAAACCAATGATTTCATACATCTACGTGGCTCACAAAATATAATATCCTTATTAACAAGAGATAGTGAAGAATTCTCTAATTCCATAAGCCAAAAAATTTTGGGTTCAGGGACTGGGAAGGTGGCTCAGTGATAGAACGCTTGCCTTGCATGCATGAGGCCCTGGGTTCTATTCGTCAGTGCCTAGGCCCAGAGTTTCAGGCCCCATCACCGGACCCACCCCCCAAAAAACTTTTGGGTTCAGAAAAGAATTTAGCAAATGGGAAAGTTTAGAAAATAGTGTTCTTAGAAGCCCTAGCTAAGTGTATTGGATTCAGCAGTAGAGGGAAGCCAAAACTTTTTGATATAGATTGTCTTAATATTTTTGCTACCTAAAGTGATTTTACAGAGCCTATTTGGCTCACTACAATGCAGAACTGATTGAATGAAGACATGAAAATAAATTCCACATCCAAATGAGGCAACATAAAAGAGTGTTAAAAGAGAAAACATGAAGATGTAACAGTGGCTGAGGCTTCACTAGACTTGAAGCAAAGAAAATCAGGGAAGAGCTAAGAGGAGGACATAGAAGTAGGACACAGAAGCGTTGTCCTTTTGTAACAGACCTGTCTTCAAAGGTATGGGTGATTTAACTCTATTCTTCTCCATACATCTTGGTGATCAAATGCAAGACCATGAGAAAAATAATCTATTGAAATAATTTTGTAAAGAATAACTTCACTGCTCCTGATATGGTATCTAAGGAGAGTCTTAAGAGAGAAGACAAAAATGGAGTATTTTTTTGGTTTCCTCTAAGCATCTCGTTAGCAAAATATATCCTTGAGGTTAGAATTGATTGAAACAAAAAGTGATGGAGTACTTATTTGTCTGGGCAATTTAGACACAAGAAGACTTTCAAGTTAAAAGAAAAAAGAAAAAAAATATAGCCAAGTATTTGTGATCACAGCTTCTTGGACTGGTTTTCTGGAGACAAATTTTACATTAGATTTGTCCACATTAACATAGATGTTGTTTCATGGCAACCAAATGCAAGAGGAGAGTTTAATGGACTCGCTTAGTCAATTAAACAGCATAATCAAAAAAATGGCAAATAATATTTAGTGAATTGTTTGACCAATTACTTTTCCAGAATAAAGAAGGAAAATGTAATTCAAAATGAATTGACCTAAAAGTATGAATAAAAAGTAGTGAAGAGAGATGAGAGAAAAAATAGAGGATTGTTTTCTCTACAGTGGAGTAATGGGTTCTTCATCTTGTTTCTTACATTCCATCTTCACAAGCTATCAATTGTGGCTCAGGACTGGAGTATCCAGTTCAGACAAAGAGAACTCATAGGAGAAAGTTAATATTTGCAGCAGATATAGGTGATTTATAACCTTAGATAATCTATTTAAATCTGTTCAGAATCTTCCCCTACACTAAACTGCCCGCTTTGAACAGTTTTGTTTGCTTTTACCAAGACTTCCCTTCATTAACTGCTTAAAATTTTTGAGAGGTCATATTCGTACTCTCTAGAGATTGCTGTTTGGTGATTTTTGTGTGTTTTTGTTTGTTTTGTGTTTTTTAACTGAATTTCCAAAGGTTGTGCAAGTGTCTTACAACTAAATATGTCCACCTAATTATCCATTGCTCCTGGATCACAGTGACTCCTTCTATCATTCTCAACCACCCCTTCTACAAGATTTATTTCTGGTTTACCACTTCCTTTCTCAAATGTGTACATTGAGTATTCTAGCTGTACTTGCCCCTTGTTCCATTGTTCATTCCTTCTATGTATTTACTATTATTCCTCTTTGGTTTCAACTTCCTAATAGTCATTCTGCTAAACTGTCTGTTAGTACGTTGAAAGGTTTATATACATTCCATGGAGTTTCTGTCCTGCATATACTTGAACTGATGTCAGGTTATATTTCCATAATTCATTCATCTGCAATAACAATTTGCAAGACTGGAGACTTGGAACACCTCGACATGCTTATATTCTCATCCATTTGCAGATTAATCTTTAGTCAACAAGAAAGTTTAAAAATGGCTTTGAATGTATTCTTAACTACCAATTTTTATAAATGGCTTTGTACAATGGTGTGTGATTATTATATTTTACATGGGATTAGAATTTATGCTACCTATAAGTTTTGGAGAAAAAAGAAAACTAACATTTCCTACTATAAAGGAATATGATAGAAATAGAAGATAGATTTTGTCACATCTCAGATGAGTATCCATATTCAAGACTTAAAGACATATTTCTAACTATGTTAGAGAGAGGGAAAACAAAACAACATATGATCAGGCAAGTATTTGTGACTTTTTAAAATGTCCCTTATTAAGTGATGAAATTTACTTTATTAGCTAAGGTTTGGGTTTGAAATATGGGAGTCTGATCTATTTAACAAATTTCTGGAAGACACCTACTGAACAACACAAATGGTGCATTGTACCATTTCTGCACTTTAATGAATGGTTGAACCTGTTTCGCATTAGTGCTGGGTAAAGAAATCAACTCTATTGTAACTTGCTCCCTACACTTGAAAAACTCGTAATGTCACTAAGTGTCATCTACTTAGCAAATGTTATTTTGGCAAGTGTAATTTCAAAAACTTTATTTGAAAAGGAATACACTTTCAGGAGATTAAATGTAGGTTATCATTGGTTTGAGAATGACATTTTTATAACACAGAACCAAGTTGTACTAAAGGACCAGTGTTTTGAAGCACAAACGATCTTCTCAATTAATGTTTTGCTGAATTACATTTGACCTCTAAGTCAAGTTTTCCTGGGCTTGATAGATCAATGACGGATCTATACTTCCAGGAACTATTTTTGGGACCACTTATGCTAGACTGAAATATTACATTAATCATTAGGGGAGGGGTATTAAAAATAATCTTGTGACACTTTCTGATCTTGTTCATTCATATGGGCTGCTCATCTGTAAATTGAGTTTGAAATACAGTACTTTCTTTCGATCTTGTGACCTCATCTTTCATTTTAAGTTGCCTTGCATTACACAATTGCTTGCTGCTAATTCTTGTATCTCAAGGATTTGGGGCCCTGAAATATTATAAGAAATGAGAAATTGAGGGAGGTTCCAGGAAGATGGTGGAGTTCCAGTGAACAGTCCTAAGCCAGAGAACCACACCAAGTGTGCCTTCACAGGACAGAGAGTTAGGACAGAGAGAGAAAATACAGGCAGGGAGAAAGCCCTGAGCACTTTCCAGCAGCCGCCACAGCGGCGGCCGTGGTGGCAGCGGCAACTGCCACAGCCATACCTGAATCACAGAGAGTCCAGGACGAAGGAGCCAGACACAGCCTGAGAGCGGATTCCACTCAACACCAGCAAGAACCGACAAGGAGCAGACATCATCATCTTGCAGTTCACAGACCAGAGATGACCCAGGAAGCAAGACTCAGCGTGAGTTGAAGCCTGATATTCTCACTCCTTCTCAGGGAGCAGAGGAGGGAAGGCCACCCCTCCCCCACCCAGTACCGGAGATCTCCATCTTGGATACTGACAAAGCCCGGCGGAGCTGCTAGCTCCAACACAGGCCCTGGAATAAATCTAGAGTCATCTAGCAGATCACAAGAGCCTAACCTGACATGCCAGACTCAGCTCCTCCCAGGGAAAAGTCACCCAGCTTGGTTGCCAGCCCCAGGAGTGGCTTTCTTCACCGGGTAATCAGACCCAGAGGCTGCCCCTCCCTTTAGCAGCCTCAACAATCAACTGAAATTCAGTAAACAGAAACCCTGAGAGTGGCTCCAGGCTGTGCTCTGTGAGTTTCTCACAAACCAGCTCCTGGGAAAAGCTACTGTTTGCTGAAAGGCCTCAACTCTACCCAGAACCTAGCCTCATCACAGCATCTCCAAACTCGAAGAAAAAGCCATCTCCTCCCATTGAATGAACCTGGGAGGAGGATCGTAGAGCATTTTTCTGCCTGTTCAAAGAAACTGACTTGAGTAACCAACCAAGCCACAGGAACACAAGACCAGAGACTCCAACAAGAGGCTGGTTATGGACACAAGGGAGACACAGGATTTTTCCCACCGCTCCCAAAAAAATCAAAGAACTTTTTTTTTTGTTGTACCTTTATAAAAAATTTTTTTTCTTAAAAAATTTTTGTTATCTTTAATTTTAACTTTTTTTGAAAAAAATTGTTTTCTAGTAAATTTTTTTTCTCTTAGAATTTTATTTTAGGGGTATAAGTGTGTGTGCGTTTTTCTTCCCTTATCTGTTTCTGTTTTTGTTTTTTTGTTTTGTTTTGTTTTGCTTTTTGTTTAGCTCTACTGAACTTCGGATCTTTTTTTCTTTCTTACTTATCCTTTTCACCTGTTCTTCTCTTTCATTCTTTATGTGACTTAATTGCTGTTCTGCACATCCTCAGATAAACCCGTAGTCGATTATTAGACCTTATCCCCCATTGTGTACACACTTAATCCACAAATTTATTACTCAATTCAAAACCTCTTACAAGTAAATTCCTTAATAGCAGTACTACATCTTTATACCTATATAATATTATAAGCATTTTTATTTTTAAGTTTTTCACATCTCCTTTATATCCCTCCCCTTCTTTCATTATATTCATGTTCTTCTCTGAATAGTATTTTTCTTTCTGTATAATATTTTTAATTTTTACCTTTCTATTTTTTCTGGTCTCTTTTTCTTCCCTTAAACTTTCTTCTTTTTTTTGCTCTCTGTCTTCTTTCATCCTATCCAACGTATTGCCTGCTTTAAGGTTAGGACTTAGCTAACACTCCCTGTACCTTCCCACATCACTCTATTCCTATTTTTTACCCACATCTCTTCCTAAACCTAATAATTTCTCTTTTACCAAATTCTTGTTTTTGGTTCATAGCCCATAAATATATAGTTGTTTGATGTTGAATAGATGTGTCTGTTGAACTACATTGTATCTGCAGACTATTAACTGTACAAATACAGAATTTGGTTGATGCTTGCCTTAACATAGTGTTCTAGCACAAAACTGGTGTTAATTTCATCCTAAATGAGCTCAGTAAGGCGGAAAAACACAAGAAAAATGGCAAGTCCGGGTATCTCAACTCCCACTCATGATAACCAGGGGACAGAACAGATAATGAATAATCCAGAGGAGAGTTCCCAAATAGCTCTACAAACACGGCTGGCAAACATGGTAAATGAAAATATTGAAAACATAGAAAGGACTCTGTATGAGCATGATAGGGGGAGAGAGGAGGCAATCTAAAACTTTATACAAGAATACCATAAGCGTGAGGAAGCTACTCAAAAACTGATACAGGATTTGCGTGAGTAGCTTGAGAATACTCAAAGAGAAAGGTAGGAATGGTGTGAGCAGGCTGAGAACACTCAAAGAGAACTACAGGAATCTCACGAATGGGAGGAAGCTAATCAAAGAGTAATACAGGAATTGAGAGAGCAGGAAGAGAATACACAAAGATCACTAAAAGCATTTATGGAATCCATTAACAAAGATCTGAAGGAAGTCAAGGAGACCACAAAGGGAATGCTGAATGGAAACCAACAGAAGGAATGGGAGTCCAAGGAAATCACAAATAATCAGCTAAGTGATTTGAGAATAAACACAGAACACCAAATTAAGGAAGTAAAGAAGTTCATACAAGATCTAAAACAAAGCTTCAACAAAGAATTTGAAGCCATCAGAGCTGACCAACTAGAAGGAAAAAAAAATAAAAAACAAAGTAGAAAGTCTCAACAGCAGGATAGACCATGCAGAAGAGCGAATCTCGGAGATTGAAGACAGCCTAGACATTATAGAGAAAGAACATACAACCATCCAAGACAAATCCAAGAAATATGAAAGATCTATCCAACACTTGGAAGACACCATCACAAGGCCTAATTTAAGGATAATGGTTGTAGAGGAGCACCTAGAAACAGAAGTTAAAGGTCTAGGAAATTTCTTTAACAGGATACTAGAAGAGAACTTCCCTAACATGGAAAAAGATAGGCCTATTCAAATACAAGAAGCTTTTAGAACTCCAAATCAACCAGACCAGAATAGGACATCCCACCATCACATTATAATCTGCACAGGATCAATTCAGACCAAGGAAAATATCCTTAAAGCTGTCAAGGAGAAAAGATTAATCACCTATAAAGGGAAACCAATTAGAATCACCTCAGATTTCTCAGCAGAGACAATCAAAGCAAGAAGAGCCTGGAATGATGTATGCCATGCCCTAAAAACAAACAACTATCAACCAAGAATACTGTACCCAGCTAAACTCTCCTTCATAACTGAAGGCCAAAAAAAACCCTTCCATAGCAAAGAAAAATTGAAACAATACATGTCCACCAAACCAGCCCTTTATGATGAAGGTTTTGGAAAAATTAGGAATCCATGGAACATTCCTCAATACAATAAAGGCTGTATATGACAAACCTACAGCCAGCATTATACTTAATGTTGAAAAACTAAAGCCATTTCCTCTTAACTCAGGAACAAGATAAGGATGTCCAGTCTCTCCACTTCTCTTCAACCTAGTATTAGAATGCCTAGCTACAGCAATAAGACAAGATGCAGACATAAAGGGGATCCCAATAGGGAAAGAAGAAATAAAACTCTCCCTCTTTGCAGATGATATGATCTTGTATTTAAAGAATCCCATAGACTACAATCCCAAATTACTCGAGCTGATTCAAAACTTTGGCAAAGTAGCAGGGTATAAAATTAACCCTCAAAAATCAATGGCTTTTTTATAGGCCAACAATGAAAAAAGTGTGGCTGAAATTAAGAAAGCAACTCCATTTGTAATAGCCCAACAGAAAATAAAATACCTATGAATTAACTTAACCAAAGAAGTGAAAAGCCTCTATGATGAACTTTAAAAACTTGAAAAGGAAATCAAAACAGAACTTAGAAAATGGGAAAAACTCCCATGCTCCTGGACTGGAAAGATTAACGTTGTGAAAATGGCAATATTTCCCAAGCTATCTACAAATTTAATGCAATACCTTTCAAAATTCCAACCTCATTCTTCAAGGAAATAGAAGAGACAATCCAAAAATTCATATGGTACAATAAAAGACCCGAATAGCAAAACACAGTCCTCAACGGAAAGACCAAGGCTGGAAGAATATCAAAACCAAATTTCAAACTCTACTATAAAGCCATAGTAATCAAAACAGCTTGGTACTGGCACAAGAACAGATCTCAGGACCAATAGAATAGAATTGAAAACCCAGAAATGAACCTACAGACCTAGAGCCATCTAATCTTCGATAAGGGAGCTAAAAAAAACAGAATGGAAGAAAGAGAGCCTCTTCAGTAAGTGGTGCTGGCAAAATTGGTTAAGGACTTGTAGAAAACTAAAGCTAGATCCTTATATATCACCCTGTAACACAATCAACTCCAAATGGATCAAAGACCTCGGAGTCAAAGCAGACACTCTGAAAATATTACAGGATGGAATAGGAGAAACCCTAGGTCTCCTTGGCACAGGCCGAAATTTTCTTAATAGAGACCCGGAAACACAACAAATCAAAGAAATGTTGGACAAATGGGATTGCATGAATTTGCAGAGCTTCTGCATGGCAAAAGACATACCTAGCAAGATCAATAGAAAGTCCATGGATTGGGAGAAGATCTTCACTAGCTATACAATGGACAAGGGTCACGTATCAAAATATACTTAGAACTCAAAATATTAAATCCCCCAACAACGAATCTTCCAAGAAACAACTGCCCAATGAATAAGTGGGCTAAAGACTTAAAGAGAAAGTTCTCTGAAGAAGAAAGAAGGATGGCCAATAGACACATGAAGAAATGCTCAACCTCCCTAGCCATATAAGAAATGCAAATCAAAACAACTTTGAGGTACCATCTCACCTCCGTTAATATGGCAAAAATCAAGAACTCTAACAAAAACAGATGCTGGAGGGGATTTGGACAGAAGGGAATCTTACTTCATTTTTGGTGGGAGAGTCAACTTATTCAACCACTTTGGAAAGTAGTATGGAGGTTCCTCAAAAGACTCCACATAGAGCTCCCCTATGACCCAGCAATCCCACTTTTGGACATGTACCCAAATGTTTACAAACATGACCACACTAAAGCTACCAGCACATCTATGTTTATTGCAGCATTATTTACTATAGCTAAGATATGGAACCCACCCTGATGCCCCTTAGTAGATGAATGGATCAAGAAAATGTGGTATATATACACAATGGAATTCTATGCCTCCATCAGAAAGAATGGCATTGCCCCATTTGTTATGAAATGGAAAGTCTTGGACAAATTTATATTAGGTGAAGTAAGCCAAGCCCAAAGAAACATAGGTCCTCTGATTTCCCTTATTTGCAGTATCTAATATATGTATGAGTCAAGCAGAAAAGGTCAGATAAGGTGTTGTTAGGAAAATGAACCCTTAGACATGTATTTTAAATGTTTTTTTCTTTCATGCATTTGTTTGAAACACAATTATAAAGTTATTTTTTGTTGCTTTGTATGTCCCTCCCCCACAGTATAACCCCTGCTTTCATTGTATTTGATGTCGGTATAATTTGTGGAAGAGAAGGGGAAAAACAAGTCATTTAAATAAGGATACATGTGGACCTTTTGCAACAATTAGAAGTACAAATTGTCATGTCAAAAACGAACTTTACAACTGGGGGAGAGGGTTGGATGGGGGGAGCGAGGATGGGAAGGGATGGGAAGGGTAAACAATAGAGGAGGCTACAATGCTTGATAAGAAATGTGCTCACTATCTTGACCATCTAATTGTAACCCCTCTGTACAGTATTTTCACAAGAAAAAAAAGAAAAAAAAGAAATGAGAAATTGAGATGGATTTTGTTACTTTCTGCTTGCATGTTGCATAGGCCTAGGTGATAAGTCTTGCCCATGTTATCTGATGATGCAGGTAACTCGGCCAAAACATATTAGGACCCATGTGTCTACTGAAGAATAATGTCTTTTAGATATCAAATTAGCACAACTGGAGCATAATCTGTAGGAATGCTCCTGAAATATGGAGAAAAACAGTTTGGGGCCAGTGAGTTAAAACAATAAACAGAGCATCAGAGTAAAATCTCTTATAGATTAGAGGAAAACAACGTTGATTTTTTAAATTGTGAATTCAGAAGACCATGAACACTTAGAATGTATCACAAGTTTATACTGAAGACATTGCTTTAACACTTTTTATATTCTAATATATATTCTGAACCTAATTATTTATATTCCAATTCTATTTATTGGAATATATAAATATCAATTTATTTGTCAAATTATCAATTGATTTTAGTAAGTTTCACTGTGTGAAATATAAAATGGGCACATATAACTACAAAATAAATAACTATATATAATATAATAAAAAAGGGCACATGTTTTGCATTCTTCTGTTGTGGTTAGGGAATCAAAAGCAACTCTGTTTTAAAGTATTATTCCACTATCTCTACCTCAGTGTTTGGTAGAGTTAGAGTTAAACCTTTACCTTTTGTAGATTTACAGACTGGAGGCAAGAGGAAACATTACCCATTTAAGGTCTAATAACAAGGAGAAACATATGGACTTCTCCTGGAGCTATGAAATATTTGGTGATAGAAAGGCAGTAGTGTACGTTCCTGCCTGGTTGGAAGGCAGACAGGCCAGGACATTAGGTAATCATTCATATGAACAATTTTTTCACCTTCTTGGCTTTAGCTACTTTTGAAATGGTAGGTATAATAAACAATTATGTTTTGATAAAAAAAACCCCTTCTAGTCTGAACAGTTCTGTCTGAAATGTTCATCTTTCTATGATCCCTTGTAACTAACATTTGTTTTGTTCAAGTAAGACAATTTACACTCTGAGGGTAAGATATTCTGGTTGGTCTGATCCTACATGGAAGAAGGGTAAAGTGTCAGGTAAACATTTGTGCCAATATGACCTCATTTGTGAAAATTTCAGCTGCAGAAATTTACAAGGAACTCTTAAGCAAGGCTTATTTTGAATCCATTAGCTCCACAGAGCTAACTCAGTTGGATAAATAAATATTTGAAAAAGCCCTCCCTTTTAGATCTAGCTAAAAATGCTTCAAATATGATCAAATCTAAAATGAAAAAGGCTTAAAATAGTTATTGACAAAAAAATTGCAAACGTGAGCAATAGACTGAACAATATAATTATTTCCCATTATACACAGAATTTTAGGGAAATAAGATCAATAGCATTGTTAGGAATATTAAGGTTTCTTTGTTACAAATAGGCACCCAAGTATATAATCCTGTATAAAGATTGCATCATTAACTACCAAAATTTAGAGGACATTACATGCTTCAGCAGCACATATACCCAAATTACAATACAGAGATTAACATGGCAATTGCGCAGGATGATATGAAAATCTGTGAATTATTCCATATTTTTCATTCTTCAGATGCAAGAAATGAAAACAATTATTAAAAAGTTGATTACAAAATTACAAGTCTAACAATACATGTAATTCATATAAATGAAAGGTAGTTTGACATCAGTGTATTAAATCTTCACCTTAGAAAGGCCTTTACATAGCATAATCTTTATAAAACTTTTAAAATTAGACAACACTCTCATTTTATTCCAAAAAAATATACTATAAGGACCTAGTAAAAAAGGAATCTTAAACTGTTTCTTTATGGAATGCAATCTGACACATTTATTAATGAACCTGTATATTATAAAACAATGTAGTATTCAAAGTCTTATATCTAGGAAAGAATAAAATAGATTATGGGCATTATACAAACAATACAAAATATTTTAAAGTATAATTTTTCAGATAAGCACCAGAAATATCTTTAGTTTCTTTAGTACTCATTTCAACATATAAATTAAAATTATTTCTGATTAAAAAAAGCAAAAACACGAGGGGGGACCAAGATGGTTACGGGGAAGTAGGGGAACACCACAGCTCTCCCCAACCAAAAAGAGAGTTTGAGTTCCAACGTTTAAACTCCCCAAGAGACCGACAAAAACAAAAAGACCAACATCCAGAGAAAAGCAGGAGGTAGAAAAAAACAAAAAATAAAGAGTTAAAAAGAAGAATTTCACAACAGAGAAGGGTGAAGACCCCTCCCCCAACATCTATTGGCCACACAGCAGCGAGCCAAGCCATGGCCAGCCCAGCCCGGTAGGAGCTGCCGGTGTCCCAGAGAAACAGGGGGCTGTCTGCAGATCACCTGCACCAAAGCCCCCTCAGGTACCAGTGTCAGACCCGCTGATGTTAAGGAATGAAGAATCTGCTGAGCAGGGAGCTTACACAAAGATCCCACCCCTACCCCTCACTCTCTATTTGAGCAGAGAGGCTCCATCCCACCAAAGCCACTCGGCCTCATGGCAGGAACCCCAGAGATACACCAGATGCCCACAGAACACCAGAACAGAAGAACTGAAAGGAACAGGTGCTGATCCGGAGAGTGCAAACAGAGACAAATGCCAGCGCTCAGAACCTGCACAGAGGCTCCTCCCCCACCCCTTGGGTGGAGGCTGGAGGCCCATCCCATGGAGCTTACCCAAAACAGTGTCAATGGAGGCAGTGACAGAAGAGAAACACACAGAGCCACCACCTCTCAGCCCAGCCCACAATCACATCAATTGAACTCTGACTGCAACTGCAACCAGCAACCTATATCACACAGAAACAACAACAAGCTCCAGGTTGAGTACCCTGTAGGGGACAGTGTATTCCTCAAGGGAGACCAGAGCTGGTGGGAATCCCCAGACCCCCTACCCCAAACCTGCATCACAGGACCCACTAAAACTATAAATTGTTCACAAGCTCCACCAGCCCATGGAGCACACTCAGCTGGCCAGGCTAGAACAAGAGACAGCCTGGAAGGGAGCTTAAATGCCCAAGCCAGGAACAGCACCCCTGGGTCAAGACACCCAATGGTGGAAGAAATTTGAACTGTGTACTCCAGGCTGCACAATCTAGGTGGGATACACAGCAGCACAGGTCCAACCAGTGTGCCCTAGGGTGGGGGCCGGGACCAGACCTGGGGATCCGGTGCCTGAGCAACATAACCAACACCTCCCAACTGAAATAAGAAGCTGAGCATATGCCTCAGCAGAGAGGAGAAAAACAGGGAACTGCACCCTCTGGGAATCATGCCTGTGACAGCAAAAGACCTAGGGGTTCAGGACAAGAGAAGTCCAAAGCCCACAAGAACCCGACCCATATATTCTAGGCTGAGAATTGGACAACACAGGCTGCCAGCACCTGAAAATAGTCAGGAGCTCAGGCTGGTAAGACGGCTCAGCAGTACAGTGCTTGTCTTAGGTGCAGGAGGCCCTGGATCTGATTCCTCAGCAGCACATAAGCAGAAAGGGCCAGATGAGGTGCTATGGATCAAATGGTAGGGTGCCAGCCTTGAGTTGAAGAGCTGAAGGACAGAATCCAAGCCCAGAGTTCAAGCCCACAACTAGCCAAAAAGTAAAACAAAACAAAACATCAGGAGCCCATAGCAGACTCCAGCATCTGGGAGAGTACATCCAGCACATCTGGACTCGCCAAGAGCACCTGTAGGAACAAACAGGAGCAGTTTAGGCTGCTCAACCCTTCTAAAGTCAGGAACTGCCAGTGATCTACAGCAGAGCGCCGAGAACCCTCTGTGGGTCAGACCAGCAGCTAGAGGTCGGCCCCCAATAGAACCGAGATCAGGTACAGACTCTACCAGCACAGAAACAGTAACCAGGCAAAGACAGACGCTATTGACCAAAACAAAATTTCAGATTAGTCTGCAATAATCCCTGAATCCCCATGAAAAATCACAGAGAAAAATTACAAGGTTTATCAACACCTAGGATAACAAGCTATCTCTAAAAGCCAGCAGCCACCCAGGGGATAGACCCAGTGGGAGCAAAGCAGGAATGGAAGACAAACACTACATCCAAGAGATGCTGGAGGCAATGACTCAAGATATAAAACGAGAAACACACCAGAAATTGAAAGAACACAGGGTCGAAATATCGAAAGAGATGCAGGACATCAAACAGGAGATGCATGCAAAAATAGAGGCAGCACACACATCACAAAGCCATTACATAAGTGACAAAATAGAGGCAGTACACACCTCATTCAGAGGTGAGATAGTATTTTGAAAACCAACATCGAATCTATAAATGAGTCCATTTCCTCCATGCAAACAACAATGGAAGCCACAAAACAAAGAACAAAATGGAATGTAGAGTGTCAAATACAGAAGACAGAATACATCAACTGGACCAAAAAATGACAGGTATGGAAAAATCACTTAAATGATGCCAAAGGGAAATTCAAGAGCAAGCAGATAGTGCCAAGAAATTTAACCTTCATATACGAAGGTGAGGAATATCAAAGCAAGGGATTGCAACACCTATTCCACAAATAATCAGTGAAAAAATTTCCCCATCTCAAAAAAGAACATCTTACCTACATAACAGAAGAATATGGAACACCTAACAAGAAGGATCCCAGGAGAAACATTTCTAGACACATTATAGTATAAATGATAGATCTGAATGATAAGGAAACAATCTTGCATGCAGCAAAAATGAAGAAGGAGCTATACTACAACAGGAAAAATATTAGAATCACTACAGATGTCTCCACACAGACACTGAATGCAAGAAAGGCCTGGGAAAGTACCATATGAGCCAATGCAGACTGATATACTTGGCAAAGCCAGCATTCACATTCGATGGAGAACTGAAAATTTTTAATACCAAAGAAAAATTAAATTGATACATAAACATTAAGCCAGCATTACAAACACTACAAGAGGTGGAACACAACCTGAGAAAAGCAACCACGAACAGGGACCTGCACCCAGACAGGCATTAATAAAAGTCTATCTGAGCAAGCACAGGAGGAAAGGAAAGAAGAAAAACAGTGACCATAATGCATCGCTCTATACTATCTCTTAAGATTTGTGGGCTTAATTCACTAATCAAAAGAAAAAGAACTTCAAATTGGATCCTAAAACATGAGCCATCCATCTGTTTGCCTTCAGGAGATTCACCTCTAAGCCAAACATTCAAACAAACACAGAGTGAAGGTTTGGAAAAGGCTTTACCAATCAAATGTCCCTAGTAAAAAGGCAGGTTTAGCAATCCTGATATAGGAAAAATTGAACTTGTCATTAAAATCAATGCAAAAAGACAAGGATGAACACTACATATTAATGCAGGGAACAATACAAGAGGAGGATATTACCATCGTCTACTTACATTCCCCAAACATTGGTGCACCCAAATATGTTAAGCAAATACTCTCAAACTTATGGAATAAAATAGATCCAATATGATAATACTAGGAGACTTTAACACCCCAGTCTTATCCAAGGACAGGTCTACTAACCAGAGGATTGGCAAAGAAGCTACTGAAATAAGTGAAGCCATACTTCAAGTGGAACTGACATTTACCAAGTATTTCACCCTAAAAACAACACAGTACACATTCTTTTCAGCAGCTCATGGTACTTCCTCCAAAATAGACCATATCATAATTCATGCAAAGAACTTAAGCAAATTAAAGGGGATTGACATAATCCACTGTATCCTATCTGACCGCAGTGGAATCCAGCCAGTTCTCAATAACAAAGCATACTGCAGAAATTACTAAAATACATGGAAATTGAACAGCACACTTCTAAGCAATGCCTGGGTAATGGAAGAGATTAAAGAAGAAATTAAAAAATTCCTAAAACTCAATGAAAATGAAAATACTTCGCAAAGAAACTTGTGGGACACAGCAAAAGCAGTCCTGAGGGGCAAATTTACTGCCCTCAATGCCCACATCAAGAAAATAGAGACAGACCAACAAAATAATCTCATGTTGCAATTAAAACAGCTAGAAAAACATGAAAAAATGGAACCTAAATTTACTAGACAGAGCCAGATAACCAAACTATGAGCGGAGAATATTGAAATAGAGATTTGGAGAATCATAACCAATATTAACCAAACAAAAAGCTTGTTAAAAAAATAAATAAAATTGATAGACATTTCGCAAGACTGATTTGAAAAGAAGAGAAGAAACCCATATTAACAAGATGAGGGATGCCACGGGAAAAATCACAACATGTACCCAAGATTTCCAAACAATTTTAACGGACTACTTTCAAAAGTTATACTCGCTAAAGAAAGAAAACCTGGCAGAAATGAATGCATTTTTAGAGAAATACATGTTGCCCAAATTGAGCAAAGAAGAAGTAAATCAATTAAATAAGCCAATATCCTACAAGGAGATACAGAAAGCAATCAGAAGTCTTCCAACAAAAAAAAAGCCCACCCACAAAAAATAAAATACGTAGGAATTAACTTAACCAAAGAAGTGAAGGAACTCTATGATGAAAACTTTAAAAACTTGAAAAAGCAAACCAAAACAGAACTTAGTAATGGGAAAAACTCCCATGCTCCTGGATTTGGAAAGATCAACATCGTGAAAATGGCAATACTTCCCAAGGCTATCTACAAATTCAATGTGATACCTATCAAAATTCCAACCTCATTCTTCAAGGAAATAGAAGAGGCAATCCAAAAATACATATGGGACAATAAAAGACCACGAATAGCACAAACGGTCCTCAGTGGAAAGAACACTGCTGGAAGAATATCAAAACCAAATTTCAAACTCTACTATAAAGCCATAGTAATCAAAACAGCTTGGTACTGGCACAAGAACAGATCTCAGGACCAATAGAATAGAATTGAAAACCCAGAAATGAACCTACAGACCTAGAGCCATCTAATCTTCGATAAGGGAGCTAAAAAAACAGAATGAAAGAAAGACAGCATCTTCAGTAAATGGTGGTGGCAAAATTGGTTAACTAATTGTAGAAAACTAAACCTAGATCCTTATATATCACCCTGTACCACAATCAACTCCAAATGGATCAAAGACCACGGAGTCAAAGCAGACACTCTGAAAAAATTACAGGATGGAATAGGAGAAACCCTAGGTCTCCTTGGCACAGGCCGAAATTTTCCTAATAGAGACCCGGAAACACAACAAATCAAAGAAAGGTTGGACAAATGGGATTACATGAAGTTGCAGAGCTTCTGCATGGCAAAGGACATAGCTAGCAAGATCAATAGAAAGCCTACGGATTGAGAGAAGATCTTCACTAGCCATACAACGGACAAGGGTTTCATATCTAAAATATACTTGGAATTCAAAAAATTAAAACTCCCAACAACAAATCCTCAAAGAAACAACTGCCCAATAAATATGTGGGCTACAGACTTAAAGAGAAACTTCTCTGAAGAAGAAAGAAGGATGGCCAATAGACACAAGAAGAAATTATCAACCTCCCTAGCCATAAAGGAAATGCAAATTAAAACAACATTAAGATACCACCTCACCCCAGTTAGAATGGCAAAAATCAAGAACTCTAATAACAACAAATGCTGGAGGGGATGTGGACAGAAGGGAACCTTACTTCATTGTTGGTGGGAGTGTAAACTTGTTCAACCAGTTTGGAAAGTATTATGGAGGTTCCTCAAAAGACTCCATATAGAGCTCCCCTATGACCCAGCAATCCCACTTTTGGGCATTTACCCAAATGTTTACAAACAAGACCACACTAAAGCCACCAGCACAACCATGTTTATTGCAGTATTACTTACTGTAGCTGAGATATGGAACCCATCCTGATGTCCCTCAGTAGATGAATGGAACAAGAAAATGTGGTATATATACACAGTGGAATTCTATGCCTCCATCAGAAAGAATGACATTGCCCCATTTGTTAGGAAATGGAAAGACTTGGAAAAAATATATTAAGTGAAGTAAGCCAAGCCCAAGGAATCATAGGTCCCACGGTTTCCCTTATTTGCAATATCTAGTATATGTATGAGTCAAGTTAAAAATGCCAGATAAGGTGATGTTAGGAAAATGAACCCTAAGATATGTATTCAAATGTTTATTTCTTTCACGTGATTGTTTCTAACGCATTAGTAAGATCATTTCTTTGTTACTTTGTATGTCTCTCCCCCACAGTATAACCCATGCTTTCACTGTTTTCATGTCGTTATAATTTGTGGAGGGGAAGGGGAAAAACAAGACATTTAAATAAGGATACAGGTCGACCCATTGCAACAATAAGTACAAGTTGTCATGCCGAAAACGAACTTTACAACTTTGGTGGTGGGGGAAGGATTGGGTGGGTGGGCGGTGGGAGGATAGGAAGAGATGGGAAGGGGAAACAAAGGAGGAGGCTACAATGCTTAATAAGAAATATACTCATTATCTTGCCCATATAATTGCAACCCCTCTGTACAGCATTTTCACCGTAAAAAATAATAAAAAAATTAAAAAGAAAGAAAAAAAAGCCTAGGACCAAATGGATTCACAACAGAATTGTACAAGACCTTTAAACAAGAAATAATACCTATACTCTTCAAGTTTTCAGAGAAACAGAGAAGGAGGGAGCTATCCCAAACTCATTCCATGATGCCAATAACACACTCATCCCCAAAACAGGCAAAGACCCAACAAAAAAAGAACTACAGGTCAATTTCCTTGATGAACACAGATGCAAAGTTCCTTAACATAATTCTAGCTAACAGAATCAAGAAACATAAAAAAATACACTAAAACCAAGTAGGCTTCATCACAGTGATACAGGGATGGTTTATCATACGTAAGTCAATAAATATAATCCAAACACATCAACAGAGCCAAGGTCAAGAATCATATGATTATCTCCACAGATGCAGAAAACGGTTTTGATAAAATTCAACATTCATTCATGCTAAAAGTTCTGGAGACAATAGGAATAGAAGGAACATTTCTTAAAACATTAAAAGCCGTTTATGACAGACCAATAGCTAATACTATACTTAATTGGGAAAAGCTACAACCAATTCTCTTAAAATCAGGAACAAGGCAAGGATGCCCACTGTGTCTACTCCTGTTCAATATAGCCCTGGAAACCTTAGCCAGGTCAATAAGGCAAGAAAAAACATTAAAAGGATCCGCATAGGGAAAGAAGAAATTAAACTATAGCTTTTTGCATATGACATGATACTATACCTTCACAATCCCAAAAAATCCATCCCCAAACTCTTAGAAATCAAAAATCACTTCGGCAATGTAGCAGGATACAAAAATCAATCCAATAAAATCAGTTGCCTTCCTGTACACTGACAATGTACAAGCAGAAAGGGAAATAAAGGAAGAAACCCCATTCACAATAATCTCCCCTAAAATAAAATATTTAGGAATTAACCTAACCAAAGCTGTAAAAGAACTATTTAATGAAAACTATAAAAAGTTAAAGAAAAAAATTACAGAAGACACTAGGAAATGGAAAGACCTCAAATGCTGTTGGATAGGCAGACAGTATAGTGAAAATGGCAATACTGCCTCAATTAATATACAAATTCAATGCAATTCCTATTAAAATCCCAATGATGTACATCTCTGAAATACAGAAAACAGTCCAAAAATTCGTATGGAACCACAAAAGACCTAGAATAGCCAAAACAATTCTAGAGAATAAAGACAACATGGGAAGGATATCCATGCAGCACTTCAAACTCTACTATAGAGCCATAATAACAAAGACAGCATGGTACTGGCACAAAAACAGACCCGAAGACCAATAGAATAGAATAGAAGATCCAGAAATAAATCCACATGCCTACAGACAGCTGATATTTGACAAAGGAACCAAAGACAGAAAATGGAAGAAACACAGCCTCTTCAACCACTGGTGCTAGGAAAACTGGGTGGCCACATGAAGAATAAAAGTGGACCCCAGCATATCACCATACACCAATATCAACTCAAAATGGATTAAAGACCTTAGCATTAAACCTGAATCTTTGAAACCACTTCCGGCAGAGTAGGAGAGACACTTGAACTTATAGGCACTTATAGGCACAGGAAAGTATTTCCTGAACAGAGTCTCAGGGTCACAACAAAATGGAGTGAGACATGACAAATGGGACTACCTTACAATAAAAAGCTATAGCAAAGCTATAGCTGTAAAGCTATAGCGATCGCAACCAAGCTAGAAAGACAACCAATTAATTGCGAAAAAATACTTACCAGCAATATATCCGACAAGGTGTTAAAATCCAGTATATACAGGGATCTGAAGAAACCAGGCCCTCCCAAACCTAACAAACCAATTACTTAATGGGAAAGGGAATTAAAGAGAGACTTCTCAGAAGAAGAGATAAAAATGGCAAAGAAACACATTAGGAAGTGTTCACCATCCCTGGTTGTAAAGGAAATGTAAATAAAGACAACCATGAGATTCCACCTTACCCCAGTCAGAATGTCCCACATCCTCAAGTCAGCCAATGACAAATGCTGTAGGGGATGCAGAGAAAGAGGAACCCTGCTACACTGCTGGTGGGAATGTACACTTATACAACCACTTTGGAAAACAGTCTGGAGAGTCCTAAGAAAGCTAAATATTGACCTCCCTTATGACCCAGTCATACCATTTCTAGGCATCCATCCTGAACAACAGGAAACAGTATAAAAGGACAAATGCACCTCCATGTTTATTGCCGCACTGTTCGTAATAGCCAGGATATGGAAACAACCCAGATGTCCCACCACAGATGAATGGATCCCAAAATTGTGGTATCTATACACAATGGAATATTATTCAGCCATTAGAAATGACAAAATAATGGCATTTGCAGGGAAATGGATGGAGCTAGAAGGTGATCATGTTGAGCAAAGAAGTCAAGAGCATTGAGACCAACAGTACATGGTCTCCCTGATAAGTGGATGTTAAAAACCAAATGTTAGGTAATACGACATATTTAACAGGACTTAGGAAACAAAGGACTTTCACTCATCTGGTCAAATCTCTACTAAATAACCCAATGCGGCTGATCACATGTATGGTATATATGTGCACAATGAAGGGGAACCAGGAAGACGACATAGAAATAGAGGAAATCAGGGAAAAATTCATTAGTTGCACTGGACATTGACCAAAATGAACTAAGCAAGTTAATGGCAGGGATAGAAGGGAGGGAACATGTGGGAAAAGGGAACAGCTGATGTTATGCAAAACAAAAGAAATGTACATACCAACCAATGTGGAAGAAATAACAGTATCGCAAAGCTCATGGAACTCATAAATGTTATACACTGTGATAGACAATTTTCTCCAGAAATGTTAGAATGTGTTTGTGATTTTTACTGAGTGTCACTATCCCACAATACTGTGAAATTAGGGAAATTATGTAACCACTTAATTACAATAAAAAAGCAAAAACTCTCCAGAAATCATTATAGATATACAACTAACCCTTGAATACATTTTGACATCAAAGTAAGGCAATTGACTTGGAAGACTTCCATGGAATCCATGAATTGTTGCAGTAAGCTATTGTTGTTAGTTGGATTGTGAAAATATTTTGTATGGAAACAGAATGAAATGGCATTTTTGAAATTTAAGGAACTTAACCGAACCATTATGACTTAGGAGAGCAATTTGTACAGCCTTCCAAAACTTCAAAGAGGTAGTGATACATACTTATCCTTTTGGCAATATCAAATACAGTTTCTTCCAAGTTGTTCTTCAGACCTGATTTGACATAATGGTTCAACAGAAGCAGATCCAACATGTCTTTGCTAACTCTATTACCATCAGCAAGATGCAAGGGGGCCATTGGTATCTCCATCATGATGAAGTAAGAAAAAAGCCACTCTATTATTATTCCACATATAAGCACTGCACAGGGTTGTCCAGCCATCTACAGTTATTGCATGAATATGTGCCGCTTCAGCCACCAACTCATAGACAGTGTCTAAGTGTCCACTGTAGGCTTCTTGATGAATATGGGTATACTCATCGTCATCCCTAGTATTCACATGAGTGGCCTTTATGGAAAGTAGTCTCTGCACTGTAATAACCTGATTATTTTCAGCAGCCAAAAGAAGAAAGTTGCCTGGATCTTTCTCCATTTTTTCTTGCAATTGATACCATTCCTCACTTTTTCATCATGTTCCTCGTCTTCATCAGAATTGCCTAACCAGAGACTTTGAGTGACAGTGGGAATGAGGTGTCCAAGTATTTCCCTAATAGTTCAAGTTAGTTGAACTGTTCAGAAAAATCCGGTGAATTTTCTGCATCTGTTTTTTCACCATGATTTATTTTCCCTTTTTATATTTTTACTATTCGAAATTATTCTAACTGGAGAGTAGGGAATTGATGGAAGCACAGGATAGATTTTCC
The DNA here is from genome assembly GCF_024711535.1 of Dipodomys merriami. NCBI lineage: Eukaryota > Metazoa > Chordata > Mammalia > Rodentia > Heteromyidae > Dipodomys > Dipodomys merriami. The sequence continues at coordinate 324,416 of NW_027202926.1, read as the reverse complement.
TCCGTATTCAAAGATACAGACTGAAAATAAGGACCAGTGGTGTCTTCATGTGCAGCTTATTCTAGGAATAATGCCTTCTATATAAATGATTTGGGAAATGGCAGAGCAGAAAGTAAAATGATGCAACCAAAAATATAAAAGCAAAATAAATTATGATAATTATAGAGCAATCCTATTATTTATGAGAAACATTAAAGGGAGAGGAAGAGAGACAGATGTGCAATGTCCTAGATAGACACAAATGCATGCCTCTGATCAATATATAGAGCAAGCAGAATTTTATGTTTTAAAAAGATAGAAATAGAATTTATGTATTTACTTGAATTTGGTAAATACATTTTTAGCAGCCTACATGAAGAGACATAGGTTTAATCATATTGCAGACAAGAATCTAAATCCTTGATAATTCTAGGAACAGATCTGAATGAAATCAGTTGAATCACACCTTTCATGTACAATGAAGGAATAGGTCCAGGCTATGAAAGCAGCAAGAGAAAGCAGGCCGATGTATCTGTGACAAAACTTTGTGGAAAATGATATTGAGGATTACTTACTGTTGATCCACTTGCACTGGAAGCATGATTCTGAAAAATTGCTTGCTGATTCTCAACTATTTCTTTGATCATTATATTCTCCAAAAAGAAAAAGTGAGATTTAATTGATAGCAAAGTACTACTAATACATTTTGATTTCTCATTAAGCACCTTCAATCATTGAAACCACATGAAGACAATAGACAGGCCTACTTTTTTAGATGAAAACAAGTGTCTTAAAAAAACAAAGAATGGAAGTAGTCATGTAAAGGACTTCTATTTTAGTACTACATTATATATTTTTTTCTAATGTTGGGTACCAATAAATAATGGATCTATTAGAAATCTCTTAAAGCTCATATGTCCAATTGTGAATTCTCTTATACTATATCATGATATTTTTTGTGTGTGTTCTTAAGAAGAAATTTACATTACTAACTTGAATTTCTGACAGGACAGTATCATCACTGTACATCTTGCTTCTATACTCTCATTTTTAAATTACTATCTAAGTATGTGCATTAGATAACAATAGAGGAAAAATAGAAGCCACACTGTTGGCTCATGTCATTAATCCTAGCTAATCAGAAAGATGAAGTCTGAGGATTGCGGTTTGTAGCCAGACCAAACAAAAAAAAAAGTATTAGATTCTGATTTGAAATAAACCAACAAAAGCTAGAACTGGAGCTGTGGTACAAGCAGTAAAATGATATCCTTGAGAAAACTAAAACAAAAAAATAACAAATTCTGGGACAGAGACAGGCCCTGAGTTCAAGCCTTAGTATTAGCACCAAACAAATCATTGAATTAATTAGTTAATTAAGTAATTAAATATAAATTAAGTGGTCACATGTGGATAGGCAGGTAAAATGTAACATCTGTGGTGACTGGATTGTGTATTTTTTTGTAGTAAGGCAAATTATTATTTGTACTAATCATTAATTTTTTTGAACTTTTTTTGAATTTAGCATGCATGTATAGGTGTGTGTACATGTGTGCATATGTGTGTATGTGTATATGTGTGCATATGCTGTTGCAATGTTGCTTGCCAGTGTGGACAGGGTGAGGCTGAAAAGAGCTGAATTTGTTGCAATGTTTTTATGTATCAGTATTCTGTCATGTCATTTTGTACATTTTATTTGTCAAATAATATCATCAGAATCAAACGATTTACAATATTAAGTTAGATGAAAGAGAACGCTTTCAGCTCTTATTATATGTTAGGTGAGAAGATTCAGACATATTTAGGTAGTAAATTAGTGCTGGAAGATGACTGTCGGTACAAAATATGTATTTGACTTCTTAAATTTGTTATACTTTTAACATATGCTCATGGAGTAAGTTTGACCAACTGGACCAAATAGGTATTGCTCTCTGGTTATTCCCGTGAAACACAAAGTGGATAAACTCTTTCTGGCTTTCTGTTGAAAATAACTTTCTTTGTAAGATCATATCTATTCACACTAAGAGGTAATCAACCCAATATTTATCAAGTTTGAATATCCCATCATATTGACTGAAAATCAGTATTGTTGATATGCTTGTTAGCTATTCCTTTCAAAAAAAAAAAACAAAAGCACGTGTCATCTTTAGATAGTGGATGTATCTGAAGTTGTTTTGTACATGCAAAGGGCTAATGGCTCTTTTGTGGGAGTAACTATTGCAACTTAACAAATAAGGCTTTTTGAATATCTTTTCCAATATGAATAACATCACAGAGCGAGTCTTGCAATTTCGGAAAACCCTTTGAATATTTTAGTATTATTTCAGTTCATTGACTATGGAGCTAAAGACATTTCTGAAATAAATATTGTTAAGATCTGAAAATATATGAGGGTATACAGGCTTTTTATGCATCATGTTATGAAAATCCAGTTTTTATGAAACTAAATGAAATAGAATGAAAGAATGTATGTGAATTTGGTAAGCTAATTATTAGTTTAACTTTGTTTTCTATTAACACAGTCCATTGAATGTAGATGATGCAGTTAAATTACTTCCTTTGTGTTTCTGTACTTCAGTTATTTTTCATATCATTGTAGTTATGGGAGTGAATTTGTAGTATAAATAAAGGTCCTTTAAAATGATGAGGTTTAATCTTGTGCTTTGTGTCCTACTCCCAAGAAAATGGGTTATTTTCAACTGTTAATATTTTATAATTGAATCTTCATAAGAAAAATTTAAAAATGAAGTAGTATTGATGACTTTTTAAACCAATTGTATTGACAAGTTGGAGAGTCTTTAATTCATGCTTCGGTCTTGGTGTCTATGATTTTTAACCCCTTGTTGCTAACATTAATGATAGCTCAGACGGCATTTGGGGGTATATGAAAGGTAAAATATTTATCTGGGGTCAAAGGTGATTTTTATATCAGTCTTGCTTTAATAACATTTTAAAGTAGTATATTTCTCTCAGAATGTTTGGTATAAAAAGCAATCAAAATACTTCTAATGGTAAACAACCTAGGTGAGCTACAATGTGGAAATGACTGGTCCATAACACCTGCAGTCTGTTTCCATCAGGAATTGGGCAGGACACTCTTTTGGTATGACTGTGTTAAACAGAAATGGGATCCCCAGGCAGTGAAGTGTTGAGTGAAGGGATAGGTTATGATTTCTACTATTTTGAGCTAGAAATCAAGAATGTTATACTTTAGCAGTTCTTTTCACCAGGGATGTATAAATTGATTATGAACTTGGAGTTTTCATATTACAGCTACCTATTTTCTAACAAAGATAAAGTCAAATATAATTAGAGTGTACACAATAATTCTGGGAAATTTTCCTAGAATTAGTAGACTAAGTGCTGGTATTTTTGTCATAAAATAAAATGCGGTTATTTGATACAGCGGGAGATGCGCCTCAGGCTAACACTTACCATGTGTGCAATACTGTACTAGTAATTACAATTCTGAAGATGTCAATACCATCATCTGAGAATTAAAAATGGACGAAGTTCCACTTTATGGGATTATTGTGAGGATTAAGTTAGATACCATTGGTAAAGTACTTGGAAAAACTATAATTCATCATTTGATACTTTCTTCCTGTTATTTTTTCATGTGATGAATTCTAACAATTTTACTGTGATTTTTATATTGTGTCTATTTACAATAGGCAATGTGATATATTGATATTCATTGCATTGGTCAGTTTTCTGACATTATGAGGAAAATACCTGCAAAGAAAATTTCTGAGGAGGAAACTATTATATTGATTCATGGTTTAAGAGAATACAGTTGAAGATCAGATGTCTCCATTGTTTTTAATTATATTTTTATTAAATAGTTGTTCAAAAGAATTTCCATTCCACAATTCAGTTATAAGTACAATGGATCTTTAATAACTTTCTTATACCCTTCCAAACCTCACCCCACTTTCATGTTTTCTAGTTTCATACTATCTGCATTGAATATTATGCCTTCACTCTCTTCCTGCATAACTCCCTTTATTCCTTCCCTTTGACTTCCGCTCACATCTTCCAAGTGATAGATTCCTGGTATTCATTTTGTTGGATTAAAAGTTCAATTTTATAAGAAATTACATCTTTTAAATACTCCTCTGCAAATAGCATGCTTTGGTTAATACTGTTGTGTAATTGTAACACCTCTGTATGGTATTTTCACAATAAAAATCTCAGTTTTATGGTCAATAGATTTTGAAAAGGATGCCATGACTTTATGAAATAAAAATAGAATCTTAAATGGTTGTTGTGGCCCTATTGCCTTCCTCTATTTAAAAAAAATTTCTTAGACTACTACCTCAATCCTTATACAAAAATTTAAAGTTTTTAAATAGAAGATGATTATCAAACTAAATGTGAGATGTAAAAACATAAACATAAAAATTCAGGGCATTGGATCAGTAAAAGTTTCTATAATATGACATGGAAAGCATTAGTGGGTAAAGAAAAGCAAGAATAATCTGTATAATATCAACTTATACTCTTTCATAATTCAAAGGACAATATAACAGAAGTGAAAATATATCTAACATATAGAAGACACATATTTGTTAATGCTACAATGTTAATGCTAAAATGATTCTGAGTCTAAGTATTTTTATATCTTCTAATTCTATATAACTTTTCCCAAAATAGCATATTTCTTTAAAGAATATATGTAGACAGTAGGAGCATATGAAATAAGTTCCTCTTTAGTATCCAAGAATAAATAAAGAGAAAATTCACTAGTAGGACTATAATATAAAAAGATGACACAAAATATAGTAATGCACTTGTGGAGAAATTGATATACTCCACTTAGCAAATGAATTTGTATAATACTTCAATCATTAAAGCAAGCAATTTTTCAAAAGGTCAAAGAGAATTGAATAGGTTCTATCCATTACACGTCTATGTATGTATTAAAGAGAAGTAAAAAACTTGTTTGTACAGGGAATGTAGTTCATTGAGATTGCACTTGAATACTTTGTGTGAGACCCTGGAAATAATCCCCAAAACCAAATTTTGAAAAGTATCACTATCGAGGATGTATGCTGGACAAATTCCTGTAAATGAATCTTAAATCTACTTTAATGTCTATTCTAAAATTTACAGCATTTCTATTTGAAGAAAAGCAAATTTGTGAAAATTTTAGGCTTGGAAAACCTATGATTGTACAATTCACTTCCAAATCACTAAAATGCATACAATAAAAGGAAATAATATATTTCAGGTGAATTACACGTCAGCAAAAAAAAAAGCTATTGTTAAAATACTTCACACAAAATGTAGAAAACGTAAAAAGATATTGTTTGTGTTTGCTTATAAACTTTGTAAACTGCAACATTTGAAACAATAATATGATTTCTGTTCATTTTAAGTATTTTTAATTGTTTATTTTAAGTTTATTCAGAGATAACTAAATCAAAAAGTGTATGTGATAACTGGAATACCTAGGAATTAAGCAACACTTATAAATAATTGATAACCTGGAAGAAACTTTTTGCAAAGAAACTTTTTGGCAAATGACAGAAGACACAAATCTATGCATCTGCATCTTATGAAAGCCATATGTTACTTGGTCAATCCAATTGTTTTTCTCTGCTTTGCTAGGGAAAAAGTATTCTCAAGATAAGAGCCAATGGCAGTGAAAAGAAACAAAATACACTATCATCTTGATTTATTTGTGAAATTAATAAATGAAATAAAACAATTCCACTTAAGGGACTCCAATATTAGTATCTATGAAGATGTTCCTGAATGCCAACATCCATTGAATTTTTGGAATTTTAATTTCTATGTACATATGAAAACTAGAAAAGGAAAAGAAATATAGTCTTAAAGCAAACCAGCCGTGGAATAATTTTCTCAATTGCTTTGAAATTACATAAGAATTGATATTCCTTTCCATTGGAAACATTTAAAAGTGTTTAGCATGTATTATAATTCAAATATAAAGCAAGAGTAATTTAATATAATCATTATAAGTATTATTCTATTACTATCATAAAATAGAATAACAAACCAGTTCCAATATATTACTTACCCATCATTATTCTTAATTCCTAATCATTACCTAAATATCTTAAACAATCTAAATAGTCACGTCTTTAATATAAACGTAAATATTCTATACTTTTTACTTAACATTTTCCAGGGGCTTGTATTCATGTTTCTAAGAAAGGTTCACAGCAGTTAAAAGATGTTTTTGTGAAACTAATGTGATACATTTTGTTGTTGTTGTTGTTGTTGTTTGAAAGGCCTGGGCATTATCACTAAGCCTTTTTATCTTCAAGGAGAGCAATCTACAACTGGAGGCACAGAGCTAATTCATGTTTTTAGTGGTTAATTGGAGATAAGAATCTAACAAGTACTTTTCTGTCTGGGCAACTTTCAAACACATTTCTAAGATCTCATTACCCAGAATAGGTCGAATTATAACAGTGAGTCACTGGCACTTTTTGATGTAGTTTTTATTTTAATTATGTTTTAAGATTTTTGTTTCACCATAGTGTACATCATTCTACCCATAAATTTAGTTATGTATATATTTCTGATGACAATCTCTAAAAATGTCATTCTACACATAACATTAATATATATATATATATATATATATATATATATATATATATATACACACACACATATATTTCTGAAGACGGACTCACTCTATTTTTTGCTACTATTTTTGACCTTTTACATTTCAAAGATATACAGTCTATTTTTCTAAAAGTTTCCTAGAATAAAATAACTAATATTTCATTAGAAAGTAGAGCTTTTACTTTCAAGGGAATTTTAGATACACATATGACTTTGTAGTAATATTTACAGTATATTACTTGAAAAAGTTCTGTCCAAACTCTTAAATATTTGTGTGTAATGAGGGGAAGAGAGGATGTTAATTCATACTGGTTAGGAATTAGCAATGCTTCAAAAATCTATTCCATAATTTGTTATAAACACATAGTCAAGCTACCTGATATGGTTTAGTTTTTTTTGTTTCTTTATTTGTTCAAAATTTTAATATGGATGCATGCAGTGTTAACATTAAAAATATTAATCAAAAGACAAATAATAGCAAAATCATAGGCACATATAAGATTTTCATTAATTAGTACTTATGATGCTAATAATAATTTTGATGAAGATAATGATGATGACCACAGTGTAACCTGACAATGATAAGGTGATTGAAAAGGAAAAATAACTTTACACTTCTTTGAAGCTAGTGTTCCCACATTGAGTACATAGTTATAAACTGAATTGGATTACATTCAATAATAACAAGAGGAGAGTTTCTATACCAAGAAATAAAATTACATTAATAGGTAGAGACAGTAAAAACCCTAATGTTATTCCTGCAGTCTCTCTAATGTATACTCACTTTTCTTGCTGGTATTGTGTTCTTATAAATAAAATCATTTACTTCCACATTTTGATGGACTAAGATATATTGTTCAACTCAGTGTGATTAATTCATATTGATAAAAATTCGTAATATGAATGTGAAGCTATAAAATTCTGGATCCATGAATTCAACAGATCCTGTTGATTTTAAATGCTGGGAACAAATGCTTTTATCCTGACCTTAGAAGAATTATACAGTTATAACTCTCATGAACTTTCCTTAGAGGTATTTTGTGAATATGTTTCAAGACTGTTTAGACAGGAGATTAGAGATTGAACTACAGCACAGACAAGCCTAATTTGTCCTACAGTTCCAATGAGTGATTCATGTATCCACATCTGTTTGGGATTTTATTGAAATATTGTTGGATATCTTATTAGCCTAATCATCACAAATGTAGGACAAGTAACACCAAGTATTAGGTTAAACATACAGCTTTACTGATGTGACTGAAGAATCCTTGAATTGATTCTTCTTTATAACAGAAAATGCCTCAATAAACATTAACAAACCATAACTGCCATATACCTTATTGAAATCTAATTCTTGTTAGGGATATATCCATGCTTAAGTAACCCTGTCAATCAACATGCCACAAATTCTTTTTTCTTTTTTTCTTTTTTGGGTCCCGTCGTGGGGCCTGAACTCTGGGCCTGGGCGCTGTCCCTCAGCTCTTCAGCTCAAGGCTAGCGCTCTATCCCTTGAGCCACAGCACCACTTCTGGCTTTTTTCTTTTTGCTTATGTGGTGCTGAGGAATCGAACACAAGGCCTCATGCATGCAAGGCAAGCACTCTACCACTGAGCCACATTCCCAGCCCCTGCCACAAATTCTTATATGTAGGAAGTGCTATAATAAACTTCAAACTTTTATTGAATGGAAGAATTCAGACATTAGCCTCACCATTTAATCCAAATCTTTCATTTTCTCATACACATTGGCAAATAGGGAAGAATTCTGATATAACAATAATACAATGGTGACTTGAATTAACACAAATTCTAGGATCTAGTATTAAATTGATTACTTACTAATTAGCTCCAAATTTTGTGGATATTTATATTTCTCCTGGGAAAACTAATGAGCTCCAAGCAAATGTCCCTAGGGAGGCTTTCACTTCTAATATCACTGTTTGTCTCAAACTGCTTTAAATTCTACACTCTCTAATGTGGGCATAGGGTTATACTGTGCAATTTTTTCCTCAGAGAGTGAGTACTACCCTATTGTTTATCATAGACAAAGTACCTTGATACATACACTGGGTGTGTGCAAACAAGAAGTGGTAGTTGAACAATGTTCTTAGTAGTATATAAAGATGAAATTGAAATAGAGCAACTATGAACTCAAAAGGAATGTGCAAAAAAGATAAAGGCACAAAATAGAATGTGCCAAGGAAATGCTGAAGTATAATTTCAAATTACGTACTCACGTTTGAGGGTGTGTTCAAAGTACAGCTTTAGACAATGCAGTTGGATATCTTGGAGGAAAAACTGCTTTAAACTATTTTGGGATAATTGTACAAGTAGAAGCCCCTAACACTGATTCTAATCAGCCACAACATCTTCAACTTATGGATTATTTTCCAAGTGCAATGTGAGAAACAGAGGGCTCATCACAATTAGTGTTCTGGTTGAAGTAATGGCAATCACATAACTTTTCTTATAAGTCTTTATTTTGGATCATTAAAGTAGGAAAAAGCCAAGTAAATATTTTGCATGTACCTAAATTAAGTGGGACGTATTATACTGGTCTCCTTTTAACTGGGAAGTTATAGATTATTTCTTTTTATACTCTAACTTGGAACAATGATCTGCTGTCAGTTATTTCTTCTCTTCCTCTTCATTTGCCCATCCACTTTCATAATTTTTATTTAAAGAGACATACTTGAACTTGCATTTCTAAATTCTTCAAAATTATCTGAATTTCTTCATATTTCTGGAAGCCTCCTAAATGTTTCTCAAGGGAATATTTTGTCAGTACCATTTTTATCCTATATGATGTCTTCCTGCCTAACTCAGTGCAAGAAATACATTAGACTTATTCAGGTATCTCAACACTTGTCCCACCATCAAAAACTATCTTACTTAGAAATCGTGATTTTAGTATATCTGGGGAGGTGGCATCTGTCATTTTTGTATGACTCTAATGATACTTACATGCAATCATGATTTAAACCAATATGCCACTCAGAAGATGAACAAATCCATTAAACACACACACCGTGGAATTCTATGCTTCCAATTAATAAGGAAATGGAAAGACTTGGAAAAATCCTACTAAGAAAAATAAGCAAGACACAAAGAAACAGATTCCATGGTGTTCCTCATGTGTAATAATTAGGTAATGGCTAAAATAGTCCTAGCGGATGAGCAGAATGGCTCAATAGCTATGTATATATAACCATATAAGAGGATGCTGAGCAAAATGAACTCCTAGACATGGAACCAGAGGTTTTTCTTTGTGGTTATTGTTTTTACAGTACTATGTGATTTCATTTAGGACAAAGGGCAAACCAATGCAATAGCAATATTCACAAGACAACATGTAGGATATTCACATTACAACTTGTGAGGGATATTGGGGTGAAGTAAAAGTGTGAGAAAAATGAGGGAGAGCATAAAAAGTTCAACTTTTAGATATTCACTACCTTACAATTACTGTAAAACCTTCTATATACCACCTTGACAATAAAATTTAATTTAAAAATAAGCTACATAAAATATAATTTCACTATATTTCTATAGTAAATGATATTCTATGTGTATTACATTTTTTTAAAAAATGAACAATATTTGGCTTCTAATTTGAATTAATTGCCCCTTTCTTTTTCAGATGGTCATCAACTTGAATGCTATCAAACTATACAAACTTTTCAGAATATACTTGCCATTTTTTTTAAAAAACAGTATTTTAATATTGTCTCATACTAACTAGAAAATAGTTCAATTTCCTGAAAACTCCTAATTATTAAAACTGAATATTTGTTAAGAGGACAGAATATATGTGTTCTACTAACTACTCATGTTTAAATTCTGAGTATGTCATACCAGAGACATTTAAAACAGTGCCTGTATGCATTTTATGTAATTCTGCAAGAGATGCAGTTTCCAATGGGGCATTACATATTTAAATGTCAACAGAGAAACTAGCCACATTCTGGTAGAAGATAAAACTATGAAGTATCTATAATAATTAATTCCTCTAGAGTAAACATTTGTTCATCATAGTAAGCTATTATTTCAATGAAAATCAATACCAAAATTTTATGCAGTAAAGTCATTCTAGCCCAACAGTTTCCACCTTGTAAGCTGCACCTTAAAATTCCCTAAATTCACATCATGACTAGCTTATCAATATTGTGAAAAAATTCTACAATTCTGCTAATGTTATGCCCTTTTTTGTTGAAAGAACACTACATTAAACTTTGCTGCATCATTTTCCCTCAAGTGGTATTCTTGAGATCAGAAAACTTGAAAATATCATTTATACTTATCTTTTCGTCTACCATAAATATTCAAGAGGGAAAGATCTGTATATTATGGTTCAAAGCCCACCCAGCCAGGAAGGTTCCTTAGATTCTTATCTCCAATAAACTGCTCAGGAAAAGCCAGACACAAGTAGTACTGAGGTTCTAGTGGTAGAGCAGTATCCTTGAGCAAAAAACAGGCTCAGGGACAGTGCCCAGGCCCAGATGTCAAGCCCTAGGACAAACAAAACAACAAAAACAAAATGAAGACAAACTCCAAACCTAGGATTTTTCTCATTGTATACAGAGGTATACAATTAAGGAAATTTCTTCCTATGTTATGTACAGGTAGAAGAAAAAAGATTTCAAACAATAATTCTCTTCATACCATGTTACACAAAAGTCACAAAACATGGCTCTTTTTCTAAATTTATAAATTAATAGCATCCATTTATTGTCAACTTTTTCTAGATTATTCACATTATCATGTTATACATCTACTGTTGGAATTATCTATAAACTAAGTCCTAATTACAACTCTCTTGAAAGAATATTCTAGACAAATAGAATGCCAGAATTATTTGTGAATTGGTAAATTAAAACTTCTATTTAAAAAGTATTTTGTAGTATCGTATAGATTATGAAATTACAAGCAAAAGATATTTATTTTAAATCTAAATTCTAATTTAGTAAGGTCTACAAAGTCCTACATTAGATAACTTTGCTGTTTCTCCTGGCTTAAGCTTTTGTATTCCTTCATTATTTCTTTGGAATCCAACAGAATGATGCTAAATTTTTAAAATTTTTGGTTCTGAATCATGACCGATTTTGCACCTAGAAGTATTCTGTAATGAAGAGAGCATTTAAAACATGACTGAGGATGATATATGAGTTGTATTTCAATAGGAAACTTGACTTCTCAAAACATGAAAAAATTTGCCCAAAATTCCAACTGTGAATTCCTTTCTTGTTCTTTGGTTTGTTTTATTGAGGCAAAATTATACTATCTAGTGCAGGGAAGGTATTACTATTTAATCCACTCTCTAATCTCCTGTATTAATCTGAGTGCTAAAATTCCAGACTTGTATTGCATTGCCCTGCGATAGTTTGTTGGTTTATTTGATCGAGAAACATACTAGTAATTCTGAACTTCTCTGATGATCTTATCCACGACTGACTGTTCAAACTGTTTCTGTACAATTTTCAATGATGTTCTAACATTTGACACAGAATATGAAAATTTTCAGATGCACCTGCAGGGGTCTTTGATTCATTCTTCCATGGATCCGATCCCTTTAATCATTATTACTTGGCTCTTTTACTATCTGTGGTCAATACTTATGTAATAGTCTCATGCTTTTGGGGGGAAAGTTCACTTGACGACTTTCTAATATTGAAAATTATCACTTGATTCTAGTCTTACTCAGGACATATTTTCTATTGTTTTCTAACTTTTCTACACATTTTGAGAATTGTTTCATATGTGTGTTTGCACATATAAGTGCTTCTGTGTGCATGTAAATGTTTGTATGCATGTATGCAAAATCCTCAGGCTATTATTCAGCACTCTTGTTCATAACTAGTATGACATCACTTGAGCAATTCATCCAATGCAGCTTTTGGTTGGTTAATTATAGGTAGTGTTGCAAAGACTCTTCTGCCGAGGCTGGATGCAAACTGAACTTTCCAGACTCTTTTATATTCTTAGTTTTTATTTTTTCCAGGAGTATGGTTTTAAACTACAAACATTTTTGTGAATGTAAAGTCTAACCTGTAGCCTAGATTTTTAACTCAAGAATTCATACAAAGATAGATGAACATACACATTACACATCCTGAGTGTACACTGCTACAAATGTGATCTTAATCCTGGTACTGGTGTCTCAAAATTTTAATCCTTGTTACTCAGGAGGTTGAGATCTGAGGATTGCAGTTCAGATCAAACACCAGTACGAAAGTTTTCTGAGGCACTTAACTCCAATTAACCAATAGAACACTGGAATTGGCACTGTGGCTCAAGTGGTAGAGTTCTAGCCTTGAGCTGAAGAGGGGAGGGACATCGCACAGGCCCAGAGTTCAAGACCCACAACCATAAAAAAAAAACGGAAAAAGAAAAACAAATGTGATCTTATCCACTAGCTCATTGCTACTATATTTCCTGCTCTCTCAACATTGCCTTTTTTTCCAGTTAAGTCCATGCTCTTATATCTGACTTGTTTTGGAACCAGAATTACTCTTCTGTTCTACTTTTGACAAATTTGCATGATTAGCAACCATGATTTAGATCTAGTAGAAAACAAGAGTGGCCTCATCCTTCATGTTCCACTTAGTAGTAATGCTTTCCCTGTATCACTCCCATAGATCTACATACTGGCCTTGGATTTATTGTTTCAAAGTTGTCTTACTTGAAGAGTCTTCTATAGTGTATTGAACCATTATACTTAAGCACAAAACTTCTTTTTCTCCTATTATTCCTATTGTTTCTCCTACTGCTAACTTATGTACACTTGGGAAATAATGCACAAAACACACTCACAAAAATGTTTCTGAGAATATTCTTCCCACATAAAATTGGTCTTAATTACAGAGCACTTAGAAAATTTGAACTTAAAGTAGTCCAGGATGTTTCTTTCATGTTTTTATTGTAAAAATGGTTTAAAGAGGGGCTAGAGTTACATAAGAAAGTTAATGAGTACATTATCTATCAAGCATTGTTACCTCCCCTTTTGTTTTTCTCCTACAATCCTTTTCCTCCCCACCAACCTAACTCCCTTCTCCCCTCCTCAAGTTGTAAAGCTAATTTTCTACATAGTGCCATGTACAACTCATTGTTACAATAGGTCATACTGTATACTTCTTTAAGCATTTTGTTATTTCCCTTCCCCTCCCCACATTAGAAAAATGTATATGCAAGATGCAGGTCTCTGACAACAAATATAGTGAAAACAGGGGTTATACCATGGAGGAAGAAAATAGAAGAGAAACAAAAAAATCACATACTACTTGTTAGATACATTTAAAAAATGACAAGCAAGAAAAAGCAAGTTGTGTCCATATCTTGGGTTCCATTTCACTTAACATCATCTTATATGGCCATATGTACATGAATAAGGTTTTATAAGCCATGCAAATTCCATATTTTCTCGTTATGAAGTTATCTCTGAAACACATGTTACCTCATGTCCAAAGATATAACTTGTGCTATTTCAATGAAGCCAGAAAATATTCATTTTACCTGGAGCAGCACCATAGATTGTTACTGGAACTAAGTGGAAGGACTGTTATTGCAAGTAGAAACTGATCCCAAGAGAGGAATTGTATATAGAGAAATGACAAATTTCAAGGTAATTTGTGCTGTCCTTTTATGGTACAAGAAAAGAATCCAAGGCCTGAAGGAAATTCTGTCCCTGAGTTTGTCAAGTGTGTCTTTACTTACATAAAACTTGTCTGTAAACTTCTAGTTGAGAGTATAACAAAAGGAAACAATATGCCATTTGAAGGCCAGCATAGAATAAAAGGAAATAAACTTGTTTTAAAAGTGTTCTCCTGCAAAGAAACAAAGATTTGGGGGTTTTAAAGAGACTTATGCACGGATATTTCATTCCTGAGATGATTTTCCTGTGGCAGGAGTCAGTTACCCAATTCTTTAGTCTGGTCCTGAGTTCTCCATAGCAATAAGGATTCCACAAAGCAGGATCCAGTGAGTACGATCAGCAAAAGGAGCCTCTTCTCAAACCAGTGCTTTAAGGATAGTCTCAAAGCAATCTGTGGTTTTTTTCATTTGCTTGTTTGTTTGCTTAGTTTATGCTGGTTTGGGGGCTTGAACCCAGAGGGTGGCCCCTGTCCCTGTACAGTTGCCTTTCCTGTCCACCTGCCCCCAAAGCTAGTACTCTATTGCTTGAGCCTAAAATCCACTTCTGGCTTTTTTAGTATTTAATTACAGATAAGAGTTAGACAGACTCTCCTGCCTGGGTTGGCTTTGAACTGAAATAGTAATAAATCCAATTGACTTCAACTGTATGGACTTCTCTTTTGAACCAAGAAATATTAGGTGAAGTTTATTATAAAGCTAATATTTGACAATTTTTAAAGAAGAGAATATGTCCAGCAAAGAAACCATAACTTAAATAACTCAACAAAAATAGGTGCACTGAATCATTTTGGAATTATTTTTTCTACTTGGAAAGATTACTATTGACTTTGTGGTTCCTTTTGGGGAAACTTAAAGTCAAATTTGCACTTTTTTTGTTGGTCTTGGGTCTTTAACTCTGATACTGGACTCTGTCCCTCAGTTCTTCAGCTCAAGTTGAACACTCTGCCACTTTTGGTACAGCACCACTTCTGGGTTTCATTTGGTTAATTAAAGATAAGAATCTCATGGTCTTTCCTGACCAGGCTGGTTTTGAACCACAATCCGTTGGTCTCAAGTTTCTGAGTAGCTAGGATTACAGGTGTGAGCCAATAGCATCTGTCTTATATTTGCATTTATGTGCACTTATTGACACTATGTAGACAAAGAATGGAAATTTGAATCAAAATCATTTGCAAGTTTTCAGAAAAATTGAGGTAACAATAAATTTATCCTCCTTTTCCATGTTGTTACATTAATGATTCATATGTCATGGGACTTTTACATTAGCATCCTCTGCTGTCTGCATTTGTCAACTTAGTATCAGAAATTGTTCATAGAGAAATATAAAAGACTGAGATTTTTAGAAAGCAAAGGAGTTCAGGTATGAAAGTACAGCATAGAAGGATATACAACCTATCACACAGAGATTAAGAATTAGCCTAATTGCTGGAATGCTAAAGGCAATGAGGAATAATCCTAGTTGATGACTAGTTCTTTAATAACCAAAAATGGTTCACTAGAACACTTTGTGGTATAACTTAGTTATTATCATTTATTCCTTCCCTCTGGAGTTATTCCTTCTCTTCTGTAAAAACTATTAATTAGCCTCTGCCTTTTTGGTGCCATGACTTACCAAAAAGATTTCCAAATCTCACTTATACTACCCTTCTGATTGTGATTAGTAATGACCACCCAAAAGCCTGGAATCTTTGAATTTCCAGAATTAATCTTCACCTGACATCTAAGCACATTCCTGGCGTGAATTGCCGTGACTTAATGAACAAAAGGTTTTGGTTTTTTTTTTCAAAATTGTATACTGATATAGGTAAAGTACATGAATTAGGGACTATTGTCAGGTATCAGTATGGAAGGAGCAATGGTATATTCCAAGTATGAGTTGTTTATTTTGCATTTACTAACTAAATGTTTGTTGTTGTTGTTGTTGTTTTGCCAGTCCTGGTGCTCAAACTCAGTGATAGGGAATTATTCCTCAGCTTTTTTTGTTGTTGTTGTTGTTCAAGGCTAACCCTCTACCACTTGAGACACAGCACCATTTCCAGTGATTCTTTTTCTGTTTATGTAGTACTGATGAATTGAACCGAAGTTTTCATGCATGCTAATGAATCACCGTACTGTGAAGCCACATTCCCAGAGCACTAAATGACTTTCTTAAGATGGCATTACTTTTTCATTCCGTAACTATGTATCATAATTTTAGCCAGAAATTTTTGCTAGAAAAGGTCATTGAACACAATACTGAGTCCAGTAAGGCTAGATCGACAATGAATAACTGTCACGGTCTAGCCAGAGCACAGAGGGGCTTACCTCATGGAGCTGGAACAACAGACTGAGCAAAACAGCTCTTGACCCACAGCCCACCTCCAGAATGAGAGGGCCACATTGGTTCCAGCCACATGGGGATGCTGGGCCACCTCCTCCAGCACCCATTCAATAAGTTCTTGAGAGAGAGAGAGAGAGAGAGAGAGAGAGAGAGAGAGAGAGAGAGAGAGAGAGAGAGAGAGAGAGAGAGAGAGAGAGAGAGAGAGAGAGAGAGAGAGAGAGAAGAGAGAGAGCGCATCAGAATTACACTTAAGTCAGGTGCTGGGGGCACAGGCCTATAATCATAAGTACACAGGTGACTGAGATATGAGGACCATGGTTTATAGACAGCCTGGGCAGGAACATCTGTGAGACTCTTATCTCCAAAGAACCACCAGAAAACCGGAAGTGGCGCTATGACTCACGTAGTAGAGCCCTGCCTTGAGCTGAGGAGCTCGGGGACAGTGCACAGGCCCAGAGTTCAAGCCCCACGACTGACAAGAAGTGGACTTCCCACCACAAGAAGTGGACTGAATAATACCCATTGTCCTAGGGAGCATGGCAAAGAAGTCAGGCCGAGCTTCCTGTCAGCTCTCTCTCTTTTTTGTTTTTATTATGAAGGTGATATTCCAAGGGGTGGGTCACAATTACATAAGTAATAAGTAGTTTTTTTACAGTGTTACCACTTCCTCATTTTTTCCTGCTTCCTCCAACACTGATATCCCATTTCCCCAAAGTTGTAAAGTTCATTTCTAACATAGTGTTTAGTGTATATCACTATTGCTTTGGTTAATCTTTGTCCGAACATTTCTGTGATTTCCCTTCCCTTACCCAAATCAGATAAACTTGTATATAAGACAAAGGGTACAGCAATAAAAAAAACAGTGACCACAGGGAATAAACCAAAATGGAAACAGTAAATAGAAATACATAAAAGCAGTTCACTATACAATCATCTTGTATCCATTTCTTGGAGCTCATTTCAATAAGCAACATTTTCTATGGTGACATGCATATAGCTATAGAGCGGTTGTGATCTTTTATAAGAATATCCTAGACATATTCTAGTGTTTTTAAATGAGTGAAAACATGTAGCCTATGATTCTTTAGGTGTGGCTTGTTTGACGTATTATGTTTTCCAAGTCTTTCCATTTCCTTACAAATGGGGCAATGTCATTCTTTCTGATGGAAGCATAGAATTTTGTTGTGAATATATATGACATTTTCTTGATTGATTCATCTACTGAGGGGCATCTTTGTTGGTTCCATATCTTAGCTATGGTAAATAATGCTACAATTGACATAGTTGTGATAGTAACTTTTGTGTGGCCTTGTCTGTGGTCATTTGGGTAAATGCCCATGAGTGGGATTGCTGGGTCATAGGGGAGATCTTCTGAGGAACCTGTATACTTCTTTATGGAGTATTTGAACAAGTATACTTTTCAACCAATAATGCAGTAACATTCTCTTTTGGCTATATTCCCACCAGACCAGCATCTGTTATTATTAGTTTTCTTCATAATGGTCATCAAACTGGGGGAAGGTGGAATCTCAATGTTGCTTTTATTTGTATTTCTATGGCCAGAAATGTGGCATATTTCTTCATGTTTCAATTCACCGTTCATATTTCTTCTTCAGAGAGGTCTCTCTTTAAATCTTTAGCCAACTTATTAAGAGGGTTGTTTCTTTGAAGATTTATTTGGTGGGGGGGAGTTAACATTTGGGGCTCTAAATATATTTGAGATGTAAGGCCATTGCCTGCTGCAGAGCAAGTAACTAACTTCTCCCAATCTGTGGGCTTTCTATTTATCTTTCTATCTATGTAAGTTCTCTTCTTAGATTTGGTGTCTGTCAAGTCTGTTAATTTATTGAAACAACCAATTCTGTTTTGTTGATCTTTTTATGTTTTAGTTCATCTTTATTTAGTTATTTCTGATTTTTTTTATTTGTTTCTGTCTTCTGCTTTGGGTTTGGTCTTGTTCCTGTTTTCAAGAATTTTGAGATATATAATTAAAATACAGACTTCAGATTTCCACAATTGTTTGATGTAGGCACTTAGAGCTATAAATTTTCCTCTAAGTACTGCACTTACTGTTTCGAAGAGGAGTTGGTATTTTGTGTGTTCAATTTGTTAATTTTCAGAAACTTTCAGATTTTCATTCTAATGTATTCAGTGCCTCACTGGTTATTCAGCAATGTGTTGTTCACTCTTCATGGGTTAGGGTTGTTTTTTTTTTTTGCTTTAGCTTATAATTCTAAGTTTATTCTGTTGTGGTCTGACAAGATATGGGAATTCAAATAATTTTTCTTTCAATTTGGATAGAATTTCAATGTGACATAGGATATGTTCTATTTTGGAGATTCTTCCATGAGCTGCTGGGAAGAATTTGTATACTGATGCTGAATGTATATTCTGTAGATGTCTGTTAAGGAGAAGCATTCAATGTAGTTATTTAGGTCATGTTTCAATTCACCATTCATATTTCTTGGTTGTGTTTTTCCTGGATAACCTATCCATGCATTTCAATGATGTGTTGCGATGTGTTTTTAGGTTAAGTAGTATTTGGTTGATGAAATGGGGTTCTCCAGGATTCAGGACATTGATACTTAGACTTGATATATCCACCTAGTGGAGATGTGCCTTTATCAATATATAATGTCTCTTCCTAGTAATTTTATTTTGAATTCTATTTCATCTTATGTTAGTACTATGGCCTGTTTATGGTGTTCATTTGCTTGAAAATTTTCCTTCCAGCCTTTCAGTTTGAGTATGTGTTTGTTTTTATCAATAAAATGTGTCTCTTGTAGATAATACATGCGTGCGTCTTGTTTTATTATACTACTATTTAGTCTGTTTTTTATTTGGAAAGTTAATTGCATTGATATTGAGAGTTAAGACTGTGAAATATCTCATAAGTCCTGCCATGTTATTCACCTGTTGTTAGGCTCTGTGTCTAATCTACTCTTAATACATTTACCTTGTTCACAGGTAGGGAGCATTTTATATAACCAATTTCTGTTCTTCATGATCTTCTCTATGTAGGATATATTTGATTAACTTCTATCCTGCTGATTTGGTTGAGATACATTGTTTCAAGTTTTCTTTGTCATGAAATATTTTTATATATCCTTTTAATGTAAAGGAGAGTTTGGCTTGGGACCATATTCACGGTTGGTATTGTTTGCCTTTAATGTTTGTCATATATCATGCGAGGCTCCACTTTTTACCATATCAGCTAAGAAATTTGTATTTATTCTGACTGTATATCCTTTATAAATAATCAGTCTTTTCTCCTGACAGATTTAAGAGTCCATTCATTGATGTCTAATGATCCTCTAATGGATTATGATGTGATGGTGGTTTGGTCTGTTCTGGTACACTCTGTTTGGTGTTCTAAAGGCTTCTCTTATCTGAATGAGCCTATCTCTTTGATTTCTCTGTCTTACAATTGGTTATTGTTTTAGGGCTTCTATCTCTTTATTAAAGCTTTATTTTAGGTCTTGTATGGATTTTCTTTACAACTTTTTATTGGGTGGGGACTTGGGAGGTATGTGTTTACCTATGTCTTCTCTCATATCTTTTAACTAGGCATCCATTTTTCCCTTGGACTCTCTTGCCTTCTCAGAATTTATTTTTCTTTGTGTTTGGAGTCTCCATGAATTATTTTGCTGATCTTTGCTAGGTCTCATCTTGTTCACAAATTTCGTTGTAGAGGTTTTGTATCTTTTCATTAGTCACAATTTCCAGCAGTATTTGTAATGTATTTTAAAAACTATCTTCTAGTTAATTGATTGTTCTAATGCCTGTTTATTTACTGTGTGAATTATGTTACCTTGGCATGACTTTTGTCATATTTTTCTGATTTGTTCTGTCCATTTGAAGTATTTCTTGGCTTCAATTTGGGGGATCTATGATCTTAATAGGTGACTATCTATGTTCTTGGTTGATATGCCAAGTGTTGCTTTGGTCTTCTGTTGTGATTTGCTTTTCTGGAATTAGGTTTTTGTCTAGACCATTAAGTGTAGGAGAAGAGATCAGTAGTGAGAGATGTTGTCAAATGAATACTAATGGTTCCAACGAAAGTTCCGACTATCCAGTGGTAAGGTGAATTATGTGTGTTTATATGTGAGTGTCTCTGTTCATGAATTTTTTTCTCACGTGGCCCTTTCATTTCCACACTGCAGTTGTGTTTTTGAATATGTTGGCCAATACAGTCACAGCAGTCACCTTCCTGGCTGGGTAACTTTTCATAGATTTCTGTTTTCTTGTGAAGACAGTATAAAATATTCTTTTGAATTGTGTATCTATATATAATTATACCTAACTTAGTATGACACTCTAGAAATGGAGTACCTTCTAGGATTCTAAATCTCTGTTTCATTGGAGAAATCTAGGGTAATTTTCTGTTGTTATTCTGCCACTGTTTATCCTCTTCCTCTGGTTTATTTATGATATTGTGGATTTTTGTCACATAATTTATGATTTGTGATGGTTGTATCAAGTTATTTTTGTTTTTCTGTTTGTGTTACTTTGAAATAGTGATTTCAGGCTTGTATGAAGAGACAGTAATAATATGAAATGTGAAGAGCTTAAAGCTTAAAGAGGCACAATGAAGGCCTAAGTAACTCCATTACTGGCTAGCAACCATCTTGTGAGGTATGAATTATGAAAATAACCATGGGTTGGACCCAGAAATGACACAAAAAGGAAATCAATTCCTGGACAACTGAGACATAAACAATCCTTAGGAAAGCCACAGGAATTTTCTCCAAATGCATTTACCAAACATTGGGTGGCCATGCAGGACACGGTGACCCAGTGGCCAGACACTTCCTGTCAATCACACCTCAATAATATTAGCCAATCACATATGTATAGCTTAGTTTGCTTAAAATGTTAATCAATCAAGTAATTTCTCATGTAAATCTTCCTCAAAGTTGTTTGTTCAATACTCTAAAAACTGTGTTGATTCTATGTTTTGGGTCTTTTAGTGTCATGGGTTACCAATTGCACAGAGTACCAGCCTGGAGCTTGCAAATAAAAGACTCCTTTGTTATTTGCATTGGTTGAGGTCTCTGGTGGTCTTCGGGTGGTCTTGAGTCTAGGTAAGACAAATGTAAGTTATTACATTGAAAGAAAGAGAGCAGACATTTTAACCTATTTGCTACAAGTAAATTAATATTAAACAAAGCTAATTAACTCTTATTTACTCTTCAGAGGTTGAGTATAGTACTCTTGGATAACTTGGAGGAAAAGACTGTAGACTGATTACAATTGATGCCTTTCACAGAAATTACTGGCTAAACATTCCTCTTCAGAAAGGCAAATGCTCCATTTTTTTCATATTAGTATCATAAAATCATAACATCTGCATGTTGAATTGTTTTCCTCTGCTATTTTCAATACCATTCTTCATCCATTAGGTATCTAGGGCTTGGTATGGCCCGTTCCTTAAAATACCTATATTGCTTATATTGTGATATAAATCTCAGTAATATTAATATGAATTTATCTCTGAGTCTCATCTTGAGCTACATTCATATGTAATTTATGCAGTTTCAAGCAAGAAACCTATTTTACTCTTTTCTGTTCTTTAAACAATAAATCTATTATCTTTAGAAATATATTCTAAAGAAAATATGTTCTTGTATATTGTTCCAGTAAACATCATTTATTTCTAGTACTTTTACTGAAATAAATATAAAGTATGTCACATGGAAACAACCCCCCCTTATCATTTTAAGGTATATCCTTGGGGACTATTTTATTTATAAAAATAAAAAAGTGCAATGCACATGTTTATACATGAATCATCTAATGGTTAAGTCAATTAGACACAAGAACTATCATACCACATCAAGTCTCAATTTACTTAAAGGCACATTGTTCATGAATATCACTCATTTTTAGAAAATGACTAGTCACAACAAACTTTATATTTCAAATTTAAAAAATAAAAATTACACCCAGATTTGATGTGAATATCCTGTTTCCAGGAATACATTTATCCAGCAAAGAGGGAAACAAAATATAAGGCCTTGTCATATAGAAAGAAAGATGTAAAGCATACTGTCTTTCCTTAAGATGATACATACATGCAAATCGTGTCATTTATTCAAAGATACTATAGAAATTCATGAGCGGATTTGTGATAAGAAGTGATAAGTAAGCAAAGTAACTGGAAAACTGTATTTGTAAATAGTGCTTTCAATATATGATGACGTTTTCAATAAATAAGCCTATAGATGATGATATTGTATCTGTAACACACATCCAGTATTCTACATTTTAGACATACTCCCATTGTCTTCCCTAAGTTCTTGATCAATATTTTTCTACTTTCATGATGTCAATTGCTACTAAAGTAACAAGGTGGGTGTTCTCTTGGTTTCCACATCCAATAAATTTTAGTATTTTGCAAAGGTGTCTAAAGTCATGGAGTTTGACTTGGATGTGAAGTTTGAGGATACTGTATTCAGGGTATTAATTGGCCTGTAGAAGCCAGGAACTTATTGTGAATACACAGACACACGGGATACTAAGAATTAGGGACTTGATCTCGGGGAAAGATAAAGGTCCAGGCAACATCTTGAAGCTGAGATAAAGCAATGCAGCAAACATCAATCAACTATCATTACAAGGGAATGGATCTTATCTCTGATGTGTCTGGTTGGCAGCTGTGTGTGTGTGTGTGCGTGTTTGTGTGTATGTGTTTGTGTGTGTGTGTGTGTGTGTGTGTGTGTGTGTGTGCGCGTGTGTATGTGTGTGTGTAGAGAATTTTAGTGTGGCTTCTATATTTACAGTCCATAGAGCATTACTTTCTAAGGAGAAGGTGCTTTTACCAGAGCTCCGATAATTATTTTTAAAATTTTTTCCCGTTTCCATGTGATTAACCTCCAAATTTGAAATCCAGATATTTAATTCATATTAGCCAAAAATATTTATTGAGTATAAGAACCTTCTGCTCTCTACATTCTGCACACTAACTTTACCAAATATGATGAGTCTGAAATAATCAGTCTCTTTGTGCAAGTGTTGATATTATTTACAATGTGAGCAAAATGTTTAAAAAGCAGTATTTAGTTTAGCTAAATTGCTCTGAAGTGACAACAAATTATATAATCAAAGGCTAAAACTGAGTACATTTAAAATTTAGAATTCAGGAAATGTTTTTGACCACACTGGTTACTAACCATTATTTAATCCTAACTGGAACATTGAGAATAACCATAAGCCTAAGTGTAAGTAGATTCTAAAATTAATAGCAATACTCTAGTTCACATTCATTCTAATTC
Organism: Dipodomys merriami; assembly: GCF_024711535.1. Taxonomy (NCBI): domain Eukaryota; kingdom Metazoa; phylum Chordata; class Mammalia; order Rodentia; family Heteromyidae; genus Dipodomys; species Dipodomys merriami. The sequence goes on along the minus strand of NW_027202926.1, from coordinate 300,597 downwards.
TTACCTGGCTTAATATGAAATTTACCTTCAGGGGCTGGGAAGGTGGCTCGGTGGTAGAGCGCTTGCCTTGCATGCTCGAGGCCCTGGGTTCGATTCCTCAGCACTACATAAGTAAAAAGAAAAAAGCCAGAAGTGGTGCTGTGGCTCAAGTGGTAGAGTGCTAGCCTTGAGCTGCAGAGCTGAGGGACAGCACCCAGGCCCTGAGTTCAGGCCCCATGACCGGACCCCCCCCCCAAAAAAAAAGAAATTTACCTTCAATTTGACCCTCATTTTTTTCTCTTACATTCTAACCCTAACCATGGCTAGAATCCTAACCATAACCTTGACACTAATGGTATCTCAAATCTAAAATTTATGAAAAATGCTTGTTTGTGTCATTCTAACTGAAATTCCACTTGTAATTCTTGAAATAAATTGCAGGTTTTCCTAAACCCTATAAATTTTCTCACTCTTAACTTTGAACCTATCTTGTTCCATAAGAGAAATCATTATACCCATTGATCTCAAATCCTAATATTATGAAATACATTGTACTTCCATTATCCCAGCTATTCCTGAATTTCTAGAACCTAAAATAAGTTCAGATTTACTTAACATTTAACCCATTCCTTTTTATTTTCTTTTTGTTGGGTGTGCAGATTGGTCTCTGGGCCTGGGCAGGATCCCTGAGCACTAGGCATGTGCAAGATCCCCGAGTTCTTTAGCTTAAGGTGTGCACTTTACCACTTAAGCCACAGCACCACATTCAGGTTTTCTGGTGGTTAATTGGACATAAGAGTCTCACAGACTTTCCTGCCAGGGCTGGCTTTGAACTGCATTCCTCAGAAATCAGATTCCTGAGCAGCTGTGATAATAGGTGCAAGCCACCAGTTTAACCAAATTCTTTACTCTTTCCTCAACCCCCTTTAACCAGAAACCTAATCCTAATCACAATCTAAATTAACACTAAATGGTTAATATAAGGAAAATTGTCTGCATTCTATTCAATCACACATTTTATTGCTTCTGCTTCTTAGTGAAAAACTAAATTTTACCCTAATCCTATCCTTCGCTAACCCTAACAAGAACTAAAACAGCAATTCACAATTTAAACCAAATAATATCTGAATGTTAAAAGTAACACAGACGTTGGTTTTCATTCATTATAACTTTGATATCATTCATTCTTCATAAAACATATTGCAATTTTACACAATACCTTACATCTTTTTCTCATCCAAACCCCAGCTCTACCTGGAACACCTTGTTGAATCCTAAACCTACAGATAAAGGAATCAAAATGTTAATAGCAAGCCTCTATTTCACATTTATCCCAACTCTTGCTAGGTATGTAGGTCTAAATTTTACTTGCATTTTTAACCTAAAGTTTTTAAAGTGTTTTCCTATTTCATGTCAGGTTTTATTTTGCATTTTTAAAATTTTAGTTATTGTAAAAGAGGCTGACAGAGGGATTATGGTTATATGTGTAAAGTAATGAGTACACATCTTGTTGAACATTGTTACCTCTTCTTTGTTGTTCTCCCACTATAACTTCCCTCTCCCACCTCTCTCACTCCTCTTTCCCAATGGTGTAAAGTTCATTTTCAATATAGTGTGTTGTGAGTATCATTGTTGCAATGGGTCATCTTGTGTTGAACCTAAATTTTCTTTTTCTCTAACCCTAATTCTAATTCTGTCTGGGATCCTAACCCTAACCATAATAATAACAATAGCCCTATTCAGAAGATAAAAAAATATTAAAGTTTTTATTCATCCTGTTGATTCACTGTACATATTGAATTAACTTGCAGTTCACCTTAAATCTTCCAAATTAGATTATATGTGCATATTTAAAGATGTAATTTTATGTGAAAAACAGAAAACTTTGGAGGAAGGAGTAATGAAAAGGAAATAGAGGGAGTATAATCAAATGCTTTAAATATATTTTGGAAAGAGCATAAGGAAACTGCCACTTCTGATAATTAATAACCATTAAAAAATAACTAAAAATTAATAAGTAAATAACACACTGCCATCTAGTGTTCTTTAAGAGAGCCATAATATATCTTGTGAATAAAATACTTGTGTTAAATAAACTTTGTTCATGCATAATTCATATTGCCATTGGCTAATTATTTAACTTAATCAATAAAAATATATCAAATAAAATTCCATGATAAAAAATATAAATCAGTTAGTAATTGTTTGAGAAAAAGTAGTCATGTGCTGCTGAGAAAAACGTGTATTCTTATGCTGCTGGTTGAAATATTCGGTAGATGTCTCTTAAATCTAGTTGATCTATGCAGCTGTTTAGATCTGCAGTTTCTCTGTTGAGTTTTTGCCAAGTTGATCTATCTAGTGGGGAGAGTGGTGTGTTAAAATCCACAACAATTAATGTCTTTGGATCTATGTGGGATTTGAGGGAAAGTAGTGTTTCTTGGATAAATTTGGGTGCTCCATTGTTTGGCGAATAGATATTTAGAATTGTAATATCCTCCTGAAGGAGAGATCCCTTAATTAGTATGTAGCGTTATCTCTTCTCACCAATTTTAATTTGAAGTCTACTTTATCTGATATTAGGATTGCAACTCCCGTCTGCTTTGGGGGGCTGTTGGCTTGGTATATTTTGCTCCAGCCTTTAACATTGAAAATGTGTTTGTTTTTACGGGCAAGATGTGACTCCTGAAGGCAGCAGAAAAAAGGATCTTGTTTTTTAATCCAACTAGACAGTCTATGCCGCTTAATTGGAGAGTTAAGTCTGTTAATGTTAAGAGATAGGACTGAGAGGTATTTGGGAGTTCCTGCCATTTTATCCACCATCTTGGGGGCTGCAAAAACTGGGTTCTTCCTATGGTTCTTGGATTCTCAGTTTGGGTGCAGTTTCTTGGCCTTTATTGTGGTCTTGTTGATTTTCTATGTGTAGGGCATTTTAAGAATCTTTTGTAGGGCTTGTTTGGTGGAGATGTACTGTTTCAATTTTTCTTTGCTATGGAAGGTTTTTAATTGGCCTTCGGTTATGAAGTAGAATTTAGCTGTGTACAGTATTCTTGCTTGATAGTTGTTTGTTTTTTACGGCTTGGCATACATCATTCCAGGCTCTTCTTGCTTTGATTGTCTCTGCTGAGAAATCTAAGGTGATTCTAATTGGTTCGCTTTATAGATGATTAATCTTTTCTCCTTGACAGCTTTAAGGATCCTTTACTTGGTCTGAGTTGATCCTGTGTGGATTATAATGTGACGATGGGATGTCCTATTCTGATCTGGTCTATTTGGAGTTCTAAAAGCTTCTTGTATCTGAATAGGCTTATTTTTTTGCATGTTTGGGAAGTTCTTTGTTAGGATCCTGTTAAACAAATTTCCTAGACCATTACCTTCTGTTTCTAGGTGCACCTCTACACCCATTATCGTTAGATTAGGCCTTCTGATGGTGTCTTCCAAGTGTTGGATAGATCTATCGTATTTCTTGGACTTGTCTTGGATGCTTGTATGTTCTTTCTCTATAATATCTAGGCTGTCTTCAATCCCCGAGATTCGATCTTCTGCATGGTCTAACCTGCTGTTGAGACTTTCTACATTTTTTTTTATTTCTTTTCCTTCTAATTGGTCAGCTAAGAAAAGTCCAGGACCAGATGGTTTTACAGCAGAATTCTTCAAGCCATCAAAGCAGAACTCACACCAACACTCCTCCAACTCTTCAATGAAATTGAAAGAGAAAGTTCACTACTGAACACATTCTATGAAACCATCATAACCTGCATCCCAAAACCAGGCCCAGACTCATCAAAGAAAGAGAACTATGGACCCATTTCTTTGATGACCATTGATGGAAAACTTGTCAACAAAATTTTGGCCAATCGACTTCAAGAATTGATCCAAAAAATCATACACCCAGATCAAACATGATTTCTTTCAGTGATGCAAACCTGGGTCAATATACGCAAATCAATTAATATTATTTATCATATCAACAGGAGCAAGGATAAGAACCACATGGTTATCTCAATAGATGCAGAAAAAGCATTCGACAAGATCCAACACCTCTTTATGAGGAAGGTTTTGGAAAAATTAGGAATCCGTGGAACATTCATCAATACAATAAAGATTGTATATGACAAACCTACAGCTCGCATTATACTTAATGGTGAAAAACTAAAGCCATTTCCTCTTAACTCAGGAACAAGACAAGGATTCCACTCTCTCCACTTCTCTTCAATCTTGTAATAGAATGCCTAGCTACAGCAATAAAAAAAGAAGCAACCATAAAGGGGATCCAAATAGGGAAAAAAATAAAACTCTCCCTTTTTTCAGATGACATGATCTTGTATTTAAATAATCCCATAGACTCCACTCCCAAATTACTCAAGCTGATTCAAAACTTTGGCAAAGTAGCAGGGTATAAAATTAACCCTCAAAAATCTATGGCTTTTCTGTATGCCAACAATGAGAAAAGTGTGGCTGAAATTAGGAAAGTAACTCCATTTGTAATAGACCCTCAAAAAAATAAAATACCTAAGAATCAACTTAACCACAGAAGTGAAGGGCCTCTATGATGAAAACTTTAAAATCTTGAAAAAGGAAATCAAAACACAACTTAGAAAATGGCAAAATCTCACATGCTCCTGGATTGGAAAGAAAAACATCGTGAAAATGGCAATACTTCCTAAGGCTATCTACAGATTCAATGCGATAACTATCAAAATTCCAACTTCATTCTTCAAGGAAATCAAGAGGCAATCCAAAAATTCATATGGAACAAAAAGACCCCGAATAGCAAAAACGCTCCTCAACGGAAAGAACACTGCTGGTGGAATATCAATACCAAATTTCAAACACTACTATAAAGCCATAGTAATCAAAACAGCTGGGTACTGGCATAAGAACAGACCTCAGGACCAATGGAATAGAATTGAAAACCCAGAAATGAACCTACAGACTTGTAGCCAACTAATTTTTGATAAGGGAGCTAAAATAAGAGAATGGAAGAAAGACAGCTTCTTCTGTAAATGGTGCTGGCAAAATTGGTTAACTACATGTAGAAAACGAAAGCTAGATCCTTATATATCACCCTGCACCATAATCAATTCCAAGTGGATCAAAGACCTCGAAGTCAAAGGAGACAGTCTGAAAACATTACAGGTTGGAATAGGAGAAACCCTAGGTCTCCTAGGCTCAGGCCGAAATTTTCTTAATAGAGACCCGGAAACACATCAAATCAAAGAAAAGTTGGACAAATGGGATTGCATGAAGTTGCAGAGCTTCTGCATGGCAAAGGACATAGCTAGCAAGATCAACAGAAAGCCCATAGATTGGGAGATGGTCTTCACCAGCCATACAACGGACAAGCATCTCATACCTAAAATATAATTGGAACTCAAAAAATTAAATCCCCCAACAACAAATCCTCAAAGAAACAACTGCCCAATAAATAAGTGGGCTAAAGACTTGAAGAGAAACTTCTCTGTAGAAGAAAGAAGGATGGCCAATAAACACATGAAGAAATGCTCAACCTCCCTAGCCATAAAAGAAATGCAAATCAAAACCACATTGAGATAACACCTCACCCCAGTTAGAATGGCTATAATCAAGAACTATAACAACAACAGATGCTGGAGGGGCTATGGACAGAAGGGAACCCTACTTCATTGTTATTGGGAGTGTCAACTTGTTCAACCACTTTGAAAAGCAGTATGGAGGTTCCTGAAAAGACTTCACATAGAACTCCCCTATGACGCAGCAATCCCACTTTTGGGCATTTACCCAAATGTTTACAAACAAGACCACACTAAAGTTACCATAACAACCATGTTTATTGCAGCATTATTTACCATAGTTAAGATATGGAACCAACCCAGATGCCCCTCAGTAGATGAATGGATCAAGAAATTGTGGTATATATACACAATGGAATTCTATGCCTCCATCAAAATGAATGACATTTCCCCATTTGTTAGGAAATGGAAAGGCTTGGAAAAAATTATTTTAAGTGAAGTAAGCTAAGCCCAAAGAAGCATAGGTTCCCTGGTTTCCCTTATTTGCAATATCTAGTATATGTATGAGTAAAGCAGAAAAGGTCCGATAATGTGATGTTAGGAAAATGAACCCTTAGATATGTATTTAAATGTTTTTTCTTTCATGCATTTTTTTCTAACACATTAATAAGATTATTTCTTTGTTGCTTTGTATGTCCCTCCCCCACAGTATAACCCCTGCTTTCACTATCTTTGTTGTCGGTAAAATTTTTGGAGGAGATGGGGAAAAACAAGTCATTTAAGGATACAGGTGGACCCGTTGCAACTATGAGAAGTGCAAGTTGTCATGTCGAAAACGAACCCTACAACTTTGGTGCAGGGTGGGGAGGATTTGTTAGTGGGGGAGGCTGTGAAATCATGTGAAGGGTAAACAAAGAAGGAGGCTTTAATGCTTGGTAAGAAATGTACTCATTATCTTGCCCATGTGATTGTAACCCCTCTGTAGATTATGTTCACAAAAAAATAAAAATTATAATTAAAAAAAGAAAAAGTAGTCATGACTTTTAATAAACTAAATTTCGAGTTCCCTACAAAGCAATGCTTTAGGTTTACTAATCTAGTATGTCTAGTAAGTTTAGAGAACATGATTGGCATAAAAATCAGCTAAATGTACATCTTCTTCTTTTTTTTTTTTTTTTTTTTTTTTTTTGGGCCGGTCGTGGGGCCTGAACTCTGGGCCTGGGCTCTGTCCCTCAGCTCTTCAGCTCAAGGCTAGTGCTCTACCACTTGAGCCACAGCGCCACTTCCGGCTTTTTTCTTTTTGCTTATGTGGTGCTGAGGAATTGAACCCATGGCCTCATGCATGCAAGGCAAGCGCTCTATCACTGAGCCAACTTCCCAGCCCCACATCTTCTTTCTTGAATGGGTGATGTTTGAATCTTTTTCTTTTATTCAAATGAATACTTATATTTAATTTTCAAAATAAATGCAATTATATCTCCATTATCTCCCTGCAATTAAATGTATTACTATATTCAGGCATTTAAAAGCTAAATTTTCTATGTTTGTTATGTAACCCTACATATTCAGAATGACATGCTTTTTCTATTCGTAAATGTCTAACCTCTGGAATTTTTGCATCAGTAGCATAAATTATCTAATAAAGTTGTTGTGAAGGCTCCAGTAAGCAGTGAGGCCAAAAACATTTCCTGAATTGTAAATTTTAAATCTAATCCTTTTTTGGTTTTGATTATGTCATTCATTGTCTCTTCAAAGCAATTAAACTAAAATAAATACTACTTTTTAAACCTTTAACTCACATTGTAAATAATATTAACATAGTTCACACAGAGTCTAATTATTTCAAACTCACCATATTTGATGATCTTCATGTGAAGATTATGGAGAGTAGAAGGTCCTTATACTCAATAATATTTTTGTTTAACTTAAATCAAATCATTTATCTGGATTTCTAATTTCGAGGTTAATCACATGGAAACAGGAAAATAATAAGAAAAATGATTACTTTGGGAGCATTTTCTTCTTAAAATTATGCAGCAAAAATATCTTAAAATATCTTAAATATATATTAAATATAATATATGTGTTAAATATATTAAAACATATTTTTAATAAGATGTTTCAATCCTTAGGTAAAGTGCATTATTCTTTAATATAAAGTTTATCTCAAAATAGAAATTCTGCAGCTAATCTAATATACGTTTTCATGAACAAAATGCTGTGACTTCTAGTTTTGTTATATAATTTTAATTATAATTTTAGTTGTGACATGATTCCTATTTACACTTAATACTAACTTCTGTAAGCATACAAATCATGCCTGTACACACTAACTTATGTAAGATAATATTTAAAAAAATCATCTTTTTCCTGTCTCCAAAAGGTAAGGGTGAGGTGCTGAAATATATTAAATAAAAGCATTCTAAAAGAGATTCTTTATGAAATGGAAATTTGTAACGTGAGGATGGGATCATGAGCTCGTTCTACTTGGCTAACAGGAATTCTCATTTCTACAGTAATTTCTAACCAATTAGTCACACACGGTAATCCACAAAATTTGAAGTTCATATGAAGGAATTACATTCCTAAAAGATGTGACAACCCTGCTCAAAAGTTCGGTCTCATCACTAGTTCTTTGTATTTGCTAGCTGATCTAATTCTTTATCATATATTTCATGTTATTAAGCATATTAATATTAGTAATTCAGCTGTACATACATAGTAGGAGACTCCTGAAATCACAGTTATTGCTGGGTAATATGCAAGAGAGAGGAAAAATATTATATTAATCTCCAATTCCTCCCTTTGGCCTTCAATATACCAATTAATTCTCAAAGCAATCATTTAAGATGTTAGGTTATTTTTCTCTTTTTAAATACAGATTAAGCAAGTGTTTTTCTCAGTAAAAAGGGATGAATGGTATCAGAGCTCTGATATGAGCACCTTCTCTTTAACAAGTAATGCTCTATGGGCTATAAATATGGAAGCCACACTAAAATTTTCTCTCCACACACACAGACACAGACACAGACACAGACACAGACACACACACACACACACACACACACACACACAAACACACACACACCCAGCTGCCACCAAGACACATCAGACGTCAGTTCAGTTCCTTTGTAAAGATAGTTGATTGATGTTTGTTCCATTGGTTTTTCTTTTCTTGAAGATCTTGCCTGGACCTAAACGTTTCTCTGAAATCAAGTCCCTTGCTCTTAGTATACTGTTTCTATATATTCATAGTTTGTTCCTGGCTGCTTCAGGCCAATTAACAGTATCCTGAATACAGTATCTTCAAACTTGACATTCAAGTCAAACTCCATGAATTCATCCTACTATTCCAAAATACTAAAATTTATTGGATCTACAAACCAAAATATACCCACCTTGTTAAATTATTAAGAATTGACATCATGAAAGTAGAAGAATATTGATCAGGAACTGAGGTAAGAGAACAGGAGTATGAGGGAAAATGTAGAACACTGGATGTGTTTTAGAGATACAAAATCATCTTCTGTAGACTCATTTATTATAAACTTGTGATCTTATAGTGAAGTTTCAATCTACATATACAGTTTTCCTGTTGCTTTGCTTACTTGTCACTTCTGATCACAAATTCTCTTATGAATTGCTATAGTATCTTCGAATGCAAATATTTATCATCTTAAAGAAAGAAAATCTGTTTCTACATCTGTCTTTCTAAGTGAAAAATCCTTATTTTTTGTTTCTCTACTGAAAAAATGTATTTCTGGAAACAGGATATTGACAACAAATATGGTGGTAATTTTCACTTTTTAAGTTTGAAATGTAATATAAACTTTGTTGTGAATAGTCATTTTTTAAAAAATCAGTGATATTCATGAACACTAAGATTGTTGGTGCCTTTAAGTAAATTGAGACGATGTGGTATGGTAGTTCTTGTTTCTAATTGACTCAACAATTAGATGATTCATGTATAAACATGTGCATTGCACTGTTTTATTTTATTTTTTATTATTAAGTTTAATTTTTATTTTTTGTGAACATACTGTACAGAGGGGTTACAATTACATGGGCAAGATAATGAGTACCTTTCTTATCAAGCATTGCAGCCTACTCCTTTGTTTACCCTTCACATCCCTTCCCAGACTACCCCCTCATCCCCCACCCAATTCTCTCCCCACCTCCCGCACCAAAGTTGTAAAGTTCATTTTCGACATGACAACTTGTACTTCTCATTGTTGCAACGAGCCCACCTGTATCCTTAAACGACTTGTTTTTCCCCATCTCTTCCACAAATTTTATTTTTATTTTTATATATAAAATAGTCCCCAAGGTTTTACTTTAAAGTGATTGGGGGGCTAATATTCATGTTCCATACTTTATATTTATTTCAGTAAAAGTACTAGAAATACTTGATGTTTACTGGAGCAATATAAAAGGTGAGAACATATTTCTAAAAAGAATAAATTTATTGATTAAAACAGAAAAGGGTAAAATTGTCAGGTTTTTTGCTTGAGACTGCATAAATTTCATATGAATGTAGCTTAAGATGAGACTCAGAGGAAAATTCATATTAATATTACTTTTCTGCTTGATTCAAACCTATACTAGTTATTGCAATAAGGGAAATGGTATTTTCACAATAAAAGTCTGTAAGGAAAAAATATTACTGAGATTTATATCACATCATAAGCAGTATAGTTATTTTAAGGAATTGGTCATTCAAAGCCCTAGATACTTAATGGATGAAGAATAGAATTGAAAATAGCAGAGAAAAACAATTCAACATGCAGATATTATGATTTTATATTAATATGAAAGACATGGAGCTTTTGCCTTTCTGAAGAAGATAGTTTAGCCAGTAATATCAATGTAAGGCATCAGTTGTAATGAGTCTAAAGTCTTTTCCTCCAAGATATCCAAGAGTACTATATTCATCCTCTGAAGAGCAAAGAAGTAATTATTTTAATTAGCTTTGCTTAATATTAATTTACTTGTAGTAAATAGGCTAAAGTGTCTGCTATCTTTCTTTCCATGTAATAACATACATTTAATATTATTACTGTCTCTTCATACAAGCCTGAAATCACTATATCAAATTAAGATAAACAAAAAAACAAAAATAACCTGATACCACCATCACAAAACCTAAATTATGTGAAAAAAATCAACAGTGAATAAAATAAATCTGAGGAAGAGGAAAACCAATGGCACAATAACAACAGAAAATTACCCTAGCTTTCTCTAATGAAACAGATCTTTAGAGTCCTACAGGGTACTCCACTTCTAGAGGGTCACACCAAGTCAACTATAATTACATATAGATATACATTTCAAAAGAAGATTTTATATGTCTTCCAAGCAAACAGAAATCTTTGAAAAGGTGCCCAGCCAGGCAGGTGCCTGCTGTGAAGGTGGTGGCCAACATATTCAAAATACAGCTGCAGTGTGGAAATAAAAGGTCCACATGGGGAAAAAGGAGGAACAGAATTGTACAACGGAGACAGCCAAATCTATACTCAGAGACAATTGAAGATATCACTGTACAACCAGAACTGTAACTGGAACCACAAGTATTAACATCACAATATCTTCCCACAATTGATTTCTACTCCTACACTTAATGGTCTAGACAAAAACCTAATTCCAGAAAAACAAATCAAAAGAGAAGATCAAACCAACACGTAGAAATTCAACCAAGAAAATAAAGAATCACCTATTAAGATCATAGATGTCCCAAAAGAAATCCCCCAAGTGAACAAAACAAATCAGAAAAATACAAGAAAAGGATGTCAAAGTAGTATAATTCACACAGTAAATAACCACGCATTAGAACAGACAATTAAGGACGTAGAAGACAGTTTTCAAAATTCATTACAAATACTGATGAAAAATGTGATTAATGAAAAGATACAAAACCTCTACAAGAAAATTTGTGAACAAGGTAAGACCAACTATAGATTAGCAAAATAACTCATGGAGACTACAAACAGAAATAAATTCTGAAAATGCCAGGGAGTACAAGGAAAAATGGATGCCTAGTTAAAAGATATAAGAGAAGACACAGCTATAAAAACAACCCTTCCAACCGTGCTCCCCCCACCCCCGCCCAAAGAAAAGATGTAAGGAAAGTCCATATCAGACCTAAAACAAAGCTTTAATAAAGAGATAGAAGCCATAAAAATGACCAATTATAAGACAGGGAAATCAAAAACAGAATATCTCCACAGCAAATAGATGACATAGAAGATAATCTCAGGGGTCAAAGACCAAATAGGTCTAATAGGAAAGAGGAAGTAATAATTTAGAACAAATCCAAAGAATAAGAAATGATCTTGTCAGAATTTCAAGACTGAGAAGATCAAATTTAGGGAAGATTGGTATCAAGAAGAGCAGGACACTAAATTGATGGGAAACATATTACAGAATTCTAGCAAAGAACATTGCAAACATCCAAAGAGATAGATTCATTCAGAGAAGAGAAGCCTTTAGAACACTAAGCAGAGAATTCTAGAAAAGAGCAACACACCACCACATCATAATCCATTAGATGATCATTAGAAATCAAGGAAAGGATTCTTAAAGCTGCCAAAGAGAAAAGATTGATTATTTATAAAGGATATGCATTCAGAATAACTACAGATTTTTTAGCTGATATGGTAAAAAAAAAAAAAAAAAAAGAAGAGGCCAGCATGATATATAACAAACATTAAGGGCCAACAACTATGAACCATGAATATGGTCCCAAGCCAAATATTCCTTTACAATTAAAGGATATATAAAAATATTTCATGACAAAGAAAACTAGAAACAATGTATCTCCACCAAATCAGCAGGATGGAAGTTAATCAAAGATATCCTCCACAGAAAAGATCAAGAAGAGCAGGACGTGGTTATATGACATGCTTCCTACCAGAGAACAAGTTAAATATATTCAGTAGATGATTCACAGCTCCTAAGAGCTCCTAAGAGTACTCACCCAAATAGATAAAATTAGAGAAAAAAATGAGACCACACATAAATTAGCAAAATTGAGACTGTTATATGAGAGTACTTGAAAACCATATGCCAATCAACTGGAGAATCCTGGAGAAATTTATGCTTTCCTGTACTCTAACTGAACCAAGAAGTGATACATAAGAAGTAATGAAAATGAAATTTCAATAAACAATTTCTCATAACAGAAAAATGTAGGACTCAATGGATTTACCATAAAATTAAGGCCTGCAAAGAACTTACAATACTCAGATATATCTCTTCAATGGAATAGAAAGGGAAATGGAATTATCAAACATATTTTATGAAGCTGGAATTAGACTCTTTCCCAAATCAGAAAAGGACTCATCAAAGAAAGAGAACTATGAACCCAACTCTTTGATAAAAATTGATAGAGAACTTCTCAATAAAATTCTCACCAACCAATTTCACAACTAACAAAAAAATCGTATGCTATGATCAAACAGTATTCATCCTAGGATACAATTGGATTCAATATACTTGTCAATAAACATAACAGACACCATCAGGAGAAGCAAGGAAAAGAACCACATGATCGTCTATATTGATGTAGAAATAGCTTTTAAAATTATCCAATACCCCTTTATGATTAAAAGGTCTGAGAAGCTAGGAACACATGGAATTTTCCTCAGTATAATAGAGTATGTATATGACTAAGAGATAATAAGCACACACCTAACAGTGGAGGCATGAAGACATTAAAATCAGGAATGAGCAAAAGATGCCCACTCTCTCTACTACTGTTCAATATAGTACTGGACTTTCTAGCAAGGGCAATAAGCAAGAGCAAAACAAAAAGAGGATCCAAATAGGGAAGAAGTAAACCTATCCCTTTTCACAGATGAAATGATCCAGTATTTAAAGGACCCTATAGCTTCTCAGTCAAGTTAGTAAAGGTGATGCTAACCTTCAGCAATGAAGCAGGGTATAAAACCCACAAGAATCAGTAGTTTTTCTGTGTTACCAACAATGGGAAGATCCAGGCTGAAATCCAAAAAACAACCACATATGTATTAGCCTCAAAATCAAATCAAATTTAAGCAAAAGAAAACAACAACAAAACTAGGAATTAATTAATTTAACTAAAAATGTGAAGGACCTCTACTGTGAAAACTTTAAAAGTCTAAAAATGAAAAATTGAGGTAGATTCAAGGAAATGGAAAATATTTCAATGCTCCTGGTTGGAAGAATTAACATTGTGAAAATTGAAATGCTGTCCCCAAACAATTGGCAATGCAATACCCATCAAAATCCCAACAATATTCTTCAATGCAGTAGAGAAAGTAATCCAAATTTAATATGGAATTGCAAAATTTCAGTTGATACAGAAGGCTTAGAAATTAACTCATGGGCATATAGTCATGTTACACACACACACAATGGAACTCTATTCACCCATGAGAAAGGATGACCTTTCACCAGTCTTAAGGACAATGAAAAGCTTGGGAAAATTATAATGAGAGAAAGGAATGCACACTCAGAGCAATATAGGTTTCATAGATTCATTCATTTATGATAGCTCAAAAGTGCCTATATATCTACAGGTAAACAAGATAGATTCTACCTCGTCCCAGTTAAATGGTCATTATCAAGAAAATTAACAATAGCAAATGCTGACGTGGATGTAGCCAAATGGGAACTCTATTACACTGTTGGTGGGAAATTACACATGTTCAACCCCTTTGGAATGCAGTATGCAGATTCCTCAATATTCTAAACATAGATCTCCCTTAAGACCCAGTAATTACCCACATGGACAGTAATCCAATAAATAAAAAACTAACTCGCATTAAATATACCAGCAAAACCATGTTCAGGGCCCAGAACCAGAGTTCAAGGACTGGAAAAAAAGTTACCACTGCTGGTATTTGTTTCCACAAATATGAACCTTTTGACAAAAGATACCTAATCATTCTATTTTCAGCAGCTAGGACAGGTGGACCCATTGCAACAATGAGATATACAAGATGTTAAGTAGAAAAAACAAAATTTACAAATTTGGCTCCGGGTGGGGGGGAGGGTCAGGAGGGGAAATGGGAAGGGATAGTAAGGGGAAACAAAGGAGAAGGTAACAATGCTTGATAAGAAATGTACTCATTACCTTACCCATGTAATTGTAACCCCTCTGTATGGTATTTTCCCAAAAATCACCTTAAAACATACTAAGGATATTTGTAAAGTATATAATGAAGGAAGAATTTTCATCCTTTAAAAAAATCTATGCTAAACTATTGATATTTTACTCTACTTTTCCTTAAACCAGTTTGATTTAGTTTAATATTTGCCATGCCAAGGTTCTCTATATTTTACTGGAGATTTAATATTTCATGTATGTATTTATATGTATATGTATATTTACCTGTATCTGTGTATATATCTATCTATGTATGTTCCAATATGGATCATCAGACTTGAAACTTTGCTTTGTTTTGCTGTACAGCAGTTAACGTAGTCGGCTCATTCTGTAACAATATCTGTGCTCATTCTCATTATTCCTTTATTTCACACACCATCAGCCTTCTAAAATCAGCTTCATTTCCTGGAGAAGATTACCAATCAGTCCAACCAATATTCACCCAGAGGGTTTTAATAAAGCAAGCCTTAAGGAAGGAAATTAACGTGAAGTGACAATTAGAGAATTTCTACAGAGACCTGACATCTTTCACATTTCTGCCTTCTTCCTCATATTTAAGAAAGCATTGACTAAAATTATGAATATACTTCATTTATAACTTGGGATCAGTGCTTTTTTTTCCAACCTGAAGCCTTCTTTTCCATGATTTTTGACATAAACGTTTGGGAGATTCTTTTTTTTTTTTTTTTTTTTTTGTTGGTCGTGGGGCTTGAACTCTGGGCCTAGGCGCTGTCCCTCAGCTCTTCAGCTCAAGGCGAGCGCTCTACCACTTGAGCTACAGCGCCACTTCCGGTTTTCTGGTGGTTTATTGGAGACAGGAGTCTCACGGTCTCTCCCGCCCGGGCTGGCTTTGAACCGCGATCCTCAGATCTCAGCCTCCTGAGTAGCTAGGATTACAGGCGTGAGCCACCAGCGCCCGGCTGGGAGATTCTTTTGATTGTGATGGGTTTCCATCCAAAAGAAAGCCATGTATATCAAGAAAGCCAACGTTTTCAACTCAGAGTACTAAAAAAAAAAGAGGGAGAAAATTAAGGTTAGCTATATATGTTAAGCACAGATATATGTAATATCAAGATATTTTGAAATTGTATACTTTTACTGAATAAAGTGGCTCAAAGCTATAATATTATCTACTTGGAAAACAGATATTAGAGAATTCCAGTTCCAGGCAAGCCCAGACACAAAAAGAAGTTTCAGAAACTCTAACCATTTGCTGGGTGCAATATTTTATGCTTGTGTTAGGAGGACTACAGTTCAAGAAGGCCAAGGCATAGTGATACTACCTCAAAATAAACAATCGAATTATAATCTGCAAGTTTGGTAGTAATAGAGATGCTTTTTCACAAGTACAGGTTTTGGGGTTCAATCCTCCAGTACTGCTAGGAATTTAGTGTGTGCCAGGGTAAGAATTTGGCATGTCTAAGGTCAAGACTTCATACTCATTTTACAAGCTCTAAAGAAACCTGTACCTCTTTTGCTATTTTTTAAAAGTATAACCATAACTTCCATGTCCAAAACAATTTCCTATGAGATTTTCTTCTATCCATTAAGTAATATATTATGTGTTGGTTACTGTCCCACTGAAATCATGCTAGAGAACAAAAACCCATTGTCTTAGAAAGTGACTGCATATGGAAACAGAATCTCAAAGGTAGCAAGTAAGTAGAAGACTCCTACAAGAGAAGCAAAAGTGTTGGGTCTTCGTCTGTCCTGCAGAAGACAGACGGGTTGAGAGGAAAGGTAAGTGCATGGCTCACCCATTCCCTAGCCTCCCTTAGCTTCGGAGACAGACACAGCATGGAGTTAAATCAAGCAGGAATTTGTTTATTACCACACAGCAAGCAAAAAAACAATGCAGCATGGAAAGGGAAGAAAAGGAACCAACCCATCACTGTAGAGTTCACCCTATCATGCGTGGTGCTATTGATGATTTCTCCATTGCCATTGCTGATCACTGCCCAGGTTACCTGTTGAGGTTGATGTGGATTATGTAGGGCCATTGCTGGGACTGGGAGTGTCAGGACAGGCAACAGCTGCAGTATCACCATCTGCTATTGTTAGCTAAGATAAGAGTTTCTCCAGGGCTGGTTGCCATTGGGGATGGTTAGTAGTTATCTTTTTAGTTTTCCCTGTTTTAAACACAAGCCATGGCCACCAGAGCTGTATTCTTTCCTTCTTGTTTAGTTTATCCTTGGGCATCCTCGTGTATAGAGATAATGGGTAAAAACTTAAGGTTCCTGGCTGGGAACCAAATGGGGGCTGTGTCTTTTATGGGAAAAATGAATCCAAATCCCTTGCCCATGGTAACTAGTGGGTCAGGTCCTCTTCATTGATGTGTCAGAGGGTCCTTCCACCTGACTTTCACTTGTGGCTTAGGGGTTAATTGTCCCCAGTGCTTCTGAAATCTGGATTCAGTTGCATCTTTGAAAAATTTAAAAATGTTAATGGTAAATAAAGCTATCTGTAACTGTATATGGGTGATAACTCCCCCTTTTTGTTTAATAATTGTTCCTTAAGACATTGGTGCTTTCTTTCTATAATTGCTTGGTCTGGGTGATTATAGGGAATTCCTGTAGTATGATTAATATGCCATCTGTAAAAAAAACTGACATTGCTATACAAACAAAACAGGGTTCATTATCGGTTTAAATTTGTGGTAATAGACCCAAGGTGGCAAAGCATTGAAGAAAATGTTTGTGAATGTTTAGTGTTTTTCTCCTCTATGTGCTGTGGCCCAACGTGTTCATGAATAGGTATTTATAGAAACAAAAATATATTTAAGCTTACCAAAGCCTGGGAAATGAGTAACATCAGTTTGCCAGAGGATGTTGGGGTTGAGGCCTCTGGGATTTAATCCTAGTGGTTGTAAAGGGAGTACTTTTAAGAAGGGCTGGTATGTTTTGCAGGTATGTCCTATCCTTTTGAGGTCCTTTACAGGAAACTGAGGGAATTTATGTTGAAAACCTCTCCAATTGATGTGGATTAAATCATGTAAATGGGTGGCGCCTTGTAACGTTAATATTTGTGGGCCAGTAGCTAACTGGTCTGCCCAATTATTGCCCATGGATAAAAATCCAGGAAGTTTTGAATGCCCTCTCAATGTTGAATATGAATAGGGTCTCCCCATCCTTCTAATAGGCCCTTAAAGGTAACCATAAGGGGGAAAATAGGGTTTCTATCCAGCTTAATATGTTCCTGTGGAATATGAGGGAGCAAGTTAATTACATACAGGCCATCAGAATAGAAATTAAAGGGTTTTTGAATATCCTGAAGGGCCATTATTACAGTGAACATTTCTTTATATTGTGCCGACCCTTGACAAGGATGAAATCTTTGTTGGCTGGGGGTCTTTTGTTGCACATCAAAGGCTGCATAGGCAGAGCCTGCTTTACCTCTTTCAGTAAAAACATGACGGGTGCCAGGAATAGGTGTATGAGAAAATAGAGAAGGCATTTTGAGGGGAACTCACCATAACATGATGGTCCATTGGATGGCCTGTAATGGCAGTCAATATGGCTTAGAAAGCCCTCTAGGGAGAGAGCAAGATGAGCATTAGCTTGAGTGAGCCCTCAACGTCTGTCATCCGAAAAAGAAAAACAATGGAGTGAGGGTCAAGGCCATATTTCCTTTGGGCTGGGGTCCTTCCCTTGATGATAGCATCAGTAATTTGTTCTGCCTGAGAGTATAACCAAAGTGTGTCCGCCAGGGGAGTTTGAACCCACTCTAATGGCTCCCCCCTTTGAGTTAAAACTGCAGGAATCAATGTGTCACCCACAAGCAACCAGAGGGAAATGGGCTCAAGAATAGAATACCTCTTCAAGGAAACTTCATCCATGTATTTTTGAAACTGTAAAAATATTGACCGGTAGCTGCTTGTAATGGTAATAACTTCTTGGGGCGTCATGTCTTTTAGTAAGGCAAATAAGTGAACAAGACAATCTTTAGGGATGGGAACCCATGGCAACAGCTAATTGATTTCCCCTAAAAGACTTTGAAGTTGGGTTAGGGTCAGAGAGGCTGGAATATCCAGCAAAGATTTATGGGGGCAGACTTAAGACAAGATAAGGTGGGATCCGAGCACCTTAAAAGGAGGTACTTTTGAATTTTATTAAGGGCTATAGTAAAACCTCCTTTTCTTAATATGACAAGAGCCTGGGCCACAAGGCCCTCCAGGTGGCCTGGGTCTTGGTGCCCCAGAATTATATCATCCATGTAGGCATAGGCAAGGGAGGTATCTGAACCCAGCACAGTTCCTAAAAGTGTGGCCAAGTATTGTTGGAAAAAGGGTGGGCTATTGTCCACTCCCTGTTGCAACACCGTCCATTTGAACCTCCAAGCAGGCTGGAAAAAATTAAGAGAAGGGATGAAGAAGGCAAATTTCTCGCAGTCCTCCAGATGCAGTGGGATAGAGAAAAAAACAATCTTTAACATCAATCACAACCAAGGCATATTCTGAAGGTATAATGGGAATCCATGGCATAGCCTTTAGGAGCATTCCTACTAGCTCCATCTTTTCATTTACCTTACATAGATCTTGGAGCATGTGCCAGGCCCTGGATGCTTTTTGGATAACAAATACCGGTGTTCCAAGGATTCATAGATGGGTGTATGTGCCCAAGGTTTATCCGTTCCTCCACCAAAAGGTGGAGGGCCACAAGTTTAGGTTTTGTCAATGGCCACTGCTCCACCCAAATAGGGATTACCGTCTTCCACCTGACGGGAGGTATTTGGGGGCAGTGGCCTTTAGGATTGGGGGTGCACCCGAGTGGATACCATATGTTCCTCTCTATAATTATGAAAGTTAAAAAAATCTTTTTCCTTAAGTCCCTCTAGATCCCCTTTAAGCCTTTGTGCTTCTTCTCCATCCAGGATATCATCATAGAATGCTCGATTGTCTGTAGTGACCATAACATCCATTTGTCCTAGCATGTCTTGCCCTAGTAAATTGGTGGTGAGTTTTTTTTTTTTGCTACTAAAGTGCATATCTTTCCCTGCTTTCTATCTGGGCTAGTCCATTTCATAAGGGCAACCATCTCTTTGGACTGGGAGTTGTCCCCTACCCCCAATATTGTGGACCTGGGTGCAAGCTTCCAGTCCAAAGGCACTTCCTCCTCCCTGAGTAAGTTTCTGTCTGCCCCTGTGTCAATTAGGCAATGAAACCGCTTCCTGCCTATAAAAATACTCAGTTTAGGGCTGAGTCTTTTTACCAGGGGGACAGTCCAACGGTCCTGGGTTGTCTTGCCATGAGGCTGCCTGGGCCTTACAGCAGAGGGGGTTCCTCCTTTACTTAACGGGGCTGGAGGATGCCCCTCCTCTAGTTTAAAGCATCCCATCTAAATCATATTTGGATCGACAATCCTTTTTCCCATGGTACCCCTTCCTGCACCTGGGGCAGGGTGTAGGGGGCAGTTTGGACCCCCTGAGCCGGGTGTTGAGGAATTGTTGTGAACAGTCCCTCTTAAAGTGCCCTCTTGCCCACATTTAAAACAAGTCCCTCTCCCCAATGGTCTTGGGGTTCCTTGGCCCAGGGCTGCCAGTGCCTGTGTGATAGCCTCAGTCATAACAGATATCTGAGCCTGTAAAACTAAAATTAGTGATTGGGACTGGTACTGTTGCATTCCCACATCTTGAGAGGCCACCACCCATCTGCTCAGAGAATTCTCTCTCAATCCAGCGCAGGCCATGCAGTGGTATGCATTCATCCCTTCCCAAACCATTAGCTTTATAAATTGATCCCAGAGGTCTCCTGCTGGCAGCTTATGATGAATACTCTGTTGGACATGGTCTATAAAATGAGGTAGAGGCTCACCCTGCTTTTGTCTCACTCCTGCTATGGGGGTTTCAGTGGAGCCTTCATCTAGTTTGTGCCATGAGGCAAGTCCTGCCTGCCTCACCTGGTCCCAATACATGCCAGGTATTGCAGCCTTTTGGATGCCAGTGGAGTACCTTCCCCTGTTCCTGTTAACATGGCATAAGTAATAGGTATTGCAGGTTGAGCCTGCCAGTTATTTTCTGCCTTAAAGAAGGTACACCACTTGATAAACTGAGAACTGGTTAGGATGGCTTTGGCCACATCCAGCCAGGGATGTGTGATAAGCAATGTCCTGTAATAGGGTCTGGGCCCAACGAGAGTTCAGGTCATCTTCCACCACCAACTTGTGGAGCTCTTTAAGATCCTTAGCTTCCCATGGATACAATTCCAAGGGACTGTTAGCTCCTGGTGCCAGATTGACCGGGTACTCTTTGGGAAGCAAATCCTGTGGCCCAGGGTCCAGGCTCTCCAGTGGCCCTTCCTTTACAGGGTAGGCGTCCACATAGGTTACTTCCCTGGCCCTCGGCCCCTCTGTGGAAGTTCAGTCATAGGGATCCAGGTCTCACAGGTCCCTCCATAGGGCGTTATCACTTCCCCAATTTCGGAGGCATAAGGTGGGGGCCTAGGACCATCAGGGGCACCCGAGTCAGAGGAGGGGGTAACCTTCCCCCTCGTGTTGACTTCCACTGAGTGTGCTTCTGTCTGATCAGTGCATTCTCAGTCGAATTTGACCATTCCTTTTCTTCCTCCCTTCTGAAGTCCTCCTTCTGTGAGAGAGAATTACCCATACTTAATGGTTTCACTTACCCTGAGAGACCGCTTAGCCTTGAGTGGTGTATTTTCCTTTCATGCCCAATGTTGAGCACCAGATGTTGGACCTTCATTCATCCCATGGAAGATGGACGAGTGCTAGGAAAGCTATGTGTGCTGCTTGCCTGTTCCCCAGCTTCCCTTAGCTTCAGAGACACTCAGAGGGAACAGGGAGTCAAGACAAGCAAAACTCATTTATTACCACACAGCAAGCACTTTTTAAAGCAAAAAAAATAAAATGTGGCACGGAAGGGGAGGAAAAGGAACCAACCAATCATTGTAGAGGTCACCCTATCATGCACATAAGATTTCTATACTTTCCCTGCTATCCACAAGCTGTTTATACACTGACGTCACTCTGCTTCATTGTGGTATCCAGTCAGGTTTTAACATAAACAACTCAGACTCTGCCCACTCAATTTCTTCTCAGCGCCATCTTTGCTGCCTATATGCCCCACACAGAAAGCCTTGAATATGCCAAGGAAAGAAGACTCAGAAGCCAAATCTGATCTTGGAATTATAGATCCACCAACACAGAGGCAATGCATTTACAGTGTTAATGCCAAACAATCTGTGGTAGTTTATTATTAAAATTACTAGCAAACATGGGGAATTCATAAGACTGAAAAGTCATTGAATCTTGGGGTCCATGATTCGTCTTTATAATCCTAGTGATTAAGAAGAATGAGACTTGGGGCATAATGGTTTTCAGGCTGGTAGAAAGTTCATGAGATTTTATCTCCAATTAACTACAAAAATTTCTGTGCTGGAGGCATGGTTGAAATGGTAGACTGACTATTGTTAGCAAACAAACTGAGAGCATGAGGTACGTTCAAGCCCAAAACTGGTAGAAAGAAAAAGTCCTTAGGAGAATAACATGAGAAGCAGAATTATGAATAGGAAAGCAGAAACAACAGAAATAAACTTAGTGATATAGACAAAGCTTCCCATTGTGAAATATGGCACAAACTGTAATATTTATGGCTTTTCTTCCTATACAGTAAAAATAAATGGTATTTTGACTTGACAAAACTAAAATGTAAAACTGTATGGAATAAATAATCACATTATGTTTATGTTTCTGTAATTAAACATGTTTTCCTACAAATTTCTAGAATAGTGTAGCTTTGGAAAATCAATACATTTTGCATTTTAATATAGGATTACATATCATTGCAAGTGTTGTCTAAAATTGATCTTCACTGAAATGATTGCCAAGATTCCAAATGTTTATACTTTCAGCTGACCTTCCACAAAACTCATACCCCAAACATTACTTTTTAGTTTGCTCATGTAATCATAGGAAGATAAATATATGTCTGAAAAAGTTAATTACCTTTATCTGCTGTCATTAATTTAGTATAACTAATACAATTAAGTAAATACCCTGAGGGAAATAAGATACTTCCTTCTAAATACAGATTTGCCGATACACACACATATACACACAAACACATATTTACCACTCTGACTCAGGTTAGGTTCCTGACATTGGGTATCAGACAATGATCTAATAATAAAATATTCCTGTCTAGATATAAAATATATTCATAATTCCACACATACAAAAACACCAGATCATTCAAAATAATGAGAATATTTAACAGAACCAACCAGCTCTTGAGCCATCTACTCCTTGATTTCATTCATTCATGATGATATACTTTTCATATTATATTTAAAAATCTTTTTGAGTCTCTCTGATTAGCAGAACAACATATGCTATCATATAATACCAAATGTAGGTAAAATTACTTGTCCCTAGGTAATCTTTAATATATCTTATCAAAGACTTCTTTTTCCTCCTTTCAGAGTCTGTTTCTGGAATTTTGCCCTAATTTTTAATATTAAATTACAAAGGACATTCCGTATTCCTTAATTCATGATTCCTAAAAGTTATGCTATGGAGTTGAATTTGATTTGTTTTCTTATTCAAAATTAAATTTTCTAAACAACTTGCATTATTGTTTATGTTACTCCTAAGCCATTTGAAATATCAAATAAAACTGGAAATTGCCCTCAGCAATGCTTTGTGAATGGCATTAATGTTTGGGGAGGGATGAAGGACTTGAATTATCTAGAGTGCCTTAAAATTGGCACTGTGATCCAAAGGGCTCATCATTTAGTCAGCTTTTAAAGTGTGGTCTTCTTATTTCATATAAGAAGATATAAGTATGCTTTTCATCACATTCTTGTCTGCAAAGCAGTAGAATTATTTTCTTTGTACAGTTGATGTCCAGCTGCGACTGTATTGAAACCTACAAATAACTGTAGAGCTCTATTAGCTGCTCTAGATTTTGAAATTTTCTTCCAGTAGCCCTTGTGATTTTAGCCCAGATTCATGGGATAGGCACATAATCCACAATTGCAAAGCAGCGCAATGAACTTCAATTTTATTTATTGTTTCCTGTTTTTCTTATTGATGGTCTTCTAAGGAGCTAGAGGATCTTTATTTCTCATTGTTGTTGATGTGACTTAAACAAATTTTCTAGATTTTTCAAATACAATAAAGAGATATAAAGGAGACATATTTAATCACAAAATGCAGCTAAACCTTTGCATGATTTTTTAAATTCTAGTCCTGTTTTCAGTTATCTTCAAATAATTTTGAGATGAGCCAAGCATATGTGTAAATTGACATGTATCAAGCATACAGAACTCTGGAATCTTTGGACATTGATTTTTCTATCAACTTCACTTAAAAAGAAAATTATCATTTGCTTCATATCTTCGGTAATCTACTTAAACAGTTTTTATTAATTTTATCAACAGATCTCATAATCTATGGAATTGATGCATTGCATAAGGATTTGATTCCTTATTTGCACTGAATTAATATTATATTTCTTTTACATTTTTACACATGAAATAATGACATTCTTGAGGATAAAACATGCCTGTTTTTCATTTTGTTTGCCAAAATGGAATTATTAGACATTTTGAAAATTTAACTTAAATCTGAACCTTCAAATTTCACTAGGACTTTAATTGTGTTGCTTACAAATTTAATATTAAAATAAAAAGCATTATTAAATAGAAAGCAAGATTATGTTATCATACCTGAATCCCTGATAATAAAAACATTTATATTTATATAACAAGGTATACATACTCAAATTATGATATATGGAAACATAAAAGTCCTTTTTTTGTTTTGTGTTTGTTGTTGTTTATAGTTTGTGATTATTCTGTCTTCCTTACCTTATGCCTGGTGTATTCATTGTCCATCTTCAGGAATGTGAGGAGTGGGCACAGAGCTTTAGGGAAAATTGTGAAAAATTGCAACAGTGGAGTTCATTGAACATTGATGAAAGTGAACTATTTAGCACATGGGTGGGGACAGGAGAGTGGGACTGGGAACAAGTGAGGGAACTGAAGACATTTCACAAAAGGAAATTTACTCATTACTTGACTCTTGTAATTGTAATCCATCTATAAATCGCCTTAATAAGAACAACAGAGTAAATTTATTTTAAAAAGGCAAACAAATGTTGTTTCTTAGAATCCTAAGAGTTTGTTTTGTTCACTGGTTTGAGCTGGATGAGTTTATCTCTGAAAATAGCTACGTTGAGATACATTGAGCAAATTTGTGAGCTAATAGTAGATAAAAGTCAATTATGATTGTATGGTTTTTAAGACTGATTCATTTCTTCAATCTAATATGTATTATTTCTGTCTACCGTTTTTTGGTTTGGCTTGTTCTGTTTTTTTAAGGATCTAGTGGTGCATCATTAGTGCTGATTCAAGATTGTTCTAATTTTCTGATGTACATACTCAAAGATATACATTTTCCTGAGTATCACCTGTGCTGTTGTGTCCAAGAGGTGGTAGTATTTTGTGTGTTCACTTATACTGAATTCCATAAAAGTTGGAACTTTCCTCCATATGTCTTCAGTGACTCACTGATTATTTAGCAATGTGTTATTCAGTCTGTTAGTTTCAGAATTTTTGTGATGCCTTTTGATGTCGAGATCTAATTTGGTCCCATTGTGATCTGACAGGATACAAAGAGTAATTTCATTTTTATTTTTGAATTCTGACAGATTTTTCTTGTGATATAAGATCTGATCTATTTTGGAGAACATTCCATGGGCTGCTGAGAGTAATATATATTGTGACACTGCTAGGTGAAATATTCTGTAGATATCTGTTAGGTATACTTTGTCAATGCAGTTATTTAACTCTGAAGTTTCTTTGCTAATTTTTTACCTGGATGGCCTGTCCAGAGGTAAGAATGATGTGTTCAAGTAACCAGCAATATATTTGGATGTATGTGTATTTTTAGAGTAAGTATTTTTTGCCTAATGAATTTGGGAGCTCTAAAATTCAGGACATTGATATTTAGAATTGTTATATCCCTCTAATGGAGAGTTTTCTTTACCAATATTTAATGTCCTTCTTTGTCTCTTTTTACTTTCATTCCACTTTTAATGTAAAGCCTATTTTATCTAATATTAGTATAGTTACTCTGACCTGTTTATGAGGTCCATTTTTAATTTGTAAAGATGATGTACAGAAGGGTTACAATGACTTAAGTCAGATAAAGAGCACATTTTTTTAACAGTGTCACCTCTTCCCTCATGTTCTCCCAGTTTTTCCCTTTCAAGCTCCCTCTCCCATAAGTTGTATAGTTCATTTACAATGTAGTTTCTATTGAGTAGCACCGCTGCATTTGTTAACCCTTTGTCCCACAATTTCTGTGTTCTCTCTTGCCCTTTCCAAACTTGCACATATGAACAAAGGTGCACAATTTTTAAAAAATGGCATCAGAACACAGAGGAAAAGCAAAAAATTTAAAAAACTATCATTTCTTGGAGACCATTTTAATGAACATTATTTTATATGATAATATTCATATAGCTATTAAGCCTTTATGATCCTCTCCACAGAGCATCCCTCTTTGATCTCACTGTATAAATGTTTAGAATCCCGTATACTTTATCATGCCCGACTGTAATGTTTTCTTTTTTACCATGCCCATGTCTTTACTTGTAGAATCAGAGGCACATTCTAATGCAACAAATGAGGGAAATCAGGCAGCATATATTTCTTTTAATCTTTCTTTCTTCACTTAATATAAGATTGTTCCAAGTCTTTCCTTTTCCTTATGAATGGTGTAATATTCTTTCTAGATCAATACAATTGCATCATACTGAAGAGTTTCTTCAGGAAAAGGAAAAAGATAGCAGGATATATAGAAAGAAAATGGAATGGAAGAAGATTTTTAGTAACTAAGCATCAGACAAGGGTTTTCATAGCTAACCCATATTTAGATATCAAAAATTAAACCCAACAAAAATAGACACTCAAATAAACAAGAAACCAATTAATATATGGAATAAAGACTTAAAGATAAATTCTTAGAAGAAGAAGTAAGAATGACAAATAGACACATCTCTCTCCATAAAAGAAATGCAAATTCAAACAACACTGAGATTCATCTCACCCCTGTTACAGTGTCATTATGAAAAACTGAACAATCACAGATAGTGATATGGATATGGCCCAAAGGAAACTCTATTACACTGTTGATGGGAATGTAATCTTTTCAACCACTTTAGAAAACATTATGGAAATTGCTCTCACAAATGAATAGAGAGCTACCTACCTATGATGCAGCAACTCCCCTTATGGGCATTTATCCAACAGAGCAGAAACAAGGCCACACTGAATCTACCAGCACAATCATGTTAATTATTGCATTATTTTCTGTAGCCAACATATGGAATCAGCCCAGATGCTTCTCATTGTAAAAAGAGATCAAGAATTATATATGTATATTTAAATTATATATATATATATATATATATATCTAAATTTATTGATCCCAATTTACAAGTATATGTATGCATATATGTATATATACATACATATATACATATATACAACATATACATATATATATATATACACATACATACATAATGGAATTCTGCTCATCCATCAGATGTCGCTACCCGCCTCGACCAGCAAGGAAGACGCGACACCGGACTCTTCTCTCTGCAGTTTATTCAGGACCTTTTTAAAAATCTTCTGACCCCAACCCCGGGGAGAATTCTCCACAGCCTTAAATACCCGCTGGGTAGCCAACCCTGATACGCCACGTGGGAACCGCCAATAGGTTCAGGTGCACAGAAGCAAGCCAGATTCTTTGCCTTAGCCATATCAGGAGTTGTTTACCACGAGAGCACTCGCCATCGGGAAGGCGGAGGGCGGAAGCCGGCGCCATCTTCCAGGTGCGGCCTCTCGCAGCTCTCTACAGTTCCCCCTTTTTTGTTTAAAGAACACAGATGAGAACAGAGGTCTGATCCCTGTTGTGCAATTGCAAGGACTGCATACAAGCCTTCTCCCAGAGGGTACCTTCTCTAGGGATGACTCAGCCTGTCCATTGATTCGTTTTTCACAAGGACGGGAAAAGGCGAATCGAACCCGTGTGCAATCAAACATGCTCTCCTCGAGGGCAAAACTCATGCCTCTCGACTGCAGTACTTTGGCTTTGCAATCTGTGCTCATTGTTTTAGGGTGGCAAGCCACGCTTAGGGGGACTGACCTGCTCCAATGACTGTAAAGGCTTGGATAACCATGGCTGCACTGCGACGCTGAGAACCTCTAATTTGGCAAATGCACCACAGACATACCAAGGAGGCTAACACCAGGAGGCCTGTCAGGGCTCCCAAACCCGCCCCCTCCTTGAGATGATTCATAGCAGCGGAGATCCATGAAGATAACCCCTCCGCCAATCCGGCATCCACTCGGGTCGAGTTAACCACGACGATGGCAATCCTGAGCTGTTCCATCAGGCTGTCGAACTCCCCAGTTCAATTACCTAAAAGATAACTAGACAACTGTTTAGACAAATTTGCAGCGTTTTTTAAATAGGTTTTTTCCTGGGCCTGAACTCTGGGCCTGGGCGCTGTCCCTTAGCTCTTCAGCTCAAGGCTAGCACTCTTACCACTTGAGCTACAGCACCACTTCTGGCTTTTTTCTCTTCTTGCTTATGTGGTGCTGAGGAATCGAACCCAAGGCCTCAGGCATGCAAGGCAAGCACTCTACCACTGAGCCACCTTCCCAGCCCTCATTCTTCTGGGTTAATTGCACCACAGCAGCAGCTAATCCAGCATTAGTTAGTGGTCCGCCCAGCTCTCTGCAAACTTTCATCCATGCTTCTAGTCCCCTATTCTTATATGGGGTTATGGAGGCTCTGCATTCCTTAGTACACTGCTCGTAAACAAGCTGTTTAATTAATGGCATGGCTGCGTCTGGGTCACCAAAAATTCTGCCAGCGGCCTCAACCATACGAGCAACAAAGTCCGAAAACGGCTCCATAGAGCCCTGCAGGATTTTGGTGAGATTGCCACTCACCTCGCCTTTATTTGGTAAGGCCTTCCATGCCTTTATGCCAATTTTATTGATTTGTTCATAAACTTGAACCGGGTAGCCTATCCGCTGATTGGCAAATCTCCCCTGTCCAAGCAGCATATCTCTGTCCCAAGCTGGGTTTCCCCCAGCCTGATTGGCCGCAGCCTCTTCACTAGCAAATTCAATCAAAAAGGCCTTCCAATCTAAATACTGACCTGGGCTCAAACAAGCTCGTGCGAGCCCACTCCAATCACCGGGTGTCATGCAGTGTCTGTTTAGGGCCTCCACCTGGGCTACAGTAAAGGAGGCCGTGATTCCGTATGTCCGCACAGACTCAGCTA
This sequence comes from Dipodomys merriami, assembly GCF_024711535.1. Lineage (NCBI taxonomy): Eukaryota > Metazoa > Chordata > Mammalia > Rodentia > Heteromyidae > Dipodomys > Dipodomys merriami. The sequence continues at coordinate 271,662 of NW_027202926.1, read as the reverse complement.
AAGATTTTATCACCTTAAAATCTAAGGGTTCATGATACCGCTGTCCCTGTGGATCCTGAAATATTGGACAGGCTAGATGTAACTCGGTTCTGACCGCTTTCCACACTCCTGGGCTGAAAGAACAGCCGGGGCTGCCACTTCCAGGGTCCTCCGCATAGAGCGGAGGGGCCGAAGGTGTGGGGCGGTGCACGGAGGGCGTGCATTCGTCTTTATCTGGGTCCTCTCTCTCCTTCCATTTCCTCCTCTTTCTTATCTTTGTTTTTTCTATTTGTTCTATGATTGATTGTAATTCCTCTGAGTCTGTAGACTCAGAGGTCTCTAGTTCGGCAAAATCAGGGTATAACCCCCCCCTGCTCTCCTCCTTTTCGCTGTCTGCCCTTTCTGATCTTTCTTCCTGCAGCATTTCTAAGGCGGCCTGACCATTCTCTACCGCCTCACTGCAACGCTGGTCCTCGAGACAGCCTCTTATCAGTTTCCATGCTCTTAAGCGTTCCTTGTTCAGAGGCAAAATCTAGGTCCCTCCCTAGTTTCTCCCAAGAGGCCACCGTGAGGCTTCCAGAGACAGCGAACCATGGGGCAACGGTGTCACATTCATTCAAAAATCTCTCTAAAGTACTCTTTTTTATTTTTAACTTTTTTGAGTGCAGTAGCTCATTGAGAGCCAAAAAATTGGGTGCGAAAAAGAAGCGCCCATGTTTCAAACATTTAAAGCTGGTAAACAAGCTTTTACTTTCACTTTTGGCTACTCTACTGACTAGCCCCGGGTTCTCACTCTCTCTTTATCTACCGAGAAGAGCAAAAATCCCCCCGCTCTTGTGGCGGATTCCCCTTTTACTTGGGAACTTACTCCCCGCTCTTGTGGCGGATTCCCCTTTTACCTGGGGACTTATCCCCGCTCTTGTGGCGGATTCCCCTTTTACCTGGGGACTTATCCCCGCTCTTGTGGCGGATTCCCCTTTTACCTGGGAACTTACCGGTGCACCACCCTGACCACAGAGAGTTCTGAGTCCTCGTTGGGGTTGTGGCTGAGTCCCCGTACGGGCCACCACGTGTCGCTACCGCCTCGACCAGCAAGGAAGACGCGACACCGGACTCTTCTCTCTGCAGTTTATTCAGGACCTTTTTAAAAATCTTCTGACCCCAACCCCGGGGAGAATTCTCCACAGCCTTAAATACCCGCTGGGTAGCCAACCCTGATACGCCACGTGGGAACCGCCAATAGGTTCAGGTGCACAGAAGCAAGCCAGATTCTTTGCCTTAGCCATATCAGGAGTTGTTTACCACGAGAGCACTCGCCATCGGGAAGGCGGAGGGCGGAAGCCGGCGCCATCTTCCAGGTGCGGCCTCTCGCAGCTCTCTACAATCAGAAAATAATATTGCACCATTCTTAAGGAAAATGAAACACTTAGAAATAATATTAAGTGAAATAAAGAAGACTCAGGGAAACTTAGCTTGCATGATTTTCCTCATTTGTGTTAGATAGAATGTGCCTATAAATGTACAATTAAACACACTGGATGGTATGCAAGGAGGTACAAAGGAATTATCTGAAGTGGTAGAGTCCATGGAGAGTGCAAATACTATAATTCTCTTAAAAGACTAAGGCAAGGTTCAACCAAATAAATACCAGTAAATGTGTACTGCAAGAGAGGACAATGCGGGGGGGGCAATATGAGCGGGGGAGGAAATTGAAGGGGAAAATGATCGAATACAGGCAAGAATCCATTGTATACTTCCCAGAATTGAAATATGCAAAGCAAGGGGTAGTGTGAAATGGGGGGAGAAGATATTGAAATGGTAACACAATTCCAGGTGCTTCGTACACATAAACTGCTTTGTTAAATGGCAAATAATTCCAGAACATAATATTGAGGTACATAAGAATCAGGGTTGATTGGGATGGGTGGATGAAAATGTTGAATGGGGTGACATTGATCAAGATGCAATGTATCCATACACTGTTTCAGTGAATACCAACTACTTTGTACAACTAAAGATAATAAAAAGTATTCAAAAAATTAATTGTGATAGTTGAATATAGAGTTGAACCTCAATTAGATTCCCATTTAAAATTTTTTGGGGGTTTGCCAGTCATGGGGCCTGAACTCAGGGCCTGGGCACTATCCCTCAACCCTTCATCTCAAGGCTAGCACTCTACCACTTGAGCCACAGCACCTCTTCGAATGTTTTTTTGCTTATATGTTGCTGAGGAATCAAACCCAGGGCCTCATGCATGCAAGTCAAGCACTCTACTACTGAGCCACCTTCCCAGCCCTTAAAAATATTTTAAACCTGGAGACTTGGAGAATAAAATTCAAATAATAAAACTTTATTAATCTTTTTATCTGAATTTGTGAAATTTAAATCAAAACTCCTTTGCTTTTTTTCAGCCACTGGGCTGTTATTACATTTCAAAGTAAGTGGCTTAAAAAACATCAGGAGTATATTATGCATATTCTAGAAGTTTAAACATTGATTATAAAAATGGTAATTCAAAGCAATTCTTTGTCTAATGGGATCCACTTTCTGGTTAATTATAATCTATTTTCTGGACGTTCACATGGCAGAGTAATTATATTGGGCTTCTTTTATCAGGATCAATATTGCAGGGTAATCTCTGAAACGTTCATTCTAATGTCACCAGGCAGAGGAATAGAATTTCGACATGTTTATCTGGAAGGAGTTACATCGTCCAATACACTTTGCAACCTTTTTTTAACTCGGTGTGGTGTATCATTTGGATATTATTTCATAGAAAATAATAACAAGGACAAGCTTATATCATGTGAATTATGTGAATGATTCTTCTTACAATGGGGATAATTATAGTGCTGGCAAAGTGAAGTATGATTGTTTAGTGACTCTTGAATCACATCATAGGTAACCATGTAAACGTGGTACAGCCTAAAGCCCATCTGATGTCTTTGAACAATCTCTGATGTGTTAATTGCTTTCAAAAATATTCGTTTGAGCCAACAAATACAGATCTCCTTTGATTTTAATTAAGGTCTGCTATTAGAACTCTCACAGTCACCAAAATCAGAGTATGCTAATATGTCTGATAAAATACAAAATAAAATTGTTACAATTAATGAAACATGAAGACTGTAATATTAATAGCACTATAAATACTAGTATTCACAGTATATAATGTATTGGCAACCTTTGGTTACCTCAGTTTTTAAAATATTTATAACTAAGTGTGAATTGTTTACAAATAATTATTTGATGATGTATAGAAACTGAGAAAAAGGTTTGCATACATATTTACTACAGATGCAAACAAGTACACCTGGTATTTCTGATCCTTCATTTGCTGGTTTCATTCATGCATGGGGAACATGCAAATGAAAATTGCAAAATTGCATTTACTAAAGGGTTAATTACATGAAGTTTATGTTGGGTTAAATACCTGATTTTATAAATTAAATCGTTTTTGTCCCTTCCTTCCTCCATCCCTTCCTTTGTTCCTTCGTTCGTTCCTTCCTTCCTTCCTTCTTTCCCTCCTCCTTCATTCCCTCCATCTTTACCTCTCTCTCTCTCTCTCTTTCTTTTTCTTTTATTTTTTTCGTCCAATCTTTTACTCAGAATATTTCTTATGGCTATAGAAAAAATACCAACTATTGTACTTTAGCTTGTTATGAGTAATTATGAATATACTAGAATAACATTAATTTTAATAACCTATGTTATATCTTAAGACAAATTATACTAAAAACAACTTCACAAAAGTTGCAGGATATGTAACAAATATCACTTTCCATGACATTGTTTATTTCCTCAAAGTAAAATAAGAAATTAGACATAATATTGCGTATGTGTTGTTTTTGTGATTTGAACTCTCAAGGATATTGGTTTAACATTTGAGCCACAACTCCACTTCTGGCTGTTTGTGTGTGTGTGTGTGTGTGTGTGTGTGTGTGTGTGTGTGTGTGTGTGTGTGTGTGTGTTTGTGTGTGTCGTGATGTGTGTGTGTTTAATTGAGATTCAACTCATGAACTTTCTTTCCAAGGATGGCTTTTTAAAAATTTTTAATTTTTTTATTGTGAAAATACAGTACAGAGGTGTTACAATTACATGGGCAAGGTAATGAGTACATTTCTGATCAAGTTTTTTTCTACTTCTCAACCGTTCTCATCTCCGCCCCTCCTGCCCCATCCACCACCCCCCGTCAAAGTTGTAAAGTTCGTTTTTCTACATAATGACTTGTACATCCCATTGTTGCAATGGGTCCACCTGTATCCTTATTTAAACCATATGATTTTTCCCTTGCCCTCCACAAATCATACCAACATCAAATACAGTGCAAGCGGTGGTTATACCGTGGGGGAGGGGCATGTCTGTGACAAGCAGAATAGGTCAGATAAGTTGATGTTAGGTGAAATGAACCCTAGGATAAGTATTTAAATGTTTTTTTTTTAATCTTTCTTTCAATTGTTTCTAACATATTTATAAGATAATTTCTTTGCTGCCAAGGCTGGCTTTGAACCCCAGATTCCTGAGTAGTGAGGATTACAAGCTTGAGAAATCCATATTAAGCACAGATATATCTAAGAATAAAATATATTTCTTATTATTTTAATTCTGGAGGCTCAATTTAACAAATTAACATTTAGATATTTATTTAGTTATTAAACCTGAACATGCACTGTGAAAAATAGTTTTCATTTTTATAAAAAAATATACATTCAAAGGTTTAAATGTCAGAATCTTTGCACTAATTGAAATGCTCTATTATTCAAAAGCGACAAAAGGATCCTTAATCAAATTTCTCATGTAAGCTAAAAGCAATAGGCTCTGTCAGAGTTAATGAAGCAATTTTTCATTAAATTAAATATTATCTACTGTGGTCACATGATTTTTTTCTTCCTTTAAACCTAAGATTTTTTGACATAAAATATAGATTCATACGTTTTTTGAGTATATAAAAATTTTATTTACTGGTCATGTATTTCTGAAGTTTGATTACTAAGACATTTCAGAGAAACACTGAATTTCATGTATTATGCCAACAGTGATTTTTAGACATTGAATCAATCTCAATATGACATAAAGTAAGATATTCCATGACTCATGCAATTATTCCTAGAATTGAACATAACTTGTTTTTGAATGGTAGGAAATTCATGCTTACCTACTCTATAGAATAATTAAGAAATAAATGATCGTGATAGTATCTAAATGATCGTGATAGTATCTATTTTTTCTTCAACTGGAAAGAAAGAACCTCACAACAGATGACAAAATCATGAATAGAAATGTCATAAAATTATGAAAAATTCAAGTCATTATAAGTTAGATGAAATAGTCTTTTTTGGGGGGATGGGATCCGGTCGTGGGGCCTGAACTTTGGGCCTGGGTGCTGTCCCTCAGCTTTTCAGCTCAAGGCTAATGCTCTACCACTTGAGCCAGGATTGGGAGTAATAATTAGCTTTCACTATGTTGCCATAAAAAGGTGAACCCTCTCACGTGGGCATAGTTGTAGAGATTTGGTCACTGAGAACTTGTGATCAAAGAGAATGTTAAGATCAAAGTCATTTCCTCCTCTTCCTTCTTTTACTTCTGTCTCCTTTTGCTTTTCCTTCTCCCTCTCCCTCTTCCCCTCCTCATGTTTCTCCCTTTCTCCACTCCTATTCCTACTTTTCTTTACTTCCTGGCTTCCATGAATACAAATACTCCATCACATGTTCCTGACATGGGGTACTGTGCCACCACCAAGCGAAAGCAATGAGGATAAGAAATATAAACTGAAATGTGTAAAATCAGAAACCAAGATTAATCTTTCCCCCTTTAGAGTTAATTTTATAAAGAATTTGGCATATTAATAGGAGACTTCACAGCATGCTCTCATGTATTATAAAGGATAAGATTTACTGGAAAAAATCTGACCAACATTGCCCTAATGAAATGATTGTTTAAATTAATATTATATTAGGACAAATCTAGTTTAAAATATCAGTTATACTTCAATAAGAGGCAAAAAATCACCTCTATGGTTTCCTATGAAAAGATAGCAGAATTCAATCTGATTCTCAGGGAAATAGACCTAAAATTGACAGCATTGTCAATTTTATAAATGACAAGACTGTAGAACAATTTACAAACTAAACTGCATGATATAAAATTTACTTTGTCCCGTGTATTCTATCTATGTCTGGATCCCAAAATGACTTGTGTTTTATCATATTCTTAATTAACTTTAAGTAGTTGTGTGGGAGTTGCTTTTTGACAAAGCAGTTAAAGAATAGTGTTTAGTGAGGTTTTTTTTTTTTTTTTCTTTTTTCTCTCCTGAGGTTTGAACTCTGGGTCTGAATGCTGTTCCTGAATGCCTTTGGATGAATGCTAGAACTTTCTGAGATTTAATTGGAAATAAGTATCTCACAGACTTTCTTGCCTGGGCTGACTTCAAACCTCAATCCTCAGCGACCTGATTTTATAGGATTAAAGGTGGGAGCCGCTAGTGCCGGGCTTAATACAATACACCTTTTTATTACTCGTCCTGGGCTTCAACTCAGGGCCCTGGCAATGTCCTTGAGCTTCTTTTCCTCATACTAGTACTCTATGACATTTGTCATAGTGCCAATTCCAGATTTTTTGTTTATGTAGTAATGAGGAATCAAACCCAGTGCTTCACACATGCAAGGCAAGCAGTCTACAACTAAGCCACATTCCCAGCCCTATACAATGCCCCTATACATTAGCCCTCATTCTTCTCAATCCTATCTCATCCCTCAATTTACATGATTTTGTAGAATATTCGCAATAGAATGTTTAGTCACTCAGAAGATATACCACGGATCATATTTTCTTGATAGTCTTATTCAGAAACATACTAATGTTATGCATTATAGAATTCTGTGATTTTAAACTCTAAATTATCACTTAGATTCACCCACTACAATTCTAAAAATTTTCCTAAGGTTAATGCAAATGCAATTTGTAATTCTTCGATAAAGTAAAATGATTCTTAGAATGTTAGAGAGTTGGAGTAAGAATATTACCTTCAGTTCTAGATCATTTTATCCTTACTACCCTCTCAAAATACTCCCATGTTTATTACTAGTCACTTCCTGTAAACATTCCAACCTACCTCCCTTGAGCAGCTATTATTTCATATTCTTCCTCTACAGATGAGCCAATTTTAAAAAGCTCATATAATTAGAAAATGTAGTATATTTTATCCATTTTTCCCATGCAATATTATGTTTCTAAAGTAAGTCCATGTAAACTTTTCTCATGGATAGAGCATGTGTATAATGGAATAACATCCTGAATGGACATTTAAATACTTTATGATATGTTATTATAAAAGGTTTTGCTATGTATATTCTTGTACATGTGTCTCATTGGACATATGTTGCAATCTATTTTGTATATAACATTATGATTCAAAATGCTGGATCATAGAGGCAACTCTATATAAAATATCTTAAAGATTGTCAGTATATTCAACAAACTGACTATATAATTTTAAATGTCAAATACCAATGTATAAGGATTCTAATTTCTACATAATGGTTGTACAGGGCTATCTTATTGTTTCTGTTTCCACTAATCTCTATATGTATGCAATGTCTAGGTATGTTATGATCTTTCCATATGTTCCTTGGTTGTTATTATATTACTATAGAGATATGTATTTGGATTTTTATAACTTATTTAGGATGCTTAAAGTTTTTCATTAGCATTCATATACTATTAATATATTTCTGATTCAAGTCTCTTTAAATAAATTTATATGTATACACACTATATGAACATATGCATATAGTCATACTTATATGTGTATATATACTAATACCTATATATATATAAGAATATACAGATGTGTATATACATGTATATAGACATGTATGCATATTATTATATTCATTTGTCTGTAAGTTATCATTTTACTTTATTTGTTAAACACGTCCTTTATTGATTTTACTACATTTTATATTATGGTTGATTTTGTACAGAGGAGCCAGTTGCCTGTGGCTCACCCCTGTAATCCTAGCTACTCAGCAGGCTGAGATCTGATTATCGTGTTTCAAAGCCTGTACAGGAAAAGTCCATGAGACTCTTATCTCCAATAAACCACCAGAAAACCGGAAGTGGCACTATGGCTCAAGTGCTAGAATTCTAGCCTTGAGTTGAAGAGCTGAGGGACAGCACCCAGGCCCAGAATTCAAGGCCCATAACCCCCACAAACACCACGACCAACAACAAAAAGAGTACTGACCGAAATTCAGTAGTAGAAAGCAGTCTTAAAGATAGGCTGAATTCTAACATTTTAGTATAATCCTAGATTCCAGCAGCCTTCTAGTCCAATGAACTAAGAGCCCTCAGAATGTTGATTGAATTTCTTAGTTTATTTACAAATCACTATAATTATGTATTTTCTCATCTCTTTCTTTCATTTCACCACAGAATCTGTATTTATCCTTTATGCCATACTTGAATACAAAAGTCTTTGGAAGATATTTATTAATAGGTGTATATTAATTGTACAGAGAAAACTTATTGAAATATTTTACACTTTCACATATTAATGAAGGGCCTGATTAACCTGTTTCTGGTTTCTTTCTTTCTCCATTCCCATTGCTTTTCATTTTTCAACTGTTTTCTGTGAATTTCTTTGTGCTGTCTTCAAACATTGACAAAATGTATTAAAGTGCTGTTCATCCATCTTTATTGAAAATTATACAATGCTGAATATAAAAGAAAAATCTAAATAAATGGAGACATAATTTTTGTGTATTGGAGGACACAATTGAGCAATAATATAAATTGTCTCCTCCCTTTTTTTTTTTTTTGGATCATTCATGGGGCTTGAAATCTGGTCCTGGTCGCTGTCCCTCTGCTCTTCAGTTCAAAGTGAATGCTCCACTGATTTAGTAACTGTGCCACTTCTGGTTTTCTGGTGGTTAATTGGATATAAGTGTCTTATGGACATTTCCATTCCAGGTGGCTTTGAACCGCAATCCTCAGATCTCAGCCTCCTATGCAGCTCTGATTACAAGCATGAGACCACAGAGCTCAGGTTCACAGTTTTATTTATGTTTATGACAATTTCCAAAAGCACCTGTGTAGCACTATTTTAGTCATTGACAAAGCAAAATAAGCTGGAATATAGTTCTCTGTCCAATAGTAAAACTCTTAGTGTAAAATTGTTATATTTGTAGAGGAAAGATTATACAGCTCAATGGGTCTGTAGGGCACCAGATTATATCCACGTAAATGTTATCAAAGAATATTTAGTAAGGGGTAAATCCAAACATTTGAGGAATGATATTTGCTTTAATAAGTGGTGATAGGTTAGACAGTATTTGGGAGAATTAAAAAGTGTACATTGACTTAAACATAACAATTTATTCAAATGTTAAGTTCAAGCTGGATTAAAACGTGGCATATAAAACAAAAAAGTGATGTGAATTAAAGCAAAGAAATTTGCTTACTGGAAATGGTGCTATGGCTCAAGTGGTAGAACTCTAGCCTTGTGCTGAAGAGCTGAGGGACAGCATCCAGGCCCAGAGTTCAAGGCCCACAACCAGCACAACCACCACCACCAATAATAAAAAGAATACTGACTGAAAAAGCAATAGTTTTAAGCAGTCATATAGATAGGCTCAAGTCTAACATTTTAGTACTATCTTAGATACCAGCAGCCTTCTAGTCCAATGACTCCAATTGTCAAGACATCTTGACCATTTTGAAGATGAAGCATTCTTAAATTTGCCATTAAAATTATAGGAAAGGAAAACGATATAGTTGAGCTCAATAAAAGTGTAAAACAATTTAGTCTGTGAAAACTCATATACAAGTAGTGAATAGAAGTTGGGAGCAGTTGGCTCATGTATCTCATCTTAGCTCCTTGGGAGGCTGTGATTTGAGTATTCCTATTTGAAGGCAGCCCACAAAATAAAGTCCCTGAGAATTTTGTCACTGATTAATCAGGAAAATGCCAGAAGTGAGGCATGACTCAAATGGTAAATTGTTTAAAAATGCAACAAATCTCAGGGACCCTGAGTTCAAGCTTCAGCTGTGAGCAAAGATGATTCCCAGCACCTTCATGGGACTCTGGGAGATTCAGAAACCCGGGATGCCTCGAGGATCCTTTCTCTGCAACATGAAACTTGGGGACAGAATGTGGTAGACCATCCTTCCTGGCCCCAGGGGGAAGAAAGGAGGCCCCTTGAGCCGGGCCTCAGTTCACTGGCAACCTCATTCACACCTGAGTGGAGAATTGAGTGCCACAGAGCTGGTCAGCTTCTGGACAGAGATCTTTGAGAAGATAGGCATTCCACAAGCCCAAGAATCCAGCTAGTACATCATGGCTCACATCCTAGGAGCCAAAAGAGTTAAGTGTGGTGGCACCAGGAGGATGGGAAGAGGCAGGAGGGAGAATTGTGGGAGAGCTTCATTAGGCATTGCCCTCCCCCCCCCCAGGATCCTTACCTGCATCGAATGGGACTTTTCTATAGTATTGTCATAGGCAGCTGCTCATATACTTATCCAAAAAAACAGTTATAGTGTGCAACAGGCTCCGGGAGTCATAGATGAAATGATCCACTGCTGGTTCCATAGCACATGAAGAAACCTTAGATTGATCTGGATGCTGGTGCTTCACACCTGTCACCTAGCTACTTAGGAGGCTGAGATGGGAGGATTGAGGCTTATGGCCGGGGCAGGAAATCCTGTAAGACTCTTATTTCCAACTAACTACCAAAAAGAAAACACCGGAAGTGGATGTGTGGCTCAAGTTGTAGTCTGTTGGCCTTGAGTAAAAAAGCTCAGGGACAGCATCCAGGGTCCGAGGGCAAGGCCCATGCGTGAGAGAAGAAAGGAAAAGAGAGTGAGAGGAGGGAAGCATGGAGTAAGAAAAAGTGGAACGGAAGAAGGGGGACCAGGCATGCCTTGGTTTGGAGTCCCTGGATCAAGGGAGCCAAACATTCACTATCTCTGTGGGCAAAGTTTCAGAGTCTAAAGACAGTATGTAGGACCAAGCCGCTGACCTATCAGCAACTTCATGAAATCCAGGTGTTGTGTGGTCGCTGACTGCAGAAGGATGTAGACCCTAGGGCTCAGGGTGGGTCACCAGGTTTTAATCTCTCCTGGCCCCAACAAGTTTATTTTCTGGTCAGATAAGAAGAAAAGCTCCAACAGCTAGGTAGGTGTTGGGGTGACGCAGTGTCAAGGTGGGGGGCAAGGGATAAGAAGGAAGATGAAATGGGAGGATGATCCCAGGTCACGTATGTCAGGACATTGGAGCCATGATCTCGCATGACAATCTAGACCATCAGTGATAGAGCCTTTGACCAACCATAGGGTTATTAAAAGTCCTGGTTTCTTGGGTTCACCATTGAGCACCTGACTGTCGTCCACCGCAGGATGCCTCTGCAGTACAACTTGGGGACTGGGATTTCCAGGGCTCAATCTGAAGATCACAACTCCAGTGTTCATTTCAAGAACAGAGACAGAGGTAAGTGTGCCACTGGCATAGGACAGCCAGGGAATAAGGGTGGGAGTCAGGACCTGTGTTGCCCGGAGACTTCCTCTAGGGGACGCTATGAACCTGTGACTGCCATTCTCAGAGGCAGGGGTGGGTATCTTTGCTGGCTCAGCTTTGGTCTAGATGGCAGATCTGGAATTCAGAGAAGGCAGGCTGGTGGTGGGGCAGGCTTGGGGAGGCTGGTGGGAAAACAAGAGGCACTGACCTCTGAGCAGGTTTGTTTCTTTGAGGATACTCACAACCTAGGAACATGCCTGCGATGGATCAAGCCTTTTCCCCTTCCCGAGAGAGACGGACCTAGAGCCTTCCAGTCTACATCTCTTGGCCAAGATATGCTTTTGTTCCCACATCCTGTAGTTGGATAACTAGAACTCACCTCACTGGCCAGTGTTGAGGCAGGACAGTGAGAGATCCTCAGTCTTTCATAAGGTCAGGGGATCCTCAGTATGAGATTGTACTTGAATGTCCTAACTTGGCGCATGATCAGTCCCATCTAATAGTGCCATGACGTAGGACATAGAATCTAGAGAATCAGAGCCAGATGGGATCTGTTCTGGGAGTCTTGAGTATTATGTGTGAGCTTTCAACTCCCATATGCCCACCTGCTTCCCTTTCTTGGGTGGGTCTTTACTAGAAAAAGCTTGAACCTAGGGACTGGGTCCTATCTCTTGTCTCTTATGTTCAAAGCTATCACTCTATCATTTGAGCCTCAGCTCCACTTGCAACTCTTTTGGATGTTTAATTGGAGATGAAGAGTTCTCATGGACTTTGCTGCCAAAGGTGGCATCCAAGTGCTGTCTTCAGATCTCAGTCTCCTTAGGGTATTGGATGACAGGCATGGAAAAATATGTTTGGCCTGTTGCCAGTAGCTCATGGCTGTCAGCATAGATACTCAGGAGATGAGATCTGAAGATCACAGGGCAAGGACAGCATGCTCAGGAAAGACCCTGAGACATTTTTTTTCCAACAAACCACCAGAAAACTGGAAGGGGTGCTATGGCTCAATTAGTTGAGTGCTCACCTTAGCTGAAGAGATCATGGATAGCACCCAGGCCGAGTTCAAGCACCACAACAGAAAAAAAGAAAGTAAGACATCTTTGCCTGCAAAGGATGGTGGAGGTGTGGGGAAGAGTGGGGTGTTTGCTGTGGTGAGAGACCAGGTTCTAGCCTCACTGTACAGACATTTCTAAGAACTCCCCAAGTTTGCTCCCGTTTGAAGCCACAGCTTCAAGAGGACATGGCCTGTGGCAGGCAGGGAGTGGGCAAATATGTGCAGGGGTGAGATTGTTGTGTTTTTATTCCCTCCATTGAAGGATGGATTTGAGTGCTGGGTGTCAAAGTCTCAAATGAAGGTTTGCAAGAAGTTTGTGGCCTGAGGAGATGGGTTTCCTCTGGGTATATGAAGGTGGCTGAAGCTGGAAGCCACTGGTGCCTCACAACTGTCATCCTAGATACTCAGAAGGGTGAGATGTGAAGAACGTGATTCCAAGCCAACTTGGGTAGAAAAGTCTGTGAGACTTGATGTCCAATGGATCAACCAGAGAACAGGACGTAGTGCTGTGGCTCAAGTGGGAGAGTGCTCACCTTCATCTGAAGAGCTGAGGGACAACACCGTGGCCCAGAGTTCAAACCCCATTACCAACCACAAAAAAAGAGGTGACTAAGTTTTCTGCATACCAGTGCGTACGGTAGGATATGCCATGCTGGTCTATGAGACATTCCAGATATGTGAGAAGCTCAACCTAATGGAGGGAGTTTATGGTTCTGTTCTCAGGGACTGCTGAAGCCTTGGGCTTTTCATGTGTGTGTGTGTGTGTGTGTGTGTGTGTGTGTGTGTGTGTGTGTGTGTGTGTGTGTGTGTGTGTGTGTGTGTGTGTGTGTGTGTGTGTTTGTGTCTGTGTGTCTGTGTGCCTGTGTCTGTGTCTGTGTCTGTGTGTGTCTGTGTCTGTGTCTGTGTCTGTTTGGAGGTAGAAGAACTGGGCCTTGAACTCAGGGCCTAGGTGCTGTTTCTGAGCTTTTGTGCTCAAAGCTAGTGCTCTGACACTTGAGCCACAGCTCCACCTCTGGCTATTTGGTGGTTCACTGTAGATGAGAGCCTCAGAGACTTTCCTGTGCAGGCTGGCTTTGAACAGTGATCCTCAGACTTCAGCCTCCTGAGTATCGAGGATGACAGACAGGAACCACCTGTGCCAGCTTCGTGTGTGTGTGTGTGTGTGTGTGTGTGTGTGTGTGTGTGTGTGTGTGTGTGTAGAAGTTGGTTGTAACAAGGAGCACTGGACCCTTTGGTAACTTCTAACTGCAATCTTTGGGGGGTGCATGGGCTTTGTGACTGAGGTCTGGGGGCCTGGAAGGGTGAGATGCTTGAAGGGGACTCAGCACCGTTAAATTATAATACCAATGGATCTTTGTGCCCTGGAACTGTCTACTCCCTTGGGCCTGGTTGGTGGCAGAGGGAGCTTAGGAGAGCCTGGGGGTGAGGCCTGCAGGGGGTGGCTCCCCAGTGGGACAGAGAAAGCAGCTGATTCTTGACCAGAGTTGAAGTTTTGGGTTGGGCATGGAACCTTAGGACCTTAGTATCCTCACAGGACAGTTGTGAGAAAACAAGGGGTCAATACAGGGGGATCTCTGGGGCAGGGACAGGCATAGAGGGAGTGGTCATCAGATAATGTTCTAGGCAATTCTGTGAGCATATGACAGGAAGATACCTGGAAAGGGCTCAAATGGGGCCTGTTATTTATCGTGCCACCGGTATGGGATTATGAAACAAAACATGGCTTTCTTTCATCCTTACCCTGTCCACGTGAGGAAGGGGATCCTTCACTGTTCAATGTTGCAGCTGGGGAAAATGAGGCATGGAGAAGCGAGTTGACCTACTCATGACCCCCAGCTGAAAGAAAGCCTGACCTGACTTCACTGCCATGCTCCCTAGGACAGTGGGTGCTATTCAGTCCACTTCTTGTGGTGGGAAGTCCACTTCTTCTCAGTCATGGGGCTTGAACTCTGGGCCTGGACGCTGTTCCCAAGCTCCTCAGATCAAGGCTAGCACTCTACAACTTGAGCCACAGCACCACTTCCCGTTTTCTGGTGATTCTTTGGAGATAAGAGTCTCCCAGACCTTCCTGCCTGGGCTGGCTATGAACCATGATCCTCATATATCAGCCTCCTTTCTAGTTACCATTATAGGGCTTAAGTGTAATTCTAACTCTCTCTCTCTCTCTCTCTCTCTCTCTCTCTCTCTCTCTCTCTCTCTCTCTCTCTCTCTCTCTCTCTCTCTCTCTCTCTCTCTCTCTTTCTCTCTCTCTCTCTCTCAGAGGAACTCTTTCTCTGTCTCATACACACAGGAACTTGATGAATGGGTGCTGGAGGAGGTGTCCCAGCATCACCATGTGTGGCTGGGACCCAAGATGGCCCTCTCATTCTGGAAGTAGGCTGTGAGTCAGAAGCTTTCTTGCTCAGGCTGTTGAACTCACTCCCTCAGGTAAGCCCCTCTGTGCCTGGGCTAGACTGTGATAGTTATTCATTGTCAGTTCATCTGGTGAGTCCTTCCTCACTACCCTCTTCTAAGACAGTTAAAGGAAAGTGGATGAGGAGGCATCATGTAATCCAACTGCACAGCCGAATCAGGGGCCTCTGATCCTCACTGCCACCTATCTTGCCAGACTCTCATTATAAGAAAATGAATTCACTCTATGTCTACTTTGCTTTGTTGGGGTGTATCGTTTCAGGGAGGGGATGTGGTGTACAGAGGAAAGACCTCAGACCTGATACCTCCTGGGGGATATTTGTTCTGGTGACAGAGCCAAGTCATTGCTGTGGATAAAGAGGAAGCCGCCATCAGACTGACCCGGAACGATGCTCAAAGCTAGGTAGGCTGTTGAAGTATCAAACCCACTCATGTCTGCTTCCAACTCACAACAACAGGGATGCAGGGCGGGTGGCCCAGCACTGGCCCTAGGGAATTATAAATGGATGGTGGCGGTCAGGTGCTGCTGGCTCTAGCCTGTCATCCTCGCTATTCGGGAGGCTGAGGTCTTGACTCAGAGACAGCCCAGGCAGGGAGATTCTTATCTCGCATAAACCACCTCCCACCCCCACAAAAAAGATATATATGGTGTTGTGGCTCAATTTGTAGAGCCTCAACCTTGAGTAAAAGAAGCTCAGTGTGACACCGAGGCCCTGAATCCAAGCCCTGGGACTCACAAAAGAAATATAATAAATGAATAGTGGGCACCTGTTATCTTACTACCAAAAAGGATGGATTCATTCTTCTCTCTGGTACTTGTAGCCAAATGTAAGGGGCTTCCCTTGATGTTCCTCTAAACCTCTCCTCTTTATTATCTCTCCCAGCTTCAGTTGCAGGATAGAATTCAGATCATCCCACTTGATGTGACCTTATGAACCCTCCCCTACCCGCCTTCCTTAGTGTGGAGATCATGGATGTACTTACCATTGGGAGAATGAAGCACCGGAGAGATGGGGGTAGTTATCCCTGAAACTCATACTCTCACAAACACACTCACCTAGGCCAACTCAGAGTAGCCTTTTCCAAAGACATTTTATCTCTTTGGATTAACTGACCTAGGAAAGGAACTTGATCTCCTGTAAATAACAATTTTAATTAGGGCTTGCTAGTTGACACGAAATAAACAGAAGCTCAAAAGAAAGGCCCTGGTGCTTATCATATCTTGCTCAGGCTCACGCCTGACCTACTGGCTCCTCAGTAGGCAGAGATCTGAGGTGCAAAGATTGAAGCCAGCCATAAGCTGGAAAGCAAGTGAGACTCTACTCTCCATGGAACCACCAAAATGTTAGAAGTGGAGCTGTGGCTCAAGTGCTGGATCATCAGCCTTGAACAGAAAAACTCAGAGAGACAGCTCCCAGATCCTCAGTTCAAGCCCACACAAAGAAATGGCCTCATTTCTTCCTCACAGACTGCGTGGGCCTCGAGTGCCCTCTCATGGAGTGTGATACAGCACCGGTCCCTGGGTAGTGCATCAGAGCCTTCAGAAATTGGGTGGTGAAAGCCAGGCTTTCCCCTTTGCGTGCTCTCAATCTACACCAGCCGGAAGGAAGAGCATGACAAGGCCGGCATTGTGTAGAGCTGAGAAGATCCCCCCACCCCTCTCCCCGCCAGGGCAACTAGAGTGGGCTTCTTAAAGGCAGCACTTGAAGGAGGTCTTTCTTAACAAGGAGGATCTGACAGGAAGCATAGAGAGTAAAGATGCTGTAGATAAAGGACAACATATTGGAGCATGTTCATTTCCAGCCAGGGCTGCTGGTGAGAAACTCAGTACAGATATACAAGATTGTTCCAAGACAGGCCCAAGAGGTCACATAAGAACACTATCCAGGATTAGGATTATGTCTTAGCAGTAGTGGGCTTGTCTAGAGCACAGGAAACTGTGGGTTCGATTCCTAGGTCCAGCATACACAGAAAAAGCCAGAAGTGGCACCAGGAGAGTGCTTGCCTCAAGAAAAGGAAGCTCAGGGACAGTGCCTGCGCCCCCAGGCCAAGCCCAAGGACTGTCAACATAAAACAGCACTCCAAGGGACATGGGTGATAGGTGGATTATTATACCCTGTAGTTCTTATAGATCCATCCATGAGTCATGTCTCCTTCTTTGACAGAGGGGAGATGGACACTCCTTCTGCTTTGGGCACCCCTGTAACTGGTTATCAGCAACCCTTCAAACATCTTCCACCGAAACTTGGAGAAGACGGCCCCAGAAATCATCAGGTACTGGTTGGGTGGGGCGAGGGGATACAGGCCCCAGAAGTCCTAGTGGGTCTGATCTGCCACAGAAGACCAGGCCATCGAGAGGAGGTGGATGGGAACTTAGAGATGGGTAGTGATGTGAAGGGGGCCCTTTAATGCCCATGTCCCTACCCAGATTCCGAGCCTCCCTGTCCCTGAATTAGATAGTGGAGTGACTAAGTTGTAGTTTGTAGAGGAGGACTAGGTGGAAATTCTAAAAATGAGACACCATAAGCCCTGCGCTGGTGGCTCACTCCTGTCATCCAGGCTGCTTGAGAGGCTGAGATCCAGAGGATCTTGTTTCCCAGCCCAGGCAGGAAGCTCCCTTGAGAGTCTCATCTCCAATCTCCAACCAGAAGTGGCACCATGGCTCAAGTGGTACCACTGGCCTTGAACAAAAAATTATCATCTGGGACAATACCCAAGCCCTGAGTTCAAGCCCCTCTACCAGTAAAACAAGAAAGACAACCCTTGCTTGCAAGAGATGGTGAAGGAGTGGGGTTGCTGTGGTTGGGAGACCAGGTGCTGGCCTCAGTGTACAGACATTTCTAAGAACTCCTCAGGTTTTCCCGAGTGTGAAGTCATAGCATGGTGGGCGTTACCTTACCAAGAACTCCAGAGGTTGTGGCTTGTCTTAGGCAGGGAGTGGGCGAATGGGAACAGGGGTGGGAGGGTAGTGTTAATTATATTCTCTCCACCCAAGGAAGAATAGTTTTGGATGCTGATGTCAAAGTCTGAAGTGAAGGACTGCATGTGCCTTGTGGCCTGACAAGTTTGGTTTCCCCTGGGTGCAAGAAGGTGGCTGAAGTTGGGAGCTGCCATTGATTCACAACAGTCATCCTAGCTACTCAGGAGGCTAAGATCTGAGGATTATGGTTCAAAGCCTGCTTGGGCAGGAAACTCAGTGAGACTTTCAGAAAAAACTGGAAGTGGTGCTGTGGCTCCAGTGGTAGAGTGCACACCTTCAGCGGAAGATCTGAGGTCTGCAGGAAGGCCAAAGTTCAAACCCCATGACCTACAACCAAAGATAAGGTGAGTGAGTTTTCTTCATAGAGGTGTATACAGAAGGAAATGCCATGCTGTGTTATGCGCCATTCCAGATGTGTGAGAGACTCTTGATTTGTCTACATTTGGTCTGGGGACAGTAGTGCCATCTTCTCAGAGTTTGGGATGTTCAGATGCTCAGAGACTGCTGAGGCCTTGGGCTACCCACGTGTGTGTGTGTGTGTGTGTGTATGTGTGTGTGTGTGTGTGTGTGTATCATTCCCTCATCTTTCTCTGTCCACTTCCTGGGTGCTTGTCTGGCTCTTTCTGACCTCGGATGTTGACACTGCTCCATGGCAACTTTGCCTTTAGCCCCCATCAGGGTCTACAATGAGTCCTAAATTGTCAGAGACCTGCACATTCCAGCTTTTCTTTGGGGCCCAAGTCTGGCTGTCCATATCTTTGTCTGCCTCCAGGGGATTCTGGGTCTGCAGGGCCGGCTGGCATAGTTTCTCGCCTTCCTCTTGAGGTGGGGAGCAGGGTCAGTCATGTGATATCCTGTCTTTTTCCTCAGCTGGCCCTCTGGCGGCATGTCATACTTCTAGCAGTCTGGCAGTGGAATGGGGGAAGGGTGCTTGCCAGTGGCTCTGGCCAACTTAAGCTTGATAGCTGACTAAAGGCTGCCCAAGCAAGGTGGATTTGGGGCTACATGGGAGGTGAAGCCAAGATGGGTTGGAAGTATTGGTTGGTGTCTAGGAAATGTCAATGTACATTTCTGAAGGCAAGTATTTCTTCCAGCCACAGCTGGGCCTCTTAGGTACTTCTAGATAATTCTGGATGCCCAGAATACAGAGGCACAGACTTTAGATTCCAGGGCCTGGGAACTGGGGGATGAGAGACTGGTATGGCCAGTACCTCAATGCTCTGGGGCATTAGCCTTGACCTGGCTATGCTCCCCTTGTGTAAGGTCACTTCTTAACCCAGTGCTGGCCACACACCGGCCACTTGTGCTGTGGAAGTGGCAGGAACAGAAGTGAGATCTAGGAGGACCAAATTCTGGATTTATGGCCTGATTGGGGTGGAGGGGTGTCTTACAAAAAT
Organism: Dipodomys merriami; assembly: GCF_024711535.1. Lineage (NCBI taxonomy): Eukaryota > Metazoa > Chordata > Mammalia > Rodentia > Heteromyidae > Dipodomys > Dipodomys merriami. The sequence continues at coordinate 252,328 of NW_027202926.1, read as the reverse complement.
CTTAGAGCTGGAACTCAGAGCTTGGCACTGTCCCTGAGCTTCCTTTGCTCAAAGCTAACACTCTAACACTTGAACCACAACTCACCTTTCATCTTTTTTAGTAGTTTAGTAGACAGAAGTTTCTCACATATTTTCCTGCCTGGGCTGGCTTTAAGTTGCCATCCTAAGAGCTCAGCATCTTGAGTAGTTGGATTGTTGGTATGAGCCACTGTCATCTAGCTGCAAGGATGTCTTTTCATACTCTCTTCTGTTCTAACAGCTGCCTACTTGCCCTGGCCGAGATCTCTGACCTCCATGTCAGCTCCCACCAGCCCCTGATTATATGGAGAATATAAACCTCAAACCTGATCCCATTTCTTTGTTCTCAGGGGAGGAGTTTCTGTTTTGTCTGAAGCCTGGGGTAGGAGGGGTAACTGTAGATGGGTGATCAGCTGGGAGAGAGATAGTCTGTTTTAGCCAAGAAGGAGTTTGGCCAGATGCTAATAGCTCATGCTCTCATATTCCTAGCTCCTCAGGAGTTTGAGATATGAGGATTGCTATTCAGAGGCAGCCCAGCTAGAAAAGTCTGTGAGACTCTTTTCTGCAAATAACCACCCGAAGCCTGGAAGAGAAACTGTGGCTCAAGTGGTAGAGTGTTAGCCATGAATGAAAAAAGTGAGGGAGAGAGCCCAGGCCCTGAGTTCAAGCCCTAGTACCAAGATGTGTACGAGAATGTGTGCATTCACACACACACACACACACACACACACACACACACACACACACACACACAGACACACACACAGGAAGGTGGTAATGATGAGCTGAGCTAGAACTGGGGGCAGTCTTGAGTCATATTCATAGCAAACTCTCAAGCCAGATCAAGTGGTTTCTCCCTAAGTCCTTCTTGGGCTGAGGGGTTGGGCCATGGCAGTAAGTTCCATGGAACCTGCCCCTCCATCCATGCACAGGGCCACAGGACCAAGGGAAGGACACTAGGGATGCTCCTTTGTAGTCAGCCTACAATTGCCGACCTTCATCTGCCCCCTTCCACCCCCTTGCACTGGTGAGCATTGGGACTCCTGGGATAGGGACTGCTACAAGCAGCAGCCAGCCAGCTGTGGATTCCGGAGCCTACAAGCCTTTCATGAGCTTAACTCCACACCTCCCCAAGGTGTACCTGACAAACTCACACTCTTGTGATGCCCGCATGAGCAGGCATTACCTGGTGTGACATCTTGCAGCTTCTGCCCCTCCTGGCCTAGAACCATGGTCTGAGACATCGAATTACTGCTCAGATCGATGTTGCACCCAAGACAGATGCCTTTCTGATGAGCTCCATACCCCAAGGCTCGACTCTTCTCTGGTACTGTGGCCGATCTGTAGGCAATGGCCTCCAAACAGGCTGCCCTCAAGACTTGTAGGAGATCTAGATATTGGGAGACCCTCAGGGGCCCACTGGAAAATACTCTTCCTAGAGCCACAGAGTAAGACCAAGCAGGTTAGGTGTTGGTCATGGGACTTGAACTTTGGGCCTGGGCACTGTGCCCAAGCTCTTCAGCTTACCACTTGAGCTACAGAGCCACTTCTGGTTTCTGGAGGTTCCTTGGAGATCAGAGTCTCCCAGACTTTCCTGCTCAGACTGGCTTTGAACTGCAATCCTCACATCTCAACCTTCTGAGGAGCTAGGAGTACAGGTGTGAGCTACTGGGGCCTGGCTGATCTGGCCTTTCACCACAGTGGACTAGGAGCTCTTGAAAGCTTTTCTTTACTTTTTAGTTGCCAGTACTGGTGATTGAACTCAGGGGTCTGGGCTCTGGTCTCTTAACTTTTTCCCTCAAGGTTAGCTCTCTACCAGTTGAGCCACAACTCCATTCCTGGCTTTTGGTAGTTCATCGGCAAGAAAAGTCTCACTAATTTTCCTCCCCTGAGCTGGCCTGACCCACGATCTCTATCTCAGTCTCCTGAGTAGCTATGATTTACAGGGGTTGAGCCACTGGTGGCATTGGGCTAGAAGCTTTTCTTAAGCAAGAGTTCTTCCCTGCGTTTGTACTGACTCCTCCAGGCAAAGGAATTCTGAGGGTCAAGAACTGTGAAAAATAGGCTTCCAGCCACCAGAAATGGCAGGGGTCCGTGGTGAAAAGCCAAGCTATTCTTCTCCCCGGGTCCCATTCTGGGACCCCACCCTCTGCCCTGTGACTCAAGTACAAACCTTGGCCCAACCATGAAATATCCTGACAGACTCTTCTGAAGCCACAGAAACTTCATTCCACCCACACTACCTGCTCTACAGCACACCTCAAGACCTTTGCCCATGCTGTACCTTCTGCCTTAGGCTCTCTGTCCTGTATCCACATCTTAGAACTCCTGTGGAAATTTGGCATTGGTTATATCACCTCCTGGAGCAAGTCTTATCTTCTCTTATCCCTCTTTTTTTTTAATATTGAGTTGCAAGAGATGGCACTTGTGCAGGTTGACTGGCAAATGCTCAATCTTGATGTGTGTGTGTGTGTGTGTGTGTGTGTGTGTGTGTGTGTGTGTGTGTGCGCGCGCGTGCGTGCGCGCACATACACGCGTGTGCCAGTCCTGGGGTTTGAATTCATGGCCTGGATTCTATCCGATCCCTGAGCTTTTGTGCCCAAGGCTAGCACTGTACTATTTGAACCACATCTCTACTTCTGGCTTTATGGGTGTTTAACTAGAGAAAAGTGTCTCATATAGACTTCCCTGCTTCCAATTGGGATCCTCAGATCTCAGCCTCCTGATTTGCTTACAGAGGTGAGCCACCAACAGCTTTCCTCTACTCTACCTCTTACCTATAACCATTGCCCTCCTCAGTCCCACAAGAATATGTCATACCAGGCTCATTCTTTTTTCTTTTTGCCAGTCTTGGGTCTTGAACTCAGGGTCTGGGTATGTTCCTGAGCTTCTTTTGCTCAAGTCTAGCACTCTATCACTTAAGCCACAGTGCAACTTTTGGCTTTTTCTGTTTCTTTGGTACTGAGGAATGGAACCCAGGACTTAGTGTGTGCTAGGTAAGCACTATACCAATAAGCCACATTTGCAGCCCAAGGCTCACTTCTCATGGGAGTTATGAGGGTGGGATTTATTGGCATACCCCTTTTGGCATAGAAATTGCTGACTATTTAGTATCTTTGCCAAGATTTGGGACCAGCCTGAGTCTCGGCAATGACGAATGATAAATGAGTGATAGCCACTAGGCCCCAGAGATCTAGGCTCACATCCTACAGAGGGATAGAGACTTTAGAGCCAGAAACTTTGACAACTCCTAAAGTCTAGGAACTGTGGTCTCCCTGAAGGCAGGGGCTGGCTGCTAGGTGTCCCGATGGGAGACTTCAGCCAGAATATAAGGCTTCAGTTATTAAATGGCAGAGAAGGATGCTTTGGTCAAGCTGCAGGCTCAGACTGAGTACTCTTCAGGGCTTGTCCCAGCTTGACCAGGTTGGGGGGCTGGCCATGGGCAACTTGATGAATGCCCATCATCCATACATCATCCATCCAGATACAGAGACATGGAGTTATTGCCTCCTTTTGGGGGGGCAGTTCCAGGTTTGTACTATGAGCCTAGGCCCTGTCCCTGATCTCCTTTTGTTAAGGATAGTGCTCTGCCCTTGAGCCACAGCTCCATTCATTTTTTTCTTGTGATATCTTAGATATAGGAGTCTCACAGACTTTCCTGCCCCCACTGAATTCAAATTGGCATTCTCTACATCTCAGCCTCCTGAGGAGCTAGTATTACATGCAGGAGCCCATGTCTCCTGGGTTTCTTTTCTTCTTTTTGTTCTTTTTTATAATTGTAACAATCTGAAATCTTCGTGGTGTCATTCCAATAGTTTGCATTCAAAGTAAACTACCCAGGCCTGGAGTTCAAATGATAGGACTGCCACCCACAAATGGAAGGAGATCTTTCCTATTCATGGGAATGCTAATAGAATATTATCAAAGTAATAAACTTGCAGTTAATCCATGATTCTATTTTAGAATGCCACACAAAAATTATTGGATATATATATTCCATTCCAGCACCATGGTATAATTTCCCTAATGGAAAGCTATTGACTAATTTTTAATTAATACTTTTATAAGTATTCAACCGTGATACTTCATTAAATGGAGGCACTATTTAGTAATGAATAATTAGTAATTATATATATATATAATTTAATATCCTCACCTTCCTTCTCTCTGTATGCATATATATATATATATATATATATATACACACACATATACATATCTATCTATCTATCTATCTATAAGGCACTCCTATGGCTTGATCACAGGTCCTCAGAACTCCTGGCAGCTCAGTTTGCCGGAGGCTGGTGTGCTAAGACTGTGACCCCGTTTATGGATTGGCCATTGAAGGCCTTGGGTTGAAATCCCAGTATGGCCAAAAATTTATTCGTGGATTAAGAAGCCAATTTTGACATATTTATTTTTTCCTTCTCTGAGAAAGTCCTGGATCTCTGTATGATGCATAATCCATATGTGGATATATCCTATGTGATATGATGTAATAAAAATGTTATATGTATAATAATACTAAATAAATAAGGGTAATAAGCATCATATACAGTAAACCCATGTATGTAAATAGATCTCATATATTAATATTCCTTTTTCCAGTGCTGGGGCTTCTATTCAGGCCCTGAGAACTGCTCTGAATTTCTTGTCTTCAAGCACGGTGAGCCTTTGCCCTTCACCTACAGTGCCAGAGAGTTATCCATACCCTGAGTTCAAATACAAGGCCTGCCAGGAAAATGGTGCAAATTCCAAACCAGGGCTTTATTGTTATTATTATTATTATTATTATTATTATTATTATTATTATTATTATCATTATTATTATTATCATTATTATTATTATTAGCCAAGCACAGGACTTGCACTCACGTCTTGGCATTTCTGCAACAGTAGAACCTTGTATCCAAGGACCCGAGTTCAAATCTTGGGGCTGGCAAAAAAAAATAAAAATAAAAAGGAGAAGCATAAAACTGAGAAGTTCAAGAAGGTGGTTTTACTTTTGTTCCCTTTGTATTGTGACCATCCTGGGTCTAAATGACAAGTCCCAGAAAGTGTACATGACCTTGCATTGCTGATGTTTGGCAGGCTATTAAGGAAGCCATACCGAAACTGGCAACTTAGTTCTGCAGGTCGAATCCCGGGATTGCTACTAATGAATGGTGGAGATACTAAGAAACCCTTTCCCATATACATCCATACAAATGGAATGTTATAAAAATAACAATTAAGTTGGTAGTTAGTGTATGATTATAAAATTATACACAACAATTATACTACATTGACTAATTTTCAATTAATCCTTTATTATGTATTCAACCATGATAGTTAAAAAAGCAAGGAATAATTTAATTGCCAATAATCTGTAGTAATATTGTATATGCAATTTCATAGTATACAGACATATGTCTCTTGTTTTATGCATCTACATCTATCTATCTATCTACCTACCTACCGATCTATCTATCTATATATCTATCTATCTATCTATCTATCTATCTATCTATCTATCTATCTACCAATCTACACATTTATCTGTTTATACACTTGTCACTACTGGGGCTCAGTGGTAGAGTGCTCGCCTAGTACATGCAAAGTCCTAGGGTCAATTCCTCACTACTGTGTGCATAGATAAATCTGGAAGTCGTGCTGTTGCTCAAGCAGCTGAGCACTAGCTGAGCATGAAAGCTTAGAGACTGTGTGTCAAGACTCTAACTCAAGACCCAGAAATGGCACCAAAAAAGATAGAATGTTCTGACTGCAACTATATAAGGATATCACTGCAAAAACCTCATCACAGAGCAAGCTTGCAGTCTGGTGCAGACAGTTGATGTCTCACCTGAATTAGCCAGAGGTAAACTGTTGCAACCCAGCTGCACAGAAGCAGATGCTGCTGGCTCGCTCACCCCTGTCATCCAAGATTCTTGGGGGCTGAGATCTGACACTGGTGAGTTTAAAACCCAGCCCTGGCAGGAAGTCTCCGAAACTCTGAGCTATGGCTCGAAGTGGTAGAGCTCTAGCCTTGAGCAAAAGATCTTAGGACTGTAACCAGGCTTTCAATGCAATTCCCGTGGCTGACTCCACCTCCCCCCAAAAAAACCCTCTAAATCATTAGATGTGAGCTTTGTGTGGTTTGTGAGGTGTTTCTGAAAGAATGTGATATTGATGAAAGCACCCTAATTCTAATGACATTGTGTGGGATACAGCTATGTGATGGGTCCTTCATGAGGTTTAGTGTGCTGAGTCCTACTTTCATCTGGTCCTTGTAAGAGCTCCACAAGTCAGATAATTGTGCTATAGAGTAACTTGAGGCTCAGATATGTCCCAACATCAGGGCCAAAATTATGTTTGTCTCCTGCAGACAATTGTTTGGGTTTATTTTTCTCGGTCATGAATCTTGAACTCAGGGCCTAACCCCTGACCCTTCCATGTTGGGCTCATAGCTAGCCCTCTACCACGTGGAGCCAAGGATCCCCTTGCAACAGAGTGCTACATTCTAGGTATCTGTAGCTGAGGTCTGTCATCCTGCCTACCCAGGAAGCTGATATATGATGATTTCTTTGGTTCCAAACTATCCCAGACACAAAAGGTCCCATGAGACTATAATCTCCTTTTCAGCACTTAGAAACTTGAACTGGAAGCTGGGCACTGGTGATTTGCACCTGCCATCCTAGCTACTCAGTGGCCTGAGAGTTGAGGATCACAGTCCAAAGCCAGGCTGGGCAGGAAATTGCTTGAGAGGCCTCTCTCCAGTGAACTACCAAAAACCTCCAGGGGTGCTGTAGCTCAAGTGGTAGGGTGATTGGCTTTAGCTGAAGAACTTAAGGACAGCACTCAGGCCTAGACATAAATTCCTCCAGCTTCCAAAAAAAAGAAAGAATGAAACCTGAAGTGGAGGGCTGGGAATGTGTCTTAGGTGTAGAGTGCTGTTTGAATCCCTGGGTTTGCCTGTATGAATTCCTGGGTTTGATTCCTTAGTACCACATACTAGAAAAAGCCTGAAGTGACTGTGTGGCTTAAGTGATAGAATGCTATCCTTGTACCGGAGAAACTCAGGTCCAGTGTTCAGTTACTGAGTTCAAGCTACAGGACAAGTATATGCACACACATACCTGTGCACACAGACACACACACACACACACACACACACACACAGATACACACACACACATACACATACACAAACACAGATACCAGAAGTGAAGGTGTGACACCAAATGGTAAAACACTGAGCTTCAATTCTGAGCTCATGGTCAGCACCCAGGTCCTGTGTTCAACCCCAAAACCTAGTCATCCGGGGCCAAACTAGGAGAGGTCAAAGGTTTCAAAACTTGATGAGCATCACCAGCCCTAAATGACAGGGAGCATTGTGATATTACACATGTGCTTAGATTTAGCAAGCTTCCAGAAACCAAGGAAGCCACCGTTGCCAATAATGAATCACTTCATTAAGTTCAGCTCCCTTGTTTCCTGCCAAAAAGAACCTTGAAATAAATGTAGCAGGTTATTTCAACACTGGAACATAGTCTAACAAAGACATGATAAATGCAGGGAACTTGGTCTTCCAAGGGAGCTGGCACAAATGAAGGTTTCCTGTCAAAACAGCACTGGGGAGAGAGATAGCTTGGGGTATAAAGAGGCCTTTTTCTCCTGGCCTTTATAGCCTGCCCACACTCCTCCTCACTAATTGGCCTGGATGGAGTTGTTTATTACACAGCTGTACTGGAGTGAGGCCTTTTGTCTTCCTGTTCCAACAATGAGGCAGACTTCCTCCAGCACCCTGGGGTGTGCAGAAAACCTCAGGCTACACTGGGAACAGTTAAGGGAGCCCCGGAACATGCACTGTCTTGAAAGCACGGTCTGTGCTATGAAATCATTCTATTCAAAGCAAATATTCTAGCTGGATGCCTTTCATCATAGGGACTCTGGACCTTTACCGATGGAAATACATGCATACATACATGGGGAAACCTGGAGTTAGTTTTTTATTTTGCTTTTTTTTTGTCAGGTGCAGGGGTTTTATTATGAGCCTAGGCACTGTCCCTGAGCTCTTTTTGCTCAAGGGTAGTGCTCTTTCCTTGAGCCACAGCCCCACTCATGACGAGTTTTTATTACTTTGGTCTCTCAGAAATAAGAGTGCTGTGGATTTTCCAGTCCTGGCTGAATTCAAACTGTCATTCTCTACCTCCCAGACTCCTGATGAGCTAGGATTACAGGCAGGAACAAATGACACCTGGCTTTCTTTTCTTCTTGTTCTTTTTTCCATTGTGAGAAACTGAAATCTTCACAGTGTCATTCTAATGGTTTGCATTTTGAAGTAAACTGCCCAGGCCTGGAGTTCCAATGCCAGGACTGCCACCTACAAATGGAGGGAGATCTTGAGAAAGTCTTTCCTATTCATGTGAATGTTTAATGGAATGCTATAAAAGTAACAACTGAATTTGCAGTTAGTTCATGATTGTTTTATAGAAGGCCACACAAAAAGTATTGGATTATGTCTTCCAATTTATCTAATTTGTATAATTCTCCCAAGTAAAGAATACTGACTACTTTTACATTAATGCTTTAATAAGTATTCAACAATGATACTTCATTAAATGGAGGCATAATTTAATAATAATACATAATATATATATATAATTTAATATCCTCACACTATCTCTCTCTCATATATATTGTAAACTACACATCTATTTATCTATCTATATCTATATCTATACACATATCTATATCTACACCTATATCTTTATCTATCAGCCACTACTATGGCTTGTTCCCAGGTCCTCAGAACTGGTTGGCAGCTCAGTTTGCCAAAGGCTTTTGTACTACAACTGATCCTTTCATGAATTGAGCATTGTGGGCTGTGAGTTCAAATCCCAGCATGGCCAAAATTTTGTATGTGGAGTCACAAGCCAATTTTTACACATTTTTTCCCTTCTCTATGAAAGTCCTTGGTCTCAGTATGATGTATAATCCATATTCAAATAAATCAATGTTATAAGATGAAATAAATGTTATATATGTAATAATACTAAATAAAATAAAAAATATGGATAATAAATGTCATATGAAGTAAACCCATGTATGTAAATAGATCTCATATATGAATATTATTTTTTTCAGTGCTGGGGCTTGAATTCGGGCCCTGGAAACTGGGCTGAAATTCTTGTCTTCAATGACGGTGAGCCTCCTCTCCCCCACAGTGCCACAGTTACCCAGACCCTGCGTTCAAATCCCAGGCCAGCCAGAAAAATGGTGCAAATTCCAAGCCAGGGCCTTATTTTTTTTTTTGGCCAGGCCTGGGGCTTGAACTCAGCTCGTGGTAACTCTTCCTCACCTTCGATCATCTTAGGTTGGGGTACAGCCTCTGGAACCACAGTTCATCCTGATATCCTAGGATCCAAATTCAAATCTTGGGACTGGCAAAAAAAAAGGTGCTGGGAAGGTAGCTCAGTAATAGAGTCCTTGCCTTGCATGCATAAAGCCGTGGATTCAATTCCTCAGTATCACATAAGCAGAAAAAAGCCAGAAGTAGTGCTATGGCTCAAGTGGTAGAGTGATAGCCTTGAACTGAAGAGTTGAGGAACAGCACCAAGACTCAGAGTTCTGACCCCAAAACCAAGAAAAAAAAAAAAAGAAAAGAGAGGGGGGAAAAAAGGAGAAGGTTAAAACTCGGAAGTATCAGAGGCGGTTTTACATTTTTTTTTCTTTGCATGGCAAGCAGGGCTTGGAAAGTGACCTTGCACTGCTGAATTTTGGTGGGCTATCTGGGAAGCCATAGCCCAAAGCAGAAACCTAGGCCTGGGGTGTGAAGCCCAGGACTCCCACCTATGAATGGTAGTATATCCTAAGAAATGAATTCTGATATACATCCTTATGAATGGAATGTTGTAAAATAACAATTACATTAGTGTATGATTATATTATAAAATTATACACAATAATTATACTATATTGAATAATTTTCAATTTATACTTTGTTATGTATTCAACCATAACACTTCAATACAGGAAGGAATAATTTTTGATAATTGTTAGTAATATAATATATATAATTAAATAATATACAGACATCTCTGTCTTGTTTCATACATATATACATATATATACATACATATATATATACATACATATATATATGTTACAATCTACATATCTATTTCTAAACTTGTCATTTCTGGAGCTCAGTGGTAGAATGCTCCCCTTGATGTATGAAGACCTGGGTTCAATTCCACACTATTACATGCACAGAAAACCCGGAAGTAGTGCTGTCAAGCAGTTGAGCACTGGCTTTGAGCATGAAATCTTAGGGACTGTGTCTAGGCCCTTACTCAAGCCCCAATACTAGAACCAAAAACAAGGTAGAATGTAGAATGTTCTGACTGCAATTATAGAAATCCAGGATTTCAAATACCTCATCACAGAGCAAGCTGGGAGTCTGAAACTGACGGTTGTCATGTAACCTGACTTAGCCAGAGGTCAATAGCTGCAGCAGAGCATCATGGAACCAGACAGCTGCTCAGGGGGTGAGATCAGACACTGGGGGTTGAAAACTCAGCCCTGGCAGGAAGTCTGGTAGACTCTGATCTGTGCCTGAAAGTGGTAGAGATCCAGCCTTGAGGAAAAGATCTTAGGACAGTACCTCTAACCTATGAGTGAAATCCCTGAGGCTGATGACTCTCCGCCACAAAACATTCCTCTAAACCATTAGATGTGAACTTGTGCGGTTTGTGATGTTTATCTGAAAGAATGGTGATAGTGATGAAAGCACTCTAATTCTAATGACAGTTTGTGGGATATAGTTATTTGATGAGTTCTTCCTGGGGTGCTGGGTGTTGAGTATTTCTGGGTTGTCCATGGGGTACTGAGTGCTGAGTCCTTCACAGGGTGCTATGTGCTAAGTCCTTCACGAGTTGTATTCTTTCATCTTGTCCTTATAAGAGCTACACAAGTAAGATGAATGTGCAGATGAGAAAGTTGAGGCTCAGATATGTCCCCAAGGCAGGGCCAAATTTATGTATGTACTAAACTCTAGTGATTTGTCTCCTGCAGACAATTGTTTTGATTTAGGTTACTCCATCATGAACCTTGAACTCACAGCATAGATGCTGACTTTCTTCTTGGGCTCATGGATAATGTTCTACCATGCTGAGCCAAGGACCCACTTGCAGCAAAGTGTCATGGCTTAGATGTCTTTAGCTGAGGTCTATCATTCTGCCTGCTCAGGAAGCTGAGGATCTCATTTCAAAACTATCCCAGATCACGGTCCGAAGTCAGCCTTGGCAGGAAATTCCTTGAGATGGTTATATACAATAAACCACCAGAAAGCCTGAAGGGGCATTGTAGCTCAAGTGGTAGTGTGCTAGACTGAGATGAAGAGCTCAGAGATGGCATCTAGGCCCAGACTTCAAGTCCTCCAACTTACAAGAAAAGAAAGAAAGAAACCTGAATTGGAGTGCTGGGAATGTTTCTTAGGGGTAGACTGCTTTGTGTGTGTGAAACCCTGGGTTTGAATCCTCAGTACCACATCCCTACAAAAAAATCCTGAAGTGGCTGTGTGTTAAGAGTACTGTCCTTATACAGGAGAAACTCAGGTACAGTGGATAGGTCCATAGTTCAATCACCAGGAAGGTGTATGCGTGTGTGCGCGCGCGCACACACACACACACACATACACATACATACACACACACACACACACACACACGGAGGCATCTTTGCCAATAATGAATCATTTCATTCTGTTCAGCTCCCTAATTTTCTATGAGAAGGACTGTTGAATTAATGGTAGCAGATTTTTTCAACACTGAAACATAGTCTAACAAAGACAGGATGAGTGTAGGGAACTTGGTCTGCCATGGCAGGTGGCACAAATGAAAGCTTCCAGTCAAAACAGAGCACAGGGGAGAGAGATTGCTTGGGGTTCAAAGAGGCCTTTTTCTCCTAACCTTAACAGCCTGGGCACACTCATCCTCACTAATTGCCTTGGATGAATTGTTTGTTACCCAGATGCACAGGAGTGAGGCTTATTGTCTGCCTGTTCCAACAATGAGGCAGATTTCCTCCAGCAGCCTGGGGTATGGAGACCCCCTCAGGTTAACTGGGAACAGTGTGGGGAGCCCCGGAACATGCACTGTTTTGAATGCACACTGTGCTAAGAAATCATTCTATTCAAAGCAAATTTCCTAGCTAGGTGCCATTCTTCATAGCAACTCTGGATCTTCACCAATTCAAATACATGCATATATACACAGACACATGGGGTTACTGGCTCTTTTTTTGTGGCAGAACCTGAGGCTGGAACTGTGAGTCTAGACATTTTCTCTGATCTCCTTTTGCTCAAGGAAGCATTTTGTTGTGTCTTAAACCATTATTACCCTAAGTTGGGATGCAGCTTTTACACCCACCCAGGGATCCTAGGACCCGAGTTCAATTCCTAGCACTGGCAAAAATACAGCAAACCAACAAAAATGGATGATGAAAAACCAGGTAATTTTACACAACAGGTTTGTTTTTGTTTACTTAGCACTGTGACCCTCCTGGAGCTCAATGACTTGGCTTGAAAATTGTATGTGACCTTGCATGGATGAAGGCTGGGGGGCTGTCAGTGAAGCATCAGTCCAACCCAGATACCTATGCCCTGAGATCGAACCTAGGCCTGCCACCTACACAGGGCTGAACATCTTAGGAAACTTGTTCCTATCTATAGGAACACTAATAGAATGTTTGAAATGTGCTAACTGAATTACTAATTAGATAGTCATTCCAGTATAAGATTGTATGCAATAAATATAGATCATTGATTGATTAATGGAGGCATAATTTTAGACCAAATAATTGGTAGTAATAGAATATGTGAAAATAAGATATAGACATCACTCTTTATATAGGGTTATACACTAGAATCTACATAAATGTCTGTCTCTCTCTGTATACCTTTGTAGATGCATACACATATGTTAATACACACACACACACACATGCACACACACACACTGCAATCTAAACATCTATCTGTTTATATATTGGCCATTCCTTGGCTTGATCTCAGGTCCTCAAATGTGCCCACCAACTTCACTTGCATCAGACTGGTGTGCTAACATTTGCCCTTTCATGAAGTGGGCCTGTCAGACCCTGAGTTCAAGGCACAGAACTGGCAAAACTTAATCCTGTGGGAAAACCCAATTGTCCTACTGTTTTCCTTATCGATGAAAGTCCTGGGCCTCAGGAATGATGTAGAATACATAAGCAAATCTATGTCTTATGTAATAGGATGCAAAATTGTTATATGTGTAATCATACTCACTCAAATGCATAAGAAATAAATAAAACATAAAAAATGAATACACTAACCACAACATACAGTAAACATTTGCATGTAAATATAAATCATGTTTTTAAAATGTATATGAATATTATTTTTGAATTTAGACCCTAGGAACAGGCCTTTCTTTTTTGTCTTCCAGCATGGTGATCTTCCCATCCCCCAATGTGCTGCAGATTTCCCCCGACCCTGAGTTCAAATTCCAGGCCTGGCAGAAAAAATGGCAAGAATTACAAGCCACGGATCCTCATAATATTTCAAATATTTTAATGTATGTATGTATGAATGTATGTATGTATGTATGTATGTATGTATGTATGTATGTATGTATGTATGCATGCATGCATGTATGTATGTTTGTATGTTTTTTTTTTTATTTTGTCAAGCACAGGGCTTGAACTCAGGTAGTGGCAATTCTACCTCAGCTTTGATCACTCTAGGCTGGGATGTAGCCACTGGACCCACAGCTGCTAATGCGATCAGGCCTTTCAGGGAAAACAATGCACAGAAAAAATGTGGCCTTTTTATGTTTTCTTCCTTTGCACGGTGGCCCTCCTAGGTGTGAATGACACTGTTGCAAAGGGTACTTCACCTTGCATTGCTGAAGGTTGGCGGACTATTAGGGAAGCCATAGGCCCACGTGACAATATAGGACCTGACCAACCAATGGCAGGAAATATTAAGAAACTGGTTCCCATCCATAGGAATAACAATGGATTTTTGTCAATGTCACAGTTGAATGAGTTAATCATGGTGCTCCTATAAAATTAGAGTGTTTTCAGGAGTCTGATTGATTTATTTAATATTTATGAAGCATTAAAAGAATATTATTATTTACAGGAACACAATAATTTCAGGACACTGATTGATTTCATTAATAGTGTAAGGATGAAAACAATAACATTAATTACATGGACGCATAATAAATACCCAAGAATTGGTAGGAATGTAGTCTTATAACAGAATAATGTATAGACATCTCTGGCACTCTATAAAGATATATATTTATTAGTGTACTGTCATCTGCATGTCAATCTGTTCATATTTTGTTAACTCCTGGGCTCGATCTCAGGTCCTAGGAACAACCTGTCAGCTCAGTTTGCCCCAGGAGGGCGTGTTCACACTCAACCATTCATGAATTTGGCCCTGTAGGCCATGAGTTCAGATACCAGCTCTCCCAAACAATGAATTCTTGAGTAAGAAGCTGATGCTGACACGTTTTCCTTTTCTCTGAATGTCCTGGTGTCAGGTATGAAGTGGAATACATATGTAGGCCTATATCCTATGTAATCAATGTAACCAATGTTCTATGTGTCATAATAATCAGTAAAATAAATGGTCAATACATAAATAAAACAAAAAAAATACAATAACTACACTGAATGCAATATGGAGTCAACATATGTATATAAATATAAATATAAATCATATATTTAAATTGTACATGAATAGGTGGGGATCGATTTCAGTCCTAAGGAACAGACTTGAATTTCTTGACTTCAAGGAGGCCAGATTCCCCTTCCTACACAGTACAACAGTGTTACCCAGACCATGAGTTCAAATCCCAGTCTTGGCAGAAAAATGGCACCTTTATAGTATGTGAGGCCCAATTCTTAGGTATTTCATTATTCCTCCGTTTTATGAATGTGATTGTTTAAATGCTTAATAAAGTATTAAATAAAATCGATTAGTGTCCTATAATATAATTATGTATAATTTTATCCTAGAATAATTCAAGAACTGCCCATTCAATCATGACATACATCCCATCCCATTTGTATTCATATGGATATGAATGAGTGTCTTAGGATCTCCTGCCATTTGGAGGTGGCAGCCCCAGGATTCAAACTTTGGGTTCTAGCTCCCCCCACTTAAACCCGAGAGTAGGGAACTCACTGTTCTGTCCAAGAACATCAGCAAGACCAATGATTAGGCAAGCACCAGTGGCTCTCAACATTCCTCCTTGACGTTTACAAGGCTGTGATGGGAGGATCATGGTCAAGGTCACCCTCAGAAGGAAATTCCTTGAGACCCTGTCCAACTTCAGTGCCAACAAAGCCAGAAGCCCTGTGCCTCCATGGTAGAGGGCCAGCCTTGAGCAAAAGCAGCTCAGAGACTATGCCCAGATCCTGAGTTCAAGGTTCGGGACTGGCAACAAACAGACATAAACAACAATCTGTCCAGCCATCCAGCTAAAGCGGTCTCCCTCTTGTCCCCAACTGAATGGGACAGAGTTCCCTGGGAAAAGGGCTGGGAGAGCCCCTGTCAACTTGACTCTGCCCATGATTCTGGAAACCACACAATTTTGGAAAAAAAAAAAAGCAAAATATGTAGCTTCTGGTACGAACTTTGTAACCCATCTATACATTTGATTCCTTATTTCTAGTGGAAGGCATTTCAGTTAACTTTATTTTACAAAGTTAAACATGATTGGCATTTAATATTAACTGGCCTCTGTCTCAGGTAAGCTATTATTCTAACCAGGCACCAGGAACTCATGCCTATATTCCTAGCTACACAGAGGGCTGAGACCTCTAGATCCTAGTTCAAAGCCAATTTGGAGAGGAAAGCTGGTGAGTCGTTTCTTTTCAATTAACCACAAGAAAACTGGAAGTGGCACTGTGGCTCAAAGTGGCAGCACTAGCCTTGAGTAATAAACCTCAGAGACAGAACCCAGGGCCTGAGTTCAAGCTCTCTGAAATTATTCTTATCAGGATTTCTCTAACTTGTTTAGAAGAACGTTTTAAACTTAGGGATTTTTTATTTCATGTTGTCAGCATTGATTTTTAAGATGTGTAGAGAAAAATTATTTATAGTCAGAACTGGTTTGTATTGTTTTGTATTACACATTGCCTCTACACCCAGAGATCAGCAGGAAAGTAGATGGCCAAATCCTGACTGTTGGTAATGTATATGGATATGTGTTTCTTTTAGCAAAGAAAAAAAATGAATTGGTAGCCCTTATATATAACACCTTAATAGTAATTATATAATTACTATTATTACTAGTATTTTTTTGTCAGTTGTGAGACTTGAACACTAGGCCTGGGCATTGTCCCTCAGTTCTTCAGCTCAAGGCTTGCAAAAGTGCCAGTTCACATTTTCTGACCCTTAAGTTGGAGATAAGGGTCTCACAGACTTTCCTACCAGTGCTAGCTTTGAAAAGAGACCTTCAATCTCAGCCTCCTTAGTAGTTAGGATTACAGGTGTGAGCCACTAGCACCTGGCCGCACAATTATTTTGAAAAAGAAAAAAAAACCCATGATTGTTTCCTTAAAATTCACAATATGGCAAGTGTATCTGTAACGTAAGTTGTATCAAGGAACCATGGGCAGCAATCATTTTCAGATCTCACTATGTGCTGTCCAATGCCAGATAATACTTCATTAATTTATTTTACTTTTTCCTAACAAAGTTTATTATGAATGTACAACAGCACAATTTTCTATGGAGTATAAAAACTTCTTTAGCCCTGGTGCTTGAAATCAGGGCCTAGGCACTCTCTCTGAGCGTCTTTTGCTCAAGGCTAGGACATTACCAATTGAGCCATAGCACCACTTCCAGTTTTTCTGCTTATGTCATACTGAGGAATCAAATCAAGTGCTTCATGCATGCTACCCTAGCACGCTACTACATTCCCAGTCATTGAATCTTTTGTTGTTGTTGTTTTAAGATAGCATTTTACTATGTGTCCTTCTGTTGGCCTAAAATTTAGACTAGTCCCAAGCCTACTCCTAAATCAGCCTCCCAAATTCAGAGATTACAGACATTGACCATCATATTCAGCCCACAATTGTTTGTGATACTCTTTTCAGATATAGAAAGAGTTATTCTGTCTTCCTTGGATTGGATGGTTTTTGCTGTTAATCACTGTTAATCACATTTCTTGTCCTGGTATGTTGCCCCTTCTAGAGCAATAGAAATATTTCAGGTTCTGATCTTGAAAATGATCCTTGTCCTACTGGAAGATGGCGGAGGAGAAGCTGGAAGCTGAACAAGCTCTAGCATAGAAAGCAATTTTAGAGTTCTAGTGAACAGTCCTAAGCCAGAGAATCACACCAAGTGTGCCATCACAGGACAGAGAGTTAGACAAGAGAGGGGAAGCCAAGGAAACATACCAGCTGCCGCTATGGCAGCAGGGTCGCGGCGGCGACCACCGCCGCGGGGTCATGCCTGAGACACAGAGAGTCCGGGACGAAGGAGCCAGACTCAGCGGACGAGCGGATTCTACTCAACACCAACAAGAACCGACAAGGAGCGGAAATCTCCATCCTGCTGTTTGCAAACCAGAGACGACCCAGGATCCAAGACTCGGCGTGAGTACAAGCCCGACATCCTCACTCCTTCTCAGGAAGCAGAGGAGGGAAGGCTACCCCTCCCCACCCAGCACCGGTGATCTCCATCTTGGATACCGACAAAGCTCGGAGGAGCTGCTAGTTCCAACTCAGGCCTTGGAATAAAACGAGTCATTTAGCAGGTCACAAGAACTTAACGGCGAAATGACCTGCCAGACTCAGCACCATCCAGGGCAAAATCACCCAGCTCAGGCGCCAGCCATCGGAGTGGCTTGCCTCACTGGGTAACCAGAGCCAGAGGCTGCCCCTCCCTCTAGCAGCCACCACAATCAATTGAAAAACAGAAACCCTGAGAATGGCTCCAGGCTGGGCGCTGTGAGCTTTATCACAAAATAGCCCCAGGGAAAAGCTACTGTTTGTTGAAAGGCCTCAACTCTACCCAGAACCTAGCCCCATCACCACATCCCCCTCTTTTGTGACTCTCAAAGCAGATCACCCTCCCAGAAAACTAACCTGGGAGGGGGATCTCAAAATCTTGGGTAAAGCAGAGCATTTTTCTGCCTCTTCCAACCAACCGACTTAAGAAAACAATCAAGCCACAGGACCTCAAGCTGACCAGAGACTCCAACAAGAGTCTGGTTAGAGACAAAAGGGAGATACAGGATTCTTCCCACTCCTCCCCCACCCAAAAAAAAAAATCAAAAGACTTTTTTTTTCTATTTTTTTCTTTTTTTTTCTCTTCTTCTTCTTTTCTTTTTTTGCTTGTTTTTTGTTTTTTGCTACCTTATATATATATATTTTTCCCTTTTAAAACTTTTATTAATCTTTAATTTTTGCCTCTTCTGAAAAAATAATTGTTTTCCAGTAACTTTTTTTTTTCTCATCTTATAATTTTTATTTTAGGAATATGTGAATGAGCGTTTTCCTTTCTTTTCTTGTCTTCTTTCTCTTTTTCTTTCTTTCTTAATTGTCTTTTTGTTTTTTGTCTAGCTCTACTGAACTTCTGATCTTTTCTTCTCCCTTTCCCATCCTTAAAGCTTTTCACATCTCCTCTATGTCCCTCCCCTTCTCCGAACATATTCACATTCCTCTCTAAATAGACGGTCTTTTAACTTCTATAATAACATTAATTTTTATGTTTCTATTTTTTTTTCTGGTCTCTCTCTCTCTTTCTACTTGCATCCTACCCAACCCATTTCCTGCATTGTGATTAGGACATAGTTAACCCTCCCTGTGCCCCCCCACACCAATCTATTCCTATTTTTTACCCACATCTCTCCCTAATCCTAATAATTTCTGGTTTTCCAAATTCTTTTCTGCGGTTCGAAGTACTTTAACATATAGTTGTTTGTTGTTGAATAGATGTATCTGTTGAACTAGATTGTATCTGTAGACTATTGACTGTACAAACTCAAACTTTGGTTGATGGTTGCCTTAAGATAGTGTTCTAGCATAAAACTGGTGCAATCTTCATCTCAAATCGGCCGAGTAAGCCGGAAAAACACAAGAAAAATGGCAAATTCGGGTATCTCAATTCCCAATCTTGATAATCAGGGATTAGAACAGATAAAGCATAATCCAGAGGAGAGTTCCCAAATAGCTCTACAAACACTAATAGCAAACATGATAAATGAGAAGTTTGACAATGTACAAAGGACTCTGTATGAGCGTGATAGGGAGAGACAGGAGGCATCCCAGAAGTTTATACAGGAATATCATAAGCGTGAGGAAGCTACTCAAAAACTGATACAGGATTTGCGCGAACAACTTGAGAATGCTCAAAGAGAAAGGGAGGAATGGCGTGAGCAGGCAGAAAACACTCAAAGAGAACTGCAGGATTCCCACAAACGGGAAAAAAGAGAACTGCAAGAATCCCACAAACGGGAAGAAGCTAATCAAAGAGTAATTCAGGAATTGAGAGACCAGGTAGAGAATACACAAAGATCACTAAAGGCATTCATGGAATCCATTAACAAAGAGCTGAAGGAAGTCAGGGAGACCACAAAGGGAATGCTGAATGGAACCCAACAGAAGGAATGGGAGTCCAAAGAAACCATAACCAATCAACTAAGTGATTTGAGAACAAACACTGAACACCAAATTAAGGAAGTAAAGAAATTCATACAAGACCTAAAACAGAGCTTCAACAAAGAACTTGAAGCCATCAAAGCTGACCAATTAGAAGGAAAAGAGATAAAAAACAAAGTAGAGAGTCTTGACAGCAGGTTAGACCATGCAGAAGATCGAATCTCAGGGATTGAAGACAGCCTAGATATTATAGAGAAAGAACATACAACCATCCAAGACAAGTCCAAGAAATATGATAGGTCTATCCAACACCTGGAAGACACCATCAGAAGGCCCAATCTAAGGATAATGGGTGTAGAAGAGCACCTAGAAACAGAAGTTAATGGTCTAGGAAATTTGTTTAACAGGATCCTAGAAGAGAACTTCCCAAACATACAAAAAGATAGGCCTATTCAGATACAAGAAGCTTTTAGAACCCCAAATAGACCAGACCAGAATAGGACTTCCCACAGTCACATTATAATCCACACAGGATCAACCCAGACCAAGGAAAAGATCCTTAAAGCTGTCAGGGAGAAAAGGGTAATCACCTACAAAGGGAAACCAATTAGAATTACCTCAGATTTCTCAGCAGAGACAATCAAAGCAAGAAGAGCCTGGAATGACGTATGCCATGCCCTAAAAACAAACAACTATCAACCAAGAATACTGTACCCAGCTAAACTCTCCTTCATAACTGAAGGCCAAATAAAAACCTTCCATAGCAAAGAAAAATTGAAACAATACATCTCCACCAAACCAGCCCTACAAAAGATTCTTAAAGATGTCCTACACATAGAAAACCAACAAGACCGCAACAAAGGCCAAAAAACTGCACCCAAACTGAGAATCCAAGAACCTTAGGAAGAACCCACTTTCTGCAGCCCCCAAGAAGGTGGATAACATGGCAGGAACTCCCAAATACCTCTCAGTGCTATCTCTTAACGTAAACGGACTGAACTCTCCAATTAAGCGACATAGACTGTCTAGTTGGATTAAAAAACAAGACCCTTCTATCTGCTGCCTGCAGGAGTCACATCTTGCCCCTAAAAACAAACACATCTTCAATGTTAAAGGCTGGAACAAAATCTACCAAGCAAACGGCCCTCATAAACAGGCGGGAGTTGCAATCCTAATATCAGATAAAATAGACTTCAAACTAAAATTCGTGAGAAGAGATAAAGAAGGTCGCTACATACTAATTAAAGGATCTCTCCTTCAGGAGGATATTAAAATTCTAAATATCTATTCGCCAAACAATGGAGCACCCAAATTTATCAAAGAAACACTACTTTCCTTCAAATCCCATATAGATCCAAAGACATTAATTGTTGGGGATTTTAACACACCACTCTCCCCACTAGATAGATCAACTCGGCAAAAACTAACAGAGAAACCGCAGATCTATACAGCTGCATAGATCAACTAGACTTAACAGACATTTACCGAACATTTCACCCAGCAGCATCAGAATACACGTTCTTCTCAGCAGCACATGGAACGTTTTCTAAAATAGACCACATTTTAGGCCACAATGCAAACTTGTCTAAATTCAGAAACATTGAAGTTATACCTTGCATTCTCTCTGACCACAAGGGAATAAAATTAGAACTCAACACCAAAAGCCACCAAAGAAAGTCCGGTATCACATGGAGGCTGAACAACACACTGCTGAATCATGAGTGTGTCATGGAAGAGATTAGAAAGGAAATTCAAATGTTCATGCTATTCAACAAAAATGAACACACAAATTACCAGCTCCTCTGGGACACAGCGAAGGCAGTTCTCAGAGGCAAGTTTATAGCTCTGAGCTCCTACATCAACAAATTGGAGAGATCGGGAAACTAACAATTTAATGACACATCTAAACCTCCTTGAAAAAGAGCAGCAAGATAAACCCCAACCCAGTTTTCGGAAAGAAATAATCAAAATTAAATCAGAATTAAATGAATTAGAATCCAAAAAAACTATAGAAAGAATCAACAAAACAAAGAGTTGGTTCTTCGAAAAACTTAACAAAATTGACAGACCCTTAGCAAATCTAATCAGAAAAAGGAGAGAACACACCCAAATTAATAAACTCAGAGATGAGAATGGAAACATCACCACAGAAACAACCAAGATTCAGAACATTATAAGGGAATACTTCTCAAAACTTTATGCTAATAAGTTTGAGAACTTGACAAAAATGGACCTTTTCCTAGCAAATATTGACATGCCAAAACTAAACCAAGATGAGTTAAACCAGCTTAACAGGCCCATATCAAGCATTGAAATAAAAACAGCAATAAGAGACCTCCCAGCTAAGAAAAGTCCAGGACCAGATGGTTTTACAGCGGAATTTTACAAGTTCTTCAAAGTAGAGCTCACACCAATACTCCTCCAACTCTTCAACGAAATTGAAAGAGAAAGCTCACTACCGAACACATTCTATGAAGCCATCATAACCCTCATCCCAAAACCAGGCAAGGACTCATCAAAGAAAGAGAACTATAGACCAATTTCTTTGATGAACTTTGATGCAAAACTTCTCAACAACATTTTGGCCAATCGACTTCAACAATTCATCCAAAAAATCATACACCATGATCAAACAGGATTCATTTCAGGGATGCAAAGCTGGTTCAATATACGCAAATCAATTAATATTATTCATCACATCAACAGGAGCAAGAATAAGAACCACATGGTTATCTCAATAGATGCAGAAAAACCATTCAACAAGATCCAACACCCCTTTATGATGAAGGTTCTGGAAAAATTAGGAATCCATGGAACATTCCTCAATACAATAAAGGCTGTATATGACAAACCTAAAGCCAGCATTATACTCAATGGTGAAAAACTAAAGCCATTTCCTCTTAACACAGGAATGAGACAAGGATGCCCACTCTCTCCACTTCTCTTCAATCTAGTATTAGAATGCCTAGCTATAGCAATAAGACAAGATGCAGACATAAAGGGGATCCAAATAGGGAAAGAAGAAATAAAACTCTCCCTCTTTGCAGATGACATGATCTTGTATTTAAAGAATCCCATGGACTCCACTCCCAAATTACTCAAGCTGATTCAAAACTTTGGCAAAGTAGCAGGTTATAAAATTAACCCCCAAAAATCAATGACTTTTCTATATGCCAACAATGAGAAAAGTGTGGCTGAAATTAGGAAAGCAACTCCATTTGTAATAGCCCCACAAAAAATAAAATACCTAGGAATTAACTTAACCAAAGAAGTGAAGGACCTCTATGATGAAAACTTTAAAATCTTGAAAAAGGAAATCAACACAGAACTTAAAAAATGGCAAAACCTCCCATGCTCCTGGATTGGCAAGATTAACATCGTGAAAATGGCAATACTTCCCAAGGCTATCTACAAATTCAACGCGATACCTATCAAAATTCCACCCTCATTCTTCAAGGAAATAGAGGAGGCAATCCAAAAATTCATATGGAACAATAAAAGACCCCGAATAGGAAAAACGCTCCTCAACGGAAAGAACACTGCTGGAGGAATATCAATACCAAATTTCAAACTCTACTATAAAGCCATAGTAATCAATACAGCTTGGTATTGGCATAAGAACAGACCTCAGGACCAATGGAATAGAATTGAAAACCCAGAAATGAACCTCCAGACCTATAGCCATCTAATCTTCGATAAGGAAGCTCAAACAATAGAATGGAAGAAAGACAGCCTCTTTAGTAAATGGTGCTGGCAAAATTGGTTAACTACATGTAGAAAACTAAAGCTAGATCCTTATATATCACCCTGCACCAGAATAAACTCCAAATGGATCAAAGACCTTGAACTCAAAGCAAACACTCTGAAAACATTACAGGACGGAATAGGAGAAACCTTAGGTCTCCTTGGCTCAGGCCGAAATTTTCTGAATAGAGACCCGGAAGCACAACAAATCAAAGAAAGGTTGAACAAATGGGATTGCATACGGATGCAGAGCTTCTGCAGGGCAAATGACATAGCTAGCAAGATCAATAGAAAGCCCACCGATTGGGAGAAGATCTTTACTAGCCATACAACGGACAAGGGTCTCATATCTAAAATATACTTGGAACTCAAAAAATTAAACCACCCAACAACAAATCCTCAAAGAAACAACTGCCCAATAAATAAGTGGGCTAAAGACTTAAAGAGAAGCTTCTCTGAAGAAGAAAGAAGGATGGCCAATAGACACATGAAGAAATGTTCAACATCCCTAGCCATAAAAGAAATGCAAATCAAAACAACATTGAGATATCACCTCACTCCAGTTAGAACAGCAAAAATCGAGAACTCTAACAACAACAGATGCTGGAGGGGATGTGGACAGAAAGGAACCTTACTTCATTGTTGGTGGGAATGTAAACTTGTTCAACCACTTTGGAAAGCAGTATGGAGGTTCCTCAAAAGACTTCACATAGATCTCCCCTATGATCCAGCAATCCCACTTTTGGGCATTTACCCAAATGTTTACAAACAAGACCACACTAAAGCTACCAGCACAACTATGTTTATTGCAGCATTATTTACCATAGCTAAGATATGGAACCAACCCAGATGCCCCTCAGTAGATGAATGGATCAAGAAAATGTGGTATATACACACAATGGAATTCTATGCCTCCATCAGAAAGAATGACATTTCCCCATTTGTTAGGAAATGGAAAGGCTTGGAAAAAATTATATTAAGTGAAGTAAGCCAGGCCCAAAGAAGCATAGGTCCCATGGTTTCCCTTATTTGCAATATCTAGTATAGGTATGAGTCAAGCAGAAAAGGTCAGATAATGTGATGTTAGGAAAATGAACCCTTAAATATGTATTTTAATGTTTTCGTTTCTTTCATGCATATGTTTCTAACGCATTTATAAGATTATTTCTTTGTTGCTTTGTATGTCCCTCCCCCACAGTGTAACCCCCGCTTTCACTATATTTAATGTCAGTATAACATGTGGAGGAGATGGGGGCAAACAAGTCGTTTAAGGATTCAGGTGGACCTGTTGCAACAATGAGAAGTACAAAATGCATGTCAAAACCAGCTTTACAAAGTCGGTGGGGGGAGAGGAGGGGGGTATAATTGGGTGGGGGGAGGGGGGAGGCTGAGAAGGGAGGTGAAGGGTAAACAAAGGAGGAGGCTGCAATGCTTGGTAAGAAATGTATGCATTATCCTGCCCATGTAATTGTAGCCCCTCTGTACAGTATGTTCTCAAATAAAATAAAAAAAAAAAAAAGAAAATGATCCTTGCCATCCAACAACATCACATTTTTGTGAAAAGCACTAGCTGGCCTAATGAGCATAGCAGCCAGCTGGAATTCAGCTATCTGATGGCCTTAGGGTCCAACAATGCAATCATTACTGTGCACCGGATGAAAACTGTCACAGGTAATTTTGATTCATTCCACGCCATTCTCAGTTTTGTATGCGTTAAATTCTGTTAAACATTAATTACTATTTCGTCATTCTCACAAATAACATATATGTCTTACTTTAAAATGTATTCAAACATGCAAAAAGTTATCGTAGTGCTGTCCACCAGTGGCTCATGTTTTAAAACTTAGCTACTTTAGAGGTCAAAAACTGAGGATCCTGGTTTAAAACAACCCACGCAGAAAATTGTGAGATATTTCTCCCATTAAGAAACCAAAATCCAGGGCTGGGAAGGTGGCTCAGTGGTAGAGTGCTTGCCTTGCATGCATGAGGCCCTGGGTTCGATTCCTCAGCACCACATAAACAGAAAAAGCCGGAAGTGGTGTTGTGGGCTCAAGCAGTCGAGCACTCGCATTGAGCTGAAGAGCTGAGGGACAGCGCCTAGGCCCAGAGTTCAGGTCCACAACCGGCCAAAAAAAAAAAAAAATCCAGAAGTGGAGATGTGGCTCAAGTAATAGAGTGTCAGTTTTGAGCAAAAAGACTAAGCAAGAATAATATCTCTACTTCTGACTCCATTATTTGCTTATGGAACATTCACATACACTCACACACACACACACACACACACACACACACACACAAACACACACACAATTTACAAAATATACACATTCTTCTTGACTCTCCTTCTTGAGCAGTACTCAATGCCATTAACTTAATGCATGTTTTCTCTAAATTATTTTGGTAGGGATTAAACTACACTTGTGTTATGATACTGCACTTTTTGTACTTTTTGTTTTGCAATTTTTTGTTACTTATGTAAGAAAACGGTGTTTTGTGAAGACTAACCAGAAATAAGCGTGTCGGTAAATAGGTAGGTGACAGGTAGACTGAAACTTGCATATAATACCACTTGAAATATTATTTCTCCAAGTTTAAATATATATACATATGTACGTTTTTCAAACTTCTGCCAAAATTTTATTTCCATTAACAATGATCTATTTGTTCCATTATATAAATTTATAGAATTTCTTTTCTTTGGAGACAAGATTCTGCAGTTTAGACCAGGCTTTCTTCAACTCCTAATTCTCATGTTTCAGGTTCCTGACTATTGACTGTAACAGTACTTGTGACGGAATCTACAGTCAAACTGTTAGACCTGGAAAGGATAGATTGGGAAGCCATCTCAAACAGCAATCAAAAAGCTGAGAACTGTGCTCTGGGAAGGTCAAACAGTCAAGGGAAGACAAGGGTATGAGTTATTACCTCAAGAGTATTTAAGTTAGAGTTGTTGGACACTAAAAGATTAAGACTTTGGAGACAAGATGGATATCTGTGCTATGGTTGTAATGACTATTGCTCCCTTCGGCTCTCTAACAAAAAGGGATTTATCATTATGTATACAAACAATACTTCACGTTAATAGTTGTAACCACAAGCTAGATTGATGCCTTAGTTTGTGGACATACCTGTAGGCACTGACAACCTCCCACCCCTGTAGTAGAATGAATATAAACCATGTTAAGCAGGATTTTGGGATCCAGAAGCTGGCAATGAGGCTGTGGGTCCTCTGGTGTCTTCTTTCCTATCACTTCCTGTGATTTCTCAGATTTTTGGCCAGGTATCCCATCATCTTTGCTGTTCCATGGTTGTTGTTAGTTACAGTATTGATATTCTGATCACCTCAAAACAAACTATGGAAAAACACCTCCTTGAACAAGATTCAGAAGTGTATAGTAGCACCTCGAAAGATAGCAAACATCAGCAGTCATCCTGTGATTTTCTAGCAAGAAAGTACAATTCAGAAGTATCTTTCTTTTTAATAATATAAAGAGATGGATAATTGTCTTTTTGTATATTTTGTACTTGATATTGCATAAATTTTCAGAAAAATATATACATTGTGAAATAATGTTAATTTATTCATAGGTTACAAAACCACGTCACTGGTGTAATGACCCTAATATCTTATCTCAGTTGACTGAATCAGATTTAGATGAGTGTCAATTGCCTAATTATGAACATTTCTCCATGAAACTCAACAACATAGAACGAAGTGTGAGGGTCAGGCCATTCCATACCTCTAAGGATTTTACATATGTTAGCGTAATATACACCCACACTGCTCAGCACTAATGGCACATTGTTGTGTCATAATTGTCTTTATATCAGAATTACGCTAGAGCTTAAAGTAGAATGATGGGCTGTACATTTTCAAAGCAAGAGTGATGATCACCCCCTGCAATTATTCTCAGTGGAGAATCCTTCCTATACATTTTACTGACTTAGCTTCTACTCTATGCTTTACCAATATCAGGGAGGGTCATACTGTATCGAGCTACAATACTGCGGCAACCTTAGCTGCCTTTGAATTTTACCTCCAATCTTGACCTCAAGACCAACTCTGCAACTCTAATCACATAGTTAGTGGTCACCCGAACTTTTCAAGCCTGGTTAAAATTTCAGCTATCATTGCTCATTGCCAGGGTTAAAGATCTCACTACTTTAGATTTGTTGTTTATCTTCTTGTATTTCCAACACTGCCTTTGAAGTTGGTTTTTGAAGTAGAGCTTTTAGTTTGCATTTGATTTATGGAGGTGTTAGTGATGCCAGTTGAACCGCATATATTATAATGTAAGTAATTTGATGTTTTGGTATATGAATTTAATTTTGGCAGTTGAGGAAGTGAATACACATCACTCACAAAAGTTTATTTATGTGTGTTGGTATTGCTTTATTGTGAGCTTCCTAAAAGCCAGTCATAAGAGAACATTTCTCTAATCCCATCACTTCTGTCACTGAGACAAGGCTTGAAATGTCCAGACCACTTGGCACTTCATAGTGAGAACCTTGCTACAAAGAATGGGAGATAATAGCAAAAAGAGAAAATGAATCTTCCAACAGTTTTGTTATATGTGCTTTACACGTAGCCATTAAGACCACCATAATACTATTTTTTATGACTTCTTACCTACTCTTTTCCTGTTCTGAGTTGTTTTATTTATGGATATCTAAGAAATCATGTAAGAATCATATAAGAAATCTATGTAAATCATATAAGAAATCATAAAAAGTAGATTGGTAGGGATATATAATCCAAAAGGAATAATTTCAGGAAACTATTAAGAACATAAAATATAATGCACACCTAATATTTTCTCTTTGTTGAAAACATCAGCAGTTTTAGTTTATTTATTCTGATAACAAAGATTATAAACTAAGTTACAATAGTATTCCAAATGGAACACACAACTAGAAATATGAAGGGTAGTACTAAAGAATGCTACTGCTACCACTAATAGAGTAAGAATGTAATTTAGGCAAAACTACTTCAGAGTAAAAGCCACAGGACAGCCCTAATATTATTTCTTTGTTTCATATGAAGACAAGACTTTTTTAAATAAAGACAAATTTTCACAGATATTAATATCAATTGGGTATATATTTCTTAAGGCCTTCAGGAAGGATGCTGTGACAATGTTGATGGAAGTTGACTTCTCTGGGACCTAGTACAAAATGTGCAGACACCATTCCAAGCACTGCACTTGCATTAGTGTAATTTTATGCTTATGACAGTTCTTCAAGTTAGGAAATTAATTATTTTTTATTTTTTTATTATTACCTTTTAGTCAGTCATGGGACCTAAACTCTGGGTGCTGTCCCTCAGCTCTTCAGCTTAATGCTAGCACTCTACCACTTGAGCTACAGCACCACTTCCGGCTTTTTCTATTTGTGTGGTGCTGAGGAATCGAACCCAAAACCTCATGCATACAAGGCAAGCACTCTACCCCTTAGCCACCTTCCCAGCCCTAAATATTTTATTAAAAGCAGAAGTAGGCAACAAGGCAAAACAAATTTTCCAAGTACCTAATACTGACCAGATGTAGACCCATAATTCAAATCCAGGTTTTTACCAGGCATATCTGAGAATATTCTGACCTTTCAAGAGCTATTGAGTAGATGATCTCACATTTTCTTCCTAATTATGGTTATAACGGCAATAACATTGCTACAGAATATAAGTATTTTATTTTTTTTCTTTTTCTTCCTTTTATTTTATTTGTGAGAGAATATAAGTATTTTAAATGAAAGGGTCTGGGTAATGACATTGTAAGTGATTTTTATTCCAAATGAAAGAACTGAATGAACATCATTCAGTTTCCATTATTTATTATTCCAGGAGAACAAATCCATGTCAAAGACAGCTGTATTGATGATGAACACAGGCTTTTATCATTAAGTACCTTGAATACACAAGGAATAGTTTGCTATGGATATATAATACAAAATGAATAATTTTTGTGACTAGTTTCTTCCTTGTTGTACCAAAGAAAATTTATTCCCTATTCTAAAACATATATCAATTTGATGGATATTAGTGTTATCAGTATAAAATTGGTGCATATAATATATGCAATATATTACATAACATAAGAATGATATATATAATATATGAATAATTACTGATATTTTATAACTACCATAAATAATACATGTATAAACTGGTTTTAGTATTATTCTGTGAAGGATACAAGGAATGACATCTTTATTTAAATACATGTATTTGTATGTTTTAGTCACATAATTTATTTTTGTGCCAGTACTGAGGCTTGAACTATGCTCTGGATGTTGTCCCTGAGCCATTTCACTCAGAGTGGCTTCATATATCTATCCTCAGATCTTGGCCCCTAAGTAGCTGGGATTACAGACATGAGTCATGTTATATTTTTAATTCCATCCATGGCATGTTCTTACATAATTATTTTTGAATGTTCAATTATATTACAACATTTCATTTCTAAACCAATTCAGGACAAATAACTAATTATTAGATAAAACTATATGTTACATAAAATTCTAAGGACCATACTTTGCTATCAATTTTCAAAGATATTCCTAGTTTAATTCCTGGACAGACAAGTAGAAAAATTAAATTATGTGTGCATAATATATATATATTGTTATATTACATAACATATAAATGATATATTTGTAATATTTGCATAATTAGTGATATTCTATAATTACTATGATAATATTTGTATAAAACTGGTTTTAATTTAATACTGTGAAAGATACAAGGAATGTCAACATCCCTATCTTGCCTCTTTTTCAACAGTATACAAACTATGCTACAAACATATATCTTCAAGAAAGCTCACCTTTGTAATCACATATGCACCTTCAAATATTCTCCTCATCACTATAAACATCCTCTAAGATTGGCTACACTTATCCACTAGAATCATCCTACAACAGCAAACACTGTTATACTTTCTGAATAAAGTTGCTCCTCCTCATCTTCATCAACTTCCAGTAACTTCAGTGAAGAGCCTTTTCTCCTGCTTTGCCTTACACGATATCATCCTTTGTTATTTCCCAGCAAAGAAATTGTGGCGTGCAGGCTTGAGCATTTGTACATTCAGAGCTTCTTTGGTTGTGAATTTTTCCTTTCCTTTCTTGGTAAGAGACCTGGAATAAAAAAAGCATTTAAGGCAATGAGTTTTAGTGTAAATGAAAACATATTGATTTGAAAATATTAGAAATATTTGTTCTTTTTTATTGTGAAAATACTGTACAGAGGGGTTAAAATTAGATGGACAAGATAATGAGTACATTTCTTATGAAGCATTGTAGCCTCCTGCTTTGTTTCCCCTTCCCATCCCTTCCAAGCCTCCCCCCGCCCCCCCACCTTATCCTCCCCCCCATAAAAGATGTAAAGTTCGTTTTCGACATGACAACTTGTACTTCTCATTGTTGCAACGGGTCCACATTTATCCTTATTTAAACGACTTGTTTTTCCCCTTCCCCTCCACAAATTATACCGACATCAAATACAGTGAAAGCAGGGGTTATACTGTGGGAGAGGGACATACAAAGCAACAAAGAAATAATCTTATAAATGCGTTAGAAACAACTGCATGAAAGAAAAAAAAACATTTGAATACATATCTTAGGGTTCATTTTCCTAACATCACTTTTTATCTGACCTATTCTGCTTGACTCCTACATATATTAGATATTGCAAATAAGGGAAACCATGGGATGCCCCTTAGTAGATGAATGGATCAAGAAAATGTGGTATATATACACAATGGAATTCTATGCCTCCATCAGAAAGAATGATATTGCCTCATTTGTTAGGAAATGGAAAGACTTGGAAAAATTATATTAAGTGAAGTAACCCAAGCCCAAAGAAACATAGGTCCCATGAAATATTAATTCTTTAAATTTATTTTTCATTCAAATACAATAGGGGTGATTTTAGTGGTGCATGCCTTTAAATCTAGCTCTTTAGAAGGCTGAAAACCGAGGATCATAGTTTCAAGCTAGACTAGTTAAATGGACCACGACACACTTATCTTCAACTAAAAACCAAAAAAGCTAAAAGTTGAGCTGTGATTCAAATGGAAGCCTGCCAGCCTGAGCAAAAAGGAAAAGTAAAAGAACCTAGGCTCTGAATTTAACTCATTGTACTAGCACACATATTTTATGTATGTATGGTTCCTAAAATATTCTGTGAGTTAATTTGTTGAAACCTGGTCATAGATTAAATATGAGTTGTGAAAAGTATGTAAGTTTGAAATGACTGCCAGCTATTTTGACAAGACAACTAGAAGAGTTATCACTTAATTAAATAGTAACGCGGAATAGGTATGTA
Organism: Dipodomys merriami; assembly: GCF_024711535.1. Taxonomy (NCBI): domain Eukaryota; kingdom Metazoa; phylum Chordata; class Mammalia; order Rodentia; family Heteromyidae; genus Dipodomys; species Dipodomys merriami. The sequence continues at coordinate 220,596 of NW_027202926.1, read as the reverse complement.
TATAAATACCAAAGCTCACTTTGAGATCTTTTTAGTTTGTTAAAATCAGTAGCTAGTTGTCAGTAAACAGGATGATATTAAGGACTTGAATTAAAGAAAAAAACAGAGCTGGAGAGAAAAAAACAGAAATAATTACATGTATTCAGTGATAACAACCATGAGAATGAACATTACAAAACTAAGCCCTGGGATACACAAATATGTAAAACATGACAAATGAAGAAAAACAGTAATAAGTATGTAATGCAGATTTATATGGATAGGTATTTTTAATGTTTAAGGGCTACGAAGTGAGTATGTGATGACCTAAAATTTAAGAAATTGGTAAGGTCAATTATCCCTTGGGCCAAACATAGCTAATAGTTTAAGTAAAACACGGCCACAATATTGTGTCTTGATTTACCAAAGTAAAAACAGGTCAATATTTGGAAAGTTATTTTTTGGACATGTGGTTGGTGTGACAATTACTGTCGTTTGTTCAAGTGTCAGTAGAAGGGTACAATTTTAGCACAATGATAGAAATCTTTCAGGGATCTGGTAAATTTTCCCTCTGTCTTCAATTTCCTTTTTTTCTGAGAACTAAAATATCATTACTGGAAGCCAGTCCCAAATTGTGCCTTTTCCAAGTTATCAGATATTCAGTCCATCACATGCCAAAATAATAGAGAATGGGAACAGGTCTACATTGAGCACTCACAGTAGACAGGTCTCTGGACTTTCTCAGGAAGAGCTTTCTGCCATTGTGGGATGGATAGGGGTGGATAATATACAAAACAGACATCATAGATTGAAAGTATTGTGCTAAGTTGACACTTGAAATATTGGATTTTTTAACTGCATGGTATTGGTTCTCATGAATCAGTTAATCAGATTTTTTACACAATATGATGTTACTAGACTGTGGAATGCATGTTTATTGCATTTACTTTGTATAACATATTTTGAAATTTGGTATAAATCGTTCATCTTTTTTTTTTTTTGGATATGGATTACTCCTAGTTGTCAATAGTGAGGAAATGCCCTGGAACTTTGTAACTTGAAGTCTTATGTTGCCATGTATCATATCCTATTTTCCTTTTACAGAGTTGGTAAAAAATTATATAAAATTTATTTTTTATTTTATTTCTTATCTATTACAGAATTTGAACTCAGAGCCTGGGCACTGCTTCTGATGACTTTTGCTCAAGGTTAGCTCTCTACAACTTCAAGGCACAGAATCAATTTTAGTTTTCAATGATTAATTGGTGATACGTGTCCCGAGGGGACTTTTCTCAACTTGGCTTTGAACTGTGATCTCATATTCCAACCTCCAGATTAGCAAATATTACAGGCATGAGCTACCTCCACCCGGTTATACGTAATTTAAACTGTAGTTTCTGAAGTGTTTCATCCTACATTGAATATTTTTTCTTACGAGCTTTCTAATAAATATGTAATCTATTCAATTTTGAAAAGTACTGTGTACCTCCCACTTATTTGTGGCATTTCTGAAATCCAAGTTTCTCAGTGTGTCAGGGTGGATACTTTTGCCTGTAATAAGTATGTTGAACACATAACATCTGGCTACTTACAGAACAAAGGATGTGAAGCTAGAGTAGCCAGATAAAGAACTTCCAGGACAATTCAATGGCAACTCATGTACTCTCTCTGTAGGTGAATAGGCAGCATAGAAAAGAAATTCTTATATTTGAAAGTGATTGAGTGTGTGTGCACATAGGTGTTCACTTCTTTATCTGTTATTATAGTTTTAGATATATTCACTAGTATAAAACAATATTTCATATATATATATATGCATATATATATATATGCAATAACAGTTTCCAAAATCCAGGGAACCACCTCCATGGGAATCGCTTTCCTAGGTTGCTCTTTGGGTAATAAGAATGAAACGTGGAATTGTCCTCTTGTAGAGAACTTACTCAGAGATTTAAGCATTTTTCTTTTAATATGTTGCTTGTTCCTAACTCTAAAATTAGGAAGTCTGTTAATATATATGTTATATTATAGTATATTTAATATATTATATATAATGTATAATATATTGTTTATTATGAAATATATTTCATATAATACCTGAGAATATTATATATTTATGAGGAAAAATACAACAAACGTATCAGTCCATACTTTCCTAGCCATGATTAGCTTCAGTACAGTTAGGCACATTACATCTCAACAGGAAAATTCTACTGAAGTTCTGATCACTTTGAGCTAGATAAGAATTCCTGTAAAAGAAGCCTCTACTCAATTATGAGAAAAGATATGTTTGGAAGTTTAGTTTAGTTTTTTCGTTTTGTTTTGTTTTGTTTTTATGGCCATTCATGAGGCCTGAACTCTTGTCCTGGGCGCTGTCCCTCACCTCTTCAGCTCAAGGTTAGTGCTCTACCACTTGAGCCATAGCTCCACTTCTGGCTTTTTCAGCTTATGTGGTGCTGAGAAATAGAACCCAAGGCCTCATGCATGCCAGGCAAGCATTCTACCACTGAGCCACCAACCTAGCCCACATTTGCAAGTTTTTGAGAAGAGGAATTTGGCATTTGCTTTGCATCCTTGATTAGTCATGAATAGATATCATTTTGCTCCAAATATTGTCTCCTTGTAGGTTCCGTAAACAGTTACACATCAGCCTCATTCCATCACATATCTTTAAGTCCTTCTTTTATTTCTTTTTATCATTATTGTTTTGTTGTTGTTGCATTTCTGATGCTGAAGCTTGAACTCATGGCCTAGGCAGTGTCCCGGAGCTCAATGCTAGTGCACTACCACTTGAGCCATGTACGAAATCTGGCTTTTTCTGTCTGGACATGCTTTGAATCATAATACTCAGATGTCAGCCTCCAGGGTAGCTAAGATCACAGGTGTGAGCCACCAGTGCCAAGCAAGTTCCTCTGTTTTAGATATTATTCTAAAAGCCTCCTATCGAATGTCACTCCTAAGATAGTAAATGGACCTATGCCAATAGTTCCTTCACACTCTCATCTCCTGTTACGTCTATGGTGTATCTTATGCAAATTATATTGAAACTACTTCACTCTTCTCTTCCTAATCCATGATTCTAGATGTGTTAGTAATAATTACTTAAATTTAACGGCTATAAACCCTACATCTCTCAATTATTAATTTCTTTAATTCTTTGAATATGATTATTTTTCAATACAAGTATGAGCTTATACTCACCTTCTTGAATTTACCCCTTGGCATGAGTAGTGCCTGGGCCTATTTTACCTCAAATGCAAGAGGTTGGCAAAAGAATAGCCTATGGTATTCCTGCCTAAGAGTCAGGACAAGTAGTTGAGTGCCTAAAAGAAGCAATGCATTCCTGGCATGGGAAGGGGTGGGAGAGACAACAGCCTAGAGAGCAACCTGACAGTCACAACATTTAACAACTTCTTTGGGAAAACTGATCTCCTGCAAAGTGGCAGTGAGATAACTCATCTAGTGAATTTTCTTATATGAAGGAAGTTGTCATGTCTCACTACACAACTCACTTTTAGTCAAAGACAGGGTCATTCTTTTGTGTCCTCCTTAGGCCTAGTCTCATTTTATCTCCATCTTAGACTTTGCCCAGACTCTATTCTTACCAGAAGGTCCCTGGTGAGGAGGAATGTATGATCTCTTGGTTTTTGATTAACCCTATGGGAACTGAGGCCACTTTTAATTTTGATCCTGTTCATTTTGACAAGGCTGTGGTGGGTGGTGAGAAAGCTCATTCTCTGAATTGTTCCTTATTACCAAATCTCTTCAGAGAAAGTCAAGGAATGACAGATTCTGCCTGAGGGAGTGAGTTTCTCCATTTCCAAAGAGGTCAATTAATATCTGATTATGAGGCCCACATGGTGATCCTTCCCCAGATCCTCCGAACTGGAGTGGATGTTACCTCAGACACCAGGCCATCCTCATATTTCTTCAGCTCTTTCTCATGCAACTAAAGGCCACAGGAGTTGAGTTGACAATCAAGAAGAAATGAGAGTAGCAGAATCATTCGCATGGGGAGGAATTAGAAACTCTGGGTGAAAAAAGGCTCAGAAAATATAGGATCACACATCATTTGGGAATCACAGCACAAGATTAGGGAATAAAGGTAATAAATTGCTACCTAAATTAGTAACTCCACTGCTCTGACTACATTGCAAGTGTTCTCTCAAAAGGTAGCTGTCCTATTTTAATGAGGAAAAAGGAGAACATTCTTTCCTCACAAAGTTCTACTAAGTGTCTTCTTCCATAAACCAGGTTGTTCTTACCCTATATTTGTCGGTTACTTTCCTTTGCTGGATTCATTCAATGACAATTGAAAGTGTTATCATCTTCAGAAATGTAATTACATTTTGTTTTAATCCATTTGTTATAAAATAAAACAAATTTTGGGGAAAATATGTCTATGCTATATTTTCTTCCATGCCATAGTTATTTGATGTTATTAAGTATTATTTAATAGTTTCATTTTTAAAACTTCAGGAAAATGTTTTGTTACTGTTAGCATTAATTAGTTGCACCTTTTTTGGTATTTTTCCATATCTGTATATTTGTTATTAAGCTTCTAACATTGTATTTTCCCCCTACTGTTGACTTCTTAAAATTGCCTCAAATTATAAACTCTATATGATAATCTGTATGTGTTCATTAACATATTTAAATTTTTATCTAATATGCACATTTTATATGATATTTTCATCCTATTGTAACTGCTCTGAAATCAATAAGGAAGTCCTTCATTAAAGAAAAAACACAATACCACAAAACTCAGTGAAATTAGGATTAGGTATCTATCCAAAAATATTTAGCAATGATATAGTAGAAATATCCACTTCTCTTATATACCAAAACATGTTTATAGCTATGAAAGGTGCATTTTCTTTATTCTCTCTTTATGGAACATCCAGGTTGATTACACAGTTTGGTTGCTATGAATATTGCTGCCATGAACATGTTTGTTCATTTTGATTTATATTCTTTCAGTAGGGATCCAATTTGCAATAATGGTCTTAAAGATATGTGTCTTTTTTGTATCGAGTAAACTTCCATCATGATCTCCATATGGCTTGCACTAGTTTACAATGCCACACCACCAAACACAATTCCTCAGTTCCTGATTTATTTCAACCTCTCCAGGAGTTTGTTTATTTGCGTGGTGATAGCTATTCTGGTGCGTAAGAATGGGATCGCAGTGACTTTCCTTTTTATTTTCCTATGTATTTCCTATGTGGGTAAGAATCTCAAACATTTCATTTACTTACTAAACACATTGGTAGTTCATTATTGATCAATGTCTTTCTTTTTCTTTGGTATTTGATCAATTTTTAAGTTTTATAATATTTGATTTTTCCCATTCCAAATACTCACTTTGGTAAAAAGATTTTTTTCATTACAGTGGTGTATTGCTTGGATATTTTGATTTTGTGAAGGCTAAGAGAATTTGATATTGTTCTCTCAGTCAAATTATAAGCATGTAAAAATGAAGTGAACCTGATTAAATGAAGTTCTTTCTGCACATTTTCTCCGGTACAGATTTCTCTGATTTAAGAAATGTATATTTTATGTCATACTGGATGCCTAACTAAGTCTGTGTGTGTGGATGATTCAGTAAGAATTGCAGAATTCGCCACATAGATTTCAGAGCAAAGGGTTACAGCTGGTAACAGGGCAATGATTCAGAACACAGCTGAGGCTGAAGCTGTGATCCCTTCTACCTGTGTTCAGCCCCCAATCTCTTGTAATACACCGCTCGCGTCCCATGCTGCTGTTTCTTTTTCTATCTGAAATGTTTCTGGAGCTTCATGTTATTCTTGCCTCCTAGTATGCCAACATGAGGGGAGTGAAAGCAAGCAAGGCAGATGTGGCAGAGGAATTTATTTTTTAAAATTGTGTAAATACCATACAGAGGGGTTACAATTACATGGGCAAGGTAATGAGTACATACATATCTTCTCAAGCATTGTGGTGGCCTCCTTTGATTCCCCTTCCCATCCCTTCCCAACTCTCCGCCCCGACCCAGCGGTCCCTCCTCAGACCCCCCTCCCTCCAAAGTTGTAAAGTTCGTTTTTCAACATAACGTCTTGCACATATTGCTGCAATGGATCCACCTGTATCCCAATTTAAATAATTTGTTTTTTTTTCACTTCTCCTGTACAAAGTATGCCAACATCAAGTGCAGTGAACACAGGGGGCATACCGTGGCGGAGGGACATACAAAGCAACAAAGAAATCATCTTATAACTATGATAGAAACAATCACAAGAAAGAAAAAAAATTGAGTTCTTATCTTGGGGTTCATTTCGCTTAACATCAACTTATCTGACAGTTTCTGCTTGTCTCAGACATGTACTAATTATTGAAAATAAGAGAAACCATGGGACCTAGGCTTCTTTGGGCTTGGCTTACTTCGTTTAAAAATTTTTTTGGTCGGTTTTGGGGTTTGAACTCTGGGCCTGGGCACTGCCCCTCAACTCTTCAGCTCAAGGCTAGCACTATCCCACTTGAGCCACAGTGTCACTTCCAGCTTTTACAGTGTCGCTTCCAGCTTATGTGGGGCTGAGGAATCGAACCTAGGGCCTCATGCATGTAAAGCAAGCACTCTACCACTGTGCTACCTTCTTAGCCCTGGCAGAGGGTTTTTATCTGAAGATCCATCACACTTGGGAGCTTCTGGCTGAAAACTCCAGAAAGACAAAAGTGAAGAAACACTTAAGAGAAAATGTAAAACAGAAAGCCACAATGTTTAACCCTAAAACCAGTTTCTAGGATAAGGAGACTCAAGAACTGGTGTCACCTCAAGAGAAAGAGGAAATATTCAGGAAGAATGAGAATTAAATATTCAGGAAGAATGGGAGGGAATAGAGAGAAAGAGACCTAGACTACCTAGAGCTGGGACCTCAATGTGAGCTTAATTTTAATATGGGAAACCAGACCCAAGGACACAATACCTTACAATTTTGATTACTCTCTCTCATGCTACAAAGCCTATTCCAGATCTACTTCCACTCAGCATGGTGTCCATTCTGGGACCCAGACTGATTGCTGGAGGTTCCCAGGGGATGCAAAGAGTGAAAACCAAAGGGCTAAAGCTCAGAAAAGACACATGCCATCACTTCTCACATGTCATTTGACAAAGTAAGTTCTACAACCAAGCCTGGTATCAATGGGGATGGGAGTAGATATTGAAAGCATTATAATAATATCTACTATTATTATCATATAATAATCTAACATCTATTGTTTCATCAAAGGGAGAGAGATAGCATTTCTCCCTTTTTAGGAGTATGGGACAGGGTATTCTATAGAATGTTCTTCAATTGGGGGCTCTCTGCCGCGGACCGGCTCTGTCGGGAAGATGGAGGATACCTAGGGGAGGAACCTGGAATAGGGGGGGAGATGGCAAACAGACAACTCACACACATTAGGAGTGGATGCTGAGTGTGATTTAATGCAGAGGATAGCAAACTTTTATAGCAAAAGTCTCCATAAGAAAGGGCAAAAGGTTACACAATCTTGCTGCAGGGCTTCATTCTTGGGTGGTCACCAGCTGGTCGCCTGAAAGGCACTTGTTTCCGGCTTATCTCTAAGAAATATAATGGGTTTCGATGTTTGTCACCATCTAACCATTACCTTATTTCTATAGAGGCCTTAATTGTCCCATAAGATCTTTCCTGTTCCTTCTTTAATAGTAAGGTTATGGAGGCCTAGATCTAGCAAGTCTCTTAGTAAATAAAAGAGAGTAACAGGAAGTTCTTTCTCCTAAGTAGTTATCTCAGCAATTGCCATACATTCTTTCTGTTCTAGCCGTGCCTACAGCTTCTTGTAAATCTCTTACAGACAATTCCTTCTGCTGAAGTGACTTCATGAAACCCATTTACTTATGACTTGTCTACTCGCCTCCTTAAGAGGGATTTCAGGGTAGCACTTAACTCTGGTGAGTTAGTCATATTTTTAAGACACTCATCAGATGTTGGAGTCGTCAACACTCTTAAGAAAGAGCTTTGAATAAAGGAACATTGAGCATGAGTAAGTACAATGAGCAGCAGAAACAGTAAAAGCTTAATAGGCACTCTTATACAGTGAAGAAAAGAAAAGAAAAGCAGAAACACATCTTTCCCAGGGGTTTGCCAGCCTTTCCAGGAGTAGGCCTCTTTGAAGCCCTATTCTCCGAGGTAGACTTCGGTGAAGTCCCAATACTCAGAGATAGGTCTCTGTAAAGCCCCATTCTCTGAGGTAGACTGCAGTGAAGTCCCAATACTCAGAGATGGGTCTCTGAAACCCCATTCTCAGGTCTGAAAGCTGGTTTCCCATGCTAAGCAGACTCCACTGGAGTAGGCGTGTCAGCTCTCTGAAACTCTTCTCCCAAGATTGTGGCTATGAAGTTTCAGAAAGGAGAATTACAATGGAAAAGTGAGTTCTCAAGCTGGGTACTGATGGCTGACACCTATATTCCGAGCCTGAGATCTGAGGATTATGATTTGAAGTCAGTCTGGGCAGGAAAATCCATGAGATTCATCTCCAATTAAACAAAAAGAGCCAGAATTGGATTTGTGTCTCAAATGTTAGAGCATTAGCTATGAGTGAGTGGGGGGTGGACAGAATCTTGGTCCTGAATTTAAACCCAGGATTGGGGGATGAGAGGAAATGTGTTCTCAGTGCATGAAATCAAGGGTGTATGGTCAACATCACTATTGATGTTAACTTTGGGGTAGAGTTGATCAGTTTTATTCTGGACATGATTTGTTCCATTCTTCTCTGTCCTGTACACTTTAAAAGTAATAGCTTTGAGCAATCTATACCTAAGGTGTGTAGATTGCACTGAAGCACTGGTTTCATTTTTTTCTACTTACAAAATGATACATAAGTAGTTTACAAAGGAGTTTTAATTTAATATGTTGGTTTGTCTTCTCTATCTCACCCCCTCCATTTACGTGGTCACATTTTCACACATGTACATTGAATATTATGACTGGATTCTCCCACTGGACCAGTTTGGCAAAGAAATTTCTTCATTGTACAGGTAAAGAAGATGAAGAGGACTACAAGCCCAAGACAGCATAGCTATTACTTTGCATTGAGACTATTTGACTTACAAAATCTTCACCAAAAGAAGCATTATAAAAAAGAACATGGCCAGGAACTAGAAGCATCTATCTTTGTGTGTGTGCTGGTTTTGGGGCCTGAGTGCTGTCCCTGAGCTGCTTTGCTAAAGGTTAGTACTCTACCACTTGAGCCACAGTACCACTTCCAGCTTTATGGTAGCCAATTGGAGGTAGGAATCTCATGGACTTTCTATCTTGGGCTCATTTTAAACCACAATCTTCAGACCTCAGTCTCCTGAGTAGCTATGATTGCTGGTGTGAGCCACTGGCAGCTAGCAAAACATCTCTTAGTTGTCCCAATTAAACATGTGAAGCAATAGATCATTTGATACTGGTGACACTCAGATAATGATTCCTCTACTTGTTCCTTTCTGGTGTTATTACTGGTGTGATAATGCTTGCTAAGGTTTATATCACTGTGCAAACATTGCTCCATTTTGTTCAGTAAACAGCTTTTCAGGACAGGAGAACTGTGAGAGGAGAATATGGGATGAAAATTTTATCTGTACTTCTTGTGGCCTGGCAAAAGCTTCTCAGAATGTTTGTAAGCAGAAATAAGTGTCCACTTCGGCCGAATAAAATGAAAGACACACACCTGACACAGAAGCAGTGCCACAGAAGGACAAACGGGAAAACTCATCCAGGCTCAGAACAAAGCATCAGTATGAGTTGTTCAAGTGCGTGAAAATTTGTGAAGATTGTCTTTCTAACCATGGAGAGATCATTCAATGCTGGCATTTACAATATGTTCCAGGACTCATATCTGTTTAGGGCTCTTTCCTCTGAATCATCTTTGATAAAGACAGAAATGAGAATTTAACAATGGAACCTAATTATGTTTTCTGAATGAGATTTCATCTCTTTCACAAATCAAGTAAGGGTTGTAATGAATGACTTGGATTTCCTGAGAGAAATACATGTTTGATTCCTTGTTTCTATTAAGCTTATCAACTGAATAACTTTACATTTGTAAGCTGTAATTATAACAAATATGAAATAAGTTTTTTATTTTTATAGGAGCAACCCAGTTTCCTTTTCAATAGAAAATATTTATCTGGCTTCCAACCAAAATCTTTACATCTCAGCCTCCAGAGTACGTAGGATTGCAGGCATCAAATATTTTTGGTATGGAAAATCACTATGATATAGAACATGAGGAATGAAAAATTTAGACTAACAAGAAATATTTTGAAAACATTAACAAAACTGAAGTTATCACAAACTTGCCTGCTTCAGTGAGGAGAAAAATGAGAAAGAAGTTACAGAGGCAGAGAATTGGAGACTAAAGAGAAGTGAGTGAATAGTTCTTTGTTAGAAGAGCTACTGAAGATTTCTTTTTAAGAAAATTCAGCTTGATATAGTGGTGCATGTCAATAATTCCAACTACTTATGAGCTAGACTCTGGAAGGTATAGGAGGTTTGCAGTTGGTATGGTAAAAGTATAATACTGAGACTTCAATATTTAAAACACACTGGTGACACATGGTGATAAGAGAGGCAGAAGTTGGAGGGTCATGGTTTGAGGCCAGCCTAGGCAGTTAATAAGAAACTATCTGAAAATCAATCTAAAGCTAAACAAAGTGCTAGGTGTATGGATCAAGAACAATTATTCAGCAAGTTTGAGGCCCTGAGTTCAATCCCTTCTCCTGAGAAAAAGAGACAAGAAAAAGGAAGAAAGATTATAATACAATTTTCAAGATATTTCCTTTGCAGTTTTCTGCTATAATTTCCTTCTTCAATTGCCTTAAAATGTTTACAAAATCACTTACACAAATGACTACCAACATTTGGGGAAATCACAAGGAAGTCTTTGCAACCAGCTTTGTAACAGAGCAATTTTGTCAAGCAGATTTCAATGAGCAGGAAATGAGAGATAATGGGCACATGAAATTGCACTTCATAGCTATGTGTCAGAATGTGAGGAGCTTATAAAGAGGATTTATTTCTTAAGAGAAGAGGAGGATTATGTTGATTTATCAACTTGAAAAATTACAGTAAATTGTGTTGCTATTTGGGATACAATTTCAACCAAGGTGTTAAACTAATAAAATTATGGTTGAAATTTTTATAAAAGCTGTAAGATAATTTTTTCATAGATTTTTACAGAAGCTATTCAACAATTGTTGGATAAATCACAATAATGCAAAAATGTGTTCTGTGTCATCTGATGGTGTTACCTATCTCATCATCTAGGGTTGGAAGAATGTTATCTTCATTTTAAAAATGCAGAAATGGAGGCACGAGGAGAGTTGGTGTGTTTCTGAAGGCTGAGGTGTAAATGACAATTGAGATTGAGCAGAACTAGAATCCATGGCTCAGATTTAATTCATGATTTGGAAACCCCGTGACTATACTAATATCTAAAACTCTTGTGCTAGCTGGGTGACATTTTACATGTTTCTTAGAGTAGTCATCTGTTTTTGAGAATTAAAGAATATACCTTGGGAAGGTGGTTCAGTGGTAGAGCACTTGACTTACATGCCTGAGGCCCTGGGCTCAATTCCTCAGCACCAAATAAGCAAAAAGAAAAAAAACTGGAAGTGGCATGTGGCTCAAGTGGTAGAGCACTAGCCTTGAGCTGAAGAGCTGAAGGACAGCTCCCAATCCGAGTTCAGGCCCCACATATGGACCACCCCCCCAAAAAAAGAATATACGTTTTGTGAAGTATTGTGCACAGAACATGAAACAATAATTCCCTGAATTCTGCAGTTCTTTATGTATTTCCCTTTAAATTATTATTTTTAAGACTCAAGATAGTGAAATTATTAACATTCTTTACATTCCAGAAAGCATTATTTGAACCCATTTGGAACAATTTCTACAATAGTATTGTAATGTATGGGCTTTTGATGTGCTTATTTGCCTTCTCTCTGTATCTGCTTAATTAGGTTATTTATTGTATGATTCATGTATTAAGAGTTCTTTATATATTATGAATAAAAGCTATTTGACAAGAATTTTATATTTTGCTTCATTATATTAGCAAAAATGTCTGCTTTGTGTTTGAATAGACTACAGGTTTATCTGAGGATGTGCAGGACAAGAATTAAGTCACATAAAGAAGAACGAAAGAGAGGAAAAGGTGAAAAGGATAAGAAAGGAAGAAAAAAGATCAGAAGTTCAGAAGAACTAAACAAAAAACAAAAAGTTAATTTAAAAAGAAAAAAAAGAGAAAGAAAACAAAAAAAGAAAGAAAAACACACTCACATATCCCTAAAATAAAAATTATAAGAGGAAAAAAAGTTATTGGAAAACAATTTTTTTTTCAAAAAAGGCAAAAATTAAACATTAAAAAGAGTTTTAGAAAAGAGAAAAAAAAATATATAAGGTACCAAAAAAAAAAAAAGAAGAAAAAACTTCTTTGATTTTTTTGGGAGGGGTGGGAAAAATCCTGTATCTCCCTTGTGTCCGTAACCAGCCTCTTGTTGGATTCTCTGGTCTGCTTGTGGTTCTGCTGATTGGTTTGTTGTCAGTTTGTTCAAACAGGCAGAAAAATGCTTTGCTTTACCCAGGATTTTGCGATCTTCCTCCCAGGCTAGTTCAATGGGAGGCAGATCTACTTTGAGTATCACCAAAGAGGGGGATGCAGTGTTGAGGCTAGGTTCTGGGTAGAGTTGAAGCCTTTCAACAAACAGTGGCTTTTCCTGGGGGCTAGTTTGTGAAAAACTTACAGAGCCCAGCCTGGAGCCATTCTCAGGGTTTCTGTTTACTGAATTTCAATTGATTGTCATGGCTGCTAGAGGGAGGGTCAGCCTCTGGCTCTGATTACCCAGTGAAGAAAGCCACTCCTTGGGCTGGCACCGGAGCTGGGTGACTTTTCCCTGGGTCGAGCTGAGTCTGGTAGGTCACGCCGCCGTTAAGTTCTTGTGATCTGTTAAATGACTCGTTTTGTTCCAAGGCTTGAGTTGGAGCTAGCAGCTCCACTGAGCTTTGTCGGTTTCCAAGATGGAGATCTCTGGTACTGGGGGGTGGAGGGGTGGCCTTCCCTCCTCTGCTCCCTGAGAAGGAGTGAGGATATTAAGCTTCTACTCATGCCAAGTCTTGGTTCTTGGGTCGTCTCTGGTCTGTGAACTGCAGGATGAAGATGTCTGCTCCTTGTCGGTTCTTGCTGGTGTTGAGTAGAATCCGCTTGCCTGCTGCTTCTGGCTCCTTCGTCCTGGACTCTCTGTGGTTCAGGTATCGTGCCAGCGATCGCCGCTGCCACCGTTGCCGCTGCTGCAGCGCCAGCTGGCAAGAGCTCAGATGTGTCTCTTTGCCTGGAGTTTCCCTCTCTGGCCTGACTTTCTATCCTGTGATGGCATACTTGGTGTGATCTCTGGCTTAGGACTCTTCACTGGAACTCTAAAACTGCTTTCTATGCGAGAGCTTGTTTAGACTCCAGCTTCTCCTCCGCCATCTTCCCGGAACCCCTATGTGTTTGAAGAAAAATGGATGACATCTTTGCCTGATTTCAGAGCAACTGGGAATACTTTCATTCTAATGCAGTACTCTTTATCAGCTCAAGAAAGTTCCCATGTAATAATTTTGACAAATTTTTACCATTCTGCTAGTTTGAAAAGATAAGATTTATTTCAGAGTTACAGCAGGGAATTCCCCTGTGACCAGTCTCCTCTACAGGCATGGAACACCTCTTTGCGAACTGCTGATCATAATGGAAGCAAATTTTTGTTAGGAATATCAAATTTTTTTTAATTTAATTTAATTTTATTTGTGAACATACTGTACAGAGGAGTTACAATTACATGGGCAGGATAATGCATACATTTCTTGCCAAGCATTGCAGTCTCCTCCTTTGTTTACCCTTCACATCCCTTCCCAGCCTCCCCCCTCCCCCCCATCCCAATCCTATTCCTTCCCCCCCCCCCGCACCGACTTTGTAAAGCTTGTTTTGGACATGACAACTTGTACTTCACATTGTTGCAACAGGTCCACCTGTATCCTTAAACAACTGCTTTTTCCCCATCTCCTCCACAAGTTATACTGACATCAAATATAGTGAAAGCAGGGGTTATACTGTGGGGGAGGGACATACAAAGCAACAAAGAGATTTTGACCTATGTACTCAGGATGTTTTCCCAGGAAACAAATCCACACGTAGAAATTAGATCATCACAGCTGTTTGAAATGGCATTAGCAATATATATTTGTATTATTGATGTGCCATATCGCTATATAAAACAGTTTGTCACATAACAGTTTGTGAAAGAACAAACAAATGAATAACCTAGAATCTGGTATGGCAGTAACCTCTAGATGATTGTCTCATATTTTCAGACTTTTCATAAACATAAATAATAGAAGCCAAATGAGGTGATTTATACCTATAATCCTAGCTACTCTGAAAATAGAAACGTGGATAGTCACAGTTCAAGGTCAAACTGGAAAACATACAAGAGACCTCCATCTCAATCAATAAAATCTGGATGTGCCAATGTGTGGATGTCATCCTACCTATTACTGGACATACAACAAGGAAGTTCAGTATCTAGGTGGCCTAGGAATAAACAAATGCAAGATTCTATATCAAAAACAATCAAAGCAAAAAATACTGGATGTGGCATGATTCATGTGGTAAAGTGCCTGCCTGGCAAATGCAAGGCTTTGAATTTGAACCCAAGTACTTACCAAAAAATAGTAAAAGCAAACATTATGAATTAATTCTCTAAATAATGTATCTGTAAATATTGTATATTCATATAGACTTGATAAAATTATATTGTGGTTAATATGTCACAAAATAAAGTAACTGAAGTCTCCATAATGTCCTTGTGAAATATCAATGTCTTATTTGTGATGTATAATAGAAATACTTAAATAAATTGGAAAAAGATTTCAAGGGAATTATGTGTGTTCCTTCAACATCATAAAGATCCATACTAACCTCAATATAATTTAATGATATCTAGAAAACAGAAGTCAATATTGAATGTTTACCTTAAAACAAGTTTGCTCCCAAACTTGAGATGAAATATACCTTGCTAATTAGGAGGCAGAGATTTAGAAGACTGATATAATGGACAGTTTTGACAAAAAAAATTCGTAAAAAAATTACAAAAACAAAGAAAGCTAGATATAGTGTAATTTTCCTGTTATCTCATGATGTGGAAGCCATAGGTAAGAGATCATTGCTCAAGGGAGGCTTCGCCTGAAAAATAATCTAAAGTGGTTAGAGCCTTAGCAATTTCAAGCACCAGTAGTGCCAAAGGAAAAAGAAAAGAAGAAAACAGAAAATGACAGGAATGGATAAAAAGAAAATATTTTCTCTTCATTCTTGGTTTCATTTCATTGGATACAAGAATTGACAGTATTTTGTTTACTGTTTCAGGATTCAGGGCTCTCTAATATAAAAGCATTTATTTCAAGTAAATATTGTATTATTACTATTCATTAACTTATTATTAGACCTTTAGGTTTGGAGATTGAAATCATGGCTTTGTATATATTAGTCTCGTTCTACAACTTAGCTGTACCCAAGCTCTCTTGTATTGTTTTGAAAATTGTTTATGAATTCTTCAATAGTTAGCTATTATACTTTTCATCTTATATTTTCTCTACCACCTTTTCCCCTATGTATTTTATTTTATGTGTTGAAAACTCAATTTTATCTTCTAAACTTAGAAATTTGCTTTTGAGTTTACAGTGAAGTCAATTATTTGTGACATCTTTTAAAATTATATATAGATATAAGTATTTCATATATATGATTGATTCTTAGAGTTCATTGCAATAAGCAACATTTATCTGTTCATATGCACATAGCTATTGAGCCATTGCGATCCTCTCCTAAGAATAGCTTCCCTTGTTCTTGCCATGTGAATGCTTAGAGTGCTGTTAATCATATCCAAGTTTAATTATTTGTCTTTTACTATTATTGGATTAACTTGTAGATTTATGGGCATATCTAGTTATTAGAAATGAGGAAAACCATGCAGCATATATTTAATTGGATCTGGTTTATTTCACTTAATAGCATTTTCCCCGAAGTCTTTCCATTTCTTCAGAATGGGGTAATACCATTCTTTCCCATGGAAGCACAGAATTCCATCAATGCAACAGAATTCAAGATCCAGAAATGAATTCACTCCTATAGACACATAATCTTTAATAAGGAAGCCAGAAACACAGGATGGAAGAAAAACAGCCTCTTCAAAAAATTGGTTTAACTGGCTGTACACAGAAAACTGAAATTAGATCATTTTATATCCTCCTGCACCAGAATCAATTCCAAATGGATTGAAGAGCTCAATGTAAGTCCAGATGCCTTAGGAATCTTACAGGAAGAGTTAGGGGAAACATGAGGGCTCCTTGGAATAGGTCAAAATTTCCAAAGTAAGTCTGGATAAATGGGATTACATCAAACCAAATCAATCATTTGTCAGACTCAAAAGCCATGAAAGAAAGAGATAGTGTAGCACAGATTTATTAGGGAGCAAACCTACAGATAAGAGCCTCAGCCAATGGTAAACCCTTTCTCCCTTTTCTAACTAGGTTATTTATAGTGGGTTTACATGAATATAAGTGTTTTCTGATGGGGATTAGTCAGAAAACAACTAATGCTAAGACAGAGATAATATGTGAAATGTGTTGTAGCTGGAGAAAGGGAGGCATTAAGGCAGGAGTGTCTAGTTCAAAGACTTGGCTTGGTGCCAGCTAAGTAAGGTATAGCTACACAAGGGAAGAGGGGTAAAACAGAAGTGGTTATAAACAAAAGCACTGGTCTGAAGCCTCAAAATAAGGACCTCAGTCAGTGTGGACCAAACAGTCTCTAACAATAAGTTTTATTTAAATTAACAAGCACGATTTTAAATTTTGCAGAGTGGGTTGGTACATAGTCACAGGCAATTTCTCCTATGTCAGGTAATCCAGTCTACTCTTTCACATGTTACCCAGTAGCCAGGTTTCAACGCAAATGACTACAATGAGATTGTACAAAAGAGGCTGTGACTTTTCCCTCTCATGAATCAAAATTCTGTCAAATGATTTCTGTCTTCCAGATGTTTACACATTTCTCAGGATCTTTTTTTACTCTTTTGTCTTCATTATTGATAATCATAGTACATTTTGTTGTTGTTGTGTGTATATGTCATTTTTAGGGCTTGAACTAAATGTTTAATGGTCTCCCTTGTATTTTTTGCTCATGGCTGATGACACTCTATCCTTGAGTCACATGCTCATCTTATGTTTCTTGCTGGATAATTGAAGATAAGTTTTCACATTTTATCTGTTTGGAATGACATTGAACTAAAATATTCAGGTCTCAGTCTACTGAGTTCTAGGATTATACACATGAATGGCTAACACCAATCTTTGCTTTACTGTTATTTTAATTATGTGGTAGAGGAAAGTGGAAGTATACTTGTGTTAAGTGTGCAATTTTCAAATACAAGTTTGAATCAACTTGATATAATATAACTGTTATTAATTTTAAAATTAAATCAATGAGTGTCACACATTCCCACAGAAATATAATTGAAAGCAAAAGGCATAATTATTTTCTTAAAACAATCAATGAAACCATAAATTACTTTCACTTTACAAATCATGTTTTATTTAACTTAAATTAGCAGACTTCTTTGAGTAAAAGTAAATATATTAATTATATACCACAAGAAAGAAAGTTATTATAGTTAAGAATAAATATTTCATAACACCCAGAAGATATGTTTTAGTATATTCTCACTAAAAAGAAACGTTACATGCAGAAATTAATGGGTATGATGGAGTTTATCATTACACAATATATAAATAAATGGGATTACCACTCAATACTTTAGAAATATGTAAAAAAATTATGTATCTAGGAGCCAGTAGCTCATGCTTGTAACCCTAGCTACTAAGGAGCCTGAAAGCTTAGAATCATGGTTCACAGCCAGCCTAGGCAGGAAAGTCGACGACCCTCTTATCTCCAATGAGCCACCAAAAAACTGACAGTGGCTCAAGGGGTAGAACACTAGTCTTGAGCTAAAGAGCTGAGGAACAGTGTCCAGGCCCAGATTTCAAGCCCCACAACTGACTAAAAATAAACAATTTAAATAAATATTTTGACATAAATGTTAAAATATCTATTCTAAAAATTTTAAATCCTCACTAGATACACTAGTTTATATAAATATAGAGAAGATTTTTCTGGATTTAGTTGTCATTGAATTTTGTAAATCACATATTTGTCACTCAATTCATATTTGTATGTTTATATACTTATATACCGTAAGTATAATTAAATGATATGTGATAGGCAGTGCTGTTTTAGGAATTTCACTTGGCTTTTTAACATTAACCCTTCTACCCTAAAATCGATATACCCTCCAACCTTATCAGAGATTTCATCTCATTGGAGCAAAAAAGTATAAGCTATAATCATTGTTTGGAACAACTGTAACATTTTACATGAATTTCACTTAGTTTAAGATCCAAAACATTCAAGTCATCTTAACCATGCCAATAATAGCAAAATGTCTTCTGAGCTTTGCAATCTCTTAAGAGATGAAAATCTTTAATTATACATCTAGTTTTTTTCTGCCTAACATCTTATATCTTAGGAAGATCTTTTTGGGTAACCTTCTGTTTCTGACTAGAAGACCGCAACAAAGGCAATATGGAAAATACTTGAAAACAATTAAAAAAGCAATCACAGATACTCCTCTAATCACCAGTTTCAATAAGAATATACATTAAAGTAACACGTTTTTGTTGCATTTGAAGAGCAATAATTAAACTTTAATTCGCAATGTAAAAGATAACAGAAAACTGTGTTTGAAGACATCTTGACTTTGAACAATTCAATATAAGCGTAATGGATTTATCTTGTTTTTCTATCAAGTTGCCAAAATAATAGAGACCAACACCCAACAGCAGGAAAACACCTAAGCCAAAGCAGTAAACTTTTGTCTATAAAATAATCGTGAGGGTGTGACTCTTCCAAAGTCAGGCTTGCAAAGAGCAAAGTGTATTTGCTTTGGAGTGAACAATAAAAAATATAAAAATCCTTTATTAATGTTTTACATATCTTGACTAGAACCTCTCATGTTGGAGAAGAGGAAAGGTATGAAAAATTTCAAGATTGTTTGACTATTCCCGAAGATCATTCTTATTTATCAGCTATAGCCTGTGTTACACTTAGTATCATGCTTGTTTAAATTTAGAAGCATTATTTGTTTCTGGGTTATAAGCCACAAAGCCTTGAGTATTAATAAGGGTCATTTCCTAAGAGGTGAAAGTTGCTGTGTAAACAAACCTAAAATATCAAAGACAGCATAGTGGAAACTATTTTCTAGCTATATGACAATCTGTGGTGTAGATTTTGTTTCGCATTGTTCCAGGGGACTCATTTTTGTTATCTCCTTTTTCACCATCTAGTGTTCCTATAATATTCTATACCATCCTCTGATGACTATAACTTTACTGGATTCTCTAATTTCTCTGTTTCTGTTTTACCTTTTTTAATTACTTTAGAAACTCTAACTCAACATGACATAAATTATCTTTATAATATTAGCAATCAGATTTCATTTCCATATTCTTACCTTAGCCTTCTACATAATTTTGGTACTTAGTGATCCCCAAATGTGAAAATAAAGATAGGGAGCTTCTTATTTAGATATTATTTAGTATTTCAAGACTTTATTAATTCAAGGCCCTTAGTAGTATGTACATCATACATGTGTACTAACCTGGTGGCAACTTTTTCTTATTCTCATAAACTAGGAAATATAGTGTCCCTGTAGTTTCATTAGGAAAAGGCTGTAGTTGAATTAATTTACTAAACCAAATCTTCTGTAAAGTATTTCTACAAGTTATTTGGCTTAAATAATCGGTATTTACCATTTTACAGTTCTAAAGGACAGAAATCTAAAAGAAGTCTCACTAGATTAAAATAGAGACACCCACAGAGCTAAAATATTTTTCAAATGATTCTAATGGAAAAGACATTTATCTCCTGTTCTGCTTCTCAGAAATTCAGAATCTGGGTTGTTATTTTTTCCATTATCTTCTAATGTAGCATCTTTATATCTTTCTGATGGTTCTTACCTAATCATGTCCTTTTTGAACTACACCTGGGACTTTTAACTACCTTTGAGTATTCTTCCCCCATATGATAATTATTCAAATTTGTTCTCCTTGGGTAATGGGAGGTTATTATTTTACAAACATATATATGATGCAAAACTACATTTGAAGGATTAGGTATGTGGGAAAGACAGATATTCTGTGAAGGTATTTTGCTATGTACAATGAGTGTGTAGCATTCTTTCTATTATAACTTGTTATCCTTTCATTAACCTGAACAAGATATTTCTTCAATGAAATATAACTAAAAAAAAATTTAGTCCCTGAAAGCAATTAATCCTGATTAAAACATTGTAATGTACTAGAAATCATGAATGCCTGAAGCAGTTTTGGCACTATCACATTTTACATATTCTGCATACAATCTTCTCTTTTCAAGAGCATTTGATTGTTATTATTTTGGAATTATGGTTAATATTTATTTGACTGCTATTTTTAAAGAATGCATCACCAAATACTGGTTCTCTTTTTCTAACTTTTTTGGGTCTAATCTATTTTTGAAAGAAAGTCAGCCATTTGAATTACATGAACTGCTTATTGAAATTGAATCAGCATGGAGAGGAAAGGAAGAAAATTGATGACCTTGAGGGTATATCACATTAAAAATGTATCTACAAGATATTTATCTTAAAATCGTCTATTTTTCATTATATAAGATTCTGATATAATTTAGTCTCTCAACTCACACATTGTTAATGCAGTCTTATTTCATGCCTCCCAAAAACAAACACCAAATTACTATTTATTTTTAAATTATCATTTATTTAAAAAATATATTTTTAAAAAATTAGTCGAGGGAAATGGTTTATTAGATATTTAGAGTCATGTTCAGACTCTAAGGTGAAAGCCAGAGAGGAGAAAGAATCCTGATTTTACTCTTCCTTGAGCCACTCTGATTTACTTCATCTCTTTCTGAAAGAATGAAATTCTTGATTTGAAGTCTTTTGCTTGATATCCACAATGTGTCATTCTTCCCTTATTAATAGAATTTGGAGAAAGGATGAGAATTCACACTAGAAATAGGAGAAGAGGGAAAGAGAAGAAGAAATCTAGATATTTTATTCTTCCTCATAACAATCACAAGGTCTGGATAATGATAATGGATATTAGATACAATGCTCTAGAGTGATTAAAACCATCTATAGAAAAGATAACCCTACAAGTGATCACATGGAGAATGCTTATTTATAAAATATTGTAATAATTTCCTACAGAAAATGTTATCTATTTGTTAAGTTCTTGGTTAGGATTTGTTTAATTCTGGTGTGCTATAGTCAACTATCATAATGGTATACAAGGATGGTAAGAAACTAACATCTTAATATCACATTCTAATATTAGATTAATTCTGCCTGTGTTATATGTATGAGGCTGTATTTGAGTTTTGCTTCAATTTCACATGCTATATTCTTCCAGTATATAAATTGAAGGTAGACTCCCTCTGAAATATGCTATTTTTATGGCTAAGGGAAAACAAGTTAGCTTTTAGACACAGACAATGAGATAGAAATCTTCCCCTTGAAATAATCTTTCTCCAATTCTGGTTCACTTTTGTAAGCTGAAATAAGTCACATAACCCATTTTGACATTGCAGGTAGAGGTAAATCTCACCTACAGAAGCTGATGCAACACATAGAGTAATATACCAAGATATGCAACACTTGAGATAAAGAGAAAAAAAAGAACTATAATACAATCAATCATACTTGTAGTCACAGGTCTCTGCAGGAAGGAAGGTATTATGTACCTTTGTTTCTAAAACTACTGAGATCTTCAAATCATGTCTTTTATGCTTGGATGTTACAGGAATTAGAGAACATTTTGATACTGAGACAGCATAAAATCTGGAAGAAAGCTGGACTAATCATTTCAATACTACCTTTTGTTCTCCAAGAAAATAAACCATTTTAAAGACAATACTTTATAATTTCTTACCTAGTATCTTTTATTTTCCAGAAATGGATTTTGTTAATATATGTGACTATCCAACAGAATAAATATCTTCATTTATATGCATCTTGTGCAGACAGAAAGTCAATTAGATGTAAGTGTGAGTTCATCAGTAGCACTTTTTCAAACTGCAAACTTCGTTTAAATAGAGATACAGGTGGATCCATTGCAACAATGAGATGTAAAAGACGTTATGTCGAAAAATGAACTTTACAACTTTGGTGGTGGAGTGTAGTGGGGAGGATTGGGTGGAGGGACAGGGGGAGGATGGGAAGGGATGGGAAGGGGAATCAAAAGAGGAGGCTGCAATGCTTGCTAAGAAATATACTCATTATTTTGCCCATGTAATTGTAACCCCTCTGTATAGTATTTTCACAATAAAAAATAATATAAAGAAAAAAAATAAATAAAACTGCAAAAAATTTGGACAAGGAGATAATACATATACTTTTTCCATCATCAACTACCAAATCCTCCTTCTTCCTTCCTAAGAAACACACCCAATTAATAAAAAGTCATAGATATTGGGCTCTTGATCTTGAAAATGAAAGCAGAATGCTATGGATGTCTGAGATGATTGTTAATAGTGTTTTACATAGTAATGTCACATGCAACAACCCTATGAGTCCTGAAGGTCTTAACACTACTTCCTTAGTGATGTAATAGGAATGTCATCTTTACTGGATGTAGTATTGTTTTCCACTTCCTTTCCTACCACCTAACCTAAATTATAATACATATCATGGGTGTGTTCTCTTCTTTTTCTGATAAGATTTGCTAAGCATCTGTCAAAGAATCAACTCTTTGTTGTGTTGATTCTTTCTGTGTTTTTTAAAATTCTAATTCATTTAATTCTGATTTAATTTTAATTATTTGTTTTCATCTACTGCATTGGGGTTTATTTTACTGCTCTTTTCAAGGAGGCCCAGATGTCTCATTAAATTTTTGGTTTCAGATCTCTCCAATTTGTTGATGTAAGAACTGAGAGCTATAAACTTGCCTCTGAGTACTGCCATTGCTGTTTCACAGAGGAGCTGGTAGTTTGTATGCTCATTTTTGTTGAATAACATGAACACTTGAATTTCCTTTCTAATCTCTTCCATGAACCAATCGTGATTCAGCAGTGTGTTGTTCCACGTCCTTGCGTTGTTACAGGACCCTCTTTGGTGGTTTTTAGTGTTGAGTTCTAATTTTATTCCCTTGTGTTCTGAGAGAATGCAAGGTATAAATTCAATGTATCTGAAGATGGACAAGTTTGCTTTGTGGACTAAAATGTGGTCTATTTTGGAAAATGTTCCATGTGTTGCTGAGAAAACCATGTATTCTGATGCTGCTGGTTGAAATATTCGGTAGGTGTCTGTTAAATCTAATTTACCTATGCAGTTGTTTAGGTCCACAGTTTCTCTTTTGAGTTTTTGCCGAGTTGATCTATCTAGTAGGGAAAGTGGTGTGCTAATGTCCCCAACAATTAATGTCCTTGGATATATTTGGAATTTGAGGGAAAGTAGTGTTTCTTGGATAAATTTGGGTGCTCCGTTGTTTGGCGAAAAGATATTTAGAATTGTAATATCCTCCAGAAGGAGATATCCCTTAATTAGTGTGTAGTGACTTTACTTATCTCTTCTCACTAGTTTTAATTTGAAGTGTATTTTATCTGATATTAGTATTGCAACTCCCACTTGATAATGGGGGCCGTTTGCTTGGTAGATTTTGTTCCAGACTTTCATATTGAAAATGTTTTTGTTTTTATGAGCAAGACGTGAATCCTGAAGGCAGCAGATGGAAGGATCTTGCTTTTTAATTGAACTAGACAGTCTATGTAGCTTAATTGGAGAGTTAAGTTCATCAATGTTGAGAGATAGGACTGAGAGGTATTAGGGAGTTCCTGCCATTTTATCCACCTTCTTGGGGGCTGAGGCAACTGAGTTCTTCCTATGCTTCTTGGATTCTCAGTTTGGGTTTAGTTTCTTGGCCTTTATTGTGGTCTTCTTTGCTTTTCTACGTGTAGGACATCTATAAGAATATTTTGTAGGGCTGGTTTGGTGGAGATAAATTGTTGAAACTTTTCATTGCTATGGAAGGACTTTCTTTGACCTTGGGTTATAAATGAGAGTTTAGCTGGGAATAGTATTCTTGGTTGATATTTGTTTGCCATTAGGGCATGGCATACATCATTCCAAGGTCTTCCTGCTTGAATTGTCTCTGCTGAGAAATCTGAGGTGATTCTAATTGGTTTCCCTTTATAGGTGATTGATATTTTCTCCTTGACAGCTTTAAGGATCTTTTCCTTGGTCTGAATTGATCCTGCGAGGATTATACTGTGAGAGTGGGATGTCCTGTTTTGGCCATGTCTATTTGTATTTCTAAAAGCTTCTTGTATCTTAATAGGCCTATCTTTTTGCATGTTTGGGAAGTTCTCTGCTAGGATCCTGTTAAACATATTTCCTAGACAATTAACTTCTCTTTCTAGGTGCTCCTCTACGCCCATTATCCTCAGATTAGGCTTTCTGATGGTGTCTTCCATGTGTTGAATAGATCTATCATATTTCCTGGATTTTTCTTGAATGGTTGTATGTTCTTTCTCTATAATATCTAGGCTGTCTTCAATCCCCGAGATTCGATCTACTATCAAGACTTTCTACTTTGTTATTTTTTTTTTTCCTTGTAGTTGGTTGGCTTTGATGGCTTCCAATTCTTTGTTGGAGCTTTGTTTTAGATCTTGTATGAACTTTTTACTTCCTTAATTTAATGTTCAGTGTTTATTCTCAAGTCACTTAGTTGATTGTTATGGTTTCCTTGGACTCCCATTCCTTCTGTTGGGTTCCAGTCAGCGTTCCCTTTGTGGACTTCCTAACTTCTTTCAGCTCTCTGTTTATAGATTCCATGGATACCTTTAGTGATCTTTGTGTATTCTCATGCTGCTCTCTCAATTCCTGTATCACTCTTTGATTAGCTTCCTTATGTTCACTCAATTCCTGTAGTTCTCTCTGAGTGTTCTCAGCCTCCTAACACCATTCCTGACTTTCTCTTTGTCTCTTCTATGCCAACTCCCGCAATTCCTGTCTATCTCTTTGACTGATCTCAGCCTGCTCACACCATTCTTTTATTACTCTTTGAGTGTTCTCAAGCTGCTCCTACAATTCCTGTATCAATTTTTGAGTAGCTTCTTCAGGCTCATGATATTCCTGTATTGACCTTTCGTTTGTCTTCTCTCTCTCCCTATCACGCTCACATGAAGTCTTTGCAGGTTTTCAATCTTTTCATTTACCATGTTTACCAGTAGCGTTTGCAGAGCTTTTTGGGAGCTCTCCTCTGGATTATTCATTTTCTGTTCTGTCCCCTGATTACCATGAGTGGGAGTTGAGATACCCGGATTTACCATTTTTCTTGTGTTTTTCAGGTTTGTTCTTCCCATTTGGGATGAATGAAACACCAGTTTTGTGCTAGAGCACTATCTTAAGGCAAGCATCAACCAAAGTCTGTAGTTGCAAAGTAAAAAGTCTGCAGATACAATCTAGTTCAACAGATATAGCTATTCAACATCAAACAACTATGTATTAGTGTGCTGCGAACTGCAAAGAAGAATTTGGCAAAGCAGACATTATTAGGTTAAGGGAGATTTGTGGGTAAAAATAGGAATAGAGGAATGTGGAAATGTAGAGGGAGAGTTAACTTGACTAAATACTAATATCTAAGCGGGAAATAGGTTGGATAGGTTGGATAGAATGATAGTAGAGAGAGAGAAAAAAAGAAAGAAAGAAAAAAGGGCAAGAAAAATAGAAACAAAAATTTAAAATTAAAAGTGAAACAAATAAATTATGCAAATTAACAAAGTAATATTCAGAGAAGAACAAGGATAGGATAAGAGAAGGGGAGGGATAGAATGAGATGTGAAAAACTTAAAAATAAAAATGCTTAAAATATCATATAGGTACATAGAAGTAATACTGCTATTAAGGAATTTAAGTCTAAGAGGTTTTGAACTGAGTAATAAATTTCTGGATTAAGTGTGTACAAAATGGGGGATAATGTCTAATAATCGACTACAGGTATATCTGAGGATGAACAGAACAGCAATTAAGTCACACAAAGACGAACGAAAGAGAGGAAAAGTGAAAAGAAAGAGAAACAAAGAAAGAAAGGAAGGAAGAAAGGAAGAAAGAAAGAGAAAGTAGAAAGAAAGAAAGAAAAGGATCAAAAGTCTGTAGAGCTAAACAAAAAAATGAATAAAAAGAAAAAAAAGAAAAAATCACACACACACACACACATACCCTTACAATAAAAAGTATAAGAGCAAGAAAAACATTGTTAATAAATATATTTTTTTAAAGATAAAAATTAAAAGTTTAAAAAGTTTAAAGAAATTATAAAATGTACAAAAAAAAATTCTTTGATATTTTTTTGGTGGGGATGGGTAGATCCTGTATCTCCCTTGTGTCTGTAACTGTCACTTGTTGGAGTCTCTGGTCTGCTTGTGGTGTTTGATTTTCCTGTGGCTTGGTTGGTCTCTTAAGTCAGTTTGTTTGAGCAGGCAGAAAAATGCTCTGCTTTACCCAGAATTTTGTGATCCTCCTCCCAGGCTAGTTCAATGAGAAGATCTGGTTTGAGTTTCACAAAAGAGGGAGATGGCTGTTTCTTCTAGTTTGGAGATGCTGTGATTAGGCTAGTTTCTGGTAGGGTGGAGACCTTTTAGCAAACAGTAGCTTTTCCTTAGGGGGCTAGCTTTTGATACACTGACAGAGCCCAACCTGGAGCCATTCTCAGGGTTTATGTTTACTGAATGTCAATTGATTGTCAAGGCTACTATAGGGAGGGGCAGCCTCTGGCTCTGTTTACCCAGTGAAGAAAGCCACTCCTGGGCCTGGTGGAGCTTTCTCCGCTGTACTGGGTCACTTTCCACTGGTTGTAGAGGAGCCTGGAATGTCAGAATAGGTTCCTGTGACCTGGTAAATGACTCTTGTTTTCTTTCAAGGCCTGAGTTGAAGCTAGCTGCTCAGCCAGGCCTTTGTCAGTATCAAAGATGGAGATCTCTGGTAGTGGGGAGGGGAGGGATGTTCTTACCTCCTCTGCTCCCTGAGAAGGAGTGAGGATGTCAGGCTTCTACTCATGCCAGAGTCTTGGTTCTTGGGTCGTCTCTGGTATGCAGTCTGCAGGATGAAGATGTCTGTTCCTTGTCAGTTCTTCCTGGTGTTGAGTAGAATCAACTCGCCTTCTGCATCTGGAGTCGTTGTCCTGGACTCTTTGTGTTGTAGGTATGGTGGCTACAGCCGCCACCGCAGCCACCACTGCCACACTGGTGGCTGCTGACAAGTGCACAGATCTGTTTCCTTGCCTGGATTTTCTCTCTCTGGCCTAACTCTGTGTACTGTGATGGCACACTTGGTGTGATTCTCTGGCTTAGGACTGTTCACTGGAGCACTAAAACTGCTTTCTATGCGAGAGCTTGTTTAGCTTCCAGCTTCT
Organism: Dipodomys merriami; assembly: GCF_024711535.1. Lineage (NCBI taxonomy): Eukaryota > Metazoa > Chordata > Mammalia > Rodentia > Heteromyidae > Dipodomys > Dipodomys merriami. The sequence continues at coordinate 193,039 of NW_027202926.1, read as the reverse complement.
CCTCTGCCATCTTCCTGGAACTCCTGTATGTATTTTTATTTTGTCAAGCACTGAGCTTGAACTCAGGTAGTGGCAGTTCTGCCTCAGGTTTGATCACTCTATCCTGGGGTGCAGTCACTGGACCCATAGCCAAACCTGGGTTCCTGGGTCCCAATGGCTGACAGGAAAAAAAATTAATGCAAAACAGAAAAAAACAATGGCAATTTGCAGATGGCTGCCAATTTTACATTTTTTTCTTTGCTAGGTGACCATGCTGGGTCTGAATGACACGGTTGAAAAATGTTGGTAACCTGGCATTGCTGAAAGCTGGCAGGCTACCAGGGAAGCCATAGGCCAACACACCAACATAGGCCCTGTGTTTGATGCCTGATCCTGACCCCTAAGAGATCTAAGAGTCTCGTTCCTAGTCATGGGAATACCGATGGAAGATTATGAATAGCAAAGTTGAATTAGTTATTTCTGAATACTTCTATACAATTAGAGTGATTTTAGGAGGCCAATTGATTTTAATGAATGCTTTTTGACACATTCAAAGAATACTATTAATTACATGTATGCTATAGTTTCAGGACAGTGGTTGATTTAATTAACAATTCATTAAGGCTGAAAACAATAATATTAATTACATGAAGGCATAATAAACACCCAAGAATTGGCAGGAATGGAGCCTATATAGCTGAATAATGTGTAGACATCTCCAGCACTCTATAATGATCTATATTTATTTGTGTACTACAATCTGCATATCAATGTGTTCTTATTTTGTCAACTCTTAGGGCTCAATCTCAGGTTCTGGAAATGCTAGTCAGCTTAATATGCTCCAGGCTGGCATGCTGACACTTACCCATTAATGAATTGGGCTTTGTAGACTGTGAGTTCAGATGTGAGAAGCCGAGTGTGAAGCATGTTTTCTTTTTCTTTGAAAGTGCTCGGTGACAGGTGGGATGTATAATTCAGATGCAAATCTATATGCTATGTAATAGGATGTAATAAATGTAAAAAATGTCATAGGTGGAAGAATTGTCATTACAATAAATGAAAAACAGATTGCATTAGTAGGGAATCATTCTAGGATAAAATTAGACACAAAAATTATAGGACGTGGATTAAGTTTAATATTTTATTAAGCATTAACAGAATAAAAATTTCATGGAAACACAAATAGCTAATAATTGGTAGTAACACACGATGCATAATTTAATAATATATAGGAATATGTCTCATTCTATAAAATACATAATTATAGTAGGAATGTACTTACATATGTGATAAACAATAATAGGATATTGAGTAATTTTAATTAATGCTTTATTAATTGTTAACTGGGACACATCATTAAATGGAGACATAATTTAATACCTAATAATTGGTAGTAATACTATCTATAATTTAATAATATGCAGACATCTCTCTTTTTGTGTATATAATATTTTTATACAACAATCTCTATCTATTTATATCTCATTCACTCCTGGGGCTCAGTGGTTGAATGTTCACCGAGGAAGCATGAAACACTGGGTTTGATTCCTCAGTGCACATAAACAGAAAACCCAGAAGTTCTGCTGTCTTTCATTCAATTGTGTGCTAGCCTTGAGCACAAACGCTTAGGAACAGGGATAAAGCGCATACTCAAGCCCCAGGACTGCCGCCAAAAAAAAAGTAGAATGTTTTAACTGCAACTATAGAAGGGCAAGAAGGACAGGACTTCAAATACCTCATCACAGGGTAATCTAGGAGTCTGGGGCTGACAGTTTCCACCTAACCTGACTTAGCCAGATGTAAACTGCTGCAACCCAGATCCATGGGTTATCCCCATCATCCTGGTTACCCTGGCTTATCCCCATATCCTGTTTGCTAAGGGCCTTTAAAACTTGGCAGGAAGTCTGCTAGAATCTTTGATATATGGCTTGAAGTGGTAGAACTCTAGTCTTGATCAAATGTTACTAGAATAGTATCCTCATGTTTTGAGTTCAAGCCCCATGGCTAACCCCCCCCCCAAAAAAAAACACCACACTAACCCATTAGATGTGAACTTTTGTGGTTTGTGAACTGTCCCTCAAAGAATGGTGATACTGATAAAAGCACCCTAATTCTAATGAAAGCTTGTGGAATAGAGCTAGGTGCTGAGTCCTTCACAGGGTGCAGTTGGCTGCATCCTGCATTGGGTGCTGTGTGCTGAGTCTTTCAAAGGATGCTGTGTGCTGAGTCATGCAAAGAGTGCAATGTGCTGTGTCCTGCACAGGGTGCATTCTTTCTTCGGGTCCTTATAAGTTCTCCACAACTGAGATGATTATGCAGACAAGAATATTGAGGCTCATTTATGTCTCCATGGCAGGGACAAAGATGTATTACTGAAGACTAGTAAGTTATCTCCTGCAAACGATTGTTTTGTTTTGTTTTTTCTCAGTCATGAACCTTGAACTCATGGTCTAGGTGCTGGCCCTTACCTCTTGGGCTTATGACTAGCGCTCTACCATGTGGAGACATGGATCCCCTTATAGCAGAGGCCACAGCCTAGGGGTCTATAGCTAAAGTCTGTCATCCTGCCATCTCAGAAAGCTGAGATCTGGGTTCCAAACTATCCCAGACACAAAAGCCTATTTTCTCCAATTATCTCCATGAGCCTATTATTTCCAATTCACCACTAAGAAACCTGAAGTGGAATCTGGGTGCTTGTTGCTCATGTCTGTCATGCTAACTACCGAGGAGGATGAGATCTGAGGATCATGGTTCAAAGCTAGCCTGGGCAGGAAAGTCCTTGAGAGACTTAGCACCGATGGACCCCCCAAAAAGCTGAAGTGGTGTTTGGCTCAAGTGGTAGAGCACAAGAGTTGAGGAGAAGAGTTCAAGGACAGTACCCAGGCCCAGATTTCAACTCCTACAACAATAAAGAAAAGACAGAAACAAACTAACAAACCTGAAGTAGAGGGCTGGGAATGTGTAGAGTGCAGATTGCTTTGCATATATGAAACCCTGGGTTTGATTTCTCAGGAACATATCACTAAAAAGAAGCCTGAAGTGTCTCTGTTGCTCAAGTGGGAGAGGGGTATCCTTGTACAAGAGAAAATAGGTACAGTGATCAGGACCTGAGTTCAAACTCCTGTGCACACGCGGGCTCACACACACACACACACACACACACACACACACACACACACACACACACACACACACACACACACACACACTCACAGACTAGAAGTGATGCTGTTAGACAAAATGGTAAAGCACCGGGCTTCTACACTGAGCTCATGGTCAGCACCCCAGCCCTGCTTTCAACCCCCAACCTAGCCAGCCAGGGCCCAACTTGGAGAGGTCAAATGTTTCAAAACCTGAAGAGCTTAACAGCCCTAGATGACAGGAAGCTTTGTGATATCAGATATGTGCTTGGATTTCCCAAGCTTCCAGAAACCTAGGAGAGACATCATATGCCCATCATCGTCCTCAATGAAACATTTCATGAGTTTCAGTGCCCCAGTTGTCTGCCAGAAGGACTGCTGAATTATATTGAGCACTGTATCTGAACACCAGAATATAGTCTCACAATGGCAGGATAAGTGCACAGGACTTGGCCTGCCACGGGAGGTGGCACAATTGGCTTCCTGTCAAACCAGAGCACTGGGGAAAGAAATAGATTGGGCTAAAATTAGACCTTTATCCTGACCTTCGGAGCCCACTCACACTCATTCTCACAATCTGACAAAGATGGAGTTGTTTGTTACGTAGCTGTACAGAAGTGAGGCCTTTTGTCTGCCTGTCCAGACAATGAGAGAGACTTCTTCCAGCAGGCCTGGAATGCAAAGAAACCCTCAGGCTATACTGGAAACAGTGAGGGCAGCCGCAGAACATGCACTTTCATGAAATCAGTCTCTGTTATGAAATCATTTTATTGGATACAAATTTTCTAGTTTGGTGCCATTCATGGTAACTACTCTGGAGCTTCACCTATAGGAATGCATACATACATATACAAAGATATGGAGGTACAGGTTATTTTTGAGGGGGCAGGTCCTGGTGTTGAACTATGAGCCTAGGCATTGTTCCTGAGATCCTTTGGCTAAAGGGTAGTGCATTAACCTTGAGTCAAAACCCCACTTCTGGGTTTTTCTGTGATCTCTTAGAAATAACATTGTCATAGACTTTCCTATGCTGGCTGGATTCAAACTCAGATTCTCTACATCTCAGACTCCTGAGGAGCTCAGATTACAGTGAGAAGCCACTGGCACCTTCTTTCTTTTCTTCTTCATTTTTTAATATGGAAACCTGACTTGTTAACAGGGTCATACCAGTCTTATGAATTTATAAGTTAACTACCCAATGTCCTTTATAGTTGCTTTCTCTAAGAAGGATTTTGCTTCCTCATCTTACCATCTGTTCATAGGTTTGAAACCAAAAGTGAGAAATGAATGTCATAGAATTTCTGTGCAAATGTCCACAGGACATGCCAGCTTTGTCAGTTAGCATTGAGCTACAGCAACTTACTGTCTCAAGATGGGAGGACCAAAAGCTAGAGCGATCCTTATATTGTCTGCATTGCTTCTTTTGCCTATAAAATAATCTAATAATTAGGAGTGTTGTGTCTCTCCAACCTTAAGTATCTAGAATATACTAGAAGCATTTTCATCATCACTTTTCTAGTGTCTCTCGAGATTTAGACTCCAGGTTTGTGTGGAGGTGCTCCTTGGTGAATCCCTGAGGAAAGCCGCTTGAAACCTTTTTGAAAGATCACCCTTCAAAGTCAGCCTGAGCAGGAGGTCTGTGAGACTCTTATGTCCAATAAACCACCAGAAAACCAGAAGTGGAGCAGTGGACCAGAAGGTAGAAATGGGGCTTTGAGAGAGAAAGCCAAGCAGATGAAACAGGCAAGACCAGGCTGGAAAGCCTGGGAGGCACTTATGTCCGATTAACGACCAGATGGCTGGAAGTGGAGCTGTGGCGGTGGTAAAGCCTCAGCCTTGGGAAAAACAGCTGAGGAACACATCAGGCCCTGAGTTTAAGCCATGGGATAGCCTCAAAAATGTTTTCAAAAAGAGAAGGCCACGTTTATGGATCAGTGCCCTACTTACTTATGTGTGTATATTACCTCCCTGAGTTCAAACACACTGTATGCAATGATGCTTCTCTTATTTATTTATTTATTTATTTATTTATTTATTTATTTATTTATTTATTTATTTTTCAGATATGATCCTTGCGCCTACTGCATCATCCTCTTCATGTCTTTCTCTTCCAGGGTTCCAGGCCTGTGTCCTTATATGATGCACACTGAAGATTTCAGCAGTCTTTATTTACATTTTATTATGAGGACAATGCAGGAACAGTCACAAATCAGGCAGGGGTACACAAGATAGGGTTTCTTAGAAGTAACCAGTCTTCAGAAAATTAAACTTGAGGAAGTAAAATGGTAGCATACTTATGTAATGGTACCATACTTATGAGGGGGCTGGGAATGTGGATTAGTGAGAGATTGCTTTCCTAGCATGCAAGAAGCCCTGGGTACGATTCCTCAGGAGCACATACACAGAAAAGGCCAGAATTGGTGTTGTGGTTCAAGTAGTAGAGTGCTACAGACAGTGCCCAGGCCTTAAGTTCAACCCAAGACCTGGCAAAGAGATACCTAGGTAGCTAGGAAGAAAGAAAGGAAGAAAGAAAGAACGAAAGAAAGAACGAAAGAAAGAACGAAAGAAAGAAAGGAAGAAAGAAAGAACGAAAGAAAGAAAGAAAGAAAGAACGAAAGAAAGAAAGAAAGAAAGAAAGAAAGAAAGAAAGAAAGAAAGAAAGAAAGAAAGAAAGAAAGAAAGAAAGAAAGAAAGAAATAAGATAGTTTAATCTTTGGACGTCAAGGAGAAAGAAGGGAACACTTCCCAGTCAGGAGGCCTTTTGCAGTGTGCCTTCACATAACCACAGAGCAGGAAGACTGTCTCTTTCCCACTTCTCAGGCAACCAAGGGCCCCAGAGTCAAGAGGGCAGAGCTAGGTTCAAAATCATGTGCTTGGAGACAAAATAGGAACAGTCCTGCCTATAGTTAGTCTGGGGATTTGCATTAATTATGTGGAGAATTAAGGAAGGAGAATGGACTGGCAGAGGTAGAAGGGTCTTCAAATCTGATAGATGGAGAGTCAAAAACCCACTCCCTAAGACCAGAGAGCAGGGTTTCTCTACTCTATTCCTCCCCTCTCCCCCACTAAACTGGCTCTCTATTGGTAACCTAAAGGTAGCCTGAGGCTCCCTTCACATGAGGGAGGAAGGTTCATTAGTCATTGTTTGAAGAGGCCGAGTAAAGCCTGACCCTGGTGTAAGTTTAACACATTTTACAGGTTTTCCCCAATGCTGGTTGTGCCTGGAATAAATGAAGTGGTTTTGCAGTTCACTTCCCTGTTGAGTGTGTATGTTCTGCCTCCTAATCCTGTAGGCCTGGTCTCTGCACCTAGACTGGTTTTTGAAACTGTTTTCTGTCCTTTTATTACAGAGTTACACTGGAGTTCTTCCTGCTAACACAGCTAGGGCTTGGATCCTGAGAACTTCATCTGAATCCAGGATAGGTCAATAATGGTTCTTTCCTTCTTCTATAGCTCAAGTACTATAAGAACATTTAATGTGCAAGTAATTTCTCATCACCAAGGGAGACACACGAAGCTCTTGAATATCTGACCTTTCAGAAGTTGAAGTCATTTTGTCATAGATTTCCTGCCCTGGCTGGCTTCACCCTGTGATCCTGAGACCTCAGCCTCCTGAGCTAGGGTGATGGGCATGACCTACTTTTGCTCTGCTAGGTTCAGAACTGTAATGACATTGACAATACAAGTCAACTGCTTATCACAAAGGGCTTGTGTAGCATATTAAGCCTTTTAACCTTGGACCTTTAAGAACCCTGTAGGACACAATATTACAATGCTATAGTCTGAGAGGATGGGCATATGTATGTGCTACACTTGAACCTTGAGCTCTGAGTCCAATTCTGGTGGGCATCAGTGTTCATGTTCCAAAGAATGTTCTTGTAATTAGCAAATAGGAAAAGTATTTTAATTAACCCTCACTCTTTTTCCAGTTGTGTGTCTCGAACTCTAGCCTGGGCACTGACCACCCTGAGCCCTTCAGCTCAAGGTGAACACTCTAGCACTTAATCCAAAATGCCAGATGGGTTCTTTTGGTGGTTCACTGTAGATAAGAATCTAACAGGCTTTCCTTTGGACTGTGGTCTTCAGCTCTCAGCCTCCCGAGAAGCTACGGTTCCACTTATGAGCCACTGGCATCTGGCCTATGGTTTTAGACAGTCCTGGGCTTGATTTTAGGGCCTGGGTACTCTCTCTGAGCTTCTTTTTCTCAAGGCTAGCCACTTGAGCTACTCCATAGCTTCTGGTTTTTTCTGAGTGTGTGGCACTGAGGATTCAAACACTGGCATTCATGCATGCTGAGCAAGCACTTTACCACTAATCCACATTTCTAGCCCCACCCTCACAATTTTATACCTCACTTGCCTATCCTCAAGAAAAGGCTTCTGAGTATAAATCATCTAAAGAAAACCCGATAGAAAGTTTCCAAAGATAAATAAGACAAAGCTCATACTTGTGAGAGACTCTAATCATGAGAAGACTGTGACAAATGCTTCCATTTACTTATGTATTATGTTTCAACACTTAATAAAATATTAATGAAAATGAGTCAATGTCCTCAATTATTGGGTATAATTTTATAAAAATGTGCAAAATGTAATAAATATTATGTGTATAAAAATACTAAATACAGTAATCAATAAATAAATGAATCAAAGGAAAATAAAATACAAAATCATTCTTTTTCTGTGGGGGTCCGGTTGTGTGGCTTGAACTCTGGGCCTGGGTGCTGTTCCTCAGATCTTCAGCTCAAGGCTAGCACTCTACAACTTGAGCCACAGCTCTACTTCCGGGTTTTTTCTTTTTGCTTATGTGGTGCTGAGGAATCGAACCCAGGGACTCAGGCATGCAAGGCAAGTGCTCTACCACTGATCCACCTGAATCATAATATGAAATTAACATACATATGTAAGTATATATATATCATATAGTACACATGTATAGAGATATTTTTTCCATTTCAGGGCCTTCATTCAGGCCCTGGGTACTCTAGCCTGAATTTCTTTCCTCATGGACAGTGAGCTTCGCCTTCACCCATGATGCAAAATAGTTACCTGGACGTTGAGCTCAAATCCTAGCAATGGCAGAAATACTGGCCCCAGTTCCAAGACACTGACATAATTTTTTAATGGAAGCAGTTATGTTTATTCAGTTCCATACTGAGCATTTTAAAAAGTGTAGAATTTTGTACAGCTATTCACTCAGAGATCCTTCCCTTACCTCCAAAATGCTTCTCTGAGAACTACATTGTTTGTCTTTGTTCGTTTTTTATTGTAAAAATATTTTACAGGAGCAAGGTAATGAGTAAATTTCATATTGAGCATTGTTACCTCCTCCTTTGTTTTCCCCCTACTATACCTTCCCTCCCACTGCCACAACTACCTCCCCCTGCTTAGGTCAGTGACTTAGGTTTCACTTTTGGTTGGCACAAGGTTTGAACTCAAGTAGTAGCAAATCTTCCCTCACATTGCTACAGATTTACCAAGACTCTGAGTTCAAATCCCAGGCTAGGAAAGAAAACTAGCAGAAAATCCAAACTAGGTAGCTTTATTTTTTTTTAATTTAGTTAAATAATTATATTTTCTTTATTCTTTTTCTTTTTTTTCTTTTGGCCAACCATGGGGCTTGAACTCAGGTCATGGAAACTCTGTCTCAGCTTAGATCTCTCTCGGCTTGGGTGTAGCCTCCAGAACCATAGCTGATCCTAAGATCCTAGGCCCAGGGGACTTTCTAGAAAAAAAACTGGAAAGCAGAAAAAGTGGCAACTTTCAGGGGTCTAGGGTTTTATTATTTTTTTCTTTGCACAGTGACCATCCTGGGTTTGAATGACATGGCTGCAAAGTAGATATGACCTGCCATTGCTGATGGCTTGTGGGCTATTAGTGAAGCCATAGGACAACCTGTGGACATAGCCCCTGGGTTCAAATCCCAGTCCTGACACCAATGGCAGGAGATCACAAGAGACTCATTCCTATGCATGGGAATATCCATTGAAAGAGTAGTTCATGCATCCGTCTAGTCTAAATTTGGATGCAATAGTCCAAGAATGCTGATTGATCTTAATGTATAGTTTATTAAGCATTAAAAGAATATTCCTTCAATGGTGGTATAATAAATACCTAAGAGTTGGTAGGAATGTAGTAGGTGTCATTCAATCATAAATAGACGGCTCTGGCACTCTTTAACAATATATATTTCTTTGTATATCACCATCTGCCTATCCATGTATTGCTGTTTTGGCCAAAACTGGGGGTCAATCTCAGCGCGTGGGAATCACTTGACAGCTTCATTGGCTAGAGGCTCCCATGCTCAAACTCACCCATTCATGAATTGGGCCTGCTAGGCCCTGAGATCCGATCCTAGCACTGCCAGGCATGATGGAGATCACATACATCTAAAATCTAGATTCTATGTGATAGGATGTAAACAATGTAATAAATGCTACAAGTGTCATCAGAGTCAATAAAATAAGTGGTAAATAAATTAATAAAACAAGAAATAAAATGAATAAACGCACCAAACACAATATGGACTGAACATCTGAACGGAAGTATAAATCTTATTGTTAAGATGTATATAAGGAGTAACTTTTCCAGGACTGAGGCTTGAATTCAGTCCCCCTAGGAGGAGGGAATGGCGGGAGATCCTGAGATACTTGTTTCTGGACCTAGGAAGAGTCATGGCATGCGATCGATCTCATCCTTGAATGAGTAGTTTGTGCATGATGCGAGTAGGAAATGATATGCAAGACTCATGGGGTATAGATTATTTGTAAAGAAGAGTTAATGAAGCATGACAATAATCATCACAGACATGAAATGAATGCATCAGAAAATATCGAAATATAGGTACACACAGATTGGATTCCATCACAAGTCACCATCAATCCTACTCTATACAAATATATACTTATTTGCATTCTACCTTCTACTTATGAATGGATGACTATTGTGCTCCCCACTCTCCCCCCAGGGGGCTCAAATTCAGGTACTGGGAATGCCTAGCTCCTTTGTCGCTCACAGGCTGTTGTGTTCATATGGACTCATTCACCAATTGGGCCTGCTAGGCCCCGAGTTCAGATCCCAGCCCTGCCAAAAGATTCATCTTGATGTAAGACGCCAATGGTTGCATATGTTTTCCTTTCCTCTGCAAGTCTTGGGTCTCAGCTAGGATGGAGAATGCATGGGCCACCCTGTGGTCATGGGAATAAGTTGTTATCCATGTCAGCCCAGTTATACCTGTCATCATATACATGAGAAAATACACAAAAATCCATGAATAGTATACAAAATAAACACAATAAGTACACTCAATGCACGATGCAGTCTCCACACGGATGTGAACATACATCCCATGTTTAAATGATGCATTGAGCACTATTTTGGCCTCCCTGTGGCTCGATCTCAGGTCCTAGGAAGAGTCCATCTCCTTAGTGGCTCAACGTCTGGTGTGATCACGTGGACCGATTGGGCAGTTGGGCTTCCTAGGCCCTGAGTTCAAAGCCCAGCAATGCCAAAAATTCACCCTGATGTGAGAAGCCAGTCATTGCACCTGTTTTCCTGTGCTGTGCAAATTCTGAGTCTCAGCCAGCATGGAGAATATATAGGCAACTGATGTCAGCTTACATTTACATAATTCATTCATCTGCAATAACAATGTGCAAGACTGGAAATGTGAAGCACTTAGACATGATTTTATTCTCGTTCATTTGGAAGATTAATCTTTAGTCAAAAGGAACTTTTTAAAAATGGCCTAGAATTTATTCCTACCAGTTTTTATAAATGGCTTTGTGCAATGGTATGTGATTATTTTATTTTACATTATCCTATGTCAATATTCTACTAACTATAAGTTTTGGAAAAAGAAGAAAACTAAAATTTACTACTTAGAAGAATATGATAGAAATAGAAGACAGATTTTATGTTTGTTAAATCTCTCATCAGTACCCATATTCAAGACTTAAAGTCATATTTCTTACTATGTTAGACAGATACGGAAAATATATGATAAGGCAACACATGATAAGGCAACTATTAGTGACTTTAAAATGTACCTTCTTATGTGATGAAATTTACTTTATTAGCTAATATTTGGGTTTGAATTATGGGAGGCTGATCCATTAAACACATTTCTAGAAGGCCCCTACTGAACAACACAAATTGTGGGGGGTAGTATTTCTGCACTTCAATGAATGGTTGAACTTGTTTGGTATTAGTGCTGGGTACGTAAATCAACTCTAATGTAACTTGCTCCCTACACTTGAAAACCTTGTAATGTCACTATCATCTACTTGTCAAGTGTTATTTTGGTGAATATGATTTTTAAAAGTTTATTTGAAAAGGAATATACTTTCAGAAGATTAAATGTAGGTTACATTGGTTTGAGAATGACATTTTTATACTACAGAACCAAGTTTTACTGAAGTACCAGTGTTTTGAAGCACTAAGGGTATTCTCAATTAATGTTTTTCTAAATTATATTTGACCTCTAAATCAAGTTTTCCTAGTCTTGGTAGACCAATTATGATCTATCATTCCAGAAACTATTTTTTTGGCTGCACTGAAATCTTTCATTCATCATTAGGAGAAAGGTATTAAAAATAACGTTGTTCATTTGTGATTTTGTTCACTCATATGGGCTGGTCATCTGTAAATTGAAAGTTTGAATTACAGTACTTTCTCTCAGATTTTGTGATCTCATCTTTCATTTTAAGTTGCCTTGCATTTTACAATTGATTACTGCTAATTCTTGTATGCAATTGGGCCCCTGAAATATTATAGGAAATGAGAAATTGAGATAAGTCTTTAATTATTTTCTGTTGGCATGTTGCATGGGCCTATGTGAGAAGTCATGCCCTTGTTATCTGATGATGCAGATAACTGGGACCTGTTATCCTAGGACTCGTGGGTCCTGCAGAAGAATAATAGCTTTTAGACATCATATCAGCAAAATTTGGGTATAATCAGTAAGAATGCTTTAGAAATATGGAGAAAAACACTTTGGGACCAGCAAGTTAAAACAATAAACAGAGCATCAGAATAAAATCCCTTATAGATTAGCAGAAAACAATACTGTTATTATACCATGTGTAGTCAGAAGACCACGAACACTTAGAAGGTATCACAAGCTTATACTGAAGATATTGCAGTGATACTTTTTATAGTCTAATATATATTCTAAACCTAATTATTTATATTCCAATCTATTTATGGGAATAAATGTCAATATATTTGTCAAATTATCAATTCTAGTAAAATTCACTGTATAAAATTTAAAATCAGCACATATAAATATAAAATATATAAGTACATATAATATAAAAAATGTTTTGCATTGTTGTGTTGTGTTTAGGGAATCAAAGGCAACTCTGTTTTAAAGTATTATTCCATTATCTCTACCTCAGTTTTTGGTAGAGTTAGACTTAAAGCTCTACCATTTGTAGATATGCAGCCTAGAGGCAAGAGGAAACACTGTGATTAAAACATTACAAATTTAAGGCCTAATATCGAGGAGAAACATATGGACTTCTCCAGGAGCTATTGCAATATTTGGTGATAGAATGTCAGTAGTGTAAGTTCCTGCTTGGTTGGATGATAGACAGGTCAGGACAGTAGGTAATCATGCATATGAACAATTTTTTTCACTTTCTTGGCTTTAGCTACTTTTGAAATGATACGTATAATAAACAATTATGTTTTGATAAAATACCTTCTATTCTGAACAATTCTGTCTGAACTGTTCATCTCTCTATGATCCCTTGTAACTAAGATTATGTTTGTTCCAGTAAGACAATCCATGCTGTCAGCGTAAGATATTCTGGTTGGTCTGTTCCTACATGGAAGAAAGGTAAAGGTTCAGTGTCAACGTCTAGTGCGTTGGGGTCCCTAGGTAAGGGTCACAAAATCACCAGGACACAGGGGATGCAGAGTGCAAACAGCAATTGCCACTGCATGCTGTGCTTTATTTTTAGTGGGTATTTAAAGACTAGCAAGCATCATCTTTGCCAAGATTTGGTCAGAAAATATTCACACAAAAAATTTCCACAGATACATTTTTACTTAACCTATGAGAGAAAGTCTAGGTATATTATTATCTAAACTATTTTAGATCAAGCTCAAACCACTTCTCCAATCTCAGGAAAATGCTTGACCAGCTGTTCATCTATGCTTAAGCAAGCAGAAGAGCCACTTCCTCAGCTCCCAGGAGTCTGTGACATGTTTTGAGATAGGGAGAGGGAACATTTTCCCTCTATAGCCTGGCGTTCCAAGAGCTTTCCTAATCCCAAACACACTCCTCAGATAATCCTGAGGCTGGAGCCTGCATCATTCTGCCCCCTCAACATAGACCCCGAGTCTTCACAGTTCAGGTAGACATTTGTTCCAGCAAGACCTCATTTGGGAAATTTTAAGCTGCAGAAAGTTAGAAGTAGCTCTTAAGCAAGGCTTACTTTGAATCCATTAGCTCCACAAAGCTAACTCAGTTGATAAATAAGTACTTGAAAAGCCACCAACTTTGGACTTAGCTGTAAAGGCTTCAAAGTATGATCAAATTTAAAATGGAAATGACAAAAAAAATGTAAATGTGAGCAATCGACCAAACTCTATAAGTTTTTTTTCCACTGTACACAGAAATTTAGAGAAATAAGATCAATAGCATTTTAGGAACAATAAGGGTTCCTTGTTACAAATAGGCAACGATGGATATATGCCTTTATAAAGATTGTATCATTATATACTTAAATTTAGAGGATACTACATGCTTCAGCAGCAGGTCTACCCAAATTACAACAATACAGAGAATAACATGGCACTTGCACAAGGATGATATGAAAATTTGTGAAGTATTCCATATTTTTCATTCTTCTGATGCAAGAAATGAAAAACAGTTATTAAAAAGTTGATTACAAAAATACAAGTGTAACAATACATGTAATTCATACAATTAAAGGTTAGTTTGATATCAGTGTATTAAATTTTCACCTTAGAAAGGCCTTTACATAGCATAACCTTTACAAAACTTGAAATTAGATAATATTGCCATTTTCTCCCAAAGAAATGAAATAATATAAGAAACTACAAAAAAAAGGAGTCTTAAAATTCTTCTATATGGAATGCAATCTGAAAGGTCACATTTATCCATGAATCTATACATTATATAACAATGTAGAATTCAAAGTATTATATCTAGTAGAGAATGAAATAGATTATGGACATTACACAAACATAGATATACTTTTTTCAGAAAAGCACTCGGAACATCTTTAGGTTCTATACTATTCATTTCAACAGATAAGTTAAAATTATTTCTGATTTAAAGAATCACAAACTCTGCAGAAATCATTACAGATGTATACAAACAACTCTTGAATACATTTTGATATCACAGCCATGCAATTCACTTGGAAGAATACCATGGAATACATAAATTTTTATTGTAAGATATTGCTGTTGCTTTGTATTGTGAAAAAAATTTGTAGGGACACAAAAGATGGACTGGCACTTTTGAAATTTAAGAAACTTAACCAAACCATTACGATTTAGGAGAACAATTTGTACAGCCTTCGACAACTTCAAAGAGTTAGTGATACATACTTACCCTTTTGGCAATATCAAATGCAGTTTCTTCAAAGTTGTTCTTCAGACCTGGTTTGATATAATGGTTCAACAGAAGGAGATACAGAGTATCTTTGCTATTTCTATTCCCAGCAGCAAGATGCAAGGAGGTCAAGAGGCCTTTAGTTTGGGGATTGGTATCTGCATCATGATGAAGTAATAAAGAAGACATTCTGGTATTATTCCACATATAAGTACTGTGCAGGGGTGTCCAGCCATTCAGAGTTATTGCATGAATATCTGCCTTGAGCTGCCAACTCATGGACAATGTCTAAGTGTCCACTCTAGGCTTCCCGTTGAAGAGGGGTATACTCATCCTCATCCCTAGTATTCAACTGGGTGGCCATTTTGGAAAGCAGTGTTCACACCACAGTAAGCCGATACATTTCGGCATCCCAAAGAAGAAATTTACTTGGATCCTACTCCATTTTTTTCTTGCAATTGAAACCATTCCTCATTTTTTTCATCTTGTACCTTGTCTTCGTCAGAATTGCCTAACCAGAGATATTGAGTACCAGTGGGAATGAGGTGTCCATGTATTTCCCCAATAGTTCACATTGGTTGAACTGGTCAGAAAAAACTGGTGAATGTTCTGCATATGTTTTTTCACCATGATTTATTTTCTCTTTTTCCATTTTTACTATTCTAAATTATTCTAACTGGAGAGTAGTGAATTATAGGGAGCAGAGGAAAGATTTTCCTCAGTATTCAAAGATACAGACTTAAAGTCAGGACCAGTGGTGTCTTCATGTGCAGCTTATTCTAGGAATGAGAAAATAGGAAACAATGTCTTCTATGTAAATGATTTGGGAAATACCATGTTATAGTGTAAGAGAACTCACTATTCAACATATGGGATTTAAGAGCTTTCTAATAGCTTTCTAATGTTGTTATCCAACATTAGAAAAAATGTATAATGCAGTAATAAAATAGAAGTCCTTTGTATGACTACCTAAATTCTTGTTTTTTTTTTTAAAGACACTTGTTTTCATCTAAAAATAGGCCTATCTATTGTGTTCAGGTGATTTTGATGATTGAAGATGCTTAATGAGAAGTCAAAATGTATTAGTAGTCCTTTGCTATCAATTAAATTTCACTTTTTCTTCTTGGAGAATATAATGATCAAAGCAATAGTTCAGAATCAGCAAGCAATAATTCAGAATCATGCTTCAAGTACAAGTGAATCACCAGTAAGTAATCCTCGATTCCATATTCCACAAAGTTTTGTTACAGATACAATCTGCCTGCCTTCTCTAGCTGCTTTCCTAGTCTGGATCTATTCCTTCATTTTACAGGAAAAGTGTGATTCAACTGATTTCAGTCAGATCTGTTAGTAGAATTATCAAGTATTGAGATTCTTTTTTTTTTTTAAATTAGTTGTGGGGCCTGAACTCTATGCCTGGGCGTGTCCTTGAGCTCTTCAAATCAAGGCAAGTGCTCTACCACTTGAGCCACAGCACCACTTCTGGATTTTTCTGTTCATGTGGTGCTGTTTTGGGAAATGGCAGAGCAGAAAGTGAAATGATGCAACCAAAAATATAAAAGCAAAATAAATTAGGATAATTATGGAGCAATCATATTGTCTATGAGAACCATAAAACAGAGAGAGGAAAAGAGATACAGATGTGCAATGACCTAGCTAGCCAAAAAATACATGTTTCTACTCAATTTACAGAGCAAACAAGTTTTTTTTATTTAAAAAAAAGATGGAAATAGAATTTATGTATTTACTTGAAAATAGTAAATACATTGTTAGTCGCCTACCTAAAGAGACATAGCTTTGACCAAATTACAGATAAGAATCTTAATCCTTGGGCTGGGAAGGTGGCTCAGTGGTAGAGTGCTTGCCTTGCAGCTTACTACAGTGCAGACACTACTTTCCAAAAAGGCCACTCATATGAATACTATGTATGAGGATAAGTATAATCCTCTTCATCGGGAAGCCTAGAGTGGACACTTAGACAATGTCCATGAGTTGGTATCTCAAGGCAGATATTTATCCAATAACTGTGAATGGCTGGACACACCTGCACAGTGCTTATATGTGGAACATATTGCAAGAGCACACACACACACACACACACACACACACACACACACACACACACACACACACACACACACAATCATCAGATTTCTTCTTAAGTATTTTTTGTGTATGGTCTTAAGAAGAAATTTACATTACTAACTTGAATTTCTGACAGAACAATATAATCACTGTACATCTTGCTTCTATACTCTCAATATTAAATTGCTATCTAAGTATGTGCAATAGATAAGTATAGGAAAAAGTAGGAGCCACACTGGTGGCTCATGTCTTTATTCCTAGCTAATCAGAAAGACAAAATCTGATGATTGTGGTCTGAAACCAGACAAAGAAATATAGTCCATTAGAGTCTGGTTTGAAAGTAACCAGCAAAAGCTAGAAATGGAGCTGTCTTATAAGCAAGTAAGATGCTAGCCTTGAGAAAACTAAAACAAAATAAATAACAAATTCTGAGACAGAACCAGGCCCTGAGTTCAAGCTCTAGTATTAGCACCAAACTAATGAATGAATGAATGAATGAACTAAAAATAAATTAAATGGTCACATGTGGACAGACAGGGAAAATGTAACCACCGTGGTGAGTGGATTATGTATTATTTTGTAATAAGGCAAATTATCATTTTTCCTAATCACTAATATCTTTTGGACATACTTTGTTTTTTTTTATTGTGAAAATACTGTACAGAGGAGTTACAATTACATGGGCAAGATAATGAGTACATTTCTTATCAAGCATTGTATCCTCCTCCATTGTTTCCCCTTCCTATCCCTTTCCATCCTCCCCACCCAATCCTCCCCGCCTTCCCTTCTCCCCTCTCCTCCCCACCCCATGCACGAAAGTTGTAAAGTTCGTTTTCAACAAAACGACTCGTACATTTCACTGTTGCCATGGGTCTACCTGTATGGACATAATTTGTATCGGAAAACATGAGTGTCTTCCAGTAGTTCGAATGCTATTAGAACTTAAGTCTCCTTAGAATTAACATATACATCTATGACAGTTAATGAGGACAAATAGGCCTGTATTATATTCAGATTTTCTGAGTTTTCTTCTGGTGCATTTTGTTTTGCTTTCTTATAGTATACCTAGTGAAATATCATAATAATTTGGTCCTCAGATCACTTAGGTTCTTTTCTTTTCTTTATTTTTTTATTTTTCTATGAACTTACTGTACAGAGGACTTAAAATTACATGGGCAAGATAATGAGTACATTTCTTATCAAGCATTGCATATTCCTCCTTTCTTTGCCCTTCACATCCCTTCCCAGCCTCCCCCGCCCCCCCCCCCCCGCCCAATCCTCCGCCCCCGTCCTCCCTTCCCCCCACCCCCGGCACCAAAGTAATAAAGTTTGTTTTCGACATGACAACATGTACTTCTCATTGTTGCAACGAGTCCACCTGTATGCTTAAACGATTTGTTTTTCCACCTCTCCTCTACAAATTGTACCAACATCAAATATAGTGAAAGCAGGGGTTATACTGTGGGGTAGGGAGATACAAAGCAACAAAGAAATAATCTTATAAATGCGTTATAAACAAATGCATGAAAGAAAAAAAACATTAAAATTCATATCTAAGAGTTCATTTTCCTAACATCACATTATCTGACATTTTCTGCTTGCTCATACATATACTAGATATTGCAAATAAGGGAAACCATGGGACCTATGTTCCTTTGGGCTTGGTTTTCTTCACTTAATATAAATTTTTCCAGGTCTTTCCATTTCCTAACAAATGGGGGAATGTCATTCTTTCTGATGGAGGCATAGAATTCCATTGTTTATATATACAACTTTTCTTGATCCATTCATCTACTGAGGGGCATCTGGGTTGGTTCCATATCTTAGCTATGGTAAATAATGCTGCAATAAAGTTGTGCTGGTAGCTTTAGTGTGGTCTTGTTTGTAAACATTTGGGTAAATGCCCAAAACTGGGATTGCTGGGTCATAGGGGAGCTCCATATGAAGTCTTTTGAAGTACCTCCATACTGCTTTCCAAAGTGGTTGAACAAGTTTACACTCACACCAACAATTCAGTAAGGTTCCCTTCTGTCCACATCCCCTCCAGCATCTGTTGTTGTTAGAGTTCTTGATTTTTGCCATTCTAACTGGGGTGAGGTGGTATCTCAATGTTATTTTGATTTGCATTTCTTTTATGGCTAGGGAGATTGAGCATTTCTTCATGCGTCTATTGGACATCCTTCTTTCTTCTTCAGAGAAGCTTCTCTTTAAGTCTTTAGCCCACTTGTTTATTGGGCAGTTGTTTCTTTGAGGATTTGTTGTTGGCGGATTTAATTCTTTAAGTTCCAAGTATATTTTAGATATGAGACCCTTGTCCATTGTATGGCTATTGAAGATCTTCTTCCAATCTGTGGGCTATCTATTGTTCTTGCTAGCTATGTCTTTTGCCATGCAGAAGCTCTGAAACTTCATGCAATCCCATTTGTCCAACATTTCTGTGATTTGTTGTGTTTCCGGGTCTCTATAAAGAAAATTTCGTCCTGAGCAAGGAGACCTAAGGTTTCTCCTATTCCATCCTGTAATGTTTTCAGAGTGTCTGGTTTGACTCCGAGGTCTTTGATCCATTTGGAATTGATTCTTGTGCCACGTGATATATAAGGATCTAGCTTTAGTTTTCTACAAGTAGTTAACCAATTTTGCCAGCACAATTTACTGAAGAGGTTGTTTTTCTTCCATTCTATTTTTTTAGTTCCCTTATCAAATATTAGATGGCTATAAGTCTGTAGGTTCATTTCTGGGTTTTCAATTCTATTCCATTGGTACTGAGGTCTGTTCTTATGCCAGTACCAAGCTGTTTTGATTACTATGGCTTAATAGTAGAGTTTGAAATTTGGTATTGATATTCCTCCAGTAGTGTTCTTTCCCTTGAGGATCGTTTTTGCTATTCTGGGTCTTTTATTGTTCCATATGAATTTTTAGAATGCCTCTTCTATTTCCTTGAAGAACGAGGTTGGAATATTGATAGGTATCGTGTTGAATTTGTAGATAGCCTTGGGAAGTATTGCCATTTTCACAATGTTAATCTTTCAAATCCAGGTGCATGAAATGTTTTGCCATTTTCTAACTTCTGTTTTGATTTCCTTTTTCAAGATTTTAAAGATTTCATTGTAAATGTCCTTCACTCCTTTGGTTCAGTTAATTCCTAGGTATTTTATTTTTTGTGGGGATATTACAAATGGACTTACTTTCATAATTTCAGCCACACTTTTCTCATTGTTGGCATACAGAAAAGCCATTGATTTGGGGGCTTAATTTTATACCAGGCTACTTTGTCAAAGTTTTGAATCAGCTTGAGTAATTTGGGAGTGGAGTCGATGGGATTCTTTAAATACAACATCATGTCATCTGCAAAGAAGGAGAGTTATATTTCTTCAATCCCAATTTGGATCTCCTTTATGTTTGGATCTTGTCTTATTGCTGTAGCTAGGCATTCTAATACTAGATTGAAGAGATGTGGAGAGAGTGGACATCCTTGTCTTGTTCCTGAGTTAAGAGTAAATGACTTTAGTTTTTCACCATTAAGTATAATGGTGGCTGTAAGTTTGTCATATACAGCCTTTATTGTATTGAGGAATGTTCAATGGATTATTAATTTTTCCAAAACCTTCATCATAAGGGGGTGTTGAATCTTGTCAAATGCTTTTTCTGCATCTATTGAGATAACCATGTGGTTCTTATCATTGCTCCTGTTGATGTGATGAATTATATTAATTGATTTGCGTTTATTGAACCAGCTTTGCATTCCTGAAATGAATCCTGTATGATATTGGTTTATGATTTTTGGATGAATTGTTGAAGTCGATTGGCCAAAATTTTGTTGAGACGTTTTGCATCAATGTTCATCAACGAAATGGTTCTATAGTTTTCTTTCTTTGATGAGTCCCTGCCTTGTTTTGTGATGAGGATTATGATGGCTGCATAGAATGTGTTCGGCAGTGAACTTTTTCTTTCAATTTCATTGAACAGTTGGAGGCGTATTGGTGTGAGCTCTGCTTTGAAGGCCTTGTAGAATTCCGCTGCAAAACGATCTGGTCCTGGACTTTTCTTACCTGGGAGGTCTCTTATTGCTGTTTCTATTTCAATGCTTGGTATGGATCTGTTAAGATGGTTTAACTCATCTAGGTTTAGTTTTGGCATGTCAATATTTGCTAGGAAAAGGTCCATTTATGTCAAGTTCTCAATTTTATTAGCATAAAGTTTTGAGAAATATTCCCTTATAATGTTCTGAATCTTGGTTGTTTCCGTAGTGATGTTTCCATTCTCATTTTAGAGTTTATTTATTTGGGTGTGTTCTCTTCTTTTTCTGATAAGATTTGCTAAGGGTCTGTCAATTTTGTTAATTTTTTCGAAGAACCAACTCTTTGTTTTGTTGATTCGTTCTATAGTTTTTTTTGGATTCTAATTTATTGAATTCTGATTTAATTTTAATTATTTCTTTCCATCTACTGGATTGGGGTTTATCTTGCTGCTCTTTTCAAGGAGGTTTAGATATGTCATTAAATTTTCGTTTCAGATCTCTCCAGTTTGTTGATGTAGGAGTTCAGAGCTTTAAACTTGCCTCTGAATACTGCCTTTGCTGTTTCCCAAAGGAGCTGGTAATTTGTGTTCTCAGTTTTGTTGAATAGCGTGAACATTTGAATTTCCTTTCTAATATCTTCCATGACCCACTCGTGATTCAGCAGTGTGTTTTTCAGCCTCCATGTGTTACCGTCCTTTCTTTGGTGGCTTTTGGTGTTAAGTTCTAGTTTTATTCCCTTGTCGTCCAAGAGAATGCAAGGTATAAATTCACTGTTTCTGAATTTAGACAAGTTTGCTTTATGGCCTAAAATGTTGTCTATTTTAGAAAATGTTCCTTGTGCTGCTCAGAAAAACGTGTATTCTGATGCTGCTGGGCGAAATATTCGGTAGATGTCTGTTAAATCTTGTTGATCTCTGCAGCTGTTTAGATCTGTGTTTTCTCTGATTAGATTTTGCCGAGTTGATCTATCTACTGGGGAGAGTGGTGTTTTAAAATCCCCAACTATTAATGTATTTGGATCTATGTGGGATTTGAGGGAAAGTAGTGTTTCTTGGATAAATTTGGGTGCAACATTTTTTGGCGAATAGATATTTAGAATTGTAATATCCCCCTGTAGGGGAGAACCCTTAGTTAGTATGTAGCGACCTTCTTTATCTCTTGTGACAAATTTTAATATGAAGTCTATTTTATCTGATATTAGGATTGCAATTCCTGCCTGTTTATGGGGGTCATTTGCTTGGTAGATTTTGTTCCATCCTTTAACATTGAAAATGTGTTTGTTTTTATGTGCAAGATGTGTCTCCTGAAGGCAGCAGATAGAAGGAACTTTTTTTAAATCCAACTAGACAGTCTATGTCACTTAATTGGAGAGTTAAGTCCGTTAATGTTGATAAAAAGGACTTAGAGGTATTTGGCACTTCCTGCCATGTTATCCACCTTCTCGGGGCTGCGAAAACTGGGTTCTTTCTATGGTTCTTGGATTCTCACTTTGGGTGCAGTTTTTGGCCTTTATTGTGGTCTTGTTGGTTTTCTATGTGTAGGACATCTTTAAGAATCTTTTGCAGTTTGGTGGAGATGTATTGTTTCAATTTTTCTTTCCTATGGAAGGTTTTTATTTGGCCTTCAGTTATGAAGGAGAGTTTAGCTGGGTACAGTATTCTTGGTTGATAGTTGTTTGGTTTTAGGGCATGGGATACATCATTCCAGGTTCTTCTTGCTTTGATTGTCTCTGCTGAGAAATCTGATGTGATTCTAATTGGTTTTCTCCTTCACAGCTTTATGTATCTTTTCTTGGTCTGAGTTGATCCTGTGTGGATTGTAATGTGAAGGTGGGATGTCCTCTTCTTTTCTGGTCTATTTGGAATTCTAAAAGCTTCTTGTATCTGAATAGGCCTGTCTTTTTGCATTTTTGGGAAGTTCTCTGTTCGGATCCTGTTAAACGAATTTCCTAGACCAATAACTTCCGTTTCTAGGTGCTTCTCTACACCCATTATCCTTAGCCTTATCACTAATATTTTATTTGAACTTTATTGTACAATAAACCCTGAATTTGCCTTGCATGTAAATGTGTGTGTATATGTGCGCAAATATGTGTGTGTGTGTGTTTGTGTGTGTGTGTGTGTGTGTGTGTGTGTGTGTGTGTGGTTGCCATGTTGCTTGCCAATGAGGACAGAGTGAGGCTGAAAAGAACTGTGTTGCAATGTTTTTTATTTATCAGTTTTCCGTACTGTCATTTCAGTGGAACCACCCTTCTGTACATTTTATTCATCAAATAATAACATCATCATAATTAAAGCATTTACAACATTAAGTTAGATAAATGAGATCACTTTCAGCTCTTTGTATATGTTAGGCAAGAAGATACACATATATTTAAGTACTAAGTTATTGCTGTAAGGTGACTGTCAGTACAAAATATGTATTAGATCTCTTAAATTGGCTATACTTTTAAGATATACTCATGGAGTAATTTTGACTGACTTGACCAAACAAGTATTACACTCTGGTTATTCCTGTGAAACTCAAGGTGGATTAAATCTTTCCGGATTTCTGTTGAAAATAACTTTCTTTATAAGATAGTATCTATTCACACTAAGAATAAATCCCGTATTTTTTAGGTTTGAATATCCGATCATATTGACTGAAAAACAGTATTGTGGATATGTTTGTTAGATATACATTGCAAAAACAAATAAACAAAAAAAGCATGTGTCACCTCCAGATTGTGGATGCATTTTAAGTTGTATTTTACATACAAAGGTTTCTTCATTAATAGTTCTTTTGTGGGAGTAACTATCACAACTTTAACAATTAAGGCTTTTTGAAGATCTTTTCCAATATAAATAACATCCAAGAGCGAGTCTTGCAATTTCTGAAAACCCTTTGAATACTTTAGTGTTATTTCAGTTCATTGACTATACAGCTAAAGACATTTCTGAAATAAACATTGTTAAAATCTGAAAATGTAAGTGGGTATATAGGCTTTTTATGCATGATTTTATCAAAAGACAATTTTTATGAAACTAAAATATATAGAATAAAAGAATGGAAGTGAATTGCGTGAGCTAATTTTTAGTATAACTTTGTTTTCTATTAGCACAGTCCTTTGAATGTACATGATGAAGTTAAATTATGCCCTTTGTGACACTATGCTTCAGTTATTTTTAGAATCTTTGTAGTTATAAGAGTGAATTTGTAGTATAAATAAATGTCTTTGGAAATGATTAGGATTAATCTTGTGTTTTGTTTCCTACTCCTAAGAAAAAGAGTTATTTTCAAGTGTTAACAGTTTACAATTGAATCTTCAGTATCATAAGAAATTTTGAACAAATATAGTAGTATTGATGTCTTTTTTTTTTTGGGGGGGGGAGTCTGGTAGTGGGTCTGAACTCTGGGCCTGGGCGCTGTCCTTCAGCTCTTCAGCTCAAGAATAGCGCTCTTCCACTTGAGCCACAGCGCCACTTGCAGCTTTTTTCTTTTCTTTTTTTTTAATGTGGTGCTGAGGAATCAAATCCAGGGCTTCACGCATGCAAGGCAAGTGCTCTACCACTAAGCCACCTTCCCAGCCCTTCATGTCTTTTTAAACCAATTGTATCCACAAGTTGGAGAGGCTTTAATTCATTAATGATAGGTCAGACTGCATTTTTGGGTACATGAAAGGTAAAATATTTATCTATGGTCAAAGGTGATTTTTATATGTCTTACTTTAATAGCATTTTAAATTAGTACCTTTGTCTCAAAATGTTGGGTATAAAAAGCAATCAAAATTCTTCTAATGGTAAACAACTTACTTGAGCTACAATGTGGAAATGATTGGACCATGAGACCTGCAGTCTGTTTCCATCAGGAATTGGGGAGGTCATTCTTTCAGTAAGTCAGTGTTAAACAGAGTTAGGTTCCCCAGGCAGTGCAGTGTTCAGTGAAGGGATAGAATATGATTTCTGCTATTTTGACCTAGAAATCAAGAATGTTATACTTTAGAACTTCCTTTCACCAGGGAGGTATGCACTGATTATGAACTTTGAGTATTCATATTAAAGTTCCCAATTTTCTAACAAAGATAAAGTGAAATATTATGAGTGTACACAATAATTATTGGAATTTTTCCTAGAATTTGTAGACTAAGTGCTGGTATTTTAGTCATAAAATAGAATGAGGTTAATTGATACAGTGGGAGATGAACCTCAGGCTAACACTTACCATGTGTGCAATGTTGTACTAGTAATTCCAACTCTGAAGACTTCAATGTCATCATCTGAGAATTAAAAATGTAAGTAGTTCCACTTTATGAAATTATTGTGAGGATTAAATTAGATACCATTGGTATAGTACTTGGAAAAACAATCAATGATCATTTGGCATATTCAACCTGTTATTTTATCATGTGGTTAATTCTAACATTTTTACTGTGATTTTTATTGTGTCTCTTTTTGATGTGCAATGTGATGTATTGATATTCATTGCATTGATCATTTTTCTGTCACAAAAAGGAAAATACCTGCAAAGAAAATTTCTGAGTAGGAAACTATTACATTGACTCATGGTTTAAGAGAACACAGTTTAAGATCAGATGGCTCCATTGTTTTTAATTATATTTTTATTATCATAACTAGTTGTACAAGGGAATTTACATTCAATAAATAATTCTTTTAAGTATAATGTATCCTTATATAACTTTTCCCTGCCTTTCTAAACCTCACCACACTTTAATTTTTTCTGGTTTCATACTGTCTGCATTGAATATCATGTCTTCACTTTCTTCCTCCATAACCCTTTTTATTCTTTCCCTTTGACTTCCCCTCACATCTTCAAAGTGATAATTTCCTGGTATTTATTTTGTTGGATTAAAAGTTCAATTTTATTAAAAAAAATTACATCTTTTAAATACTCCTCTACAAATAGCATGATTTGGTTAATATTGCTGTGTAAAATTGTATAAAGTTCTAGCTTCCAAATGTGAGACAGAACATGGTTCCTTTGTGTGTCTGGCTTTGACTTTGTTTATTTAACATATTTTTAGATCTATCCATTTCTTTGCAAATAACGTAACAGTCTTCATAATGGATAAGTACATTCCACTTATGTATATATGACACACTTTTGCAAACCATCCCTTCGCCAAAGGGCATCTGGGCTGTTTCCATAACTTGGCTACAGTGAAGAGTGCAGTAGTGAACATGGTTGTGAAAGTGATTTTACTGTCCTTTTGGAAGAATTCATCACTATCTTTCTGGGAGCAATCCTCTAGCCAGTTTTCCAGAATAAGCACATCCCTTCCTTCATCTCCATCACAACGTATTGCAAGTCCTCAAAAACACACTACCCCATACAGGTTTCAATAAGCTAAAACCACACTGTGCCCATATTCTTTCAATAAATTTTTAATAATTACATATAATTTAGTGAGAACCTTCTATGTACTTTCCTAATGTGGGAATGAGGGACATAACAACACAGTAAAAGTAAGAAATATGTAATTAAATTAGTTATCATATTTAAAAGGCTTTCAGTTCTAACTAATAGCATCACTTACTATTATTTTAATCTTTATTTGATTACTTCATCTAGCCCCTAAATTATAACAGGTGAGTTAAATACAAAGGCAAAAATTGTGGTTTGATTTTGACACTCATGTGTGAGGATGCACAATATGGGCAAAGAGATGGATTGGAATTAATAGCAATTATCCATTTTGTTAAAGTAGAGGCGGTTTTCCCAAACTGATTCTCACAATTCATATTCCATTCAACAAAAAGAAACGTGTAACAATTACCTTTGTTTTGCTTCTTATTAACTTTTGTTTCCATTATATTTTTAATGAAGGATGATTTCATAAATCTACTTTAGATGCAAAAATATTTTAATATATTTTTAACTGTATGCATTGATTTATACATATACACATATATCACACAGGTTACAATCATAATTTATAACTTCTGTAACTATACAATTTACTAAATTATTAAAAACATCGATGGCTCATGCCTGGAATCAGGATTACTCAGGAGGCTGAGATCTGACGATCTTGGTTTGAAGCCATCCTGGGCAGGAAAGTACATGAGCCTCTTATCTCCAAACAACCAACAGAAAATCAGAATTGGAACTGTGGCTCCAAGTATTAGAGTGGTAGCCTTGAGAGCAAAAGCTCATGGACAACACCCAGGCTCTTAGTTCAAGAACTACAATCTACCCCAAAAAATCTATTTAATTTACACCTGTGTAAGTAGAGTATTTCCATCACCCAAATGCACATCCATGCTCATTTGCAATGTAACTCTGTTTTGTTTGAAGTATGACTAAACATTATCACTAAAGGAACATTTGAACATGGGTTCATTCTATCTCTCTAATGGATTTTTCTCCACTCAAATACTCAAGTGTTACAATTGTTCTAATTATTTAAAATCATAGCTTTTTTATTTCATACTCCTAATATTAGAGTTTGAATTGAGTGTTTTGTCCCCTTAAATGTGTGTTCTTACCACTTTGTCATGCCCCGAGCCCCATGTTATCCTGATTATTTTTCAGCTAGAAACTGGCTTCCTACTTGTATATGAACTTGGCCTCAGTCCACTTGATGTTATTCTTCCTGGAATTTAGAACAACAGGTGCATGGCATTGTGTAAAGAACTTTCTGTTCAGTCTGGGCTTTTGCCATTATTCTCACAACATTGCACTCTCAGGTAGTCACGAATTTCATAAGCTTGTCATAGCTGATTTTTTTTAAATCTTTCATTTCCTGCAGGTTCTTGAGTACTGAATTATTTTGTGTTTTCATAGGTTGTTTGTTTCATTTGAATCTATGTGTTGAGTTGTTCCTCACTTTTCCTTTTGTTTCTTTCCCTCAAGTTCTTACCTAAAGTGCTGAGAAACCAATTCTTCTTTCTCAGGATAGGGTGAACATTATTTATTCCAAAGCAATTTCCGTATTTTTGAATGGTATACACATGCTAAGCGCTGAGAAGGGTGTTTTTATTTTCACGGCAGTCTTTGGCATACACAGACAGATCATGAAATATATGAAGAAAATAAAACTACAGATGAATGCCAGGAGGAGATTAAGCTATTATTAATTGTTTGACAGAGGTTTCTCTTCTAGTGAAAGAAATGTATTACTTGATGCAGGATTTCACAAAATCATATTGCTAGGAGGAACCTAAACAATCATCTAATACTATAAACTTGAGAGTGATGAATTGACTTCGTGAATAATTTACTTTTGGGTCAAATAAAAGCAGGCTTCCAAAAAGAGAGTAGATTTTAGAGAAACATGATGAATTTTATGTAAATAGGTCCTTAGCTGATTTTGTAAATTTGTGAACTAATACAGGGAAATAAAGTACAGCAAGATAAAAAAATAAAAACTTCACATTGAAATATTCGTTTGTGTTTGTGTATGTGTGCATGCATGTGCGAGTACACACACACACATGTACATGTGCTCATGCATGCATTCATCATTCTTGAGGCTTGCTAGTGCCATGGAAACTATTCCTCAGCTTCTGTGCCCAAGGATAGTGGTCTACCACTTCAGCCTCTGCTACAATTCTGTTTTTTTTTTTTTTTTGAGATAATCGCTTGTATTTTCATGATTGAACAGTCGTCTTCAGATCTCAGACTCCCGAGTAGCTAGCTCTGCTTATTCAGCCTCTGAGTAGGTAGTTAAAATTCTGGCTGTCCTCTATGCTTCACTGCTCTTTTATACTTTTCCTGAGGTATTCACAAGCCTAAGTCATATATATGTCTAGTTGCTTTAAAATATTCTTATTTCTTGGCAACAGGGGATCACATGTGTACTCTTGATTATTTTGGAGGCTTGAGAACAGAACGCAAACCAAAAGTTTAGTGGACTTACTTCTATCTATAGCTGGGTGAATTGGATCTTTTCTACCAACCTGCACTATCTAGAGACTAAGATTGGAAAGACTGTGGATCCAGGTCAGTCAAGGTAGCAAGCTAGACAAGTTGGTGTGCAACTCTGATGCCATTGATGATGGGAAGGCTAAAAGGACAGATGAGATGCATGTTCTTGTGGAAAGGGAATCCCGGCCTGCAAGAACAATATACCCCAAGTTGAAATCCCCACATTTTCCCACAACCAAAATAAGTATATACATTAACATCCAAAAACTTAATACAATCTGTTCTTTGCTCTAATATCAGCTTTATCTGATTATCATATGATGTGACAGAATAATTTCATTAAACATGATAATTTAAAAAGACCTAGACAATTCTTTCTCACTTATTAGGTGCAGATGAATGGCAAATTGCCTCATTTCTTCCTATTTGACTACAAATATAAAATCATCTTATGATTGTTATTAATAGTAATATATTCTGATTTATTACTTTACTTTGTAACAGTTTTTAAAATTTTTGCTTTTCTGCTGAGGTTGAAGTATTTAAATAGTATCATCAAATTATATTGTATTTAGGGAAGATTTTTACAAAAATTTAAACAATGGCTTCTAAGAATTCTTAATTGGTATATATATATATTTTGGTTTAGTTTTAATTTCAATTAAATTTATTGTAATGGTAAGGTACACAGGGGTTAAAATTACATAAATGAGGTAATGAATACATTTCTTAGGGAAGGAACATTGTTATATCTTCCATCGATATTTTTGTACACTCAAAACAAGAACTACTGATGCTCTTGCTGTTGCTATTGATCAATGGGTACTTTTGCTAATTTTTTCATGCCTTTTTTATTATAAAATTGATATATAGAGCTTTTCCACTTAATTAAGTCAACTAAAGAGTACACTTCATTTTCTTTTCTTTTTTTTTTGGGGGGGGGGGTTCGGTTGTGGAGCCTGAACTCTGGGCCTGGGCCCCGTCCCTCAGTTCTTCAGCTCAAGGCTAGTGCTCTACCACTTGAACCACAGCACCACTTCCAGCTTTTTCCTTTTTGCTTATATGGTGCTGAGGAATCGAACCCAGGGCTTCATGCATGGAAGGCAATCGCTCTACCACTGAGCTACTGTCCCAGCCCCTACTTCATTTTATTTTCTAATTTTCAAATTTTGAGCTTAAATGTTTCCTTTTGTTTCTTTAGGGTAATTCTTTTTTCAGAGTTGTAGGATCAGTTAATATAATTTTGCATGATTTCTACACATGTATATTATTCAGTCACATATATTTTGCTTTTAAAATATGTAACATGTTGCT
Source organism: Dipodomys merriami (assembly GCF_024711535.1). Taxonomy (NCBI): domain Eukaryota; kingdom Metazoa; phylum Chordata; class Mammalia; order Rodentia; family Heteromyidae; genus Dipodomys; species Dipodomys merriami. The sequence goes on along the minus strand of NW_027202926.1, from coordinate 163,048 downwards.
ATTTGATATTATTTTCTTAATTTTTATATGGTTAGTGAATTTAAATACATTTATTTTCTTATATTTGTAAACTTATTTGTCCAGGTAACAAATATTTACTGTATTTTCAAGAAGCACTTACTTTATTTAAGAAAGCGTTCATTACCTGATCACTTTTTGGAAATATTTTACTTGAATTTAAAAAAAAGTTTGAGCTCGGCATGGTGATTTGTTGCATCCATTTTCTAGCTATGGTGGGAATTGTAAATAGGGTTTGTAATTCGGGAGAGAGTGGGAAACTATGAGACCTTATTATAAAACTATTCAGAGTGAACTGATTAGAGATGTAGCCATCGCTCGTGTTATATAGAGCACCTCGCTATCACATTCTAAATCTTGAGTTAAAACACCAGTAACATCAATCTTTTGTCAAAATAAAAGGACACTTGTTTCAAAATTATTATTATTTAAAACTTATTTGCAAAGGTTCTCATGTCTTCTATTAATTTTCGATTTACTTAATCTATTAAAATCCAAGTATATTGTGACTATTTTATTTCTACTAAACTTTTAAATAGTACGAGCAATATTATGATTTCATATATTAACATACTTTTACTGTTTGTGATAATTTCCTCCGTTTAATATAATAAAATCAATATTCCAAATGTGTGTATGTGGTGTGTGTGTGTGTGTGTGCTTTGTGTGTACTTTATAATGCTTGCAAGATCACACCATTGCTTCACATATGCAAGGCCAATGGTTTACCACTGAGCTATTCTGTCTAGTTATAATCCAAATAGTGTTTTAAACCATGACTTTCAAACTTTCATTCCTAGTATGCCCTTTCAAAATTATATATGATAACATGTGATCCATATTCTATCCACGTTAGCAATTTTTATTGTTTAGAACATTTCCACTGCCTTTCCACTTCCAAACTCTTGTGTTTGTTATAGATAAAGGTTTTACTTTGCTTCTTTTTTCTCTTCATTATTTTTCCCTTTAGAGTTTAACTATTCTTTCTCTTATTTCTTTGGAAATTAATTATCATATTCCTATTACAATTTCTTTACATTGTAACAGGTATATACAATGCTTTAATTTCTATTTTAATTTTTCCCATTTTCACTGACTTTTAGTACAAACTATTAGATGGATTAAAAAGAAACTTGTCTCAGGAAATGTTATTTTTCTCCTTCTCTTCTCTGAAGTCTATCTGTTTTTTGAAACACAATAGCAATGACATATAGCTCCTATGTGGTACATCATTGTTTCCCCTCTCACTCTCCTCTGTTGTACAGCTCAAGTTGTTATCATTCAGTTTTGTTATGTTACAGTGTTATCTAAATCGTAACTCATTCTTGAATTAATTTTAGTTGTTTCAAGTATTCTCTGAAGACATTTTTCTATATATAATATCTGGGGTCTTGTGTTTTTACAAGGTAAAAATATGAGTCACTTTCAAACATCTAGATATCTCTGTAGAATATTGGTCCACCTGCTCAATAAACTCGTATGTAAATTCAAGGAATACAGGTCAGTTAGAACAATCTTGTAAAATTGTTTAGCTTCAGCCTTCATAGTAGCTTTGAATCTTTTTACCATGTTTAGTAGTAAAGACAACATAGTTGTACTACAAGAGCAGACACATAGAAGAATGTAGCAGATTTGTCAAAAATAAATTCTCAGTTTATGGTCAATTGATTTTGAAAACTATCCTATGACTATATGAAATAAAAAATAGAATCTTAAATGGGTGTATTGGCACTATTTTCCCTCGAGATTTAAAGAATGATCTTAGACTACTACCTCAATCCCTTTTTTTGTTTCTTTTGTTTTGTTTTTTGTCACTCATGGAGCTTGAACTCTGGGATTAGGCGCTGTTCATGTGCTCTGCAGATCAATGTGAGCACCCTACCACTTGAGCCACCGCACCACTTCTCGCTTTCTAGTGGTTCATTAGAAATACGAGTCTCATGGACTTTCCTGCCCGGTATGGCTTTAAACCGTGATCCTCAGATTTCAGACTCCTGATTAGCTAGGATTACAGGCATGACCTACAGGCACCTGGCTTACCTTAATCTTTATACAAAAATTTAAAATAAAAAATGATTATCAAACTAAATGTGAGATGTAAAAACCTATAAGAGATATACATAAAAAATTCATGACATTGTATCAGTAAAGGTTTCTAAATGAAAGCATTAGTTGCTAAAGAAAAGCAAGAATATACTGGATTATATCAAGTGATAGTCTTTCATAATCCAAATGACACTATACTCATAATTCAAAGGACACTATAACCGAAGTGAAAACATATCCAACAGATGGAGGTAACATATTTGTTAATGCTAAAATGTGAATGCTACAATGATTCTTAATCTTAAGTATTTTTATATCTTCTATTTCTATATAATTTTTCCTGAATAGGATATTTCTTTAAAGAACATGTGTAAATTAATAGTCAATAAGAGGAGAATATGAAATAAGTTCCTCTTTAGTATCTTAGAAAAAAGAAAAAGAAAAATCACTAGAATGACTCTAATATAAAAAGATGACACAAAATATAGTAATGCATTGTGGAAGAATTGATAAACTACTCATAGTGATCCATTTGTATAATACTGAAATCATTTTAGCAAGCAAGTTTTCAAGTCTCAAAGGTCAAAAAGAATTGTATAGGATCAATTCATTATACTTCTATGAATGTATTAAAGAGAAGTAAAAAAAAGTATTTGGACAGGGAATTGTGGTTCATTGACAGTGCACTTAAATAGTATGTGTGAGACCCTGGAAAAAATCCCCAAAATTTTGAAAATACACACTACAGAGCATGTATGCTGGACAAATTCTAGTAACAGAATTTTTTTTTATCTATTTTAATGTCTGTTCTAAAATTTTTAGCATTTCTATTTGGAGAAATGCAAGTTTGTGAAAATTAGGCTTTGCAAACCTATGAAGGTACAATTCACTTCCAAAGCACTAAAGTGTATACAATAAAAGGAGATAGTATATTGCAAGTGAATTACATGTCAGCAAATAAACTATTGTTAAAAATTCTTCACACAAAATGCAGAATATCTAAATAGACGTTTTTGATTTTGGCTAAAAACTCTGTAAACTACAGCGTTTAAAACAAACATGTGATTTCTGTTTATTTTAAGGGTTTTTTGTCCGTTATTTTGAGTTTATACAGAGATATCTCAATCAAGAGGGTATGTGATAACTGAAATACCTAGGAATTATGCATCATTTATAAGTAATTGATAACCTTTTCTGGACGAAACTTTTAGCAAATGACAGAAGACACAAAACTATGCATCTGCATTTTATGAAAGCCATTGGAGCATTAAAGTAGGATAAAGTCAAGTAAATATTTTGCATTTATTCTATTGGTCTCTCATTAACTTGAAAGTTGTAGATTATGTTTTTTTATATTCTATTGGGACAATGATCTGCTGTCACTTATTTTATTCTCTTCCCCTTCTTTTGCCCTTCCACTTACATAATTATTATTTAAAGAGACATACTTGACCTTGCATTTCTAAATACTTCAAAATTATCTGAACTATTTTATACTTCTGGCAGGCTCCTATATCTTTCTCAAAGGAAATATTTTTGACACTACCATTTTTATCCTCTATGATATTGGATATCTTCCTGCCTAATTCAGTGCAAGATATAAATGAGACTCATCCAGATATCTCAAAACTCGTACCACCATAAAATCCTATCTTACTTAGAAATCATGCTTTTAGAATGTCTGGGGAGGTGACAACTCTCATTTTTGAATGAAACTAAGTGATACTTATATGCAGTCATGTTTTAAACCAATATGCCACTCAGTAGATGAACGAATTGACAAAATGTGATTTATGTATGCACGGTGGAATTCTATACTTCAAATTCACATGGAACTGGAAAGACATGGAAAAATCCTACGAAGTAAAATAAACAAGACACAAAGAAACAGATTCCGTGGTTTCCTCATTTGTAATAAGTAGGAAATGTCTAGAATATAAAGAAAAGAAAAAGAAAAAGAAATGTGATCTTAGCCACTAGTTCATTGCTAGTATAATTCCTGCTCTCTTGAAAAGGACTTTTTTCCAGTTAAGTCCATGGTCTTATATCTGACTGGCTTGGAACCAGAATTATTCTTCCATTCTACTTTTTACAAATTTGCATGATTACCTATCATGATTTAGAGCTAGTAGAAGAAAGAGAGTGGTCTCATCCTTCATGTTCCACTTAGTAGTAAAGCTTTCTCTATGTCACTCCCATAGATCTACATACTGGTCTTGGCTTTATTATTTCAACGCTGTCTTATTTGCAGAGTCTTCTATAGAGTATTGAAACATTATACTTAAACACAGAACTTCTCTTTCTCCTATTCCTATTGTTTCTCCTTCTGTTAACTTATGTACACTTGGGCAATAATGCACAACACAAACACTGACAAAAAATGTTTCTGAGAATCTTCTTCCCACTTAAAATTGGTTTTAATTTACAGAGCACTTAGGAAATTTGAACTTAATGTACTCCAGGATAATGTTTTTTTTTTATGGAGAAAATGGTGGACAGAGGGGTTAGAGTTACATAAGTAAGTTAATGAGTACATTATCTACCGAACATTGTTACTTCCTCTTTTGTTTTTCCCCTGTCATCCCTTTTCTCCACACTGCCCCAACTTTCCCCTCCCATCCCCAACTAGTAAAGTTCATTTTCAACATAGAGTCTTGTTCATCTCATTGTAACAATGGGTCATACTGTATACTTCTTTCAGCATTTTATTTCCCTTCCCCTCCCCACATTAGAAAAATGTATATGCAAGTTGCAGCTCACCGAACTCAAATACAGTGGAAACGGGTTATACCATGGAGGAAGAAAATAGAAGAGAAACAAAAAATCACATAATACATGGTAGATACATTAAAAACAATAGTAAGAAAGAAAAAACAAGTTGTGTCCGTATTTGGGGTTCATTTCACTTAACATCGTCTTATACAGCCATATGTACATGGATAATGTTTTATAAGCCATGTAAATTTCATATTTTCTCATTACTAAGTTGTCTCTGAAACACGTGTTACCTCGTGTCTAAAGATGCCTTTGTGCTATCTCAATGAAGCCAGAAAACATTCATTTTCCTGGAGCAATACCATAGATTGTTACCGGAAGTAAGTGGAACGAACTTTTATAGGAAGTAGAAACTGAATCCAGGAGAGAAATTGAAAATAGAGAAATGACAAAGTTCAAGTTAATTTGTGCTCTCATTTTTACTGTACAAGAATATAAACCAAGGCTTGAGGGGAACTCTGTCCCTATCTTTTTCGAGTGTGCACTTTAGCCATAAAACTTGTCTGTAAACTTCTAGTTGACAGTATTACAAAAGGAAACAATATGCCATTTGAAGGCCAGCATGGAAAAAAAGGAAATAACATTGTTTTACAGTGTTCTACTACAAAGAAACAAAGACATGGAGGTTTTAAAATGTCTTATGCATGAATATTTAACTCCTGAGATGATTCTCTTGTTGCAAAAGTCAGATATCCATTCCTTTATTCTGGTCCTGAGTTTGCCATGTCAATAAGGATTCCAAAAAGCAGAATCCAGTGAGTATGATCAGCCAAAGGAGCCTCTTTTCAAAGTAGTGCTTTAAGGATGGTCCCAAAGAAATATGTGGGGTTTTTTTTTGTTTCTTGTTTGTTTGTTTAGTTTGTGCCGCTTCTGGGGCTTGAACACAGAGGCTGGACCCTGTCCCTGAACAGTTGTCTTTCCTGCCCACCTGCCCCCAAAGAGAGTACTCTACTGCTTGAGCCAAAACTCCACTTCTGGATTTTTGGTGTTTAATTACACATAAGAGTTTGACTCTCCTTCCTGAGTTGGCTTTGAACTAAGACAGTAAGAAAATCAAGTCACATCAACTGTATGGACTTCTCTCTTGAACCAAGAAATATTAGATGAAGTTTATTATAAAGGTAATATTTGACAATTTTTAAAAGAAGAGAATATGTGCAGCAAAGAAGCCATAACTTAAATAACTCAGCAAAAGTAGGTGCACTGAGTCATATTGGAAAATTTTTTCTGCTTGGGAAGATTACTATTGAATTCCTAGTTTCTTTTGGGGAAACTTCAAGTACATTTCACATTTTCATTGGTCGTGGGGCATGAACTCTGATCCTGGGCATGTGCCTCAGCTCTTCAGATCAAGTTGGGTGCTCTGCCACATTAGTTACAGCACCACTTCCGGGTTTCTGGTAGCTATTTAAAGATGTGTCTCATTGACTTTCCTGACCAGGCTAGCTTTGAACCACAGTCCTCTGGTCTGAACCTCCTGAGTACCTAGGATGACAAGTGTGAGCCACCAGCACCCGTCTCATATTTGCATGTATGTGCACTTAATGACACTGTAGACAAATACTGGAAATTTGAATCAAGTGATGACCATGCAGCTTTTCAGAAAATTTGAGGTAGCAATAAATATGTCATCCTTTTCCATGTTGTTACATTAATGACTCATGAGCCATTGGACTCTTAATTTAGCATCCTGTGAGGTCTGCATCGGTGGACTTAGTATAATTAATTTTTAGTAGATAAATAGAGAAAGACTGAGATTTTTAGAAAGCAAAGGAGATCAGATATGAAACAACAACATAGAATGGGATAAAACTTATCTCACAGAGATTAAGAACTACCCTAAGTGATTTAGAATGCTAAAGGAATGAGGAATAAGCCTACTTGATAACTAGTTCTTTAATAACCAAATATGGTTCTCTAGAACAGTTTCTGGTATAATTTAGTTATTATTATCATTTATTTCTTGCATCTGGATTCATTCTTTCACTTCTATCACAACCATTAATTAGCTGGTGCATTTTTGGTGCCAAAACTGACCAAAAATGTTCCAAATCTCACTTAGACTTAGATTAATCCTCACCTGATATCTGAGCACATTCTTGACATTAATTGCCATGACCTACTAACAAAATGTTTCTTTTTCTCAACGCAGTCATCTAATATAGGTAAAGTACATGGATTAAGAACTATTGTTAGGTCATAGTTGGAAGGAGCAATAATATATTCCAAGTATAGTTTCTTTATTTGGCATTTACTAGTTAAATGAATTTTTTTGCCAGTCCTGGGTCTTGAACTCAGGACCAGGGAACTCTTCCTGAGATTTTTCTTGTTTTGCTTAAGGCTAGCACTCTACCACTTGAGGCATAGCACCACTTCCTTTTCTGTTTATGTGGTACTGAGGAATTGCACCCAGGGTTTCATGAATGCTAAGCAATCACTGTACCATGAAGCCACATTCCCAGAGCCTTAAATAAATTTCTTAAGATGACTTTGCTTTTTCATTCCATTACTATGTATTATAATTTAGGTTACTTGGTAGAAAAGGAAGTGAAAAACAATACTAAGCCCAGTAAGGCTGACATTACTGTCACATCACTAAGGAAGTACAGTGTTAAGATCTTTAGGACTCATAGGGCTCTTGCATGTGACATTATTAGTTTACATTATTACATAATATTTTACATTATTATGTAAAAAACATTAACAGTCATCTCCAACATCCATAACATTCTGCTTCCACTTTCAAGTTCAAGAGCCAAAAATTTAAGCCTTTTTATTGATTGGATGTGTTTCCTAGGAAGGAAGAATGAGGATGTGGAAGGTGATGTTGGAAAAATATTTATATTGGCTCCCAGTCCACATTTTTTGCATTTTTAAAAAGTATTACTGATGAACTCCTACATCTTCTTGACTATGCTGTCTGCACAAGATGCAGATAAAGGAAGACGTTTATTCTGGTGGATCGTCATATATATTAACAAAATCCAGTTCTGCCAAAAAAAAATTACTAGTATAAAGTATTGACTATAAAATGGTTTCTTGTCCTAGCAGAACAAAATGCAGTATTGAAATGAGTAGTCCAGCTTTCTTTGAGATTTTATGCTGTCTAAGTATCAACATGTTCTCTAATTCCAGTAATATACAAGCATAAAAGATCTGATTTGAAGATCTCAGTAGTTTTAGAAACAAAGGTACATAGTAGCTGCCTTCATGCAGAGGCATGTGATGGCATGTATGACCGATCGTATTGTAATTATCTTTTTTTTCCTCTTCATCTCATGTTGCATATTTTGGCATATTAATCTGTCCTGCATCAGCTTCCTGTAGGTGAGATTTACCTCTAATATGAAATGTCAAGATGGAGCATGTGACTTACTTCAGCTTACAAAAATGAAGCAGAAGTGGTGAAAGGCTATTTCTAGGGGAAGATTTCTATCCCATTGTCTGGGTCTAAGAGTTAACTTCTTTTCCCTTAGTTACAAAAATAGCATATTTCCAGAGGGAATCTTTTTTCAACTTATATACTGAAAGAATATAGCATGTGAAATTGAGGCAAAACTCAAACACAGGAAGAATTAAGCTAATATTAGTATATGATACTAAGATATTAGTTTCTTACTATTCTTGTATACCTTTATAATAGTTTCCTACAGCACTTCAGTATTTTAGAAATACTAAACAAGTACTAAACAGATAAAACTTCCTGTTTGTTGCTATTACATTTATTACATTTATTTTTTAAATAAATAAGCATTCTATATGTGGTCACTTGAGGCGTTAACTTTTTCTATAAATGTGTATAATCACTCTAGAGCACTGTATCTAACACCCACAATCATTATCCAGACCTTGTGATTGAGATGAGGAAGAACAAAATATCTAGATTTCTCACTTCTCTTTTCCTCTTCTCCTTTTTCTAGTGAGAATTCTCATCCATTCTCCAAATTCTCCTATTAATAAAGAATGAGACATTGTGCATATCAAGCAAAAGGCTTCAAAGTCAGAATTTTATTCTTTCAGAAATAGATGAAGTAAATCAGAATGACTCAAGGAAGAAGGAAAACATGATTTTTTCCCCTTAATAGTTTCAACAATAGAGTCTGAACACAACTCTAAATATTTAATAAACCATTTGCTTTGGCTAATTTTTAAAAATATAGTGTTTTAAAATAAATAATTTTAAAAATTAAAAATTTAAATATATAGTAATTTGTTGTTTGCTTTTGGTAGGCATGAAATAAGACTGCATTAACATTGTGTGAGTTGAAAGGCTAAATAATATCTGAATCTAAACAAAATGAAAAATATATGATGTTAAGATAAATAGCGTTTAGGTACATTTTCTGCATGACATACACAGAGGGACATTTTTTTCTTCCCTTCCTCTTCACACTTCAATAAGCAGTTCATGTAATTCAAATAGCTGTGTTTATTTCAGAAATAGATTAGACATAAAAAGTTAGAAGAAGAGAACCAGGATTTGTGGTGCATTCTTTAAAAATATCAGTCAAATAACTATTAACCATAATTCCAAAATAATAACAAGCAAATGCTCTTGAAAAGAGGAGATTGTAAGCAGAATATACAAATAGTGATAGTGCCAGAACTGCTTAAGGAACTGCTCAATGACATTTAAGATTTCTAGTACATGACAATGTTTTAATCAGGATTAAAGGCTTTCAGGAACTAAATTTTTTTTAGTTACATTTCGTTGAAATTAATGAAAAGATAGCAGGTTTTAGTAGAAAGAATGCTTACACACTCATTGTGGTAGGCAGTAAAACACCTTTCCAAAATATCAATAGTCCCGAAATATCTAATCCATCAAATATAGATTTACATTTTATATATGTTTGTAAAATAATCACCTTTCATTACCTAAGGAACACAAATTTGAATAATTATCAGATGGGGAAAGTATACTCAAAAGTCCCAGCTGTAGTTCGAGAGGGACATTATTAGGTAAGAACCATCTGAAAGATGTAAATATGCTACATTAGAAGATAAAGGAAAAGACAACAATCCAGATTCTGAAGTTTCTGGAAAGCGGAACAGGAAGTAAATGCGTTTTCCACTAGAATCATCTGAAAAATATTTCAGTTCTGTAGGGGGCTCAATTTTAATCTAGTGAGAATTATTTTAGATTTTTGTCCATTAGAACAGTAAAATGATAAATACGGATTGTTCAAGCCAATTAAATTGTAGAAATATTTTACAGAAGATTTGATTTAGTAAACTAACTCAACTACAGCCTCTCCTGATGCAACCAAAAGGTTACCACATGTCCTAGTTTCTGAGAATAAGAAAAAGTTGCCACCAGGTTTGTACACATGTATGATATACATACTACTAAGGGCCTTGCATTAATGAAGTCTTGAAATTCTAAATAATATTTAAATAAGAAGGTCCTTTTCTTCATTTTCACATTTGGGAATCACTAAGTACCAAAATTATGTAGAAGGCTAAAGTAAGAATATAGAAATGAAATCTGTCTTCTAATGTTATAAAGATGATTTATGTCACTTTGATTTACAGTTGTAAGGTAATAAAAACTAAGGTAAAACAGAAACAGTAAGTCAATTTTATATCTTTCCTAACTTTGCAACAGAAATTAGAGAATCCAGTAAAGATACAGCAATCCCAGGATGATATAGGATGTTATAGGATCACTAGATGGTGAAAAAAAGGTAACAAGAATGGGTCCCCTGGAACAATGGGAAACAAATCTACACCTACACATTGTGATATAGCTAGAAAATAGTTTCTACAATGCTAAGTCTTTATATTTTAGGTTTGTTTACACAGCAACTTTACTCTCTAGGAAATGATTTTTGTTAATACTCAAGTGTTTGCAGCTTATAACCCAGCAACAAATAATGTTTCTAAATATAAACAAGCATGATACTAAGAGTAACCAAGGCTACTTGCATTGCTATAGCTGATGAAGAAGAATGATCTTGGGGAATAGTCAAACAATCTTGAACTTTTTCATACCTTTCCTCTTCTCCAACATGAGAAGTCATAGTCTAGATATGTCTCATGAACTTTCCTGCCTATGCTGGATTTGAAATATGATTCTCACCTGTCAGCCTCCTTAGTAGTTAGGGTTACAAGCATGAGCCATTGGCGGCTAGCTAGCTACATAATTATTTTTTCACATTTATGAAGTATGAAGTGGCAATGCCATTCATTTATATGTTGCTTAATGATCAAGCTACATCGTATCCATTAATTTCTGCGTGTGACATTTCTTTATTGTGAGAATGCTCAAAAACTTATCTTCTGGCTGATGAAATATCTATTCTTAAGTATAATCACTTTGCCTCTTGTAGTATAAAATTAATATATTTACTTTTAGTCACAGAAGTCTGCTAATTAAAGTTATATAAAACATGAATTGTAAAGTGAAAGAAATTCATAGTTTCATTACTTGTTTAAAGAAAATGATAATGCATTTTTTTCAATTATATTTCTTTGGAATGTGTAATATTCATTGATTTAACTTAAAATTGATAGCAATTACATCATATCTAGTTGATTCAAACTTGTATTTAAAAATTGTACACTTAACACAAATATACTTCCACTTTCTTCTAACACATAATTAAAATAACAGTATAGGAAAGTTTGGTGTTAGCTGTTCATGTGTGGAATCATAGAAACTCAGGAGGCTAAGACCTGAATATTTTAATTCAATATCAGTCCAAACAAAAATAGGGGAAAACTTATCTCCAATTATCTAGCAGGAAGCAGAAGTTGAGGATGTGGCTCAAGGAATAGCGTGTCATAAGCCATTAGCAAAGAATACAACAGAGACCATTAAACATTGAGTTCAAGCCCTAAAAATGGCAAGTACACAAAAGACAACAACAAAAAAGTGATATGAACATCAATAATAAAGACAAAATAGTAGAAAAGATCATGAGAAACGTGTGTCAACATCTGGAATTCAGAAATCATTTGACAGAATTTTGATTCATGAGAGGTAAAAGTCACAGTATAATTTGAACAATCTCATTGAAGTCATTTGTGTTGAAATCTGGCTATTGGGTAACATGTGATAGAGCAGACTGGATTACCTGACATTGCAGACATTGCCTGTAACTATACACCGTCCCACTCTGAAAAAATCTAAAATCGTGCTTGTTAATTTTAACAACCTCATGCTAGAGACTTTTTGGTCCACACACACTGGGGTCCTTATTTTGAGGCTTCAGACCAGTGCTTTTATTAATAAACACTTCTGTTTTACTCCCCTTCACTGGTGTAGCTATACCTTACTAAGCTGGCACCAAGCCACTCCCTAGAAATTGGGCAAGAGCATTTGCTTATGCTCTTCCAACTTCTCTCTGTGGCTCAGGATAGCCAGACTCTTGTAGCTAAAATGGGTTACTTTGATGTCCAGGTGGCCTTAAACTGTAGATAAACATGTAATGGATATGTCAACATGAGTTAGTTTCAAACTATGATCTTCAGATCTGAGCCACTATGCTCAGCCCAGTATTTCCAGTAAGTTACTTAATCTTTCTGACACTCAAGTTCTTCCTGTGTGGAAAGTGAAAAGAATTACTTTGTGGACCTAAGAATCCGGTTGGAGTTATGACTGGGTGCAGGAAGTATAAGTGTTCAGAATGTGTGGACAGAGTCTGACACTCTCATAAAACTACTGGCATTTATATTTAAATGAATTCCAGAAATTGGAAACAAGAGGGATTTTTCTGTTCTTGTTTATCTTTTTATGGACATTGAAGGAGCCACAGAAATTCAAGAAGAACAGGGAAATAAATGCAGCAGTTGTACTCTGTAGATATTATATTCACAATGAGCTATACCTCTTGTGGACAGGGACAGGAGGGAAAATCAGAGAGAGAACAAAGTGATGAGATTGTCAAACAAGAAGTGAACTCGTTAGCGACTTATAAAATGGTGATCTGTATGTACACTACCTTAACAAAAACCATTTGAAAAATCCAGGCTGATTATTCTCTCTTCCAATTTTTGTAGAGGCCCTTAAGACTCAGGCTCACCTGGAGTTTTTGAAGGTCACATTATATGATAATTAATGTAGAGCCTGAATCTCAAGAAATGTTATAAAAAGTATTTCATTTTTCGTGCATCTTTCTCTTTGAGTAGTGATTATATATGTTGTAATAGCTAAATTTTTACTTTTTGTTTTTAGTACTTGTCAGGTGTTGAATTCTTCTTAAAGCTTTGCTATATCTTGGCACCCTGCCCTTAACTAAAATGGTAATTAATCTTTGAAATTAATGTACTTGAGTATGAGTTTTATTTATTAATGTAATTTGTCGGCGGTGGTGAACTGTGAGCCTTGATGCCATTCCTCAGCTCCTCAGCTCAAGACTAGTGCTCTACCACTTGGGCCACAGTACCACTTCTATCTTCTTCTGCTTAGGTGGTGCTGAGGAATCAAACCCAGGGTCTCGTGCATTTAAGGCAAGCTGTCTACAACTGATGCACCTTCTCAGCCCTTATGAGTGTCTACAACTGATCCGCCTTCTCAGCCCCTATGAGTGGTATGTTTGTGCACGGGTCTATCAACCAAATCTATTGAGCAAATGTATACATTTGCCACTAGACATATTCAAAATTATGAATTAACTGATATTTTAATGAATAAAACTGTTATCATTGATACTAGGAAGTGTTTGTCTCCCCATACTAAAAACATGGAGGAGGGTATTTTAAACTAAAACTACAAAAGAAATTTTAAGATCTTGTTGCTAACAAATGTGTCCAGGTATTATTATATTAAACAGACAATTCAAAATAGTTTTTCTTCATGAATACAGAGATCAAAGGTCTTATTATTCTTATTTCAAAATGCAAATTAAAGGGGAAAAAGTCAGGAGGTAATATTTATATTGAATGTTAATAGTTAAAGAGGAAAAGAAGATCCTAGATGACAAACTAAAGACAAAGCAATATCAGAGCACTATATGCTCAATATTAAATAAGAAGGTTTAATTGAAAAATTGAGCTGGAATGTGCACATCAAACAAAAGCAAGAAATCAGAGCCTACCACAAACAAAGAAACACCATAATTCATATCTCAGAAAAAGGAAAAAATTCCTTGTCCTTGATTTCAATGACACATATAACCCCCCTGCACACACACACACACACACACACACACACACACACACACACACACACACTCACGTGCACACACACACACACACACACACACACACACGAATGTATGCAACAGCTCAACCTACTCACATTCATTCAACATGAATCAACGATCTTCCTATAATATTTGGAACTTTAAATGTTTCTAGTCTTGTAAATAATTGATAACAGATGCATAAGCAAATATTTTCTGAATAAAACTCTGTTATGTAAATGAGAATTTATGATGGTTATGTCTACTTAAAATATCTCTCAATCTCGAAAGAATTAAACAAGAGAAAATACAAATTTGGGACTATATTTCTACCAGCTATTCTGCAAAGGCTTAATAAGAAATTATGAGATCTAATATTAAATACCAAATTAATACAATTAATACATGTGTAGATGAAGTGAAAGACAGTGATCAGAGACCTATGCTGCCTCCAATTCCCAGCAGGCTGTGCACTGTGACACCTTTGATTCTGCTGTGCCAGGCGCAGAGTTCTTTTCACTACAGCAGTGGCCCTGCTGGGGTTGGGGATGGGGGCTGTGTGGAGAGGAAGGAGGCCACAGGAGAAGCCAAGCTTTGGTTGGGGCTGAGGGAGGTGGGGAGAGGATGGTGGGGAGGCCCTGAAGGAGGCTGTGAATGGAGGAACAGGCAGTTGGCCAACAGCTCATGCAGCAGCCCTAAAGGCAGCTGGGTTCTGGGGAGTGTATGTGAGGTGTGGAATTTGGGGTGGATTTGCTAGGGCCTGTTTGCTTGGTGAGGAGAGGAAGAAGTCTCGAGTCCCACCCAAACAGATAGTGAAAAATGAGGCAACCAATGGCTGAAGAATTTCAAGAACAAAGGCAGGGACTTATTGGTAACCTCTAGGGGCAGTGAGGACAGCAAGGCTGGGCCTGTGGTTGTCATGCCTCTCTCAGTGCCCTTGGAAGTGAGGGCTAGCTCTGCTGTGGGCTAGGCCTCGCTCTTGCCTTGAAGCAGGCACCAGGAATTGTCAGCACAGCCTCAGCCTGCCCCAAGGAGGTGGCCTGTTGTGGGTGCTGTAGCCTGGGCAGCTGCTAGGAGGCTATACACAGCAGGGCAGAGGAAGCATATTTGGTAGGCTCTGCTACAGCCCAGCCAAGCTCAGGGCCACTTGGGAAGTTCCAGCTCTGGATTAGGACCATCAGGACCAGGCATTGCTCCTTAAACAAGTAGGGCCTCTGGGGACTTGTGCAGTGGCCGCCAAGTGTGGGTTGTGAACCTCCTTAGGATGGCCGAGGAGTCTCAATGAAGAGGTGCATTTGCTTCTGTGCCTCTCCCATCTTCTGGATTCTTGCTCTCCTCTTGCCTCCTGCCTTGTCCAACTACAGGAGTCAACTTCTGCAAGCCACTGAGAGGCCATCCCGGAGATGCTCACAGGGCTATCCAGGCTGCTTCACCATGCACGCAGGGCTCACAGGGTGCCATCCTCTAGGCAAAGCATACCCCCATTTCAGTTTGACCACCCCAGCCTAGGAGACCACGAATTGCATTCTTGCACAGAAAACTAGGGGTACACAAGGCCGTCCTGCAGTCTAAGTCACCCTTTCCTTCCTCTTGCTCAGGTGTGGAGCAGCTGTGGAGCCAACTGCAACATCATGTTTGATTATCTAAAAAGAAGAGGAAAAAAAGCTTCATTGTCCCAGATACAGCTGCCCCTGGGGTTCTCTGTGTACACTAGTCTTGTGCTTAAATAAGGATCCCCAAGACCACCACGGAGCCAGTTCTCATGCAACCACATTAGAGTCATTTATTGCAAGCTTGAGCCTGGAATCACAACTGTCACCATTGCAGTGTGTCAGAGTTGAGAACCCCGACCCTTCAGTTAAATGGGTAATCTTATAACAATCTTATTGGCTAGCAAGTGCAGGCTAAGCAATAAGCCATAATTTGTGGAGGAGAAGGGAAAAAACAAATCGTTTAAATAAGGATACAGGTGGACCCATTGCAACAATGAGATGTACAAGTTCTTATGGAGAAAAACGAACTTTACAACTTTGGTGGGGGGGAGGGGGAGGAGGATTCAATGGGGAGCGGGGGGAGGATGAGAAGGGATGGGAGGGTGAAACAAAGGAGGAGGCTACAATGTTTGATAGGAAATGTACTCATTATCTTGCCCATCTAATTGTAACCACTCTGTACAGTACTTCACAATAAAAAAAGTTAAAAAAATTAAAAAATTAAAAAAAATCTGTAACTTTAGATACTTCCCTTCATCCGCTGATGACTATTGCTAGGGGAGTTATGGGCAGAACATTATTATGACATTTCACAGTTTTTCCAGGAACCTGAGTTCTAACTTTCAGTAAAAGTCTACTTACAATGGGTACTTTCAGTAGAGGTCTTCACAAAGGATACTTCCTGATTATTCGGAGTCTAAGTACAGAATGCCTGTACTTTGGCAAAGTCCTCTCACTAGATGTGTGTGTGTGTGTGTGTGTGTGTGTATGTGTGTGTGTGTATGTGTGTGTGTGTGTGTGTGTGTGTGTGTGTTGTGTAAGACAGTCAGACACAGATGAGGTTTGGAGTAAAACACTCCTTCCCTTCAGCATTCAGTTTGTGTATCTATTGTTTGTCCCCCCTCCCCAATCTGGAGTTCTAAGGTTGTCATTCTAAATATTTTTATCCTTTGATCTTCTTGATATTCAGATTCCTAAGGTCTTCTTGTGAACTTCCACATTTGCTTCATGAAGGTGATGCCTTTCTTCTAAAATTTTTGAAGCCTTTTGCTCTCTTTAAATCCAGTTTTTACTATGTTAGTGTTTTTACTTAGCCCAGACTGTAGTGGTCCTTGCTGTGACTGTTAATTCAGAGATTAGTTTAGGCCAATATGAGATAGTATACTTTCAGAATATCAGTGAAAGAAGTTCAGCATCTTTATTGAAACAATTTCCTGGTTGTAAATACAAACAAAAACATCCAGTGATATAAATCTACAATCTGTTGTTTTTAGTTAATTGTGCACCACTGTAATGAAAAACAATCTTTTTACTAACTAAAGTGAGTATTTGTAATGGGAAAAATAAAAAATTATAAATCTTAAAAATTGGTGAAATACCAAAAGAAAAAGAAAGACACTGATCAGGAATGAAGTACAAACATAAGTGTTTTATAAATAAATGAAATGTTTAAAATTCATATCCACATAGCAAAGACGAAGTAAAATAAAGAGGAAAGTCAATGAGATCCTATCTTACACACCAGTATAGCTATTACCACTCAAATAAATAAACTGCGGGATAGACTGAAATAAATCAGGAACTATATTTGGTTTTGTGGCATTGTAAACTAGTGCAACCCATAGGAATATATTAATGGAAGTTTACACAATACCAAAATGTCAGATATGTTGAAGACCTTTACCGCAATTGGATACATATTGAAGGAATATAAATCAACATGAACATCCATGTTCATGGTAGCAATATTCTATAGCAACCAAGCTGTGTAATCAACCTAGATGCACCAGAAAGAGGGAATGAAGA
The DNA here is from genome assembly GCF_024711535.1 of Dipodomys merriami. Classification (NCBI taxonomy): domain Eukaryota; kingdom Metazoa; phylum Chordata; class Mammalia; order Rodentia; family Heteromyidae; genus Dipodomys; species Dipodomys merriami. The sequence goes on along the minus strand of NW_027202926.1, from coordinate 145,563 downwards.
AAATGTGCTATTCATAGCTATAAACATGCTCTGGTATATGAGAAGTGAATGTTTCTACTGTATCATTGTTAAATATTTTGAATATATAACTAATCCTAATTTCACTGCATTTTGTGTCATTGTGTTTTTGCTTTAATGAGCAATGTCCATATTGATTTTCAGACCAGTTACAATAGGTTGAGGTTATCCTATAATATGTGGATATTAGATCAAAATTTAAATATATCAATGAACACATAGAATACCATCATATATAGTATATAATTTGAAGCAATTTTAAGAAGGCAACAGTTGGGGGAAAAGTTGATGTTAGAAGCTTAACAAATACACAGAGATGGAAAAATACAAAAAATGTGCAACTAATTACTGCTAATATTAAAACATTTTCCTTAAGTTTTAACAATGAAACTATTAAAATAATACTTAATAAAATCAAATAAATATGCCTTGGAAGAAAATGTACCATAGTTATACATTTCCCCATAATTTGTGTTACTTTATAACAAATGGATTAGAAGGAAGTGTAATTACATGTCTGAATATGCTAACACTTTCAAGTGTCATTGATTGAATCCAACAAAGAAAAGTAACAGAGAAGTAGAGAGTAAGAACAACCTGGGGTATGGATAAAGATACTCAGTAGAACTTAGTGAAGAAAGAATGTGCTCCATTTTTCTGATTAAAATAGAGCTAGGACAGGTAATTTTTGACAGTACACTTGTAATGTAGAGTAGTGGAGTTACTAATTTAGGTAGTAATTTATTACTTTTATTCCCAAATCTTATGATGTGATTCCCAAATGATGTGAGTGTTCCTAGATTTTCTGAGCCCTTTTTTTCATTCAAAGTTTCTAATTCCTCACCCTGCCAATGGTCCTTCTGCTACTCTCATTTCTCTTTGGTTCTGAACTAAACTCTTGTAACCTTTTGGTTCATGAGAAAGAGCTGAAGAAATATGAGGATGGCTTGGAGTCTGAGCTAACATCCACTCCAGCTTGGAGGATCTGGTGAAGGACTTCCACCTGGGTCTCAGAATCAGATATTAATTGGCCTCTTTGGAAATGGAGCAACTAACTCCCTCATGTAGAATCTGTCATTCCTTGACTTTCTCTGAAGAGATTTGATACTAGGGCACAATGAAGAGAATGAGCTTTCCCATTGTCAGAAGGAACAGGTTGAAAACTAAAAGTGGCCTCAGGTCCGAAAGGACCAGTCAGAAGCCAAGAGATCACACTTTCCTCCTCATCAGGGACTTTCTGGTAGGAATAGAGTCTGAGCAAAATCTAAGATGGAGATAAACTGAGCCTGGGCCTAACGAGGACACAAAACAATGACCCTCTCTTTGACTACAAGGGAGTAGTGTAGTGAGACATGACAACTTCCTTCATATATGAAAATTCACTAGGTGAGTTATCTCACTGCCACTTTGCAGGAGGTCAGTTTCCCAAAGGAGAAGTTGTTAAATGTTGTGAGTGCCAGTTTACTCTCTAGGCTGTTGTCACTCTCACCCCTTCTTATGTCAGGAATGCATTGCTTCTTTCAGGCACTCAACTACTTGTCCTGACTCCTCGGGAGGAATACTGCAGGCTATTCTTTGGCTAACCTCTTGGATTTAAGGTAGAATTGGCCCAGGCTTCGCTCATGCCAAGAGGTAGATGCAAGAGGTGAATATAAGCTCAGATTTGTACAGAACAACAATCATATTGAAAAAAAATTAAATGAAATTAATAGTTGAGTAATTTAGGGTTTATAGCCACAAGATTAAGGTAATTAGTAGAAATACATCCAGAATCATGGATTAGGAAGAGAACAGTGAAGTAGGTTCAGGATACGATGGAAAAGACACCATAGCCATAACAGGAGATGTGAGTATGAAGAAATTATTGGCATAGGTTCATTTACTATCTTAAGAGTGACCTTGGATAGGAGGCTTTTAGAATAATAACTAAAAGACTTGCTGGCCAATGGTGTCTCACACCTGTAATCCTAGCTAAGCAGAAGGCTGAGATCTGAGCCTTATGATTCAAAGCAAGCCCAGGCAGAAAAAGCCAGAAGTGGTGCTGTGGCTCAAGTGGTAGAGCAAGAGCCTTGAGTTCAGGAACAATGCCTAGGACTTGAGTGCAAGCTTTAGGATCAGCAAAACAACAACAAGAAAACAATAATGATAAAAAAATAAAAGAAGGACTTAAATATATGCGATGTAATCATGATCATATGTAACTCTTTAGGGAACATAAAAGGAGACAAAATTTGGAGCAAAATATATCTATTCTTTACTAATCAAGGATGGAAAGTAAATGCCAAATACCTCTTCTCAAAAACTTCCAAACTTGGGCTGGGAATGTGATTCAGTGGTAGAGTGCTTGCCTTGCATGCATGAGGCCTTGGGTTCGATTCTTCAGCACCACATAAGCAGAAAAAGCCAGAAGTGCTGCTATAGCTGGAGTGGTAGAGCACTAGCCTTGAATTGAAGAGGTGAGGGACAGTGCCCAGGCCCAGAGTTCAGGCCCCCTGTCTGGCCTAAATAAAAACAAAAAAATAAAACAAAAGAAAAACTTATCTTTTCTCATAATTGAAGAGAGGGTCCTTTTAGAGAAATTCTCCTTATCTAGCTCAAGGTTATCAGAACTTCAGCAGACTTATTTTGTTGAGATGTAATGCACCTAACTCTACTGAACCTAATCATGGCTAGGAAAGTATGGACATCGATACATTTGTTGTATTTTTCCTTATAAATATATAATACTGTCAGTTATTATATATAATATATGTTATAATGTAGAATATATTAGACATTATATAATAGATCAAATATATTATAACATGTATTATATATTAATAGACTTCCTAATTTTAGAGTTAGGAACAACATATTGAAAGAAAAATGTTTGAATCTCTGAGTTATTTCTGTACCACAGGACAATACCAGGTTTCATTCTTATTATCCAAAGAGCAACATAGGAAAGCTATGCCCATGGATGTGGTTCTCTGGATTTGGAAACTGTGGTCATATATATATATATGATATATGTATATATATATATATGAAATATCATTTAATAATAGTGAATATGTAAAACTATAGCAACAGATAAATAAGTGAACACCTATGTGCACACAATCTCAGTCACTTTCATGTATAAGAATTTCTTTTCTATGCTCCTAATCACCTACACAGAGAGTACATGAGTTGCCCTTGAATTGTCTTGGAAGTTCTTTTTTGGGATACTGTAGCTTCACATCCTTTGTTCCCTATGTAGCCAGATGATATGTATTCAATAACAAATCTGTTACAGGCAAAAGTATCCACCCTGACACACAGAGGAACTTGGATTTCAGAAATGCCACAAATAAGTGGGAGGTACAGCAGTACTTTTCAAAATTGAATAGATTACATATTTATTAGAAAGCCGGGTGCTGCAATAGACAATAAATAAAAATTTAAAAATTACATATGACATCAAATTACAAAGTTCCAGGGCATTTCCCTACTCTTAAGAGCTAGAGTAATCCATATTAAAAATAAATAAATGAAAAGACGAATGTTTTATACCAAATTTCAAAACCTACTATCTGTTATCCAAAGGAAATGCCATAAGCATGCATTATTAATCTAGTAACATCATATGGTATGAAAAATCTGATTAACTGATTCATAGAAATCAATACAATGCAGATAAAACATCTGATATCTCAAGTGTCAACTTAGCAGAATACTTTCTATATATGGTGTCTATTTTACATATTATCCAGGCCTATCCATCCAACAATGGCAGAAGGCTCTTCCTGAGAAAGTCCAGTAGACCTGTCTACTGTGAGTGCTCAATGTAGACCTGTTCCCATTCTCTTTTATTTGGGTTTCTGATAGACTGACTATCTGTTAACTTGCCAAAGGCACAATTTGAACAGGCATCCAGTAATGATATTTTAGGTCTCAGAAAAACAGGGAAATTGAAGAGAGAGGGAAAATCTACCAGATCCCTGAAAGATTTCTATCATTGTGCTAAACCTGTAGCTTTCTACTAACACTTGAACAAACTGCAGTAATTGCCACTCTAACCACATGTCCAAAAAGTGGCTTTCCAAATATTGGCCTATTTTCTCTTTGGTAAATCAAGACACACTATAAACACTATTGTGGCCCCATTTTACTTAAACTTTTAGCTATGGTTGGCCCAAGGGACAGTTGACCTTACCAATTTCGTAAATTTTAGGTCATCACACAATCACTTAATAGCCCTTAAACATGAAAAATACCTACCCATATAAGTCTGCATTTCATACTTATTACTGTTTTTCTTCATTTGTCATGTTTTACATATTTGTGTATCGCAGGGCTTAGATTTGTAATATTCCTTCTCATGGTTGTTACTACTGAGTACAGTAATTATTTCTGTATTTTTCTCTAGCTCTGTTTTCTTTAATTCAAGTCCTTAATAGCATCCTGTCTACTGACAACTCCTAGCTACTGATTTTAGTAAACTCAAAAGATCCCAAAGTGAGCTTTGATCTCTGTCTACAAACCAATCCCTCATTACTATTTGATTAAGTGATAACTCTTCCAGCTCTCTTGTCAAAATAACTTGGAGTCATTTCAGACTTACATACTTTTTGACACCTCATATTTAATCTATGACCAGGTTTGGACAAATTAACTCACTGTATATTTTAGGAACCATATATATGGTATATGAGTGCTAGTACCATGACTTAAATTTAGGAACTAGGTTCTTTTATTTTTCTTTTTATGGGGGGGGGTCCGGTCGTGGGGCCTGAATTCTGGGCATGGGTGCTGTTCTTCAGCTCTTCAGCACAAGACTAGTACCCTACCACTTGAGCCACAGCGCCACTTCCAACTTTTTTTCTTTTTGCTTATGTGGTATTGAGGAATTGAACCCAGGACTTCATGCATTCAAGGAAATTGCTCTACCACTGAGCCACCTTCCTAGCTCCTTACTTCACTTTTTTGCTCAGGCTTTATGTGGTATAAAGATCACCTACAATGTCATTACCCACACTTTTTTCATTTAAAAAATATGTATATGTAGCAATGTTATTGCCATTATAACCATAATTAGGAAGATAATGTAGGTTTATCTGTTCCATACATTGTGAAAGGTAATGAATGTGAAACTTACAGCATATCCTCAGATATGCCTGGTGGAAACCTGGATTTGAATTATGGGTCTACAGCTGATCAGTATTAGGTACTTGGGAAATTTGTTTGGCCTTGTTGTCTACTTCTGTTTTTAATAAAACACTTAATTCATTTCTTAACTGGAAGAACTATCATGAGCACTAAAATTACCCTAATGCAGGTGCAGTTCTTGGAATGGGGTCTGCACATTGTGTAGTAGGTCCCAAAGAAGTCAGCTTCCATCAACATAGGCACAGCATCCTACCTGAAAGCCTTAAGAAATATATACCCAACTGACGTTAATATGGGTGAAAATTTGTCTTTACAAAAAAAGGTCTTTTCTTCATATGAAACAATTAATGTTGGGCTGTCCTGTGGTTTTTACTCTGAATGAGTTTTGCCTAAATTTTATTCTTACTCTATTAGTGGTAGCAGTAACATTGTTTAGTGCTACCCTTCATGTTTCTAGTTCTGTGTTCCATTTGGAATATTATTGTAATTTAGTTTATAATCTTTGTTACCAGAATAAATAAATTACAACTGCTGAAATTTTAAATAAAGAGACAATTTTAGGTGTGCATTACATTTATGTGCTTAATACTTTCCTGAAATTATTCCTTTTAAGTTATATATCAAAAAATTATTTTTATGTTTCTTATATGATTTATTATATGATTCTTATATGATTTCTTAGATATCCATAAATAAAACATCTCAGAACAGGAAAAGAATAGGTAAGAAGTCATAAAAATATTATTATGGTGTCTTAATGGCTAAGTGTCAAGAACATGTAACAAATCAGTTGGAAGACTCATTTGCTCTTTTTGCTATTCTCTCACCCTTCATTGTAGAAACCTTCTCACTATGAAGTGCCAAGTGGTCGAGACCTTTCAAGCCTTGTCTCACTGACAGAAGTGATGGGATTAGGACATGTACTCCTATGACTGGCTCTTAGGAAGTTCACAATAAAGCAATACCAGTACATATAAAGAAACTTTTGTGAGTGGTGTGTATTAAATTCCTCAATTGCCAAAATTAAATTCATATGTCAAAACATCAAATTACATTATAATATATGCAGTTCAACTGGCATCACTAACACATCTATAAATCAAGTGAAAACTAAAAGCTCTATATCAAAAACCAACATCTAAGGCAATGGTGGAAATACAAGATTATACACAATAAATCTAATGGAGTGAGATCTTTACACTCGCAATGAGCAATGATAGCTGAATTTTTAACCAAGCTTGGAAAGTTCAGGTGTCCACTAACTATGTGATTAGAGATGCGGAGTTGACCTTGGTATCAAGATTGGAGGTAAATTTCAAAGGCAGCTAAGGTTGCTGCTGTATTGTAGCTCAATACAGTGTGACCCTGCCTGATAATGGTAAAGCACAGAGTACAAGCTAAGCCAGTAAAATGTATAGGAAGGATTTTCCACTGAGAATAATTGCAGGGGGTGATCATCACTTTTGCGTTGAAAATGTACAGCCCATCATTCTACTTTAAACTCTAGAGTATTTCTGATCTGAAGACACTTATAACAAACCAATGTGCTGTAATTGCTGAGCAGCTTAGGTGTGTATTACTGTAATATATGTAAAATCTTTATAGGTATGGAGTGCCCTGACCCTCACACTTCATTCTGTGTTGTGAAGTTTCATGGAGAAATGTTCATAATTATGCAATTCACACTCATCTAAGTCTGAATCAGGCAACTGAGCTAACACATTAGGATCATCACTCCAGTGACGTGGTTTGTGACCTATGAAATAAATAACATTATTTCACAATGTATATGCGTTTCTGAAAATTTATGCAATACCAAATACCAAATGTACAAAAGGGACAATTGTCCATCGCTTATATTATCAGAAGATAAGATACTCCTGAATTATACTTTCTTGCTAGAGGATCACATGGTGACTGCTGATATTTGGTATCTTTTCAGGTGCTCCTATACATTTGTGAATTTTCTTTGAGGAAGTGTTTTTCCAGTTTGTTTTGAGGTGTTCAAAATATCAGTACTGTTACTAACCACAACCATGGAACAGCAAAGATGAAGGGATACCTGGCCAAAGAACTGAGAAATCACAGGAAGTGATAGGAAAGAAGACACAAGAGGACCCAAAGCCTCATTGCCATGTTCCAGAACCCCAAATCCCACTGAACATGCTTTATATTCATTCTACTACAGGGGAAGGGGAGTGAGTGGCTACAGGTAGGTCCACAAACTAAGGCATCAATCTAGCTTGTGTTTACAACTATTAACTGAGGTATTGTTTGTATACATAGTGATAATTGAATCCCTTATTTTTAGGGAGCGGAAGGGAACAATTGTCATTATGTAATCACTTAACCACCATTAAAATAAAGAACCTCAGGGAAGTTAGGGAGTGAAGGGATGGTAGGGGGAAAACAATGGAGGGGTAACAAAACTCAATAGGAAGTGTACTCATTACCTTGCTCATGTAACTGTAACCCTCTGTATAGTATCATTACAATAAAAAATAAAAAAAGAAAAGAATCCGAAGGCTTGAAAGAAATTCTGTCCCTCACTTTTTTGAATATGTTTTTACTCATACATAACTTTTCTGTAAACTTCTAGTTGAGAATATTACAGAAAGAAATAATTTGCCGGGAAGTTCCAGTAAGATGGCAGAGGAGAAGCTGGAGGCTAAACAAGCTCTCACATAGAAAGCAGATTTAAAGTTCCAGTGAACAGTCCTAAGCCAGAGAATCACACCAAGTGTGCAATCACAGGACAAAGAGTTAGGCCAGAGAGGGAAAATCCAGGCAAGGAGACAGATCGGAGAACTTGCCAGGAGATGCCACTGCTGTGGGCAGCTGTGTCAGGGGCGGCCATACCAACCATACCTGAAACAGAGAGAGTACAGGAGAAGGAGCCAGCAAGGACTGACAAGGAGCAGACATCTTCATCCTGTAGTTCACAGACCAGAGATGACCCAGGAACCAAGACGCAGCGTGAGTAGAGGCCTAACGTCCTCACTTCCTCTCAGGGAGCAGAGGAGGGAAGGCCATCACCCCCACCCCCAGTACCGGAGATCTCCATCTTGGATACTGACAAAGCTTGGTGGAGCTGCTAGCTCCAACTCAGGCATTGGAAGAAAACTAGGGTCATTTAACAGGTCACAAGACCCTAAAGTGACCTGCCAGACTCAGCTCCACCTAGGGAAAAGTCACTCAGCTCAAGCACCAGCCCCAGGAATGGCTTTCTTCACTGGGTAATCAGAGACAAAGGGTGCCCCTCCCTTTAGCAGCCTTGACAATTTATTGAAATTTAGTAAACATAAACCCAGAGAGTGGCTCCTGGCTGGGCTCTGTGTGTTTCTCACAAACTAACCCCTGGGAAAAGCTACTGTTTGCTGAAAGGCATCAAATCTACCCAGAACCTAGTCTCATCACAGCATCTCCAAACTTCAGGAAAAGCCATCTCCCTCTTTTGTGACACTCAAAGCAGATCTCCCTCTCATTGAACTAGCCTGGGAAGAGGATCACAAAATCCAGGGTAAAGCAGAGCATTTATCTGACTGTGCAAACATACTGACTTAAGAATCCAACCAAGACACAGGAAATTCAAACACCACAAGCAGACCAGAGAATCCAACAAGAGGCTGGTTACAGACACGAGGGAGATACAGGATTTTTCCCACCCCTCCCAAAAAATCAAAAAACTTTTTATCAATTTTTTTGCACCTTTTATAGAAAAAAAATTTTTTAATCCTTCATAGCAGAGCTCAAACCAATATTCGTCCAACTCTTCAATGAAATAGAAAGAGAAAGTTCACTACCGAACACATTTTATGAAGCCATCATAACCCTCATACAAAAACCAGGCAGGGACTCATCAAAGAAAGAAAACTATGAACCCATTTATGTGATGAATATTGATGCAAAACTTCTCAACAAAATTTTGGCAAATCAACAGAACGATCAAACAGGATTCATTTCAGGGATGCAAAGCTGGTTCAATATACGCAAATCAATTAATATTATTCATCACATCAACAGGAGCAAGGATAAGAACCACATGGTTATCTCAATAGATGCAGAAAAAACATTCGACAAGATCCAACGCCCCTTTATGACAAAGGTGTTGGAAAAATTAGGAATCCATGGAACATTCCTCAATACAATAAAGGCTGTATATGACAAACATACAGCCAACATTATATTTAATGATGAAAAACTGAAGCCATTTCCTGTTAACTCAGGAACAAGACAAGGATGTCCACTCTTTACACTTCTCTTCAATCTCGTATAAGAATGCAAAGCTACAGCAATAAGACAAGATGCAGACATAAAGGGGATCCAAATAGGGAAAGAAGAAATAAACCCTCCCTCTTTGCAGATGACATGATCTTGTATTTAAAGCATCCCATAGACTCCACTCCCAAATTATTCAAGCTGATTCAAAACTTTGGCAAAGTAACAGGGTATAAAATTAACCCTCCAAAATCAATGACATTTCTGTATGCCAACAATTAGAAAAGTGTGGCTGAAATTAGGAAAGCAACTCCATTTGTAATAGCCCCACAAAAAAAAATAAATACCTAGGAATTAACATAACCAAAGAAGTGAAGGACCTCTATGATGAAAGCTTTAAAAACTTGTAAAAGGAAATCAAAACAGAACCTAGAAAATGGCAAAAACTCCCCTGCTCCTGTATTAGAAAGATTAACATCATGAAAATGGCAATACTTCCCAAGGCTATCTACAAATTCAATGAGATACCTATCAAAATTCCAACGTCATTCTTCAAGGAAATAGAAGAGGCAATACAAAAATTCATATGGAACAATAAAAGACCCCGAATAGCAAAAACACTCATCAACAGAAAGAACGCTGCTGGAGGAATATCAATACCAAATTTGAGACTCTACTATAAAGCCATAGTAAACAAACCAGCTTGGTACTGGCACAAGAACAGACCTCAGGACCAATGGAATAGAATTGAAAACCCAGAAATAAACCTACAGACCTATAGCCATCTAATATTTCATAAGGGATGTAAAAAAATAGAATGGAAGAAAGACAGCCTCTTCAATAAATGGTGCTGGCAAAATTGGTTAACTACTTGTAGAAATCTAAAGCTAGATCCTTATATATCACCCTGCACCAGAATGAACTCCAAATGGTTCAAAGACCTCCGAGTCAAAGCAGACACTCTGAAAACATTACAGGATGGAATAGGAGAAAACCTTGGTCTCCTTGGCCCAGGCCCAAATTTTCTTAATAGATTCATGGAAACACAACAAATCAAAGAAAGGTTGGACAAATAGGATTGCATGAAGTTGCAGAGCTTCTGCATGGCAAAGGACATAGCTAGCAAGATCAATATAAAGCCCACGGATTGGGAGAAGACCTTCACTAGCCATAAAATGGACAAGGGTCTCATATCTAAAATATACTTGGAACTCAAAAAATTAAATCCCCCAACAACAAATCCTCAAAGAAACAACTGCCCAAAATAAGTGGGCTAATGACTTAAAGAGAAACTTCTCTGAAGAAGAAAGAAGGATGGCCAATAGACACATGAAGAAATGCTCAACCTCCCTAGCCATAAAAGAAATGCAAATCAAAACAACATTAAGATACTACTTCACCCCAGTTAGAATGGCAAAAATCAAGAACTCTAATAACAACAGATGCTGGAGGAGATGTGGACAGCTGGGAACCTTACTTCATTGTTGGTTGGAGTGTAAACTTGTGCAACCACTTTCGAAAGTAGTATGGAGGTTCATCAAAAGACTCCACATAAAGCTCCCCTATGACCTAGCAATCCCAGTTTTGGGCATTTACCCAAATATTTACAAACAAGACCACACTAAAGCTACCAGCACAAGTATGTTTATTGCAGCATTATTTACTATAGCTAAGATATGGAACCAACCCAGATGCCCCTCAGTAGATGAATGGATCAAGAACATGTTGAATATATACACAATGGAATTCTATGCCTCCATAAGAAAGAATGACATTGCCCCATTTGTTAGGAAATGGAAAGACTTGGAAACAATTATATTAAGTGAAGAAAACCAAGCCCAAAGAAACATAGGTCCCATGGTTTCCCTTATTTGCAATATCTAGTATATGTATGAGTCAAGCAGAAAAGGTCAGATAAGGTGATGTTAGGAAAATGAACCCTAACTTATGTATTTAAATGTTTTTTTCTTTCATGCATTTGTTTGTAACTCATTTATAAGATTATTTCTTTGTTGCTTTTTATGTCCCTCCTCCACATTATATATCCTGCTTTCACTGTATTTGATGTCGGTATAAATTGTGGAGGGGAAAGGGAAAAAATAGTGGTTTAAATAAAGATACAGGTGGACCCATTGCAACAATGAGAAATACAACTTGTCATGTTGAAAACGAACTTTTCAACTTTGGTTGGGGGGTGAGGATTAATTGGGGAGTGGGGGGGGAGGCTGGGAAGTGATGGGAAGGGGAAACAAATCAAAGGAGGAGGCTACAATGCTTGATAAAAAATGTACTCATTATCTTGCCCATGTAATTTTAACCCCTCTGTACATTATTTTCACAATAAAAATAAATTTAATAAAAGAAATAATGTGCCATTTGAAGGGGAGCGTAGAACAAAAGGAAATAACGTTATTTTAAACATGTTCTACTCCAGGGACTGGGAAGGTGGCTCAGTGGTCGAGCGCTTGCCTTGCATGCATGAGGCCCGGGTTCGAATCCTCAGCACCACATAAGCAAAAATAAGCCAGAAGTGGTGCTATGGCTCAATTGTTAGAGGGCTAGCCTTTACTTGAAGAGCTGAGGGACAGCGCCCAGGCCCAGAGTTCAGGCCCATGACTGAACCTCCCCCCCCCCAAAAAAAAAAAGTTCTACTGCGAAGAAACAAAGACATGGAGGTTTTAAAGTCTTATCGATGTATATTTCACCCCTGAGATGATTTTCTTGATGCAGGTGTCAGTTATCAATTACTTTAATTTAGACCTGAGTTCTCCAGAGCAAGGAGGATTCCAAAGAAGCATCCAGTGAGTATGATCAGGAAAAGGAGCCTCTTCTCAGATCAGTACTCCTTTACGGAGGGTTCCAATGAAATATCTGAGTTTTTTATTTGCTTGTTTGTTAAGTTTGTGTTGGTTCTGGGGCTTGAACCCAGAGGCTGGACCCTGTCCCTGAACAGTTTTCTTTCCTGCCCACCAGCCCCCAAATCTAGTATTCTACTGCTTGAACCAAAACCCACTTCTGGCTTTTTTCTGTGTAATTACAGATAAGAGTTTGACAGTCTCTCCTGCCAGGGTTGGCTTTGATGTAAGATAATAAGAAAGCCAAGTTACATCAACTGTATAGACTTCTCTTTTCAAACATGAAATATTAGATGAAGTTTATTTTAAAGCTAATATTTGACAATTTTTTCATTTTTTATTGTGAGAATACCGTTCAGAGGAGTTACAATTACATTGGCAAGATAACAAGTACATTTCGAATCAAGCATTGTTTCCTCCTCTTTGGTTCCCCATCCCATCCCTTCCCGTACTACCCACCTCCCCCCTCCCGGTCCTTCCCCCCCCCACCAAAGTTGTAAAGTTCTTTTTTCGACGTTACTACTTGTACATATCATTGTTGCAATGGGTCCACCTTTATCCATAGTTAAACGATTTATTTTTAGAAAATATGACCAGCAAAAAATCCATCACATTACTCAGCAAAATTAGGTGCACTGAATCATTTTGGAATTATTTGTATTGCTTGGGAAGATTATTGATCTTTTCCTTCCTTTGAAACTTAATGTCATATTTCACCTTTTTTATTGGTTGTGGGGCTTGAATTCTGATCCTGGGTGCTGTCCCTCAGCTCTTCAGTTCAACTTGAGTGCACTACCACTTTAGTTACAGCACGACTTCTGGGTTTCTGGTGGTAAACTGAAGATTAGGGTCTCATGGACTTTCCAGAGCAGGCTGACTTTGAACCACAATCCTCTGGTCTCAACCTCCTGAGTGGCTAGGATTACAGGTGTAAATAACCAGCACCTGGCTCATATTTGCATTTATGTGCATTGAATGACACTGTGTTTACAAAGAATGGAAATTTTAACCAAATGATGACATTGCAGCTTTTCATAAAAATTGAGATAGCAATAAATATGTCCTCCATTTCCATTTTGTTACATTAATGACTCATGAGCTATGGGACCCTTACATTAGCATCCTCTGACATCTGTATAGGTGAATTTAGTATCAGGAAATGTTCATTGAGAAATATAGAAAGGCTGTGATTTTTAGAAAGCAAAGAAGATCACCTATGAAAGAACAGCATAGAAGGAGATACATTTATCACACAGAGATTAAGAACTAGTCTAAGAGATTTAGAATGCTAAAGACAATGAGGAAAAGCCTAGTTGACAACAAGTTCTTCAATAACCAAAAATGGTTCTCTAGAACAGTTTCTGGTATACATTAGTTACTATCATTTATTCCTTACATCTGCAGTTATTCTTTATCTTCTGTCACAACACTTATTTAACCTCTGCGTTTTTGGTGCCATAACTGACCAAAAGGTTTCAAAATCACACTTAGACTACCCTTCTCTTTGTGATTAGCAGTGACGACCCAAAATCCTGGAATCGTTGAATTTCCAGAATTAATCTTCACCTGACATCTAAGCACATTCCTGGCATTAATAGCTGTGACTTAATGAACAAAACTTTTTTCAACACAGTATCCTAATATAAGTACATGAATTAGGGACTATTGTCAAGTGTCAGTATGGAAGGAGCAATTATATATTACAAGTATGGGTTCTTTATTTTGCATTTACTAACTAAAAGTTTTTGTTTTGTTTTGTTTTGTTTTTGTTTTGCCTGTCCAGGAGCTTAAACTCAGGGGTAGGGAATTATTCCTGAGTTTTTTTCTTTTTTTTTGCTCAAAGCTAGCACTCTACTACTTGAGGCACAGTACCACTTCCAGAATTTTTCTTTTTATATGTTGCTGAGGAATTGAACCCAGGGTTTCATGCATGATAGGCAATCACTGTACCATGAAGCCACATTCCAGGAGCCCTAAATGACTTTCTTAAGATGGCATTACATTTTTATTCAATAACTATGTATCATAATTATGGCCAGGTGCTAGAAATGATGTCGAAAGCAATACAATACAATAAGTCCAGTAAGGCTGGATGGACAATGAAGAACTGTCATGGTCTAGCAAGGGCACAGAGGGGCTTATCTCATGGAACTGTTTCAACAGGCTGAGCAAGACAACACCTGACCTACAGCCCACCTCAAGAATGAGAGGGCCACCTTGGGTTCTAGCCACATGGGGATGCGGAACCCCCTCCTCCAGCACCCATTCAACCAGTTCTTGTGAAAGAGGGAGAGAAAAAAGTCACAATTACAATTAAGAAGGTTGCTGGTGGCTTAGAACTCTAATCCTAACTACACAGGAGGCGGAGATACAAACATCATGGTTCATAGCCAGCCGCGGCAGGAACGTCTGTGAGACTATTATATCCAAAGAACCACCAGAAAACCAGAAATTGTGCTGTGGGATCAAGTGGTAGAGTGCTAGCCTTTTGCTAAGGAGCTCGGGAACAGTGCCCAGACCCAGAGTTCAAGCCCCACGACTGACAAGAAGTGGACTTCCTACCACCAGAAGTCTACTGTATAACAACCATTGTCTTAGGGAGGATGGTAATGAAGTCAGGCTGAGCTTCCTGTGAAGTTGAAGTCATAAGTAGGTCACCTGGCTTCTCTGTTCCTCGGTTTCCCTAGCTGCAAAACTCCACAGAATGAAGGATCCCCTTCCATATGGGGATAAGGTAATGATGAAAGAGAACCATGTTTTGTTTCATAATCCCACATCTGTTGCACGATTAATAGAAGGCCCCATCTGAGCCCTTTCCGGGTATCTTCTTGTCATTTGCAAACAGAACTTCAGAGATCCTTATGTGAAGGCTGCTCCCTCTGTGCCTAGCCATGTTCCACAGATCCCTCTGCATAAATCCCTTGTTTCCTAACAACTGTCCTGTGAGGAAAATGAGGTCTGATGGTTGCGGCCCTACCCAGAGCTTCACCTATGGTCAAGAATCGGCTGCTATGGACTAAAAGTTGGGAATAAGCCATCTAAATTGATGACTGTGCATGTTGCTACATGTCTACCATCCCAACTACAGAGGACCAGGCCTGTAGGAGCATACCTGTCACATCTAGGAGGACCTCGATCCAGCCCAGCCAGAGCATATATTGAGTCTCTGTTTCAGAAATGGCCAAGACAGAAAGTTGGCTCCTCAGAGCCAGGGAGAGGAAACAAGCAGGGGTCATGGTGTCCCCAGGGGGTGTCTGACCTCGGTACGGATGATTTGGGGGCGGCCACTCACCTGTGCTGCTGGGAGAAGCTGCTGGAGACTGCTCCAGGTGGGGCGAGCAGTGATGGCAGTGGTATTGTGGACAAATGGGCCCAAAGGAGAGAACCAGGTCCAGGGATCCGGTTGGGGCTTTAATCGGGCTGGCAGCACGACATTGACTGATATTTGAAATCTCGAAACTTAGGAAAGGGGGAAAGCTGCTGGGGCGAAGGCAGGCTTCTCAATTTCCTACTATACTCTGGTCGCCTTGCGTCTCTTCCTCACCACTCAAACACCTCACCTTCCTCAACTGCTGGTAGTGGTGTAAACTAACAGTGGGAATTCCGGTACTACTAGGCAACATGGAATGTGGGCGTGGCCACCATTCTTGTATCCCATTGGTGAGAAAGAACCATGAAAGAATGGGGGTGTGGCCGGAATCCTGTGATGCAAGCAGCATGGGCAGAGTCAAGAAGTTAGCATCTCCCCAGCCATTTTCCCAGGGAACAATGTCAATTCAGTTGGAGACAAGAGGGTGACCAGCTTTAACCGGATGGCTGCACAGATTATTGTGTATGTCTGTTTGTTGCCAGTCCTGGACCTTGAACTCAGGATCTGGGCACAGTCTGTGAGCTACTTTTGCTCAAGGCTGGCCCTCCAAACTAGAGCCACAGCACTTCTGGCTTTGTTGTCACTGAAGTTGGAAAGGGGTCTCAAGGACTTTCCTGCCTAGGATGACTTCAACCATGATCCTCCAATCACAGCCTTGTAAGTATCAACGAGGACTGCTGAGAGCCACTGGTGCCAGCTTAATCATTGGTCTTGCTGATGTTCTTGGATAAACAGGTTAGTTCCCTATCCTTGGGTTTAAGTGGTGGGAGCTGTAGCCCACAGTTCGTATCCTGGTCCTGCCACCTCCAAATGGCAGGAGATCCAAAAAACTTACTCCTATCCATATGATTAACAACGGAATGTGATGTGTGTCATGATTGAATGAGGAGTTCTTGAATGATTCCAGTATAAAATTATACGCAATTATATTATAGGACACTGATCGATGTTAGTTAATATTTTATTGAGCATTTAAACAATCACATTAATAAAATGGAGGCATAATGAAATAACTAAGAATTGGGTCTCATATACTATAAAGGTGCCATTTTTCTGCCAGGACTGGTTTTGGAACTCATGGTCTTGGTAACTCTGATGCACTATGTGGGAAGGGAAAGCTGGTTTCCTTGAAGTCAAGAAATTCAAGTCTGTTCCTGAGGCCTGAAATAGATCCCCACCACTGGAAAACATCTTATTCATGTACAATTTACATATATGATTTATATTATAAACATATGTTGACTATATTTCATTGAGTGCAGTTATTTAATTTTTTGTTTTATTCATGCATTGCATTGAACATTTATTTTATTGACTATTATGTCACATAAAACATTGATTACATGGGCCTGGGAGGGTAGATCAGTGGTAGAACTTTTGCCTTGCATGCATGAGGCCCTGGGTTCGATTCCTCATAAGCAAAAAGAAAAAAGGCAGAAGTGGCGCTCTGGCTCAAGTGGTAGATTGCTAGCATTGAGCTGAAGAGCTGAAGGACAGCGCCCAGGCCCAGAATTCAAGCCCCACGACCAGACCCCACACACACAAAAAGCATTTATTACATTAATTACATAGGATATATGTCTGCATATGTATTCCACTTCATACCTGACACCCAGGACTTTCACAGAAAGGGAAAACATGTGTCACGATCAGCTTCTTACTCCACAATTCATTTTTTTGGCAGTGCTGGCATCTGAACTCATGGCCTACAAGCCTACAAGGCCCAATTCACGAATGGGTGAGTGTCAGCACTCCATCCTGGGGCAAATTGAGCTGACAGGCTGTTCCCAGGACCTGATATCAAGCCCCAGGGGTGAACAAAATAATAACATTGATATGAAGATGGCAGTACATTAATAAATATATATCTTTATCGAGTGTAAAAGATAGCTATATATTATTCAGTTGTATAGATTACATTCCTACCAATTCCTGGGTTTTAATTATTCATCCATGTAATTAATATTATTGTTTTCATCCTTAATAAAATGAGTGTCCTGAAATTATTGTGTTCCTGTAAGTAATAATATTCTTTTAATGCTTCATAAATATTAAATAAAGTCTATCAGCCTCCTGAAATGATGCTGTCTAATTTTATAGGAGCATCATTCACGATCAACTCATTCAACCGTGACATTGAAAACATTCCATTGTTATTCCTATGGATGGGGGACCATGTTCTTAGTATCTCCTGCCATTGGTTGGAGTCAGGACGGGTACTCGATATCAGGGACTATGTTGCCACATTGGCCTATGGCCTCCCCAATAGTCTGGCAGCCTTCACCAATGCAAGATGAAGTACCCTTTGCAACAGTGTCATTCAGACCCACATTTTTTCTGTGCATTGCTTTCCCTGCAAGGCCTGGGGGTCTAGGATCCCAGGAGCAGCTATAGGTCTAGTGGCTGCACCCCAGCCTAGGGTGATCGAAGCTGAGCAGAGTTGCTACAAGCTGAGTTCAAGCCCCATATTGAGAAAAGTAAAATTAAAAAAAAGCTCTTTGGCTTGCAATTCATGATGTTTCCTCTTCTAGTCTTTGTATTTGAA
This sequence comes from Dipodomys merriami, assembly GCF_024711535.1. Lineage (NCBI taxonomy): Eukaryota > Metazoa > Chordata > Mammalia > Rodentia > Heteromyidae > Dipodomys > Dipodomys merriami. The sequence goes on along the minus strand of NW_027202926.1, from coordinate 127,427 downwards.
CTCAGGATGTGGGTAAATCTGCAGGAATGTGGATGAAGGGGAGGATCACCGTACTTGAAGATGAGAAAGTCAGGCCTGTTCACTAGTCCTGAATTCAAGCCCAAGCTCTGGAAAACATACTAATTATATACATTGTAAAGATAGGATTTATACTTACCTGTAGATGTTCAGTCCATAGATGTTTGGTGTGGTTGTTCCTTGTATTTTTTGTTTTATTCATTTATTTACCATTGATTGTACTGTGATGAAACCCATTCTGTTTATTTCATTGATGACATCCTATCACAGAGCATCTAGATTTGTAGAAATGTTCTCCACCATGTCAGGATACTCAGGATCACACAGGATATTCAGAAAAAAGGAAAACAAGTTTCACACTTGGCTTCTTACTCCACGATCCACTTGTTGGTAGTGCTGGGATCTGAACTCTGGGCCTAGTAGGACCAATTGGCCAATAAGTCAAGGTTAACACACCAACCTGTGAGCAACTTAGGAGCCAAGCCAGTCGCAGGATCTGACATTGATCACCGAGGTGGTAGACTATAGACATAAATTCATAATTTAAACATACAATCTATATTGACATACATCTGTCAACAGCATATTGTGTTTAGTGAACTTCTCCTTATTTTGTATCTACATCATGGAGGTACTGTGTATTTTACTAAGTATGGTGACAGGTATAACTGTGCTGATATGAATGACAAAAGGTTCCCATGGTTATAGGGTTGTCTATGAATTCCCCTTCTTAGTTGATACTCAGGACTTTCACAGGAGAAGAAAACATGTGCAACAACTGGCTTCTGACATCAGGATGAAACTTTTGTCAGTGCTAGGATTTGAACTCAGGTGTGGGTAGCTCTGTTGCACTGTGGGGGAAGGGGAAGCTCACCATCCTTGAAGACTAGAATGTCAGACCTGGTCCAGGGCCTGATTTGAAGCCCAGCACTGGACAAAATAGCAAGCCCACCCTTTTTAAACATAGGACCTCTCTTGACCTACAGGTGTGGTATGCATCTTGCATTCAGTGTAGTTATTCTTTTTTTGTGTGTCTTATTCATTGATGAATTGTGCATTTTATTGAGTATGGTGACAGATATAACTGTGCTGACATGGATGACAACCTATTCCCATGGCTATAGAGTTGCCTATATAGCATTCTCCATCCTCAATGACATCTAGAACATGCACAGAACATGAAAACATGTGCAAACCTAGACTTTTCACATCAGAAAGAATCTTTTGGCAATGCTGGAATTTGATCTCAAGGCCTAGCAGGCACAATTGGTGAATGGGTCATGGTAAGCACACCAGCCTGTGAGCCTCTAAGGAGCTAGACCATTCCCGGGACCTGAGATTGATCCCTGGTGGGGGCCAATATAGTCATAAATTCATAATTAAACAGATGATCTATATTTCCAAACATGGGTGGGCGGCATCTTGCATTTGGTGTAGTCATTCTCTTTATTTTGTGTCTTGTTCATTGATGTATTGTGTATGTTCTTAAGTATAGGTTGACAGATATAATTGTGGTGAACTGGATGACAACCTATTCCCATGAGTATAGAGTTGCCTATACCTTCTCCATCTAGCAGAGACCCAGAATTTGTGCAGCAAAGGAAAACAGGTGCAACAACTGTCTTCTCACATCAGGGTGAATTTTTGGCAGTGCTGGGACTCGAACTCGGGGCTTAAGAGGCCCAACTGCACAGTGGGTCCACATGATCACACCAGACTGTGAGCCAGTAAGGAGCTGGGTTGTACCCAGGAACTGAGATCGAGCTCTAGTGAGGCCAAAATAGTCCTCAATGAATCATTGAAACATGGGATGTATATTCACATCCGTGTGTGGACTGCATCATGCATTGAGTGTACTTACTGTCTTTATTTTGTATGCTATTCATGAATGTATTGTGTATTTTCTTGAGTATATGATGACAGGTATAACTGGGCTAACATGTATAACAACTTATTCCCATGACCAAAGGGTGACCCATGCAATCGCCATCCTAGCTGTGACCCAGTACTGGCACAGGAAATTAAACAGGTTCAATGATTGGCTTCTGGCATCAAGATGAATCTTTTGGCAGGGCTGGGATCTGAACTCAGGTCTAGCAGGCACCATTGGTGAATGGTACCACATGAGCAGACCAGCCTGTTAGCAACGAAGGAGCTAGGCCTTCCCAATACCTGAGTTTGAGCCCCCATGGGGGTAGAGTGGTGAGCACAATAGTCACCCTTCCATAAGCTGAAGGTAGTATGCAAATATGTATATATTTCTATAGAGTAGGATTGATGGTGACCTGTGATGGAATCCAATCTGTGTGACTACTGATTCTTGGATCTTTCCTGATGCCTCCATTTCATGACTGTGATTATTATTGTCACGCTTCATCAACTCTCCTTTACAAATAATCTATACCCCATGAGTCTTGCCTATCATTTCCTACTTGCATCATGCACGAATTACTCATTAAAGGATGAGATCGATTGCATTCCATGACTCTGCCTAGGTCCAGAAATGAATATCTCAGGATCTCCCGCTATTCCCTCTTCATAGGAGGGCTGAATTCAAGCCTCATGCCTGGAAAAGATACTCCTTATATACATTTTAACGATGGGATTTATACTTCCATACAGATGTTCAGTCCATATTGTGTTTGGTGTGGTTATTCATTTTATTTCTTGTTTTATTCATTTATTTACCATTTATTTTATTGACTCTGATGATACCTATACCATTTATTACATTGCTTACATCCTATCACAGAAAATCTAGATTTCAGATATGTTCTCCATCATGTCTGGCAGTGTGAGGATCTGAGAGCTCGGTGTCGAGCAGACCCAATTCATGAATGGGTGAGTTTCAGCATGGCAGCCTCTAGACAATGAAGCTGTCAGGTATTTGCCCAGCACTAAGATCAACCCCCAGGTTTGGCCAAAACAGCAATACATGGATAGGCAGATGGTGGTATACAAATAAATATATATTGGTAAAGAGTGCCAGAGCCGTCTATCTATGATTGAATGACAACTACTACATTCCTACCAATTCTTAGGTATTTATTATCCCACCATTGAAGGAATATTATCCTTTTCATGCTTAATAACATTAAGACCAATCAGCATTCTAGGATTATTGAATCCAATTTTACACAAGACCGGTGTTACTCTTTTAATCACTATTCCTATGCATAGGAATGAGTCTCTTGTGATCTCCTTCCATTGGTACCAGGACTGGGATTTGAACCCACGGCATATGTTGACAGGTTGGCCTATGGCTTCACTGATAACCCACCAGTCATCAGCAAGGGCAGGGCAGGTCCATCTTGCAGCCATGTCATTCAGACCCAGGATGGTTACCGTCCAAAGAAAAAATCATAAAACCCCAGCCCTTGCCACTTTTTGTGCTTTCCAGGTTTTTTTTTCTACCTGCAAGAACTCTGAGCCTAGGATCTCAGGGTCGGCTATGGGAGATCCAAGCTGAGGCAGAGTTGAAACGAACTGAGTTCAAGCCCTATGGTTGAAAAAAAATAAAGAAAGAAAGAAAAAACGTTATTTAAGTAAATTAAAAAAAATAAAGCTCCCTGGTTTGGAATTTCTGCCAGTTTTCTTTCCTAGCCTGGGATTTGAACTCAGGGTCTTGGTAAACTTGTAGCAATGTGAGGGAAGAGTTGCCACAGCTTGAGTTCAAACCACACAAAAATGAGAAACTAAGTCACTGACCTCGGCAGCGTGAGGTAGTTGTGGAGATGGGAGGCAAGGGATGGTAGGGGAAAAACAAAGGAGGAGTCAACAATGCTCAATTGGAAACGTACTCATTACCTTGCTCCTATAACTGTAACCTCTCTGTAAAACATTTTTGCAATAAAAAAGTACAAAAAAGAGAAACAATATAGTTCTCAGAGAAGCACTTTAGAGGTAAGGAAAGTATGTCTGAATATCTGTACAAAATTCTACACTGCTTTTTTTTAATGTTCAGTATGGAACTGAGTAAACATGATTGCTTCCATTAAAAAAAGTAAGTCACTCTCAAAACTTGGGACAGTATTTCTGCCATTGCTAGCATTTGAGGTCACCATCCAGGTAACTCTTACACCATGGGTGAAGGCGAAGCTCACTGTCTTTGAGGAGAAGAAATTCAGGCTAGAGTTCCCAGGGCCTGAATGAAGGCCCTGCAATTGAAAAAATATTTCTATACATGTGTAATATATGATATACACTTATGCATGTTAATTTCATATTATGATTTTATTGATTTTGTATTTTATTTTTCTTTGATTCATTAATTGATTATTGTATTTAGCATATTATACACATAATATTTATTACATTTTGCACAACTATAATAAAATTCTATGCAACAATTTAGGACATTGACTCATTTTTCATTAATATTTTATTAAGTATTGAAACATAATACATAATTAAATGGATGCATTTGTCACAGTTTTCACATGTTTAGAGTTTCTTCCAAGTATGAGCTTTGTCCAATCTTTGTACTTTTTCCTATTGGGATTTCTTTAGATGATTTATAGTCAGAAACCTTTTCCTGAGGATAGGCAAGTGAGGGGTAAAATTGAAAGGATGGAGCTAGAAATGTGGCTTAGTGGTAAAGAGCTCGCTTAGAATGCATGAATGCCAGGGTTTGAATCCTCAGTGCCACATACTCAGAAATAGGTAGAAACTGTGGAGTGGCTCAAGTGGCTAGCCTTGAGATAAAGGAGCTCAGAGACAGTACCTAGGCTCTAAGATCAAGACCCAGGACTGTCAAAAACAATAGACCAGATGCCAGTGTCTCACACATGGAAATCTAGCTTCTCAGGAGGCTGAGAGCTGAAGACCACAGTTCAAAGACAGCTTAGCCAAGGAAAGCCTGTTAGACTCTTATCTCCAGTGAACCACCAAAAGACCCCATGTGGTGCTTATTACTCAAGTGGTTGAGTGTTCGTCTTGACCTGAGGGGCTAAGTGACAGTGCCCAGACTTGAGCTCAAGACACACTATTGGGAAAAAAGTGAGGGTTAATCCAGGCACTTTTCCTATTTGCTAATTATGAGATCATTCTTTGGAAAATGAACACTGATGTATACCAGAACTGGAGTCAGAGCTTAAAGTTCAAGTGTAACACATCCATATGCCCAGCCTCTCAGACTCTAGCATTGTAACCTTGTGTCCTACAGGGTTCTGAAAGGTCCAATGTTGAAAGGCTTAATCTGCTCCCCAAGCCCATTGTGATAGCAGTTGATTTGTACTGTCAAGGTCATTACAGCTCTGAGCCTAGCAGAGCACCAGTAGTTCAGGCCTGTCACCCTAGCTCAGGAGACTGAGGTTTGAGGATTACAAGGTGAAGCCAGCCAGGGCAGGATAGTCTATGAGACTCTGACTTCCACTTCTGAAAGGTCAGATGTTCAAGAGCTTCCTTTGTTTCCCTTGGTGATGAGAAGAACTTGCACTCTAAATGTTCTTAGAATTCTTGAGCTATAGAAGCAGGAAAGAATCATTGACCCATCTTGGGTTCACATGAAGTTCTTAGGCTCCAAACCCTATCCCCGTTAGCAGAAAGAACTCCAGTGTAGCACTGTAATTGAAGGACAGAAAACAGTTTCAAAACCAGGCTAGGTGCAGAGACCAGGCCTACAGGATTCGGAGGCAGAATGTACACATTCAACAGATAAGTGAGCAGTAAAACCACTTCATATATTCCAGGCCATGCCAGCAATGGGAGGAAATGTAAAACACTCGTTAGAGTTACAACAGGGTCAGGCTTTTCTCAGCCTCTTCAAACAATGACTAATTAACATTCTTCTCACAAGTGAAGGGAGATTCAGGCTATCTTAGGTTACCAATAGAGCCAGTTTAGTCGGTGAAAGGGGAGGAACAGAGTAGAAAATCCCTGATCTCTGGTTTTAGGGAGTGGGTTTTTGACTCTCCATTTTTCAGATTTGAAAGCCCTTCTTCTCCCTCTGCCCGTCCTTTCTCCTTCCTTCATTCTCCACATAATTAATTCAAATCCCCAGACCAACTAGAGTCAGGGTTGTTTCTCTTCTTTCTCCAAGCATCTGAGTTAGAACCTGGCTCTGCCCAATTGGCTCTGGTGCCCTTGGCTGCCTGAGAAGTGGGAAATAGAGAGTCTTCTTGCTCTCTTGTTGTGTGAAGGCAATGCTGGTGTCCTGGCACACTGCAGAAGACCTAATGACTGGAAATTGTTCCCTTCTTTCCTCCTGAAATCCAAGACCAGATTCATCTATCATCTTCCTATCTATCTATCTATCTATCTATCTATCTATCTATCTATCTATCTATCTATCTATCTATCTATCTATCTATCTTTCTACCTATCCTATGTCTGTCTATCTATCTATCTACCTACCTACCATTCTACCTAGGTATCTCTTTGCCAGTTCTTGGGTTGAACTCAAGGCCTGGGCACAGTCTGTAGCACTCTACTACTTGAGCCACAGCCCCAATTGTGGATTATTCTATGTATGTGCTACTGAGGAATCATACCTAGGGCTTCTTGCATGCTAGAAAAGCACTCTCTCTGTAATCCACATTCCAAGCTCCCTCATCTTTTCCTTAATGGTAGTTTTTTAGGAAAGTATGTTGCCATTTTACCTCCCCAAGTTTAATTTTCTGAATACTGGATACTTCTATGAAACCTGTTATACTTTTCCACTGCCTAGTTTGTTATGGTTCCTGAATTGGCCTCATAACAAATGTAAATGAAGGCTCCTGAGAGTGTCAGTGTATCATATAAGGACACAGGCCTGGAACCCTGGAAGAGAAAAGCCATGGGCCTGAAATGAAGAGAATGATGCAGTATATGAAAGGAGCATATCTGAAATATAAATCAGTAAATAAAAGGAGAAGCACTGCATAAGGTCTGTTTGCATTCAGGGAGGTAATATACAGACATAAGTAGGTAGGGCACTGATACATAAAATTGGCCTTCTCTTTTTGAAAAATTTTTGTGGACATCCCAAGGCTTAACCTCAGGGCCCAATGCATTCCTCTGCTGTTTTTCCCAAAGCTGCGGCTTTATCACTGCCACAGCTCCACTTTCAGCTATCTGATCATTAATTGGACATAAGCACCTCCCTGGCTTTCCTGCCTGGTCTGGCCTGTGTCTCCTTCTTGGCTTTCTCTCTCAAAGCTGGAACTCTGCCCTCTGGACCACTGTTCCACTTCTGGTTTTCTGGTGGTTTATTGGAGATAAGAGTTTCACAGAATTCTTGCTCAGGCTGAATTTGAACGGCGATCTCCCAAACAGGATTCAAGCGGCTTTCCTCAGGGATACACCAAGGAGTCCTTCCACATAAACCCTTAGTCTAAATCTCGAGAGGCACTAGAGAAAATGAGATACATGAAGATGTTTCTAGTCGGTTCTAGATATTTAAGGTTGTAGACACACAACACTCATAATTACTAGATCATTTTATAGACAAAAGGAGTAATGCAGACAGTATGAGGATAGCTCCAGCTTTTGGTCTTCTCATCTTGAGACAACAAATTCACTGCAGCTCAATGCTAAGTGACAGAATTGACATGTCCTATGGACATTTGCTCCCAAATCCTGTGACACTCATTTCTCACTTTTGGCTTCAAACATGTGTCCCAGAGGAGAAGATGAGGAGAGAAAATCTTTCTCAGGTAAAGCAGTTCTAAAGAATATTGGGTAGTTAATTTATAAATTCAAACCATTGGACTGACCCTGCTAAGAAGTCAGATTGTCCAGATTAAAAATGAAGAAGAAAAGAAAGAAGGTGCTAGTGGCTATTCACTGTAATCCCAGCTCCTCAGAGGGTGAGATGTAGATAAACTGAATTTGATTCCAGCCAGATTAGGAAAGTCCATAACAATTATTTCTAAGAGATCACAGAAAAACCCAGAAGTGGGGATGTGACTCAAGCTTAATGCATTACCCTTGAGCAAAATGTGCTGAGGGACAAGTTCTAGGCTCATAGTTCCACCCCAAGGCCTGCCCCCTCAAAAAAAGCCTGTACTTCCATTTCTTTGGGTATGTATGGATATATTCCTATAGGTGAAGCTCCAGAGTAGATATGATGAATGGCACCAAACTAGGTAATGTATATTCAATAAAATGATTTCACAACAGAGACTGCTTTCATGATAGTGCATGTTCCGGGGCTCCCCTCACTGTTCCCAGTGTAACCTGAGGGTTTCTCTGCATCCCAGGTCTGCTGGAAAAAGTCTCTCTCATTGTCTGGACAGGCAGACAAAAGGACTCAGTCCTGTACAACTGTGTAGCAAACAACTCCGTCCGGGTCAGATAGTGAGGATGAGTGTTAGTGGGCTCTGAAGTTCAGGAGAAATAGGTCTCTTTGTACCCCAAACTATTTCCCCAGTGCTCTGGCTTGACAGGAAGCCTTCATATGTGCCACCTTCTGTGACAGGCCACATCATGTGCACTTATCCTGGTTTTGTGAGACTATATTCCAGTGTTCAGATACAGTGCTCAATATAATTCAAGAGTCCTGGCGGACAAGTAGGGCATTGAACCTAATGAAATATTTCATTGCCTGTGATGATGGGCCTATGATGTCTCTCTTAGATTTCAGGAAGCTTGGGAAATCCAAGCACATATCTGGTATCACAAAGCTTCCTGTCATCTAGGACTGGTGAATCTCATCAGGTTTTGAAACATTTGACCTCTCCTAGTTGGGCCCTGGGTGGCCAGGTTTTGGGGTAGAACACAGGGCCTGGTTGCTGACCATGAGCTCAGTGCAGAAGCATGGTGCTTTACCATTTTGTGTAACAGCATCACTTCTTGTCTGTGTATGTGTGAGTGTGTGTGTGTGTGCGTGCACACGTGGGAGAGGGCCCATAGGCATATACACGATTCTTGGAGGTTGAACTCAGGACCTGAGCACTGTACCTAGTTTCTCTTTTTTAAGTATAACCCTCTCCTACTTGAGCCACAGAGGCAGTTCAGGCTTTTTTTTAGGATTGTGGTCCTGAGAAATCAAACTCAGGGTTTCATATTTGCAAAGCACTCAAACCCTAAGGCACATTCCCAGCCCTCTACTTCAGGTTTGTTTGTTTCTGTCTTTTTTTATTGTTGTAGATGATGATGTCTGGTCCTGGGTGCTATCCTTGAGCTCTTCAGCTCAAGTCTTGTGCTCTACCACTTGAGCCAAATGCCTCTTCAGCTTTTCTGGTGGTCCATTGGAGCTAAGTGTCTCAAGGACTTTCCTGCCCATGCTGGCTTTGAACCATGAACCTCAGATCTCATCCTCCTGAATAGCTTGGATGACAGACATGAGTGACAAGCAACTAGCTTCCACTTCAGGTTTCTTAGTGGTGAATTGGAGATAATAGGCTCATGAGACCTTTTGTGTCTGGGGTAGTTTGGAACCCATGTCCTCAGATCTCAGCTTCCTGAGAAAGCAGGATGAGATACCTCAGCTCTAGACCCCTAGGGCTGTTGCCTCTCCATGCAATTAATAATATTGTTTTCATCCTTAATGAATTATTAATGAAATCAACCACTGTTCCAAAACTATTGAGTCCATGTCATTAATACTATTCTTTGAAAATGTCAAAAATATTCATTAAAATCCATTTGCCTCCTAAAATCACTCTATTTATATAGTAGTATTCAGAAACAACTTATTCAACCTTGCCATTCATAATCTTCCGTCGGTATTCCTATGAATAAGAAGGAGATTCTTAGGATTTCCCACCTTTGGTAGGGGTCACGACTGGGCTTCAAACACAGGGCCTATGTTGCCATGTTGGCCTATGGCTTCCTTGGTAGCTCACCAGCCTTCAGCAATGCCAGGTTACCAACATTTTTCAACAGTGTCATTCAGACAGAATGGTAAAACCGGCAGCCAACTGCAAGTTGCCAGTTGTTTTTTTTTTTTCCTATGTCGCATTAATTTTTTTTTTTTCTTGTCAGGCTTTAGGGCCCAGGAACCCAGGTTCGGCTGTGGGTCCAGTGGCTACACCCCAGCCTAGAGTGATCAAAGCTGAGGCAGAATTGCCACAACATGAGTTCAAGCCCTATGCTTGACAAAATAAAAATACATACATACATACATACATACATTAAAAATATTTTAAAAATTATGAGGCTCCTTGGCTTGGAATTCACACAATTTTTTCTGCCAGGCCTGGGAATTGAACTCAGGGTCTGGGTAAATCTGCAGCATTGTGAGGGATGGGGAAGATCACCTTTCTGGAAGACAAGAAATTCAGGCCTGTTCCTAGGGCCTGAATTCAAGTCCTAGCACTCGAAAAATTAATATTCGTATATATTTTAAATACATGATTTATATTTACCTACACATGTTTACTGCATACTATGGTTAGTGTATTCATTTTATTTTGTGTTTTATTTGTTTCTTATGCACTTTAGTGAGTATGACTACACTTATAACATTTTTTTGCATCCTATTACATAAGACGTAGATGAGCCTATGTATTCTACATCATTCCTGAGTCCCAGAAATTTCACCGATAAGGAAAACAAGTGGGACAATTGGCTCTCCACCAGGATTAAGTTTTTGGCAGTTTTGTAACTTAAACTCAGGGCCTAGCAGGCCCACTTCATGAATGGGTAAATGTTAGCACACCAGTCTGATGCAAGAGACGTTGTGGGGAAATTTGAGGACCTGAGATCAAACTTTAGGAATGGCCAATATAAAAACAGATAGATGTTTAGATTGCAGTGTGTGTGTGTGTGTGTGTGTGTGTGTGTGTGTGTGTGTGTGTGCGTGTGTGTGTATTTACAAATGTGTATGCATCTATAAATGTATACAGAGAGAGACAGATAGACATTTATGTAGACTCTAGTGTATAACCCTATATAAAGGGTGATCTCTATATATTATTTCTATATATTATATTACTACCAATTATTTAGTATAAAATTATGCCTCCATTAATCAATTATAGAAGAAGACTTATAAAGTATTAATCAATGACCTATATTTATTAAATACAATCTTAACCTGGAATGACTAGCTAATTAGTAATTCAGTTAGTACATTTCAAACATTCTATTAGTGTTCCTATAGATAGGAATAAGTTTCCTAGGATCTTCAGCCATGTGTAGGTGGCAGTCCCAGGATTGAACTCCCAGGACTGAATTCAGGGCCTAGGTGTCTAGGTTGGGCTCAGGCTTCACTGAGAGCCCTAAGCCTTCATCAATGCAAGCTCATGTACAATTTTCAAGCTGAGTCATTGAGACCCAGGAGGGTCACAGTGCTAAGGAAACAAAGGTAAAACTGTTGTATAAAACTTCCTGATTTTTCCTCCTCCATTTTTGTTGGTTCGTTGTATTTTTGCCAGCGCTGGGAGTTGAACTCGGGTCTTAGGATCCCTGGATTATCTGTGGGTGTAAAAGCTCCACCCCAGCCTAGGGTAATCATGGTTTAAGACACAATAAAATGCTTCCTTGAGCAAAAGAAGCTCAGTGAAAATGTCTAGGCTCACAGTTCAAGTCTCAGGACATGCCACAAAAAAGAGCCAGTAACTCCATGTGTCTGTGTATGTATGCATGTATTTATATCAGTGAACATCAGAGTCTCTATGAAGAAATGTACCCAGCTAGGAAATTTGCTTTGAATAGAATGATTTCATAGCACAGCGAATGCTTTCAAGACAGTGCATGTTCTGGGGCTCCCCTTATTGTTCCTAGTGTAGCCTGAGGGGTTCTGCATACCCCGCTGGAGTAAGTCTGACTCATTGTTGGAACAGGCAGACAAAAAGCCTCACTCCTGTATTGCTGTGTAACAAACAATTCATCTGGACCAATTATTGAGGATGTATGCAGGCAGGTTCTGAAGGTCAGGAGAAAAAGGCCTCTTTGTACCCCAAACTATCTCTCTCCCCAATGCTCTGTTTCTTTTGTTTTTGTTTTTGTTTTTTGGTCGGTCATGGGGCTTGAACTCTGGGCTTGGGAGCTGTCCCTGCACTCTCCAGCTCAAGGTGAGCCCTCTACCACTTGAGCTACAGAGCCACTTCCGGTTTTCTAGTGGTTTATTGGAGATAGGAGTCTCATAGTCTTTCCTGCCCAAACTGGCTTTGAACCATGATCCTCAGATCTCAGCCTCCTGAGTAGCTAGGATTAGAAGTGTGAGCCACCAGCGCCACGCCCAGTGCTCTGTTTTGACAGCAAGCATTCATTTGTGCAACCTCAATGGCAGGCCAAGTTCCTGCCCTCATCCTGTCATTGTAAGATTGTGTTTCAGTGTTGAACCAAACTGCTAACATTAATTGAAGAGTCCTTCTGGAAGATAATTAGGGAACTGAACCTAATGAAATGATTCATTATTGGCAATGGTGCCTCCGTGTGTGTGTGAGTGTGTGTGTGTGTGTGTGTGTGTGTGTGTGTGTGTGTGTGTGTGTGTGTGTGTGCTTGAACTCAGGACCTAACCACTGTACCTGAGTTTCTCTTGTCCAAGTACAGCACTCTACCACTTGAGTAACACAGCCACTTCAGCCTTTTTTTCTAGGGATGTGGATCAAACCCAGAGTTTCACACATGTAAAGCAGTCTACCCCTAAGAAACAATCCTAGCTCTCCACTTCAGGTTTCTTTCTTTTCTTGTAAGTTGGAGGAGTTCAAATCGGGGCCTGGGTGTTGTCTCTGAGCTCTTCAGCTCAAGTCTAGTGCACTGCAACTTGAGCTACAGCACCTCTTTAGGCTTTCTGATGGTTTATTGGATATAACCATCTCAAGGAATTTCCTGCCAGGCTGGCTTTCACCTGTGATCTGGGATAATTTTTTTTAACTCCATAATTTAGTGACTTTAATTTTGAGAGCAGAAATTAACAAACTTTTTGAAAATTTCATTAGAATATTTTAAAATCAATTCCAAAAGTATTTTTAAAAGGTACTTTAAAAGTCCTTGGATAGAGATGTGCTCATTTCCAGATACAAACATCTGTCTGGCATCATTACATCAAGACTAAAGGAGCATCAGAGCCACTCAACCACCAAGGGGAAAAGGTACCAAGATTCTCAGCTTCCTGAGCAGGCAGGATGATAGATCTCAGCTAAAGAGACCTAAGCCGTGACACTTTGCTGCAAGGGGGTCCTTGGCTCCACATAGTAGAACATTAGCCATAAACCCAAGAAAAAAGTCAACACCTAGGCTCTGAGTTCAAGGTTCATGATATAGAAAACTAAACCAAAACAATTGTCTACAGGAGACAAGTCACTAGAGCTCAGTATATACATTAATTTGGCCCTGCCTTCGGGACATATCTGAGCCTCGAATTTCTCATCTGCAAAATCATCTTACTTGTGTAGATCTTATAAGGACCAGATGAAAGAATACAACTCATGAAGGGCTCAGCACATAGTACCCTGTGAATGAGTCAGCACACAATACCCCATGAACAACCCAGTACCCCGTGAAGGACTCAACACCCAACACCCCAGGAAGGACTCATAACATGGCTGTATCCTACAAACTGTCATTAGAATTAGGGTGCTTATCACCACTCTTTCAGATACAGGTTACAAACTGCACAAGTTCACATCTAACAGTTTAGAGGGGTGTTTTTTTGGGGGGCGGGCCATCAGCCTAGGAGATTTCGCTCATAGGTTGAACATACTGTCCTAAGACCTTTTCCTCAAGGCTATATCTCTACCACTTTGAGGCACAGCTCAAAGTCTAGCAGATTCCCTGGCAGGGCTGAGTTTTCAACACACCAGTGTCTGATCTCACCCTCTGAGCAGCTAGGGGTGAGCCAGCAGTGTCTGGTTCCATGATGCTGGGTTGCAGCTGTTGACCTCTGGCTAAGTCAGTTCAGATGACAGCCATCAGGTTCAGACTACCAGCTTGATCTGTGAAGAGGTATTTGAAATCTTGGCCTTCTATTCTTGCAGTTAGAACATTCTAACTTGTTTTTGGTGCCAGTCCTGGGGCTTGAGTATGGGCCTAGATACAGTCTCTAAGCTTTCATGTTCAAAGCCAGTGCCCAACTGGTTGAGTTACAGCACTACTTCTGGCTTTTTCTGTGCATGTGATAGTGTGGAATCGAACTCAGGGCTTCATACATACTAGGCAAGCACTCTACTACTGAGCCCCAGGAATGACCAGTGTAGAAATAGATAGATAGATAGATAGATAGATAGATAGATAGATAGATAGATAGATAGATAGATAGATAGATAGATAGATAGACAGATTGTTACATACATATATATATATATAAGTATATATGTAGGTATGTATATATGTATGTATGTATGTATGTATGTATGTATATAAAAACAAGACAAAGATGTCTGTATATTATTTAATTATATATACGATATTAGTACCAATTATTGATAAATTATCCCTTAATTTATTTAAGTATTATGGTTGAATACATAACAAAATATTAATTGTAAATTAGTCAATGTACTATAATTATTGTGCATAATTTTATAATGTAATCATATACTACTAATGTAATTGGTACTTTACAACATTCCATTCATATGGATGTATATCAAAATGCTTTTCTTTGGATCTCCCGCCCTTGATAGGTGGCAGTCCTGGGATTCACATGCCGGGCCTAGGTTGCTGGTTTTGGGTATGGCTTCCTTGATAGCCCACCAAAGTTCAACAGTGCAAGGTCATGTACACTTTATGGTCCCTGATATTTAGACCCAGGATGGTTGTAAAGGAAAAAATGTAAAACTGCCTTCTGGAACTTCCCAGTTTTATCCTTCTCCCTTTTTTTCCCAGCACTATTTTTTTCTTTCTTTTTTTTGGTTTGGGGCCAGAACTCTGGGTCTGGGTGCTGTCCCCCAACTCTTCAGCTCAAGGCTATCTCTCTATCACTTGAGCCATAACACTACTTCCTGCTTTTTTCTGCTTATGTGGTGCTGAGGAATCGAAACCAGGGTCTTATGCATGCATGGCAAGCAATCTATAACTGAGCCACCTTCCCAGCGCTTCTCTGTTTTTTGTTGTTGTTTTTTTTGCCAGTCCCAAGATTTGAACTCGGGTCCTAGGATCTCAGGATGGATTGTGGGTTTAGATGCTGCAGCCCAGCCTAGGATGATCAAGGCTGAGGCAGAGTTGCCATGAACTGAGTTCAAGCCCTAATCCTGGCCAAAAGAAATTAAGGCCCTTGCTTAGAATTTTGATCATTTTTCTGGCAGGTCTGGGATTTGAATTCAGGGTCCAGGTAACTCTGTGGCACTGTGGGGCAGAGGAAGCTCACCATCATTGAAGACAAGAATTTCAGCCCAGTTTCCAGGGACCAAATTCAAGCTCCAGGACTGATAAAAATAATATTCATATATGAGATCTATTTACATACATGGGGCTACTCCATATGACATTTATTAATCTTATGTTTTATTTTAGTTTATTACATATATACCATTTATTATATTTATTACATATTATCACATGGATATATTTGCATGTGGATTATACATCATACTAAGACCCAGGACTTTCACAGAGAAGGAAAAAGTATGTGTCAAAATTGGCTTCTGACTCCACATATAAAATTTTGGAAATTCTGGGATTTGAACTCACAGCCCACAATGCTGAACTTATGAACGGGTCAGTTGTAGAACAAAAGCCTTTGGCAAACTGAGCTACCAGCCAGTTCTGAGAACCTGGGAACAAGCCATAATTGTGACTGATATATATATAGATATAGATTTAGATGTAGGTATAGATATAGATGGTTAGATAAATAGATAGATAGATGTGTAGTTTGCAATATATATAAGAGAGAGAGAATGTGAGGATATTAAATTATATATATTGTGAATTATTATTAAATTATGCCTCCATTTAATGAAGTATGATGGTTGAATATTTATTAAAGCATTAATGTAAAAGTACTCAGTATTCTTTAATTGGGATAATCATACCATGGTGCTAGAATGGAAGACATAATCCACTCCTTTTTTATATATCAATATGAATGGAATGTTGTAAAGTAACAATTACATTAGTACTGTATGACTACATTTTAAAATTTTACAAACCTACAGCCAGCATTATACTCAATGGTGAAAAAATAAAGCCATTTCCTCTTAACTCAGGAACGAGACAAGGATGCCCACTCTCTCCAATTCTCTTCAATCTAGTATTAGAATGCCTAGCTACAGCAATAAGACAAGATGCAGACATAAAGGGGATCCAAATAGGGAAAGAAGAAATAAAACTCTCCCTCTTTGCAGATGACATGATCTTGTATTTAAAGAATCCCATGGACTCCACTCCCAAATTACTCAAGCTGATTCAAAACTTTGGCAAAGTAGCAGGTTATAAAATTAACCCCCCAAAATCAATGGCTTTTCTATATGCCAACAATGAGAAAAGTGTGGCTGAAATTAGGAAAGCAACTCCATTTGTAATAGCCCCACAAAAAAATAAAATACCTAGGAATTAACTTAACCAAAGAAGTGAAGGACCTCTATGATGAAAACTTTAAAATCTTGAAAAAGGAAATCAACACAGAACTTAAAAAATGGCAAAACCTCCCATGCTCCTGGATTGGCAAGATTAACATCGTGAAAATGGCAATTCTTCCCAAGGTTATTTACAAATTCAACGCGATACCTATCAAAATTCCACCCTCATTCTTCAAGGAAATAGAGGAGGCAATCCAAAAATTCATATGGAACAATAAAAGACCCCGAATAGCAAAAACGCGCCTCAACGGAAAGAACACTGCTGGAGGAATATCAATACCAAATTTCAAACTCTACTATAAAGCCATAGTAATCAAAACAGCTTGGTATTGGCATAAAAACAGACCTTAGGACCAATGGAATAGAATTGAAAACCCAGAAATGAACCTACTGACCTATAGCCATCTAATCTTCGATAAGGAAGCTAAAACAATAGAATGGAAGAAAGACACCCTCTTCAGTAAATGGTGCTGGCAAAATTGGTTAACTACATGTAGAAAACTAAAGCTAGATCCTTATATATCACCCTGCACCAGAATCAACTCCAAATGGATCAAAGACCTTGAACTCAAAGCAGACACTCTGAAAACATTACAGGATGGAATAGGAGAAACCTTAGGTCTCCTTGGCTCAGGCAGAAATTTTCTGAATAGAGACCCAGAAGCACAACAAATCAAAGAAAGGTTGGACAAATGGGATTGCATACGGTTGCAGAGCTTCTGCAGGGCAAATGACATAGCTAGCAAGATCAATAGAAAGCCCACCGATTGGGAGAAGATCTTTACTAGCCATACAACGGACAAGGGTCTCATATCTAAAATATACTTGGAACTCAAAAAATTAAACCACCCAACAACAAATCCTCAAAGAAACAACTGCCCAATAAATAAGTGGGCGAAAGACTTAAAGAGAAGCTTCTCTGAAGAAGAAAGAAGGATGGCCAATAGACACATGAAGAAATGCTCAACATACCTAGCCATAAAAGAAATGCAAATCAAAACAACATTGAGATATCACCTCACTCCAGTTAGAACAGCAAAAATCAAGAACTCTAACAACAACAGATGCTGGAGGGGATGTGGACAGAAAGGAACCTTACTTCATTGTTGGTGGGAATGTAAACTTGTTCAACCACTTTGGAAAGCAGTATGGAGGTTCCTCAAAAGACTTCACATAGATCTCCCCTATGATCCAGCAATCCCACTTTTGGGCATTTACCCAAATGTTTACAAACAAGACCACACTAAAGCTACCAGCACAACTATGTTTATTGCAGCATTATTTACCATAGCTAAGATATGGAACCAACCCAGATGCCCCTCAGTAGATGAATGGATCAAGAAAATGTGGTATATATACACAATGGAATTCTATGCCTCCATCAGAAAGAATGACATTTCCCCATTTGTTAGGAAATGGAAAGGTTTGGAAAAAATTATATTAAGTGAAGTAAGCCAGGCCCAAAGAAGCATAGGTCCCATGGTTTCCCTTATTTGCAATATCTAGTATAGGTATGAGTCAAGCAGAAAAGGTCAGATAATGTGATGTTAGGAAAATGAACCCTTAAATATGTATTTTAATGTTTTCGTTTCTTTCATGCATATGTTTCTAACGCATTTATAAGATTATTTCTTTGTTGCTTTGTATGTCCCTCCCCCACAGTGTAACCCCCGCTTTCACTATATTTTATGTCAGTATAACATGTGGAGGAGATGGGGGCAAACAAGTCGTTTAAGGATACAGGTGGACCTGTTGCAACAATGAGAAGTACAAAATGTCATGTCAAAACCAGCTTTACAAAGTCGGTGGGGGGGCGGAGGGGGGTATAAGTGGGTGGTGGGGGGAGGGGGGAGGCTGGGAACGGAGGTGAAGGGTAAACAAAGGAGGAGGCTGCAATGCTTGGTAAGAAATGTATGCATTATCCTGCCCATGTAATTGTAGCCCCTCTGTACAGTATGTTCTCAAATAAAATAAAATAATATTAAAAAAAATTTACACAATAATTATAGTACAATGACTAATTTGCAATTAATATTTGTTATGTATTCAACCATAATACTTAAATAAAGTAAGGGATAATTTATCAATAATTGGTAGTAGTGTATATATAATTAAATAATATACAGGAACTAACTGCAAATTTAATTGTTATTTTTATAACATTCCATTAAGCATTCACATGAATAGGAAAGCTTTTCTCAAGATCTCCCTCCATGTGTAGGTGGGAGTCCTGGCATTTGAACTCAAGGCCTGGGTAGTTTACTTCAAAATGCAAACCATTAGAATGACACTGTGTAGATTTCATTTTTTCACAATGAAAAAAAAGAACAAGAAGAAAAGAAAGCCAGGTGTCAGAGGTTCCTGCCTATAATCCTAGTTCTTCAGGAGTCTGAGTGGTAGAGAATGCCAGTTTGAATTCAGCCGGGACAGGAAAGTCTACAGCACTCTTACTTCTGAGGGATCACAGGAATAAAAGATCGTCATGAATGGGGTTGTGACTAAAGGGCAGAGGGCTACCCTTGAGCAAAATGAGCTCAGAGACAGTGCTTAGGCTCATAATACAACCCCCGGACCTGCCAAAAAAAATACAAGTAACTCCATGTCTCCCCTTGTATGTATGCATGCATTTCTATCTGTGAATGTCCAGAGTCCCTATGATGAAAGGCACCCAGCTAGGAAATTTGCTTCAAATAGAATGATTTCATAGCACAGAGAGTGTTTACAAGACAGTGTATGTTCTGGGGATCTCCTCACTGTTCTCAGAGGAGCCTGAGGTTTTCTCCACACCCCAGGCTGCTGGAGAAAATCTGCTTCATTGTTGGAACAGGCAGACAAAAACCCTCACTCCTGTACAGCTGTGTAACAAACAACTCCATCTAGGACAATTAGTGAGGAGGAGTGTGGGCAGGCTCTGAAGGCTACGAGAAAAATTCCTCTTTGTACCCCAAGCTATCACTCTCCCCAGTGCTTTGTTTTGACAGGAAGCCTTCATTTGTGCCACCTCCCGTGGCAGGCCAACTTCCCTGTACTTATCCTGTCTTTGTTATACTATGTTCCAGTGTTGAAATGACCTACTACAATTAATTCAACGGTCCTTTTGGCAGACAATAAGGGAGCTGAACCTAATACAATGATTCATTATTGGCAACAGTGCCTTCCTAGATTTCTGGAAGCTTGCTAAATCCAAGCATATGTCTAATATCACAATGCTTCCTGTTATTTAGGGCTGTTGAAGCTCATCAGGTTTTGAAACCTTTTACCTCTCCTAAATGGGCCCTGGGTGGCTAGGTTTTGAGGTTAAACACGGGGCCTGGGTGCTGACCATGAGCTCAGAATTTTACCATTTGGTATCACAGCTTCAATTCTGGTATCTATGTGTGTGTGTGCGTGTGTTTGTGTGTGTGTGTGTGTGTGTGTGTGTGTGTGTGTGTGTGTGTGTGTGTGTGCGTGTGCGTGTGTGTGCATGTGTGTGTGTGCATACACTTGTCCTGGAGTTTGAACTCAGGACCTGAACACTGTACCTGAGTTTCTCCTGTGCAAGGATAGCACTCTACCACTCGAGCCACACAGCTATTTCAAGCTTTTTTCTAGTGATGTTTTACTAAGGAATCAAACCCAGGGATTCATACCTGCAAAGCACTCTACCCCTAAGACACAGTCCCAGCACTGCACTTCAAGTTTCTTTCTTTCTTTTCTTGAAAGTTGGAGGAATTGAATCTAGGCCTGGGAGCTATCCTTGAGCTCTTCAGTTAAAGCCAAGCACCCTACCACTTGAGCTACAGCACCCCTGCACGATTTTGGTAGTTCACTGGAGAGAAGCCTCTCAAGGAATTTCTTCCCAGCCTGGCTTTGGACTGTGATCCTCAGCTCTCAGGCTCTTGAGTGGCTAGGATGACAGTTGCAAGTCACCAGCGCCCAGCTTCCACTTCAAATTTCTAAGTGGTGAATAGGAGACAATAGACTTATGGGACCTTTTGTGTCTGGGAGAGTTTGGAACGGAGATCATCATATCTAAGCTTCCTGAGTAGGAAGTATTACAAACCTCAGCTACAGATACCTAGACTGTAACACTCTGTTGCAAGGCGGTTCTTGGCTCCATGTGGTAAGGTGCTAGCCATGAGCCCAACAGGGAATGGTCAGTGGCTAATCCCTAAGTTCTAGGTTAATGACTGAGAAAAATAAACCAAAACAATTATCTGCAGGAGACAACTCACTAGAGTTAGGTACATACATAATTTTGACCCTGACATGGGGACATATCTTAGCCTCAATTTTCTCATCTACACAATCATCTTACTTGTGGAGCTCTTCTAAGAAACAGATGAAAAAATGCACCCTGTGAAGGACTCAGTACACAACACCTCCTGAAGGACTCATCACATAGCTGTATCCCAAACACTGTCGTTAGAATTAGGGTGTTTTCATCAGTATTATTATTCTTTCAGAAACACATCCCAAGCCACACAAAGTTCACATCTAATGATTTAGAGGGGTGGCTTTTTTGGGGGGAGGTGGAGTGAGACATGGGGATTGCACTGAAAAGTTGGGGGTACTGTCCTAAGATAGTTTGCTCAAGGTTAGAGCTCTACCACTTTGAGCCACAGCTCAGTTTCACAGACTTCCTGCCAGAGCGGGTTTTAAACCCACCAGTGTCAGATCTTAGCCTCCAAGTATATTGGATGCCAGGGGTGAGCAAGCCAGCAGCATCTGGTTCTGTGGAGCTGGGTTGCAGCAGTTTACCTCTGGCTAAGTCAGGTTAGATGGCAGCTGTCAGCACCAGACTCAAGGCTTGCTCTGTGATGAGGTATTTGCAGTGCTATCCTTATATAGTTGCAGTCAGAACATTCCATCTTTTTTTGGTACCATTCCTGGGTCTTGAGTAAGAGACTAGACACAGTCCCTACGCTTTCATGCACAAAGCTAGTGCTCGGCTGCTTGAGCAACAGCACAACTTCTGGATTTCTGTGTGTACATGGTAGTGAGGAATCCAGGGCTTTGTACATACTAGGCGAGCACTCTACAACTGAGCCCCAGTGACCGACAAGTGTATAAACAGATAATTGTGTAGATTCGTAGATAATCAGACAGACAGACAGACAGACAGACAGACAGACAAGATAGATAGATAGATAGATAGATAGATAGATAGATAGATAGATAGATAGATAGATAGATAGATAGATAGATAGATAGATAGATAGATGTAGTTGCATAAAACAAGAGAGAGATGTCTGTATACTATGAAATTGCATATACCATATTACTCAACATTATTGGCAATTAAATTATTCCTTCCTTTTCAAAGTATCATGATTGAATACATAATAAAGTACTAATTGAAAATTAGTCAATGTAGTATAATTGTTGTGTATAATTTTATAATATAATCATGCACTACTAATTTAATTGTTACATTTATAGCATTCCATTTGTATGGATTTATATGGGAATGAGTTTCTTAGAATCTCGCCATTCATTAGAGGCAATCCCGGGATTCGACCTCCATACCTAAGTTGTCAGTTTTGGCTATGGCTTCCTTAATAGCCCACTAAACATCAGCAATGTTAGGTTATATTCACTTTCTGGGCCTTGTCATTTGCACTCAGGAAGGCCACAATACAAAGGAAAATAAAAGTAAAACCACCTTCTTGAACTTCTCAGTTTTATGCTTCTAATTTTTATTTTTTTCCCAGGCCCAAGAATTGAACTCGGGGCCTGGGATATAAGGGTCGGCTGTGGCAAAGATGCCAAGACCTGAGTGCAAGCCCTGTGCTAGGCTAATAATAATAATAATAATAATAATAATAATAATAATAATAATAATAAGGCCCTGGTTTGGAATGTGCACCATTTTTCCGGAAGCCTTGTGTTTTAAATCAGGTTCTGGATAACTCTGTGACACTGTGGGTGAAAGGGAAAGGATCACCGTTCTTGACTACAAGAAATTCAGATCGCTTCCCAGGGCTTGAATTGAAGCCCCAGCTCTGGAAAAAGTAATATTAATATATAAGATCTATTTATATACATAGGTATACTGCATATGTTGTTTATTACTCTTATATATTTAATATTATTACATATATATGTTTCTTTTATTACATCATATCACATAGGATATATTTGCATATGGATTATACATCATATTGAGACCCAGGACTTTCACAGAGAAGGAAAAAAATGTGTCAAGATTGGCTTCTGACTCCAGGAATAAATTTTTGGCCATGCTGGGATTTCAACTCACGGCCTACAATTGCCAATCCCAAAATGGGGTCACAATCTTAGCACACCAGCCTCCAGCAAACTGAGCTGCCAGGAAGTTCTGAGTACCTGTGATCAATCCGCAGGTGTTCCCAATAGTATATACATGCATAGAGAAACAGGGAATGTGCAGATATTACATTGTATATATATACCAATTATTAGTTATTAAATTATGCCTCCATATAATACTTAGGAAAGCATTAATTAAAAATTAGTCAATATCTTTCCATTAGGGGAATCATACCATGGAGCTAGAAATTATTGTATCCTTGTGAGAAATAATATTCTTTTAATGCTTCATAAGATATTAAATAAAATCAATCAACCGACTGAAATCATGATGTCTCATTGTATACAAATAACATTCATGATCATATCATTCAACTGTGACATTGATAATATCCCATCGTTATTCCTGTGTATAGGAATGAGCCTCTTAGGATCTCCCACCATCCAGAAGTGGCATGACTAGTATTCGAAATGTAGGCCCATGTTGCTGGGAGGGACTATGGCTTCTCCAATGGCCTGCAATTAAAAAAACATATTTAGCTCCCTAGTTTGCAATTCATGCCATTTTTTTCTGCCAGGCCTGGGATTTGAACTCAAGGTCTGGGTAAATATGCAACACCATGAGGGAAGGGAATCTGACCATGCTTAAAGACAAGAAAGGCAGGCCTATTCCCTAGGCCTGAATTCAAGCCTCAAGCCTGGAAAACATCCTCCTTATATCCATTTTAAAGAGAGGATTTATACTTCCATACAGATATTCCATATTTTGTTGGGTGTGGTTATTCATTTTATTTCTTGTTTTATTCATTTATTTTCCATTTATTTTATTGACTCTGATGATCCCTCTAACATTTATTACATTGTTTACATCTTATATCACAGCATCCAGATTTGTCTATACATTCTCCATCATGCCTGACATCGAGGACTTTCCCAGAAAAGGAAAACATGTGTTATAATTGGATTCTTACTCCAAGATTAAATTTTTGGCAGTGCTGGGATATGATCTCAGGGATTAGCAAGCCCAATTCATGAATGGATGAGTGTGAGCACGGCAGCCTCTAATCAATGAAGCTGTCAGGTGCTTAGAACCAGTCCCAGGTTTGGCCAAAACAGTGATACATGGATAGGCAGAGGGTGGTATACAAATAAATATGTATTGGTAAAGAGCACCAGAGCCATCTATCTATGATTGAAGGACACTTACTATGTTCCTACCAACTCTTAGGCATTTATTATACCACCATTGAAGGAATATTATTCTTTCCATGAATAATAATCTATTAATTAAGATCAATCAGCGTCCTAGGATTATTGCTTCCAATTTTAGACTAGACAAAAGCATGAACTACTCTCAACTGGTATTCCTATGCATAGGAATGAGTCTTTTGTGGTCTCCTGCCATTGGTAGGTGTCAGGACCGGGATTTGTACCCAGGGCCTATGTTGACAGGTTGGCCTATGGATTCCCTGATAGCACGCCAGCATTTAGATATGGCAGGTCAGGTTCACTTTGCAGCCATGTCATTCAGACCCAGGATGGTCACCCTGCAAATAAAAAGAGGTAAAACACCCAGCCCTCTGCAGCTCGCCACTTTTTATGCTATGTTACTTATTTTTCTTCCTGCAAGCCCTCTGGACCTAGGATCCCTGGATTGTCTATGGGTCCGAGGGTGTACCCCACACTAGGGCAATTGAAGCTGAGGCAGAGTTGCCACTACCTGAGCTCAAGCCACATGTCAGCAAAATAAAGAATAAATAAAAAATAATCATTTAAATTAAAAAAGAAACAAAGCTCCCTGGTTTGGAATTTCTACCAGTTTTCTTTCCTAGCCTGGGATTTGAACTCAGGGTCTTGGTAAATATGTAGCAATATGAGGGAAAGTGCAGAGTTGCCACTACTTGAGTTCAAACGCCATACAAATCCAAAAATAAAAATTAAGTCACTGAGGTTGGCAGAGGGAGTAGTTGTGAGATGGGAGGGAAGGGATGGTAGGGGGAAAACAAAGGAGGAGGCAACAATGCTCAATAGGAAATGTACTCATTACCATGCTCATTTAACTGTCATCTGTCTGTACAACATTTTTACAACAAAAAAATGAAGAAAAGTAGTGCTCAAAAGAAGCATTTTGGGGGTAAGAGAAAGATGTCTGAATAGATGTACAAAATGTTACACTGCTTTTTAAAAAATGTTCAGTATGTCACTGAATAAACATAACTGCTTCCATTAAAAAAATTGTCACTATCTTGGAAGTTGAGCCAGTATTTCCATCATTGCTGGGATTTGATCTCACCATCCAGGTAACTCTTTTGCACCATGGGTGAAGACATAGCTTACTGTCCTTGAGGAAAAGAAATTCAGGCTAGAGTTACAAGGGTCTGAATGAAGGCCCTGCAATGGAAAAAATATTTCTATATATGGGTAATATATGATATATATTTACATATGTATGTGTATTACATATTATGATTTTCATTATTGATTTTTGTATTTATTTAATTTTTTACTTGGTTCATTTATTTATTGTATATATTGTATTTAGTATTATTATACACATAATATTTAGTACATGTTGTACATCTATTATAAATTTATACACAACAATTTAAGACATTGACTCGTTTTTCATTAATATTTTAAGTGTTGAAACATGATATATAATTAAATGGAAGCATTTGTCACAGTCTTCATATGTTTAGAGTCTCTCCCAAGTATGAGCTTTGCGTTCTTTATCTTTGGAACCTTGCTGTAGGAATTTTTTTAGATGACTTTTACTCAGAAGCCTTTTCTTGGGGATAGGCAAGTTGAGGGATAAAATTGTAAGAGTGGGGCTAGAAATGTGGCTTAGTGGTAGAGAGCTGGCTCAGGATGCATGAATGCTAGGGTTTGAATCCTCAGTGTCACGTAATCAGAGTGGCTCAAGTAGCACAGCCTTAGGCTTGAGAAAAAGGAGCTCAGAAACAGTACCCAGGACCTAAGATCAAGCTCCTGGACTGTCAAAAACAATAGGCCAGATGCCTGTGGCTCACAACTGGAACCATAACTTCTCAGTAGACTGAGATCTGAAGACCACAGTTCAAAGACAGCCTAGGCAAGGAAAACCTGTTAGGCTCTTATCTCCAATGAAGCACAAAAAGACCACATTTGGTGCTGTGGGGCAAGTGGTAGAGAGTTTGCCTTGAGCTGAAGGCCTCAGGGACAGTGCCCAGCCTTGAGTTTGAGACACAAAAGTGGAAAAAGTGAGGGTTAAGTGAAGTACTTTTGTTATTTGCTAATTTGGATAACATTCTATGGAAAATGAATGCTCATGTACACCAGAATTGGAGTCAGAGCTCAAGGTTCAAGTGTAGCCCATCCATATACACAGCCTTTCAGACTCTAGCATTATAACCTTGTGTCCTACAGGGTTCTGAAAGGTCCATTGTTGAAAGGCTTAATATGCTGCCCAAGCCCTTTGTGATAAGCAGTTGACTTGTAATACCAATGTATTTACAGTTCTGAACCTAGCAGAGCACCAGTAGCTAACGCCTGTCACCCTAGCTCAGGAGGCTGAAGTCTGAGGATCACAGGGTGAAGCCAGTCAGGGTAGGAAAGTCTGAAACTCTGAATTCCACTTCTGAAAGGTCAGATGTTCAAGAGCTTCCTGTGTTTCCATTGGTGATGAGACGTTACTCATACGCTAAAGGTTCTTAGAGTTCTTGAGCTATAGAAGCAGGAAAGAAAAATTATTGACCCATCCTGGGTTCAAATGAAGTTCTCAGCATCCAAGCACTAGTCCTGTTTGCAGGAAGTACTCCAATGTAACAATATTTGAATGCAGAAAACAGTTACAAAATCTAGGCTAGGTGAAGAGAAAAAGGCTTGCAGGGTTAGGAGGCAGAATGTACACACTCAACATTCCAGGCATGGCCAGCAATGAGGGGAAACATGAAACATTTGTCAGAGTTACACAAGGATCAGGCATTTCTCAGCCTCTTCAAACAATGACTAACCTTCCTCCCTCAGGTGAAGGGAGCCTCAGGCTATCTTTAAGTTAACAATAGAGAGCCATTTTATTGGGAGAGAGGGCAGGAACAGATTAGAAAACCTTGCTCTTTGGTCTTAGGGAGTGGGTCTTTGACTCTCCATCTGTCAGATTTGAAGGCCCTTCTTCTACCTCTGCCAATCCATTCTCCTTCCTTCATTCTCCACTATATTAATGCAATACATTAATGCATCCAAGGAGAGGCAAGGCATTTTCTCTTCTGTCTCCAAGCACCTCAGTTAGAACTTGGCTCTGCCCTCTTGACTCTGGGGCCCTTGCCTACCTGAGAAGTGGAAAGAGACAGTCTTCCTGTTCTCTGGTTGTGTGAAGTCCATGTTGGTGTCCTGGCACACTGCAGAAGGCCTAATCACTGGGAAGTCTTCCTTACTTTCCTCCTGATATCCAAGTCCAGATTCATCTATCATATTTCTATCTATCTATCTATCTATCTATCTATCTATCTATCTATCTATCTATCTATCTATCTATCTATCTATCTATCTATCTATCTATCTATCTATCTATCTATCTATCTATCTATCTATCTATCTATCTATCTATCTATCTATCTATCTATCTATCTATCTATCTATCTATCTATCTATCTATCTATCGATTGATCTATCTATCTATCTATCTATCTATCTATCTATCTATCTATCTATCTATCTATCTATCTATCTATCTATCTATCTATCTATCTATCGATCTATCTATCTATCTATCTATCTATCTATCTATCTATCTATCGATCGATCGATCGATCGATCTATCAATCTATCTATCTAACTATCTATCTATCTATCTACTTACCTACCTACCTACCTAAGTAGCTATTTCTTTGCCAATTCTTGGGTTGAACGCAAGGCCTGGCACTGTCTCTAGCATGCTACCACTAGAGCCACAACACCAATTCTGGTTTTTTCTTGAATGTGCTACTGAGGAATTGAACACAGGGCTTCTTGCATGCTAGGCAAGCATTCTCCCACTAATCCACATTCCCAGCCCCTTCATCTTTTTCTTAATGTTAGTTTTTACATAAATATGATACCATTTTACATCCCCAAGTTTAATTTTCAGAATACCGGTTACTTCTAAGAAACCTGTTCTTCTCTTCCCCTGCCTGGTTTGTGATTCTTCCTGCGTTGGCCTCAAAATAAAATTTAAATAAAGGCTGTTGAGGGTGACCTGCTTTAAGTGGATGGCTGTACAGATTGTTGTGTATGTCTGTTTGTTGCCAATCCTGGACCTTGAACTCAGGATCTGGGCAGTCTGTGAGCTGCTTTTACTTAAGGATAGCCCTCTAACTCTGGAGCCATACGGCTATACTTCTGGCATTGTTGGCCTTGAAGTTGGACAGGGCTCTCAAGGACTTTCCTCCCTAGGGTGACTTCAACCATAATCCTCCTATCACAGCCTTTTAAGTATCAAGGAGGACTGCTGAGAGCCACTGGTGCCTGCCTAATCATTGGTCTTGCTGATGTTCTTGGACAGACAAGTGAGTTCCCAATCCTCGGTTTGAAGTGGTGGGAGCTGAAGCCCACAGTTCAAATCCTGGTCCTGCCACTTCCAAATGACAGGAGATCCTAAGAAACTCATTCCTATCCATATGAATACCAAATGAATTTGATGTATGTCTTGATTGAATGGGCAGTTCATGAATGATTCTAGGATAAAATTATCCACAATTATATTATAGTACAATGATGGATTTTAATTAAAACTTTATGAAGCATTTAAACAATCACATTCATTAACTGGAGACATAATACCTAAGAATTGGGCATCACATAATAAAGAGATGCCATTTTTTCTGCCAGGACATTTTTTTAGTTAATTGTTGTATTGCATTTTCTGAATGTAGTTTGGTATATGAAAGTAAGATATATTAAAGCTGACCAGAAAATCAATTATTCAGTTTTTATCAGAAATGTTTATAGCGAAATTTAGAGATAAATCCAAATTATATATATTTGAAGACAATGCTTGGTTAGTCCTCTTCTCAAATTCCCCATTCCCTTCATGAGAATAATACACATTGTAAGGTAATGCTTAGAATGTTTTTGTGAAACAGGTTGACTTTAAACCAGTGAGTTACTCTATGCTGCATTTGTTTACTTTATATCTAGAAAAGCTAAACTCTTACTTTATCGTTTTCCTTAGGCTTTATACTCAGATTTAATCTCTGATGGGTGACAAATAAAGATATAAACATTTTTTTTATTTTTTTATTTTTTTTCTTTTTATTGTGAAAATAGCATACAGAGGGGATACAATTACAGGAGCAACGTAATGAGCACATTTCTTTTTTTAAATTTAATTTAATTTTATTTGTGAACATACTGTACAGAGAGGTTACAATTACATGGGCAGATAATGCGTACATTTCTATAAACATTTTTTAACAGTGGCTAAATTTAGGCTTAGGAGTCTCGGTACAACGATACTCGTGCAGATAGGCCTTATAAGTCATGCGACCCTGATATCAAAATGATAACCAATTCTTACTGGTATCCTGCTCATGAGATTTTGTGTATTATATACAGTGGTTATTTGAATGTTTTTGGAATCAACATAATTTCATGGATTAGGAACTGAAGTGAGACACTTTACTCAGAACAAAATTTAAGGAGGCATCCAAAATTAGTTACCAAGATATACATCATGTAACACAATGTTTTGAAAATGCAAACTAAAGGAAATAATTTATGAAAAACATCAACATGTACAATAAATACAGAATCACTATGACAGATTTTTCCTTTACCCCAGTTGCAATATGGCTTACATGATGACTTTTCTGGTGATATGTTTAGTTAGGTCTTGATATTTAGTTAGAGTATTTATGTTCTTTCTTATATTCATTTGTCACATCAAACAGGAAATGAATTCCATGCCAGAGTCAACATCCATAATAATGTTACAGATGTATCCTGCTACTTTGCCAAAGTTTCAAATCAGCTCGAAAAACTTGGTTCCTTTTTTGGAACTAAATGAATAGGTATGCAATTTTGTCAGTACTAGAAATATTTTGACCACCATTTGTTAAACTATTATTTTCCAGAAAATCCTTCTCTCTTTTCATGAGATTTTTAATTTCATTTATGTCATGTGTTGATGTTTTCCCTTAGATAAGCCACATTCAGTCTTCTACAAAGTGTAATTTGGAGTAGTTTAAAATTATGGACACTCATGTACACTGCTCAGATTCTATTATTTGCATATTTTTTCTTGTTGTACCAGTAGGCATTAGTTCTCAGTATGGATGCTATTGGACATATTCATTAAATTTCTGATTTTTTTACGTACGTTATGATTCTGTTATTTTATTCTTTTAAATATGTGCATATCTCACTCCGCCTACAGTCACATTTGTTTTAAACAATTTGATCCCTTCAAGGGATTTGCAATATTAGGTTCATCTAGAATAATTTAATTACAAATTAACACAACTGTATTTATGAGACACAGTTATCTTTACGGCTCTACTCCAAGTTAATATGTATTTGGGGTTTTTGTGCTTAAAAAATTGGGCAAAGCATGTTTTTGTTCCTGGGGTTCTACTTTGTTGGTTGTTTTTCCAGTTGTAGTGACTTCAACGTTTGTGCGCGTTTTATTTCAATTGTTTTGTGTCAATGATTTGTTTCATATAAGAGAAACTGCAAAAACAATCAGTGATTTAGAACTTTTCCAAATATAATTTTAAGAGAGACACTTGAAATTTTGTGACATCTGGGAATGGGCAGGTCTTCATAATGGAGGTGGTAGCAGAATAACAGACTTGTTTGATGTGATTTTAATTCATCCTCCTATTGCCTCACTATTTCCAATGGTATTACTTGAAAGTCTTTAGTGGAAAGAAAGTATTTCTGTCTGCATAAACTCAGAATTTTTGGTTTAGTTGGGACACATTACACATTCATATTTCATTTTAACTCGAAAATCTTCTTTCCTTCATTTAAAATCAGAGATGTGAATTTATAATGCTAAAGTAGCAACTACTAATTTATACAAAATGGTCCAAATTATTTTCACTTCACATTATATGTAATATAGAGTGTAATAAGAATAATGTGTAATACAGTATGTAACAATGGACTTTGGGGAAAGTAAATTACAGTGGATTATTGTGAGATACTGAATAAATATAAAACATATATTTGATTCTATTAAAAATACCAAGTTACATCTAAAAATAACATAGTTATAAACTAATGCTGAAAATATAATATTGTTTATTAGAAAAAGCCAGAAGTTTCCATAAGATTGCTTTTTTTAAAATTTATATTATTGTATTTGTGAACATACTGTACAGAGGGGTTACAATTACATAGGGAGGATAATGAGTACATTTCTTACCAAGCATTGCAGCCACCTCCTTTGTTTATCCTTCACATCCCTTCCCAGCCTCCCCCATTCCCCCCAACTCCCAATCCTTCTCCCCCTCCCCCCCCGCACAGACATTGTAAAGCTCATTATGGACATGAAAACTTGTATTTCTCACATTGTTGCAACAGGTCCACCTGTATCCTTAAACGACTTGTTTTTCCCCATCTCCTCCACAAGTTATACTGACATCAAATATAGTGAAAGCAGGGGTTATACTGTGGGGGAGGGACATACAAAGCAACAAAGAAATAATCTTATAAATGCATTAGAGACACATGCATGAAAGAAAAAATCCTTAAAATACATATCTAAGGGTTCACTTTCCTAACATCACATTATCTGACCTTTTCTGCTTGACTCATACATATACTACATATTGCAAATAAGGGAAACCAAGGGACCTATGTTTCTTTGGGCCTGGCTTACTTCGCTTAATATAATTTTTTTCCAAGACATTCCATTTCCTAACAAATGGGGAAATGTCATTCTTTCTGATGGAGGCATAGAATTCCATTGTGTATATATACCACATTTTCTTGATCCACTCATCTACTGAGAGGCATCTGTTTTGGTTCCAGATCTTAGCTATGGTAAATAATGCTGCACTAAACATAGTTGTGCTGGTAGCTTTAGTTAGGTCTTGTTTGTAAACATTTGGGTAAATGCCCAAAAGTGGGATTGCTGGGTCATAGGGGAGTTCTTTGTGGAGTCGTTTGTGGAACCTCCGTACTGCTTTCCAAAGTGGTTGAACAAGTTTACATTCCCACCAACAATGAAGTAAGTTTCCCTTCTGTCCACATCCCTTCCAGCATCTGTTGTTGTTAGAGTTCATGATTTTTGCCATTCTAACTGGAGTGAGGTGCTATCTCAATGTTGTTTTGATTTGCATTTTTTTTTATGGCTAGGGAGGTTGAGCATTTGTTCATGTGTCTATTGGCCATCCTTCTTTCTTCTTCAGAGAAGTTTCTCTTTAAGTCTTTTGCCCACTTGTTTACTGGGCAGTTGTTTCTTTGAGGATTTGTTGTTGGGGGGTTTAATTTTTGAGTTCCAAGTATTTTTTAGATATGAGACCCTTGTCCGTTGTAGGCGCTTTCTGCTGATCTTGCTAGCTATGTCTTTTGCCATGCAGAAGCTCTGCAACTTAATGTGATCCCATTTGTCCAACCATTCTGTGATTTGTTGTGTTTCCGGGTCTCTATTCAGAAAATTTGGGCCTGAGCCAAGGAGAACCTAGGGTTTCTCCTATTCCATCCTGTAATGTTTTCAGAGTGTCTGTATTGACTTCGAGGTCTTTGATTCATTTGGAGTTGATTCTGGTGCAGGGTGATATATAAGGATCTATTTTTAGTTTTCTACAAGTAGTTTACCAAATTTGCCAGCACCATTTACTGAAGAGGTTGTCTTTCTTCAATTCTACTGTTTTAGCTCCCTTATCGAAGATTAGATGGCTATAGGTCTGTAGGTTCATTTCTGGGTTTTCAATTCTATTCCATTGGTCCTGAGGTCTGTTCTTATGCCAATACCAAGCTGTTTTGATTACTATGGCTTTATAGTAGAGTTTGAAATTTCGTATTGATATTCTGCCAGCAGTGTTCTTTCCATTGAGGAGCGTTTTTGCTATTCGGGGTCTTTTATTGTTCCATATAAATTTTTGGATTGCCTCTTCTATTTCCTTGAAGAATGAGCTTTGAATTTTGATAAGTATAGCGTTGAATTTGTAGATAGCCTTGGGAAGTATTGCCATTTTCATGATGTTAATCTTGCCAATCCAGGAGCATGGGAGGTTTTGCCATTTTTTAAGTTCTGTGTTGATTTCCTTTTTCAAGATTTTAAAGTTTTCATCACAGAGGTCCTTCACTTCTTTGCTTAAGTTAATTTCTAGGTATTTTATTTTTTGTGGGGCTATTACAAATGGAGTTGCTTTCCTAATTTCAGCCACACTTTTTTCATTGTTGGCATACAGAAATGCCATTGATTTTGGGTGGTTAATTTTTTACCCTGCTAATTTGCCAAAGTTTTGAATCAGCTTGAGTAATTTGGGAGTGGAGTCTATGGGATTCTTTAAATACAAGATCATGTCATCTGCAAAGAGGGAGAGTTTTATTTCTTCTTTCCCTATTTGGATCCCCTTTATGTCTGCATCTTGTCTTGTTGCTGTAGCTAGGCATTCTTATACTAGATTGAAGAGAAGTGGAGAGAGTGGACATCCTTGTCTTGTTCCTGAGTTAAGAGGAAATGGCTTTAGTTTTTCACCATAAAGTATAATAATGGCTGTAGGTTTGTCATATACAGCCTTTATTGTATTGAGGAATGTTCCATGGATTCCTAATTTTTCCAAAACCTTTATCATAAAGGAGTGTTGGATCTTGTCGAATGTTTTTTCTGCATCTATTGAGATAACCATGTGGTTCTTATACTTGCTCCTGTTGATGTGATGAATAATATTAATTTATTTGCGTTTGTTAAACCAGCTTTGCTTCCCTGAAATGAATCCTGTTTGATCATGGTGTATGATTTTTTGGATGAATTGTTGAAGTCGATTGGCCAATATTTTGTTGAGAAGTTTTGCATTAATGTTCATCAAAGAAATGGGTCTATAGTTCTCTTTCTTTGATGAGTCTCTGCCTGGTTTTGGGATGAGGGTTATGATGGCTTCATAGAATGTGTTCGGTAGTGAACTTTCTCTTTCAATTTCATTGAAGAGTTGGAGGAGTATTGGTGTGAGCTCTGCTTTGAAGGCCTTGTAGAATTCCGCTGTAAAACCATCTGGTCCAGGAATTTTCTTAGCTGGAAGGTCTCTTATTGCTGTTTCTATTTCAAAGCTTGAAATGGGCCAGTTAAGCTGGATTAACTCATCTTGGTTTAGTTTTGGCATGTCAATATGTGCTAGGAAAAGGTCCATTTCTGTCAAGTTCTCAAACTTATTAGCATAAAGTTTTCAGAATTATTGCCTTATAATGTTTTGAATCTTGGATTTTTCCGTGGTGATGTTTCCATTCTCGTCTCTGAGTTTATTTATTTGGATGTGTTCTCTTCTTTTTCTGATAAGATTTGCTATGGGTCTGTCAATTTTGTTAAGTTTTTCGAAGAACCAACTCTTTGTTTTGTTGAATCTTTCTATAGTTTTTTTGGATTCTAATTCATTTAATTCTGATTTAATTTTAATTATTTCTTTCCGTCTACTGGATTGGGGTTTATCTTGCAGCTCTTTTTCAAGGAGGATTAGATGTGTCATTAGATTGTTGGTTTCAGTTCTCTCCAATATGTTGATGTAGGAGCTCAGAGCTATAAACGGGCCTCTAAGTAGTGCTTTTGCTCTGTCCCACAGGAGCTGGTAATTTGTGTGTTCATTTTTGTTGAGTAGCATGAACATTTGAATTTCCTTTCTAATCTCTTCCATGACCCAATCGTGATTCAGGAGTGTGTTGTTCAGCCTCCATGTGATACCGGACTTTCTTTGGTGGCTTTTGGTGTTGAGTTGTAATTTTATTCCCTTGTGTTCAGAGAGAATGCAAGGTATAACTTCAATGTTTCTGAATTTGGACAAATTTGCTTTGTGGTCTAAAATGTGGTCTATTTTAGAAAATGTTCCATGTGCTGCTGAGAAATAAGTGTATTCTGATGCTGCTGGGTGAAATGTTCGGTACATATGTGTTAAATCTAGTTGATCTATGCAGCTGTTTAGATCTGCGGTTTCTCTGTTGAGGTTTTGCCAAGTTGATCAATCTAGTGGGGAGAGTGGTGTGTTAAAATACCCAACAATGAATGTCTTTGGAGTTATATGGGATTTGAGGGAAAGTAGTGTTTTTTGGATAATTTTTCGTGCTCCATTGTTTGGCAAATAGATATTTAGATTTGTAATATCCTCCTGAAAGAGAGATCCCTTAATTAGTATGTAGCGACCTTCTTTATCTCTTCTCACGAATTTTAATTTGAAGTCTATTTTATCTGATATTATTATTGCAATTCCTGCCTGTTTATGGGGGCCATTTGCTTGGTAGATTTTGTTCCAACCTTTAACATTGAAAATATGTTTGTTTTTACGGGCAAGATGTGACTCCTGCAGGCAGCAGATAGAAGGGTCTTGTTTTTTAATCCAACTAGACAGTCTATGTCGCTTAATGGAGAGTTCAGTCTGTTAACGTTAAGAGAAAGGACTGAGAGGTATTTGGAGTTCCTGCCATGTTATCCACCTTCTTGGGGGTTGCGAAAACTGGGTTTTTCCTATGGTTCTTGGATTCTCAGTTTGGGTGCAGTTTCTTGACCTTTATTGAGGTCTTGTTGGTTTTCTTTTTTTTGGTCGGTCGTGGGGCTTGAACTCTGGGTCTGGGCGCTGTCCCTCAGCTCTCCACCTCAAGGCGAGCGCTCTACCACTTGAGCTACAGCGCCACTTCCTCTTGTTGGTTTTCTATGTGTAGAACATCTTTAAGAAACTTTTGTAGGGCTGGTTTGGTGGAGATGTATTGTTTCAATTTTTCTTTGCTATGGAAGGTTTTTATTTGGCCTTCAGTTATGAAGGAAAGTTTAGCTGGGCACAGTATTCTTGCTTGATAGTTGTTTGATTTTTATGGCATGGAATACATCGTTCCAGGCTCTTCTTTCTTTGATTGTCTCTGCTGAGAAATCCTAGGTGATTCTAATTGGTTTTCCTTTATAGGTGATTATTCTTTTCTCCTTGACAGCTTTAAGGATCCTTTCCTTGGTCTGAGTTGATCCTGTGTGGATTATAATGTGAAGGTGGGTTGTCCTATTCTGGTCTGGTCTGTTTGGAGTTCTAAAAGCTTCTTGTATCTGAATAGGCCTATCTTTTTGCATGTTTGGGAAGTTCTCTGCTAGGATCCTGTTAAACAAATTTCCTAGGCCATTGACTTCTTTTTCTAGGTGCTACTCTACACCCATTATCCTTAGATTAGGCCTTCTGATGGTGTCTTCCAGGTGTTGGATAGATCTATCATATTTCTTGTACTTGTCTTGGATGGTTGTATGTTCTTTCTCTATAATATCTAGGCTGTCTTCAATCCCTGAGATTCGATCTTCTTCATGGTCTAACGTGCTGTGAAGACTTTGTACTTTGTTTTTTATCTCTTTTCCTTCTAATTGGTCAGCTTTGATGGCTTCAATTTCTTTGTTGAAGCTTTGTTTTAGATCTTGTATGAACTTCTTTACTTCCTTAATTTGATGTTCAGTGTTTATTCTCAGATCACTTAGTTGATTGGTTATGGTTTCCATGGATTCCCATTCCTTCTGTTGGGTTCCATTCAGCATTCTCTTTGTGGTCCCCCTGACTTCCTTCGGCTCTTTGTTAATGGATTCCATGAATGCCTTTAGAGATCTTTGTGTATGCTCTTCCTTCTCTCTCAATTCCTGTATTACTCTTTGATAAGCTTCCTCCTGTTCATGGGATTCCTGTAGTTCTCTTTGAGTGTTCTCAGCCTGTTCACGCCATTCCTGTCTTTCTCTTTGAGTATTCTCAAGCTGCTCATGCAAATCCTGTATCAATTTTGGAGTAGCTTCCTTATGCTTATGATATTCCTGTATAAAATTTTGAAATGCCAGGCCGGGCGCTGGTGGCTCACGCCTGTAATCCTAGCTACTCAGGAGGCTGAGATCTGAGGATCGCGGTTCAAAGCCAGCCCGGGCAGGAGAGACCGTGAGTCTCCTATCTCCAATAAACCACCAGAAAACCGGAAGTGGCGCTGTAGCTCAAGTGGTAGAGCGCTCGCCTTGAGCTGAAGAGCTGAGGGACAGCATCCAGGCCCAGAGTTCAAGCCCCACGACCCACAAAAAAAAAAAAAAAAATTTGAAATGCCTCCTCTCTCTCCATATCACGCTCATACAGAGACCTTTGTATGCTTTCAATCTTTGGATTTATCATGTTTGCCAGCAGTGTTTGTAGAGCTATTTGGGAATTCTCCTCTGGATTATTCATTATCCGTTCTGTCCCCTGATTATCGGGATTGGAAATTGGGATACCCGGATTTGCCATTTTTCTTGTGTTTTTCCGGCTTACTCTGCTCATTTGAGATGAAAATAGCACCACTTTTGTACTAGAACACTATCTTAAGGCAAGCATCAACCCAAGTCTGAATTTGCACAGTCAATAGTCTACAGATACAATCTAGTTCAACAGATACATCTATTCAACATCAAACAACTATAAGTTAATGGGCTACAGACTGCAAAGAAGAATTAGGAAGACCAGAAATTATTAGGGTTAGGGAGAGATGTGGGGAAAAAAATAGGAATAGATTGATGTGGGGAGGCTCTGGGGGAGTTAACTAAGTCCTAATCTCAAAACAGGAAATAGGTTGGGTAGGATGAATGTAGAGAGAGAGAGAGAAAACAGAAAAAAAAAGAAAGGGAACCGGAAAAGAAAAGAGACCAGAAAAAATAGAAAGGTAGAAATTAATAAAAATTATGTAGATTCGATAACAATCTATTTAGATAACAACATGAATTTATTCAGAGAAGAGGAGGGATATAAAGTAGATGTGAAAAACTTAAAAATAAAAATGCTGAAAATATTATATAGGTATAAAGAGGTAGTACTGCTATTAGGGAATTTACGTCTTAGAGGTTTTGACTTGTGTAATAAATTTGTGGATTAAGTGTGTACACAACGGGATAGGGTCTAATAGTCAACTACAGGTTTATCTGAGGGTGTGCAGGACAAGGATTAAGTCACATAAAGAAGAAAGGAAGAGAGGAGAAGGTGAAAAAGATAAGAAAGGAAGAAGAAAAAGATGAGAAATTTAGTAGAGCTAAACAAAAAACAAAAAGATAATTTAAAAAGAGAGAAAAAAAGAGAAGACCAAAAAAGAAAGCAAGAACACACACTCCCATATCCCCACAATAAAAAATTATAAGAGGAAAAGAAACTTTCTGAAAAACATTTTTTATCAAAAAAGGCAAAGATTAAAGATTGAAAAAAGTTTTAGAAAAGAAAAAAAATTTTAAATAAGGTACCAAAAATAAAAACTAAAAAAAAAAAAGAAAAAAAACAACAACAACAAAAACAACCCAAAAAAAACCCCAAAAAAACAAAAAACAAAGAAAACCCAAAAATTTCTTTGATTTTTTTTTGTGGGGGGGAGTAGTGGGAAAAATCCTGTATCTCCCTTGTGTCCGTAACCAGCCTCTTATTGGAGTCTCTGGTCTGCTTGTGGTCCTGTGGCTTGGTTGGTTTCTTAAGTCAGTTTGTTCGAACAGGCAGTAAAATGCTCTGCTTTAACCAGGATTTGGCGATTCTCCTCCCAGGCTAGTTCATTGGGAGACAGATCTGCTTTGAGTATCACAAAAGAGGGGGATGCAGTGATGAGGCTAGGTTCTGGTAGCTTTTCCGGGGCTGGTTTGTGAAAACCTCACAGAGCCCAACCTGGAGCCATTTTCAGGGTTTCTGTTTACTGATTTTCAATTGCTTGTGGAGGCTGCTAGAGGGAGGGGCAGCCTCTGGCTCTGATTACCCAGTGAAGAAACCCACTCCTCGGGCTGGCGCCTGAGCTGGGTGACTTTTCCCTGGGTGGAGCTGAGTCTGGCAGGTCATGCCGCCATTAAGTTCTTGAGACCTGCTAAATGACTTGTTTTATTCCAAGGCCTGAGCTGGAGCTAGCGGCTCCTCCGAGCTTTGTCGGTATCCAAGATGGAGATCACCAGTGCTGAGGGGGGGAGGGGTGGCCTTCCCTCCTCTGCTCCCTGAGAAGGAGGGAGGACGTCAGGCTTCTACTCACGCCGAGTATTGGTTCTTGGGTCATCTCTGGTCTGCGAACTGCAGCATGAAGATGTCCGCACCTTGTGGGTTCTTGCTGGTGTTGAGTAGAATCTGCTCGCCTGCTGTGTCTGGCTCCTTCGTCCCAGACTCTCTCCATAAGTTTGCTTTTTAAAAATTGTCTTGAAACTGGGCTTTGGTGGCTCATGCCTGTAATCCTAGCTACCCAAAAGTCTGATGGGGAAAAACAAGTCCATTAAGGATTCAGATAGACCTGTTGCAACAATGAGAAGTACAAATTGTCATGTCAAAAACGAGCTTTACATTGTCGGTGGGGGGGGAGGGGAGGGAAGGACTGGGTGGGGGGGAGGGGGGAGGCTGGGAAGGGAGGTGAAGGGTAAACAAAGGAGGAGGCTGCAATGTTTGGTAAGAAATGTATGCATTATCCTGCCCATGTAATTGTAAACCCTCTGTACAGTATGTTCACAAATAAAATAAAATAAATTTTTTAAAAAGTCTGAGATCTGAGGATAGTGGTTCAAAGCCAGACTGGGCAGAAAAGTCTGTGAGACTTTTATCTCCAATATATCTTTAGAAAACTAGAAACAGCACTGTGACTCAAGTGGTACAGTGCTATCTCTAGAGCTGGGGGACAGTGCCCAGGCTCAGCATTCGAGCCCCACCACAGACAAAAAAATTGGCATGGATTTTTACTTTGTTATTTCATGATTTTTAATGTGAACATACAGAGGGTTTTAAAATTACATGAAGAAAGTAATGAGTACATTTCTTTTTTTTTCATTTTATTTTATTTTATTTTTGTGAACATACTGTACAGAGGGGTTACAATTACATGGGCAGGATAATGCTTACATTTCTTATCAAGCATTGCAACCTCCTCCTTTGTTTACACTTCACATCCCTTCCTAGCCTCCCCCCCATCCTCCCCTTTCCCCCCTCCCACTAACATTGTAAAGTTCATTTTCGACATGACAACTTGTACTTCTCATTGTTGCAATACGTCTACCTCTATCCTTAAACGACTTGTTTTTCCTCATCTCCTCCACAAGTTATACTGACATCAAATATAGTGAAAGCAGGGGTTATACTGTGGGGGAGGGATATACAAAGCAACAAAGAAATAATCTTATAAATGCGTTAGAAACAAATGCATGAAAGAAAAAAAATCCTTAAAATACATATCTAAGGCTTCATTTTTCTAACATCACATTATCTGACCTTTTCCGCTTGACTCATACATATACTACATATTGCAAATAAGGGAAACCATGGGGCCTATGTTTCTTTGGGCCTGGCTTACTTCGCTTAATATAATTTTTTTCCAAGTCTTTCCATTTCCTAACAAATGGGGAAATGTCATTCTTTCTGATGGAGGCATAGAATTCCATTGTGTATATATACCACATTTTTTTGATCCATTCATCTACTGAAGGGCATCTGGGTTGGTTCCATATCTTAGCTATGGTAAATAATGCTGCAATAAACATAGTTGTGATGGTAGCTTTAATGTGCTCTTGTTTGATCAAGCATTATTACCTCCTCCCTTGTTTCCCCTTTCCATCCTATCCCATCTCCCTTTATGCCCCCCGCAAACCACGCCCCGCCTGCCATGTATATGTCATTGTTGCAATGAGTCCACCTGTATCCCATGTTGTTTATCTGTTCCCCTCACCAAATTATACCAACATCAAATACAGTGAAAATAGAGATTAAAGCATAGGGGAGGGACAGACAAAGCAACAATGAAATCATCTTGTAAAAATGCTAGAAACAATAGCAAGAAAGAAAAACCATTTGATTCCTTATCTTGGTTTTCATGTCACCTAACATCAACTTGTCTGACAGTTTGTGTTTATCTCCGACATATACTAGTTATTGCAAATAAAGGAAACCATGGAACCTATGTTTCTTTGGGCATGGATTACTTCACTTAATATAATTTTTTCCATAGCTTTCCATTTCCTAACAAACGGTGCAATGCGTGCCATTTTTTTCTGATGAAGGCATAGAATTCCTTTGTGTATATATACCATATTTTCTTGATCCATTCATCTACTGAGGGGCATCTGGGTTGGTTCCATATCTGAGCTATGTTAAATAATGCTGTAATAAACATAGTTATGCTGGTAGATTTCGTATGGTCCTTTTTGTGATCATTTGGATAAAAGCTCAAAAGTGGGATTGCTGTGTCATAGGGGAACTCTTTGTGGAGTCTTTTGAGGAAGCTCCACACTACTTTCCAACGTGGTTATACAAGATTATAGTACCACCAACACCCCGTCCAGCTTCTTATTATATTACATTATGGCCATTCTAACTGGGGTAAGGTAGTATTTCAGTGTAGTTTAGATTTGCATTTCTTTTATTGCTAGGCAGTTTGAGCATTTCTTCATGTGTCTATTGGCCATCCTTCTTTGCTCTTCAGAGAGGTTTCTGTTAGTCTTTAGCCCACTTATTTATTGGGCAGTTGTTTCTTTGAGGATTTGTTGTTAGGGGATTTAATTTTTTTGAGTACCAGGTATATTTTAGATATGAGACCCTTGTCTGTTTTATGGCTAGTGAAGATCTTCTCCCAATCCATGTGCTTTCTATTGATTTTGCTAGTTTTGTCCTTTGCCATGCAGAAACTCTTCAATTTCACACAATTACATTTGTCCAACCTTTGTTTGATTTGTTGTGTTTCTGGTATCTATTAAGAAAATTTTGGCCTGTGCCAAGGAGACATAGGTTATCTCCTAGTTTGTCGTGCAATGTTTTCAGGGTGTCTGCTTTG
Organism: Dipodomys merriami; assembly: GCF_024711535.1. NCBI lineage: Eukaryota > Metazoa > Chordata > Mammalia > Rodentia > Heteromyidae > Dipodomys > Dipodomys merriami. The sequence goes on along the minus strand of NW_027202926.1, from coordinate 85,836 downwards.
ACTCCGAGGTCTTTCATCCATTTGGAGTTGATTCTTGTGCAGTGTGATATATATGGATCTAGCTTTAGTTTTCTACAAGTGAGTAACCAATTTTGTCAGCAATGATTTAGGTTTACTAACCTAGTATTTCTAGTAAGTTTAGAGAACATAATTAGCATGTAAAACAATGAACTGTACATCTTGTGTTTTGGATTTTAAATGTTGTCTTTTATTCAAATGAATACTTAGGTTTAATTTTCAAAATAAATGCAATTTTATCTCCTTTCAGAACAAGTACTTACCGTGCAATTAAATGTACTAGGATATTCAGGTATTTAAAAGCTAAATTTTCTGTTTGTTATGTAGCTCTACATATTCAAAATGACATGATTTTTCTATTTGTAAATGTCTAACCTGTGAGATTTTTTTCCTCATCAATATACATTATCTCATGTGGTTGTTGTGAAGGCTCCAGTAAACAGTGTGGTCAAAAACATTTCCTGAATTCTAAATTTTAAATCTAATCATTTTTAGCCTTTGATTATATCATTTATTGTCTCTTCAGTGCAATTAAACTAAAATAAATACTACTTTTTAAACTTTTCACTCACATTGTAAATAATATTAACATAGGTTAAACAGAGACAAATCATTTCAAACTCACCATATTTGATGATCTTAGCGTGAAGAATGTAGAGAGTATAAGAATCTTATACTCAATATTTTTGGCTAGATTAAATTAAATTATATATCTGGATTTCTAAATTGGAGTAAATCACATGGAAATAGGAAAACAAGAAGAAAAATGATTACTTTGGGATCACTTTCTTCTTAAAAAATTTTTTTATTGTGAAAATACCGTACAGAGGGGTTACAAATATATGGGCAACGTAATCAGTTCATTTGTTATCAAGCATTGTTGCCTCCTCCTTTGTTTCCCCTTACCATCCTTTCCCATCTCTACCCCTTCGCCAGCCAAAGTGGTAAAGTTCGTCTTTCGACATAATGTCTTGTACATCTCATTGTTGCAATGGGTACAACAGTATCCCTAAAATTATGAAGCAAAAACTTCTCCAAGAAATATTTTTTTCAATAAAATGTTTCAATCCTTAGGTAAAGTGCTTTATCCTTCAAATATTGAAGAATAAAATTTTTCTCAAAATAGAAATTCTGCAAATAATCTAATGTATGTTTTCATGCACAAAATTCTATGACTTCTAGTCTTGTTATGTGATTTTCATTATATTTTTATTGAGAAATGATTCCTAATTATATTTATTACAAACTTCTGTATTTATACAAATCATGCCTGTACATGCTAATTTACATAATTTAATACACAAACAAAATTATCTTTTTTCCTGTCTCCCACAGGTAAAGATGAGGTGCTAAAGTATATTAAATGAAAGCACTCTAAAAGAGAGTCTATGTGTCTTTCCCCTTCTCCTCCACAAATTATACCGACATCAAATACAGTGAAAGCAGTGGTTATACTGTGGGGGAGGGACATACAAAGCAACAAAGAAATAATCATATAAATGCATTAGAAACAATCGCATGAATGAAAAAAAAAACATTTGAATACATATTTTAGGGTTCATTTCCCTAACATCACCTTATCTGACCTTTTCTGCTTGACTCAGACATATACTAGATATTGTAAACAAGGGAAACCATGGAACCTATGTTTCTTTGGGCTTAGCTTACTTCACTTAATATAATTTTTTCCAAGCCTTTCCATTTCCTAACAAATGGGGCAATGCCATTCTTTCTGATGGAGGCAACAGTGAGAAGTACAAGTCATTATGTCGAAAACGAAGTTTACAATTTTGGTGGTGGGGGCGGGGAGGATTGGGTGGGGGGGCGGAGGGAGGATGGGAAGGGCTGGGAAGGGGAAACAAAGGAGGAGGCTGCAATGCTTGATGAGAAATGTACTCATTATCTTGCTCATGTAATTGTAATCCCTCTGTACAGTATTTTCACAATAAAAAATAAATAAAAATTAAAAAGAATAAAAGAGAGTCTATGTGGACTGGAAATTTACAACATGAGGATGGGATCATGAGCACTTTCTACTTGGCTGAACAGGAGTTCTTGTCTATACAGTACTTTCTTGCCATTTAAGCACACAGAGAAAGCCACAAAATTTGAAGTTCATATGAAAGAATTACACTCCTAAAAGTTGTGGCAACCCTGCTCAAAAGCTCAATTTTATCACTAGTTCTTTGTGCTTGCTGGCTGATCAATTTCCCTATCATATTTACATATTATTAAGCATATTAGTCATTCAACTGGCAGTACATGGCAGAAGACTCCTGAAATCACATCTATTGCTGTGTAATATTTAGAAGATAAGAAAAAGATTATATTGATCTTTAATTCCTCCCTTTTGCCTTCAATATAGTAATTAATTTTCAAAACAATCGTATAAGATGTTAGTCTATTTTCCAAATTTATTTAGAGATTAAGCAAGTGTTTTTTGCAGTAAAGTGATGACAGTAGTATCACAGCTCTGATATGAGCACATCCTCCCTAACAAATAATGCTTTATTGACTGTAAATATGGACACCACACTAAATTCTCTCTCTCTGTCTCTCTTTTTCTCTCTGTACTCACACACACACACACACACACACACACACACACACACACACACACACATAGTGCTGCCACCCAGACACATCGGAGATCAGTTCCATTCCTTTGTAATTATAGTTGATTGATGTTTGTTCCCTTACTTTTCTTTGATTCAGGATCTTGCTTGGACCTGTATGTTTCCCCGAGATCAAGTCCCTTCTTAGTATACCGCTTATCTTTGTATGCTTCATGCCAATTAACAGTACCTTGAATACAATATCTTCAAACTTGACATTCAAGTCAAACTTCATGAATTCATACTACTATTCCAAAATATTAAAATGTATTGGATCTAGGGACAGAATGCCCACCTTGTTATTTTAGAAAGAATTGATATCATGAAAAAGGAGAATATTAATCAGGTACTGAGGTAAGAGAATGGAAGTATGTGGGAAAATGTAGAATACTGTATGTGTGTTAGAGATAGAGAATAATAGGCTCATTTATTGAAAACTTGTCATCCTATATTGAAAGCTCAATTTATGTATACAGTTTTCCAGGTACTTTGCTTACCTATCAGTTCTGATCACAAATCTTCTTATAAATATTTATAGTATCTTTGAATAAATCACACAATTTGCAGGTACTTATCATCTTAAGGAAAGACAGTCTGCTTCTACGTTTTTCATTATATGTGACAAACCCTTATTTTTTGTTTCCCTGTTTGCTGAATAAATATATTACTGGAAACAGAATATTGACAGCAAATCTGAGTGTAATTTTCATTTTGCAAATTTCAAATATAATATAAACTTTGTATTGACTAGTTATTTTTTAAATGAGTGATATTCATGAACACAATATTTTGGTGCATTTAAGTCAATGGAGAATTGCTGTGGTAGTTCTTGTGTCTTTTGACTTAACCATTATGTTATTCATGTATAAACATTGCATTGCACTTTTTTATTTTTATATATAAAATAATCCCCAAGGGTTTACTTTAAAGTGATAATGGAGAGAGGTTGTCTTCTTGTTCCAATCTTTATATTTATGTCATTAAAAGTACTAGAAACACATGATGTTTACTGGAGGAATATAAAAGATAAGGACATATTTCTAAAGCGAATGGATTTATTGATTAAAACATAGAATAGAGTAAAATAGTCAGGTTTCTTGTTTGAGACTGCATAAATTTCATATGAATGTAGCTCAAGATAACATTCAAAGATAAATTCATATTTATATTACTGAGAGTTACATCACAATATAAGAAATATAGGTATTTTAAGAAATTGGTCATTCAAAGCCCTAGATACCTAATGGATGAAAAATGGACTTGATAAAAAGCAGCGGAAAACAATTCAACATGCATTTATTATGATTTTATAATACTAATATGAAAACAATGGAGCTTTTCCCTTTCTGAAGAAGAACGTTTAGGCAGTAATTTTAATGTAAGTTATAAATTGTAATGAGTATAAAGTCTTTTCCTCCAAGATATCCAAGAGTACTATACTCATCCTTTGAAGAGTAAATTAATAATTATTTTCATTAGCTTTGCTTAATATGAATTTATTTGTAGTAAATAGGTTAAAATATCTTCTTTCTCCCAAATTTAATAACAAAAATGTTGTCTCTTTCGGTTTCTTCATGCAAGCCTGAAATCACTACTTCAACATAATATAAGCAGAAAAACAAAAATAACCTGATACAACAATCGCAAATCCTAAATTATGTGAAAACATCTACAATATAAAAATAAATCTGAGGATTCTTGGGGAAGATGGCGGAGGACAAGCTGGATTCTGAACAAGCTCTCACATAGAAAGCAGTTTTAGAGTTCCAGTGAACAGTCCTAAGCCAGAGAATCACACCAAGTGTGCCATCACAGGACAGAGAGTTAGACAAGAAAGGGGAAGCCAAGGCAAAAAGACACATCTGAGCGCCTGCCAGCAGCTGCCTCAGCGGCGGCTGCAGAGTCACGGCAGAGAACGCAGCCGAGGCCATAACTGAGCACTCACACAAAGAGTCCGGGACAAAGGAGCCAGACAAAGTGAAGCGGGCTAGTGGATTCTACTCAACACCAGCAAGAACCAACAAGGAGCAGACATCTTCATCCTGCAGTTCGCAGACCAGAGACAACCCAGGATCCAAGACTTGACGTGAGTAGAAGCCCAATGTCCTCACTCCTTCTCAGGGAGCAGAGGAGTGAAGGCCACCCCTCCCCGCCAAGCACCAGTGATCTCCATCTTGGATACCGACAAAGCTCAGAGGAGCTGCCAGCTCCATCCCAGGCCTTGGAATAAAATGAGTCATTTAGCAGCTCACAAGAACTTAACGGCGGCGAAGTGACCTGCCAGACTTGGCTACATCCAGGGAAAAATCACCCAGCTCAGGCACCAGCCATTGGAGTGGCTTTCCTCACTGGGTAACCAGAGCCAGAGGCTGCCCCTCACTCTAGCAGCCTCAACAATCAATGGAAACACAGAAACCCTGAGAACGGCTCCAGGCTGGGCTCTGTGAGTTTTTTTTTTTTTTTTTCACAAAATAGCCCCAGGAAAAAGCTACTGATTGTTGAAAGACCTCAACTCTACCCAGAACCTAGCCTTACCACTGCATCCCCCCTTTTGTGATTCTCAAAGCAGATCACCCTCCCAGTAAACTAATCTTGGAGGGGGATCTCAAAATCTTGGGTAAAGCAGAGCATTTTTTTGCCTGTTCGAACAAACTGACTTAAGAAACCAATCAAGCCACATGACCTCAAGCTGACCAGAGACTCCAACAAGAGGCTGTTTACAGACAAAAGGGAGATACAGTATTCTTCCCACCCCTCGCAAAAAATAAAAAAAAAAAAATCAAAGAACTTTTTTTTTCTTCTCTTCCTCTTCTTTTCTTTTCTTTGTTTTTTCTTTTTTTGGTACCTTATATGTATAATTTTTTTTCCTTTTCTAAAAATTTTATTAATCTTTTATTTTTGCCTTTTTTGAAAAAATAATTGTTTTCCAGTAACTTTTTTTTCCTCTTATAATTTTTATTTCAGGAATACATGAATGTGTGTTTTCCTTTCTTTTCTTCTCTTCTTTCTCTTTTTCTTTCTTTCTTAACTATCTTTTTGTTTTTTTGTCTAGCTCTACTGAACTTCTGATCTTTTTCTCTCCCTTTCTAACCCTTTTCACCTTTTCCTCTCTTTTGATCTTCTGTATGTGACTGAACTCTTGTCCTGCACATCCTCAGATAAACCCATAGTTAAATAGTAGACCCTATCCCCCATTGTGTACACACTTAATCCACAAATTTATTACTCAATTCAAAACTTCTGAGACTTAAATTCCTTAATAGAAGTAATACCTCTTTATGCCTATATAATATTTTAAGCATTTTCTTAAGTTTTGCACTTCTCCTCTATGTCCCTACCCTTCTATTAATATAATCAATTCCTCTCTAAATAGATGGTCTTTTAATCTCCATAATAATATTAACTTTTACGTTTCTATTTTTTCTAGTCTCTTTTCATTTCCCTTTCCCTTTCTTCCTTTTCTCTCTCTCTCTAGTTGCTTCCTACACAACCTATTTCCTGCATTGAGATTAGGACATAGTTAACTCTCCCTGTGCCTCCCCACACCAATCTATTCCTATTTTTTACCCACATCTCTCCCTAACCCTAAAAATTTCTGGATTTCCAAATTCTTCTCTGCGGTTCGAAACACATTAACATATAGTTGTTTGATGTTGAATAGATGTATCTGTTGAACTAGATTGTATCTGTAGACTATTGACTGTATAAATGCAAAAGTTGGTTGATGGTTGCCTTAAGATAGTGTTCTAGAACAAAACTGGTGCTATTTTCATCTCAAATGGGCAGAGTAAGCCAGAAAAACACAAGAAAAATGGCAAATCCTGGTATCTCAATTCCCAATCTTGACAATCAGGGATCAGATCAGATAATGAACAACCTAGAGGAGAGTTCCCAAATAGCCCTAAAAACACTGGTGGCAAACATGATAAATGAGAAGTTTGACAACTTACAAAGTACTCTGAATCAGCATGATAGGGAGAGAGAGGAGGCATCCCAAAAGTTTATACAGGAATATCATAAGCGTGAGGAAGCTACTCAAAAACTAATACAGGATTTGCATAAACAACTTGAGAATACTCAAAGAGAAAGGGACGAATGGCGTGAGCAGGCTGAGAACACTCAAAGAGAACTGCAGGAATCCCACGAACGGGAAGAAAGAGAACTGCAGGAATCCCACAGATGGGAGGAAGCTAATCAAAGAGTAATTCAGCAACTGAGAGACCAGGTAGAGAATACACAAAGATCACTAAAGGCATTCATGGAATCCATTAACAAAAAGCTGAAGGAAGTCAGGGAGACCACAAAGGGAATGCTGAATGGAACCCAACAGAAGAAATGGTAGTCCAAAGAAACCATAACCAATCAACTAAGTGATTTGAGAAAAAAACACTGGACACCAAATTAAGGAAGTAAAGAAATTCATACAAGACCTAAAACAGAGACCCAACAAAGAACTTGAAGCCATCAAAGCTGACCAACTAAGAAGAAAATATATAAAAAACGAAGTAAAGAGTCTTTACAGCAGGTTAGACCATGCAGAAGATCGAATCTCAAGGATTGAAGACAGCCTAGATATTATAGAGAAAGAACATACAAGCATCCAAGCCAAGTCCAAGAAATATGATAGATCTATCCAAAACCTGGAAGACACCATCAGAGGGCCTATTCTAAGGATAATGGGTGTAGAGGAGCACCTAGAAACAGAAGTTAATGGTCTAGGAAATTTGTTTAACAGGATCCTAGCAGAGAACTTCCCAAACATACAAAAAGATAGGCCTATTTAGATACAAGAAGCTTTTAGAACCCCAAATAGACCAGACCAGAATAGGACATCCCACCATCACTTTATAATCCACACAGGATCAACTCAGACCAAGGAAAAGATCCTTAAAGCTGTCAAGGAGTAAAGGGTAATCACCTATAAATGGAAACCAATTAGAATCACCTCAAACTTCTCAGCAGAGACAATCAAAGCAAGAAGAGCCTGGACTGATGTATGCCATGCCCTAAAAACAAACAACTATCAACCAAGAATACTGTACCCAGCTAAACTCTCCTTCATAACTGAAGGCCAAATAAAAACCTTCTATAGCAAATAAAAATTGAAACAATACATCTCCACCAAACCAGCCCTACAAAAGATTCTTAAAGATGTCCTACACATAGAAAACCAACAAGACCGCAACAAAGGCCAAAAAACTGCACCCAAACTGAGAATCCAAGAACCATAGGAAGAACCCAGTTTTCGCAGCCCCCAAGAAGGTGGATAACATGGCAGGAACTCCCAAATAGCTCTCAGTCCTATCTCTTAACGTTATAGGAATGAACTCTCCAAATAAGCGACATAGACAGTCTAGTTGGATTAAAAAACAAGACTCTTCTATCTGCTGCCTGCAGGAGTCACATCTTGCCCGTAAAAACAAACACATTTTCAAAGTTAAAGGATGGAACAAAATCTACCAAGCAAATGGCCCCCATAAACATGCGGGAGTTGCAATACTAATATCAGATAAAATAGACTTCAAATTAAAATTCGTGAGAAGAGATAAAGGAGAATATTACAATACTAAATATCTATTCGCCAAACAATGGAGCACCCAAATTTATCAAAGAAACACTACTTTCCCTCAAAACCCACATAGATCCAGAGACATTAATTGTTGGGGATTTAACACACCACTCTCCCCACTAGGTAGATCAACTAGGCAAAAACACAACAGAGAAACCGCAGATCTAAACAGCTGCATAGATCAACTAGACTTAACAGACATCTAACGAACATTTCACCCAGCAGCATCAGAAAACACGTTACTCTCAGCAGCACAAGGAACATTTTCTAAAATAGACCACATTTTAGGCCACAAAGCAAACTTGTCTAAATTCAGAAACATTGAAGTTATACCTTGCCTTCTCTCTGACCACAAGGGAATAAAATTAGAACTCAACACCAAAAGCCACCAAAGAAAGTCTGGTATCACATGGAGGCTGAACAACACACTGCTGAATCAAGAGTGGGTCATGGAAGAGATTAGAAAGGAAATTCAAATGTTCATGCTTTTCAACAAAAATCAACACACAAATTACCAGCTCCTCAAGGACACAGCAAAGGCAGTACTCAGAGGCAAGTCTATAGCTCTGAGCTCCTACGTCACCAAATTGGAGAGATCTGAAACTAGCAATTTAATGACACATCTAAACCTCCTTGAAAAAGCGCAGCAAGATAAACCCCAATCCAGTAGACGGAAAGAAATAATCAAAATTAAATCAGAATTAAATGAAATAGAATCCAAAAAAACTATAGAAAGAATCAACAAAACAAAGAGTTGGTTCTTCGAAAAACTTAACAAAATTGACAGACCCTTAGCATATCTTATCAGAAAAAGGAGAGAACACACCCAAATTAATAAACTCAGAGATGAGAATGGAAACATCACCACGGAAACAACCAAGATTCAGAACTTTATAAGGGAATACTTCTCAAAACTTTATGCTAATAAGTTTGAGAACTTGACAGAAATGGACCTTTTCCTAGCAAATATTGACATGCCAAAAAGCCCACTACCCAACACATTCTATGAAGCCATCATAACCCTCATCCCAAAAATAGGCAGGGACTCATCAAAGAAAGTGAACTATAGACCCATTTTTTGATGAATATTGATGAAAAACTTCTCAACAAAATTTTGGCCAATTGACTTCAACAATTCACCCAAAAAATCATACACCACGATCAAACAGGATTCATTTCAGGGATGCAAAGCTGGTTCAATATACACAAATCAAGTAATATTATTCATCACATCAACAGGAGCAAGAATAAGAACCACATGGTTATCTCAATAGATGCAGAAAAAGCATTCGACAAGGTCCAACACCGCTTCATGATGAAGGTTTTGGAAAAATTAGGAATCCATGGAACATTCCTCAATACAATAAAGGCTGTATATGACAAACTTACAGCCAGCATTATACTCAATGGTGAAAAACTAAAGTTATTTCCACTTTACTCAGGAACAAGACAAGGATGCCCACTTTCTCCACTTCTCTTCAATCTATTATTAGAATGCCTAGCTACAGCAATAAGACAAGATACAGAAATAAAAGGGATCCAAATAGGGAAAGAAGAAATAAAACTCTCCCTCTTTGCAGATGACATGATCTTGTATTTAAAGAATCCCATAGATTCCACTCCCAAATTACTCAAGCTGATTCAAAACTTTGGTAAAGTAGCAGGTTATGAAATTAACCCCAAAAATCAATGGCTTTTCTGTATGCCAACAATGAGAAAAGTGTGGCTGAAATTAGGAAAGCAACTCCATTTGTAATAGCCCCACAAAAAATAAAATACCTAGGAATTAACTTAACCAAAGAAGTGAAGGATCTTTATGTTGAGAACTTTAAAATCTTGAAAAAGGAAATCAACACAGAACATAAAAAATGGCAAAACCTCCCATGCTCCTGGATTGGCAAGATTAACATCGTGAAAATGGCAATGCTTCCCAAGGCTATTTACAAATTCAATGCAATACCTATCAAAATTCCAAACACATTCTTCAAGGAAATAGAAGATGCAATCCAAAAATACATATGGAACAATAAAAGACCCCGAATAGCAAAAACGCTCCTCAACGGAAAGAAAAACGCTGGAGGAATATCAATACCAAATTTCCAACTCTACTATAAAGCCATAGTAATCAAAACAGCTTGGTACTGGCATAAGAACAGACCTCAGGATCAATGGAATAGAATTGAAAACCCCGAAATTAACCTACAGACCTATAGCCACCTAATCATCGATAAGGGAGCTAAAACAATAGAATGGAAGAAAGACACCCTCTTCAGTAAATGGTGCTGGCAAAATTGGTTAACTACATGTAGAAAACTAAAGCTAGATCCTTATATATCACCCTGCACCAGAATCAATTCCAAATGGATCAAAGACCTTGAAGTCAAAGCAGACACTCTGAAAACATTACAGGATGGAATAGGAGAAACCCCAGGTCTCCTTGGCTCAGGCCAAAATTTTCTGAATAAACACCCGGAAACACAACAAATCAAAGAAAGGTTGGACAAATAGAATTGCATAAAGTTGCAGAGCTTCTGCAGGGCAAATGACATAGCTAGCAAGATCAATAGAAATCCTACAGATTGGGAGAAGATCTTTACTAGCCATACAACGGACAAGGGTCTCATATCTAAAATATACTTGGAACTCAAAAAATTAAACCCCCCCAACAACAAATCCTCAAAGAAACAACTGCCCAATAAATAAGTGGGCGAAAGACTTAGAGAAACTTCTCTGAAGAAGAAAGAAGGATGGCCAATAGACACATGAAGAAATGTTCAACATCCCTAGCCATAAAAGAAATGCAAATCAAAACAACATTGAGATATCACCTCACTCCAGTAGAACGGCAAAAATCAAGAACTCTAACAACAACAGATATTGGAGGGGATGTGGACAGAAAGGAACCTTGCTTCATTGTTGGTGGGAATATAAACTTGTTCAACCACTTTGGAAAGCAGTATGGATGTTCCTCAAAAGACTTCACATAGAACTCCCCTATGACCCAGAAATCCCACTTTTGGGCATTTACCCAAATGTTTACAAAGAAGACCACACTAAAGCTACCTGGACAACTATGTTTGTTGCAGCATTATTTACCATAGCTAAGATATGGAACCAACCCAGATGCCCCTCAGTAGATGAATGGATCAAGAAAATGTGGTATATATACACAATGGAATTCTATGCCTCCATCAGAAAGAATGACATTTCCCCATTTGTTAGGAAATGGAAAAACTTGGAAAAAATTATATTAAGTGAAGTAAGCCAGGCCCAAAGAGACATAGGTCCCATGGTTTCCCTTTTTTGCAATATCTAGTATATGTATGAGTCAAGCAGATAATGTCAGATAATGTGATGTTAGAAATCTGAACCCTTAGGTATGTATTTTAATGTTTTTTTTCTTTCATGTATGTGTTTCTAATGCATCTATATGATTATCTCTTTGTTGCTTTGTATGTCCTTCCCCCACAGTATAACCCCTGCTTTCACTATATTTGATGTCAGTATAACTTGTGGAAGAGATGGGGAAAAATCAGTTGTTTAAGGATACAGGTGGACCTGTTGCAACAATGAGAAGTACAAGTTGTCATGTCCAAAATGAGCTTTACAACGTCGGTTTCGGTGGGGGGGAAGGGGGGATGGAGATGGATTGGGATGGGGGGGAAGGGGGAGGTTGGGAAGTGATGTGAAGGGTAAACAAAGGAGGAGGCTGCAGTGCTTGGTAAGAAACGTACGCATTATCCTGCCCATGCAATTGTAACCCCTCTGTACAGTGTGTTCACAAATAAAATAAAATTAAATTTAAAAAAAACAAACAAAAAAATTATGAAGCAAAAATATCTATAAGAATATATTTTTTTCAATAAAGTGTTTCAATCCTTAGTAAACTGCTTTATACTTTAATATAAAGTCTGTCTCAAAATAGAAATTCTGCAACTAATCTAATGTATGTTTTCATGCACAAAATTCTGTAACTTCTAGTCTTATGTGATTTTAAATATATTTTTTAGTTGTGATATGATCCCTACTTATATTTATTACAAAGTTCTGTAATTATACAAATCATGCTGGTACACACTAAAATACGTAAGATGATATTCAAACAAAATTATCTTTTTTTCCGCCTCCAACAGGGAAGGATGATGTGCTGAAGTATATTAAATGAAAGCAATCTAACAAATAGTCTTTACGGAATGGAAATTTGCAACATGAGGATGAGAACATGAGCACTTTCTGCTTTGCTGAACAGGAATTTTTGTTTCTACAGTACTTTCTTACCTTTAAATCACACAGGGAAAGCCATAAACTTTGAAATTCATATGAAGGAATTACTTTACTAAAAGATGTGGCAACCCTGCTCAAAAGCTCGATCTTATCACTAGGTCTTTGTGCTTGCTGGCTGATCTATTTCTCTATCATATGTTTCATATTATTAAACATATTAGTAATTAAGCAGTAAGTACATTACAGGAGATTCCTGAAAATCACAGCTATTACAGTTTAATAATCAGAAGTGAGGAAAAAGATTATATTAATCTCCAATTTCTCCCTTTGGCCTTCAATTTGCCAATTAATTTTCAAAACAAACATGTAAGATGTTAGTTTATGTTTCCCTTTTTGATTAGAGATTAAGCAAGTTTTTTTTTTTTTTGCAGTAAAAAGTGATGACAATGGTATCAGAGCTCTGGTAAGGGCACCTTCTCCTTAACAATTAATGCTCTATGGACTGTAAATATAGAAGCCACACTAAAATTCTCAACACACACACACACAAACACACAAACACACTCACAAACACACACACACACCACTTCCACCCAGACACATCAGATATAAGTTCCATTCCCTTGTAATGATAATTGATTAATTTTTGCTGCATTGCTTTATCTCAGCTTCAAGATCTTTCCTGGACCTTTAACTTTCCCCGAGATCAAGTCCCTAATTCTTAGTATACTGAGTGTCTGTGTATTCACAATAGGTTCCTGCCTGCTTCAAACCAATTAATACCCTGAATACAATATCCTCTGTCGCTACCGCCTCGACCAGCAAGGAGACGCGACACCGGACTCTTCTCTCTGCCCTTTATTCAGGACCTTTTTTTTAATAATCTTGTGACCCCAACCCCGGGGAGAATTCCCCACAGCCTTAAGTACCCGCTGGGTAGCCAACCCTGATATGCCACGTGGGAACCGCCAATAGGTTCAGGTGCGCGGAAGCAAGCCAGATTCTTTGCCTTAGCCATATCAGGAGTTGTTTACCACGAGAGCACTCGCCATCAGGAAGGCGGAGGGCGGAAACCGGCACCATCTTCCAGGTGCGGCCTCTCGCAGCTCTCTACAGTTCCCCCTTTTTTGTTTAAAGAACACAGATGAGAACAGAGGTCTGATCCCTGTTGTGCAATTGCAAGGACTGCATACAAGCCTTCTCCCAGAGGGCGCCTTCTCTAGGGATGACTCAGCCTGTCCATTGATTCGTTTTTCACAAGGACGGGAAAAGGCGAATCGAACCCGTGTGCAATCAAACATGCTCTCCTCGAGGGCAAAACTCATGCCTCTCGACTGCAGTACTTTGGCTTTGCAATCTGTGTTCATTGTTTTAGGGTGGCAAGCCACACTTAGGGGGACTGACCTGCTCCAATGACTGTAAAGGCTGCACTGCGACGCTGAGAACCTCTAATTTGGCAAATGCACCACAGACATACCAAGGAGGCTAACACCAGGAGGCCTATCAGGTCTCCCAAACCCGCCCCCTCCTTGAGATGAATCATAGCAGCCGAGATCCATGAAGATAACCCCTCCGCCAATCCGGCATCCACTCGGGTCGAGTTCACCATGACGATGGCAACCCTGAGCTGTTCCATCAGGCTGTCGAACTCCCCAGTTCAATTACCTAAAAGATAACTAAACAACTGTTTAGACAAATTTGCAGCGTTTTTTGAATAGGTTTTTTCCTGGGCCTGAACTCTGGGTCTGGGCGCTGTCCCTCAGCTCTTCAGCTCAAGGCCAGCACTCTACCACTTGAGTCACAGCATCACTTCCGGCTTTTTTCATTTCTTTTTGCTTATGTGGTGCTGAGGAATCGAACCCAGGGCCTCATGCATGCAAGGCAAATGCTCTACCACTGAGCCACCTTCCCAGCCCCTTTCTTCTGGGTTAATTGCACCACAGCAGCAGCTAATCCAGCATTAGTTAGTGGTCCGCCCAGCTCTCTGCAAACTTTCATCCATGCTTCTAGTCCCCTATTCTTATATGGGGTTATGGCGGCTCTGCATTCCTTAGTGCACTGCTCGTAAACAAGCTGTTTAATTAATGGCATGGCTGCGTCTGGGTCACCAAAAATTCTGCCAGCGGCCTCGACCATACGAGCAACAAAGTCCGAAAACGGCTCCATAGAGCCCTGCAGGATTTTGATGAGATTGCCACTCACCTCGCCTTTATTTGGTAAGGCCTTCCATGCCTTTATGCCAATTTTATTGATTTGTTCATAAACTTGGACCGGGTAGCCTATCTGCTGATTGGCGAATCTCCCCTGTCCAAGCAGCATATCTCTGTCCCAAGCTGGGTTTCCCCCAGCCTGATTGGCCGCAGCCTCTTCACTAGCAAATTCAATCAAAAAAGCCTTCCAATCTAAATACTGACCTGGGCTCAAACAAGCTCGTGCGAGCCCACTCCAATCACCGGGTGTCATGCAGTGTCTGTTTAGGGCCTCCACCTGGGCTACAGTAAAGGAGGCCGTGATTCCGTATGTCCGCACAGACTCAGCTAAAGATTTTATAACCTTAAAATCTAAGGGTTCATGATATCGCTGTCCCTGTGGATCCTGAAATATTGGACAGGCTAGATGTAACTCAGTTCTGACTGCTTTCCACACGCCTGGGCTGAAAGAACAGCCGGGGCTGCCACTTCCAGGGTCCTCCGCATAGAGTGGAGGGGCCGAAGGTGTGGGGCGGTGCACAGAGGGCGTGCACTCGTCTTTATCTGGGTCCTCTCTCTCCTTCCCTTTCCTCCTCTTTCTTATCTTTGTTTTTTCTATTTGTTCTATGAGTGATTGTAGTTCCTCTGAGTCTGTAGACTCAGAGGTCTCTAGTTCAGCAAAATCAGGGCATGACCCCCCCCTGCTCTCCTCCTTTTCGCTGTCTGCCCTTTCTGATCTTTCTTCCTGCAGCATTTCTAAGGCGGCCTGACCATTCTCTACCGCCTCACTGAAACGCTAGTCCTCGAGACAGCCTCTTATCAGTTTCCATATTGGTCTCACTCCACTCTTAAGCGTTCCTTGTTCAGAGGCAAAATCTAGGTCCCTCCCTAGTTTCTCCCAAGAGGCCACCGTGAGGCTTCCAGAGACAGCGAACCATGGGGCATCGGTGTCACATTCATTCAAAAATCTCTCTAAAGTACTCTTTTTTATTTTTAACTTTTTTGAGTGCAGTAGCTCATTGAGAGCCAAAAAAATTGGGTGCGAAAAAGAAGCGCCCATGTTTTAAACATTTAAAGCTGGTAAACAAACTTTTACTTTCACTTTTGGCTACTCTATTCACTAGCCCCGGGTTCTCGCTCTCTCTTTATCTACCGAGAAGAGCAAAAATCCCCCCCACTCTTGTGGCGGATTCCCCTTTTACCTGGGAACTTACTCCCCGCTCTTGTGGCGGATTCCCCTTTTACCTGGGAACTTACTCCCCGCTCTTGTGGCGGATTCCCCTTTTACCTGGGGACTTACCCCCGCTTTTGTCGTGGATTCCCCTTTTACCTGGGGACTTACCGGTGCACCACCCTGACCGCAGAGAGTTCTGAGTCCTCGTTGGGGTTATGGCTGAGTCCCCGTACGGGCCGCCACATGTCGCTACCGCCTCGACCAGCAAGGAGACGCAACACCGGACTCTTCTCTCTGCCCTTTATTCAGGACCTTTTTTTAAATAATCTTGTGACCCCAACCCTGGGGAGAATTCCCCACAGCCTTAAGTACCCGCTGGGTAGCCAACCCCGCCACGTGGGAACCGCCAATAGGTTCAGGTGCACGGAAGCAAGCCAGATTCTTTGCCTTAGCCATATCAGGAGTTGTTTACCACGAGAGCACTCGCCATCGGGAAGGCAGAGGGTGGAAACCGGCACCATCTTCCAGGTGCGGCCTCTCGCAGCTCTCTACAATCCTCAAACTCCACATCCCAGTCAAACTCCATGAGTTTATACACCGTTGCAAAATACTAAAATTTATTGGATGTAGAAACCAAGAGAACACCCACCTTGTTACTATTGTAGAAATTGACATCATGAAAGTAGAAGAATATTGATCAAGAACTGAGGTAAGAGAATGGGAGTATGTCTAAAATGTACAATACTGGATATGTGTTACAGATACAAAATCATCATCTATAGGCATATTTATTGAAAATATAATCATATGTTGAAAGCACTATTTACAAATACAGTTTTCCAGTTACTTTGCTTTCCTATAATTTCTGATCACAAATCCGCTCATGAATTTTTATAGTATCTTTGAATAAAGATTTGCATGTATGTATCATCTTAAAATAAGACAGTATGCTTTTACATCTTTCTTTCTATATGACAAGCCCTTATTTTTTGTTTCCCAGTTTGCTGAATAACTGTTTTCCTGGAAACAAGATATTCACATCAAATCTGGGTGTAATTTTTATTTCTTAAATTTGAAATATAAACTTTGTTGTGACTTGTCATTTTCTAAAGATGAATGATATTCATGAACACTAATATGTTGGTGCCTTTAAGTAAACTGAGACTTGATGTGATATGATAGTTCTTGTGTCTAATTGACATAACCATTAGATGATTCATGTATAAACATGTGCATTGCACTTTTTTATTTTTATATATAACATAGTCCCCAAGGATATACTTTAAAGTGATAAGGTGGGGTTGTCTCCATGTTCCATACTTTATATTTATTTCAGTAAAAGTACTAGAAATAAATGATGTTTACTGGAACAATATACAAGAACATATTTTCTTTAGAACATATTTCTAAAGATAATAGATTTATTGTTTAAAGAATAGAAAAGAGTAAAATAGGTTTCTTGCTTGAGACTGCATAAATTTCCTATGAATGTAGCTCAAGATGAGACTCAGAAATAAATTCATATTAATATTACTGAGATTTATATCACAATATAAGCAATATAGGTATTTTAAGTTCGTGTCATTCCAAGCCCTAGATACCTAATAGATGAAGAATGGTATTGAAATTAGCAGAGGAAAACAATTCAACATGCAGATGTTATGATTTTATAATACTAATACGAAAAAATGGAGCATTTGTCTTTCTGAAGGAGAATGTTTAGCCAGTAATTTCAGTGAAAGGCATCCGTTGTAATCAGTCTAAAGTCTTTTCCTCCAAGATATCCAACAGTACTATACTAATCCTCTGAAGAGTAAATAAGAGTTAATTAGCTTCACTTAATATTAATTTAATTGTAGCAAATAGGTTAAAATGTCTGCACTCTTTCTTTCAATGTAATAACTTACCTTTGTTTTACTAGACTCAAGACCCCCCGAAGACCACCCAACCAATACAAGTAACAAAGGCGTCTTTTATTTGCAAGCTCCAGGCTGGTGCTCTGTGCAATCAGTAACCCATGACACTAAGAGACCCCAAGCATAGAATCAGCACAGTTTTTATAGTGTTGAACAAACAACTTTTTGGAAGTTTTAATGAGAAATTACATGATTGATTAACAGTTTAATAAACTAAGCTATACATATGTGACTGGCTAATATTATTGAGGTGTTATTGACAAGAAGTGTCTGGCCACTGGGTCACCGTGTCCTGCATGGCCAACCAATGTTTGGTCAATGCATTTGGAGAAAATTCCTGTGGCTTTCCCAAGGATTGTTTATGTCTCAGTTGTCCAGGAATTGTTTTTCTTTTTGTGTCATTTCTGGGTCCAAACCATGGTTATTTTCATAATTCATACCTCACAAGATGGTTGTTACTTAGGCCTTCATTGTGCCCCTTTAAGCTTTAAGCTCTTCACATTTCATGTTATTACTGTCTCTTCATAAAAGCCAGAAATCACTATGTAAAAGTAACACAAACAGAAAAACAAAAATAACTTGATACAACCATCACAACTCCTAAATTATGTGAAAAAAATCCACAATATAATAAATGAACCAGGGGAAGAGGAAAAACAGTGGCAGAATAACAACATAAAAGTACCCTAGATTTCCCTAACAAAACAGATATTTAGAGTCCTAGAAGGTACTCCATTTCTAGGGTGTCACACCAAGTTAGGTATAATTATATATAGATACACAATTCAAAAGAATATTTTGTATTGTCTTCACAAAAAAAACAGAAATCTATGAAAAGTTACCCAGCCAGGAAGGTGACTGCTGTGACTGTGTTGGCAAACATATTCAAAAACACAATTGCAGTGTGGAAATGAAAGGGCCACTTGGGAAAAAAATCATGAACAGAGAGACAGTCATATATAAACACAGGCACAATTTACCTTACCACTGGATAGTCAGAATTGTCGTTGGAACCACAAGTATTAATTTGACAACATCTCTCACAACTGATCTCTTCTCCTACACTTAATGGTCTAGACAAAAACATAATTCCAGAAAAACAAATCACAACAGAAGACCAAAGCAACACCTGGCAAATCATCCAAGAACATAGATAGTCACCTATTAAAATCATAGATTCCCCCAAATGAAAGCCAAGAAATACTTCAAATGGACAGAACAAATCAGAAAATTATGAGAAAAGTCATGCCAAGGTAATATAATTCACACAGTAAATGAATGGGCATTAGAACAATAAATTATCTAGAAGATATTTTTCAAAATACATTACAAATACTGCTGAAAAATGTGATTAATGAAAAGATACAAAACCTCTACAAGGAAATTTGGGAACAAGAGGAGACCAAGCAAAGATCAGCAAAATAATTCATGGAGACTCCAAACACAAAGAAAAATAAATTCTGAGAAGGCAAGAGAGTCCAAGGGAAAAATGGATGCCAAGTTAAAAGATATGAGAGAAGATACAGCTAAAACACATACCTCCCAAGCCACCACCCAATAAAAAGTTGTAAAGAAAATCCATACAAACCTAAAATAAAGCTTTAATAAAGAGATAGAAGCCCTAAAACAATAACCAATTGTAAGACAGGGAAATCAAAGAGAGAGGGTAATTCAAATAAGAGAAGCCTTTAGAACACCGAACAGAGTACACTAAAACAGAACAAACCACCATCACATCCTAATCCATTAGAGTATCATTAGACATCAATGAAGGGATTCTTAAATATGTCAGGAGAAAAGACTGATTATATAAAGGATATACAGTCAGGATAAATACAAATTTCTTAGCTGATATGGTAAAAAGGGGAGCCTCACGTGATATATGACAAACATTAAAGGCAATCAACTACCAACCGTGAATATGGTCCCAAGCCTAACTCTCCTTTACATTAAAAGGATATATAAAAATATTTCATGCCAAAGAAATCTTGAAACAATGTATCTCCACCAAATCATCAGGATAGAAGTTAATCAAATATATCCTACATAGAGAAGATCATGAAGAACAGGAACTGGTTATATAAAATGCTCCCTACCAGTGAACAAGGTAAATATATTTAGAGTAGATGAGACACAGAGCCTAACAGCAGGTGAATAACATAGCAGGACTTATGAGATATTTCACAGACTTAACTCTCAATATCAATGGATTTAACTTTCCAATTAGAAAACATACTAAATAGTATAATAAAACAAGACGCATGCATGTAATATATACAAGAGACACATTTTACTGACAAAAAAAAACACATACTCAAACTGAAAGGCTGGAAGGAAAATTTTCAAGCAAATGAACACCATAAACAGGCCAGAGTAGAATTACTAACATAAGATAAAATAGAATTCAAAATAAAATTACTAGGAAGAGACATTATATATTGATAAAGGCACATCTCCATTAGGTAGATATATCAAGTCTAAGTATCAATAGCTGGAGCACCCCACATCATCAACCAAATGTTACATAACCAAAAAAACATTTCTCAACACATCATTGAAATGCATGGATAGGTCATCCAGGAAAAACTCAACCAAGAAACTGAAGACCTAAATAACTACATTGAACGTCTAGCCCTAACAGACATCTACAGAATATACATTCAGCATCAGTATACACATTCTTCACAGCAGCTCATGAAAGAGTCTCCAAAATAGAACATATCCTATATCACATAGAAATTCTATCCAAATTGAAAGAAAAATTATTTGAATTACCATATCTTGTCAGACCACAACAGAATAAACTTAGAACTAAAAAAGCTAAAGCAAAAAAAAGTTCCCAAACCCATGAACACTGAACAACACATTGCTGAATGACCAGTGAGGCACTGAATACATTAGAATGAAAATCTGAAAGTTTCTGAAATTTAACAAATTGAACACACAAAATAACAACTCCTCTGGGAAACAGTAAATGCAGTACTTAGAGGAAAATTTATAGCTCTAAGTGCCTACCTCAAGCAATTGGGGAAATCTGAAGTCTTTTTTTAAATTATATTCCTGAAAATTCTTGAAAACAGGAACAAGGCCAAACCCAAAGCAGAAGAGAGAAACAAATAAAAAAATTAAATCAGAAATAACTAAATAAAGACAAACTAAAACATAACAAGATCAACAAAACAGAATTGGTTGTTTCAATAAATTAACAGACTTGGCAGACCCTTACCAAATCTAAGAAGAGAATTTACATAGATAGAAATATAAATAGAAAGCACATAGTTTGGGAAAAGTTCGTTACTTGCTCTGCAACAGCAATGGCCTTACATCTCAAATATATTGAGAGCCCTAGCAGTTAACTCCCCCCAAAAAAAATGTTCAAAGAAACAACCCTCTTAATAAGTGGGCTAAAGATTTAAACAGAGACCTCTCGGAAGAAGAAGTATGAATGGCCAATTGAAACATGAAGGAATATGCAACATTTCTGGCCATAGAAATACAAATAAAAGCAACATTGAGATTCCACCTCCCCCCAGTTTGATGACCATTATGAAGAAAACTAATAATAACAGAGGCTGGTCTGGTGGGAATGTAGCCAAACAGGAATGTTACTACACAATTGGCTGAAAAGTAAACTTGTTCAAATACTCCATAAAGAAGTATACAGGTTCCTCAGAAGATCTCCCCTATAACCCCGCAATCCCACTCCTGGACAATTACCCAAATGACCACAGACAAGGCCACACTAAAGTTACCATCACAACTATGTCAATTGTAGCAGTATTTACCATACCTAAGATATGGAACCAACACAGATGCCCCTCAGTAGATAAATCGATTGAGAAAATGTCATATATATTCACAACAAAATTCTATGCTTCCGTCAGAAAGAATGACACTGCCCCATTTGTAAGGAAATGGAAAGACTTGGAAAACATAATACATCAAACAAGCCACACCCAAAGAATCATAGGCTACATGTTTTCACTCATTAAAAAAAATAGAATATGTCTAGGATATTCTTATAAAAGATCACAACAGCTCAATAGTTATATGCATGTCATCATAGAAAATGATGCTTATTGAAATGAGTTCCAAGAAATGGATACAAGATGACTGTATAGTGAACTGCTTTTAGTTATTTCTATTTACTTTTTCCCCTTTGGATTATTCCCTGTAGTCACTGTTTTTGATTTCTGTACCCTTTTTATTATACATAAGTTTATCTGATTTGGGGAAGGGAAGGGAAATCACAGAAATGGTCGGACAAAGATTAACCAAAGCAACAGTAATATACACTAAGCACTATGTTAGAAATGAACTTTACAACTTTGGGGAAATGGGATATCAGTGTTGTTGGAAGCAGGAAAAAATGAGAAAGTGATAACACTGTAAGAAAAAGTACTTTTACTTATGTAACTGTAACCCACCCCTTGGAATATCACCTTCATAATAAAAATAAAAAAAAATAAAATAAGAGAGCTGACAGGAAGCTCAGCATGAATTTTCTGCCATGCTCCCTAGGACAATGGTTGCTATTCAGTACACTTCTTGTGGTGGGAAGTCCACTTTTTGTCAGTCGTGGAGCTTGAACTCTGGGCCTGGGCACTGTCCCCGATCTCCTCAGCTCAAGGCTAGCACTCTACCATTTGAGTCACAGCACCACTTCTGGTTTTCTGGTGATTCTTTGGAGATAAATGTCTCACAGATGTTCCTGCCCAGGTTGCCTATAAACCATAGTCCTCATATCTCAGCCTCCTGTGTATTTAGAATTATAGGCCTGAGCCACCAGCACCTGGCTTAAGTGTAATTATGACTCTCTCTCTCTCTCTCTCTCTCTCTCTCTCTCTCTCTCTCTCTCTCTCTCTCTCTCTCTCTCTCTCTCTCTCTCTCTCTCTCTCTGAAGAACTTATTTAATGGATGCTAGAGGAGGTGGCCCAGCATCCCCATGTGGCTGGAACCAATGTGGCCCTCTCATTCTGGAGGTGGGCTGTGAGTTAGGAGTTATCTCGCTCAGTCTGTTGTTCCAGCTCCATGAGGTTAGCCCCTCTGTGCTCTGGCTAGACCGTGACGGTTATTCATTGTCCATCTAGCCTTACTGGACTCAGTATTGTGTTCAATGTCCTTTTCTAGCAAAAATTTCTGGCTAAAATTATGATACATAGTTAGGGAATGAAAAAGTAACGCATCTTAAGAAAGCAATTTAGGGCTCTGGGAATGTGGCTTCACAGTATGGTGATTGATTAGCATGCATGAAAACTTCGGTTCAATTCTTCAGTACCACATAAACAGAAAAAGAACCACTGGAAATAGTGCTGTGTCTAAAGTGGTAGAGGGTTAGCCTAGAACAATAACAACAAAAATAGCTGAGGAATAATTCCCTATCCCTGAGCTGAAGCCCCAGGACTGGCAAAACAACAAGAACAACAACAAATATTTAGTTAGTAAATGGAAAATAAACAACTCATACTTGGGATATATAATTGCTCCTTCCATACTGATACCTGACAATAGTCCCTAATTCATGTACTTTACCTATATTAGTATACAATATTGAAAAAACCCAAAAACTTTTGTTCATTGAGTCATGGCAATTAATACCAGGAATGTGCTTAGATATCAGGTGAAGATTAATTCTGAAAATTCAAAGATTCCAGGCTTTTGAGTGGTCACTGCTAATCACAATCAGAAGGATAGTATAAGAGAGATTTGGAAATATTTTTGATAATATATGGCACCAAAAAGGCAGAGGCTTTTACAGAATAGAAGGAATAACTCTAGATGGAAGGAATAAATGGTAATAACTAAGTTATACCACAAAATGTTCTAGGGAACCCTTTTTGGTTATTAAAGAACTAGTCATCAACTAGGCTTATACCTCATTGCCTTTAGCATTCTAGTAATTAGGCTAATTATTTATCTCTGTGTGATAAATTGTATATCCGTCTATGCTGTACTTTCATACCTGAACTCCTTTGCTTTCTAAAAGTCTCAGTCTTTTTTATTTCTCTACGAACAATTTCTGATACTAAGTCGACAAATGCAGACAGAAGATGCTAATATAAGAGTCCCATAACACATGAATGATTAATGTAACAACATGGAAAAGGGGATAAATTTATTGCTACCTCGATTTTCCTAAAAAGTTGCAATGTCATCATTTGATACAAATTTCCATTCTTTGTCTACATAGTGGCAATAAGTGCACATAAATGCAAATATAAGACGGATGTTGGTGGTTCACACCTGTAATCCTAGCTACTCAGAAAGATGAGACCACAGAATTGTGGTTCAAAACCAGCTTGGTCATGAAAGTCCATGACACTCTTATCTTTAATTAACCACATGAAACCCAGAAGTGCTACTGTACCAAAAGTGGCAGAGTGCTCAACTTGAGCTGAAGAATTGAGGAACAGGGTCCAGTATCAGAGTTAAAGACCCATGACCAACAAAAAAGTGCAAATATGACATTAAGTTTCCCCCAAAGGAACGACAAAGTCAATAGTAATCTTCCCAAGTAGAAAAAAATATTCCAAAATGATTCAGTGCACCTACTTTTGTTGAGTTATTTAAGGTATGGTTTCTTTGCTGGACATATTCTCTTCTTTTAAAAATGGTCAAATATTAGATTTATATAAACTTCATCTAATATTTCGTGGTTCAAAAGAGAAATCCAAGGGGAAACAAAGGAGGAGGCTACAATGCTTGATAAGAAATGTACTCATTATCTTGCCCATCTAATTGTAACCCCTCTGTACAGTATTTTCACAATAAAAAATAAATAAAAATTAAAAAAGAGAAGTCCATAGAGTTGAAGTCACTTGGATTTATTATTTTCTCAGTTCAAAGCCAACTTAGGCAGGAGAGTCTGTCTAACTCTTATCTGTAATTACACACTGAAAAAGCCAGAAGTGGAGTTTAGGCTCAAGCAATAGAGTACTAGCTTTGGGGGTAGGTGGGCAGGAAAGTCAACTGTACAGGGACCGGGTCCACCCTCTGGGTTCAATCCCCAAAACCAGCACAAACTAAATAAACAAACAAGCAAATGAAAAAACCCACCTGTTTCTTTGTGACCATCCTTAAAGCATTGGTTTGAGAAGATGCTCCTTTTGCTGATCGTACTCACTGGATCCTGCTTTTTGGAATCCTTATTGCTATGGAGAACTCAGGACCAGACTAAAGAATTGGGTAACTGACTCCTGCAACAGGAGAATCATCTCAGGAGTGAAATATCCGTGCATAAGTCTCTTTAAAACCCCCATATCTTTGTTTCTTTGCAGGAGAACACTTTTAAAACAAAGTTATTTCCTTTTATTCTATGTTGGCCTTCAAATGGCATATTGTTAACTTTTGTTATACTCGCAACTAGAAGTATACAGACATGTTTTATATAAGTAAAGGAAAACTTGAAAAAGTCAGGGACAGAGTTTCCTTCAGGCCTTGGATTATTTTCTTGTACCATAAAAAGGACAGCACAAATTACCTTGAACTTTGTCATTTTTCTATGTTCAATTCCTCTCTTGCAATAACAGTTCCTTCCACTTACTTCCAGTAACAATCCATGGTGCTGCTCCAGGTAAAATGAATGTTTTCTGGATTCACTGAAATAGCACAAGTATGTCTTTGGACATGAGGTAACATGTGTTTCAGAGATAATTTCATAGCGAGAAAATATGGAATTTGCATGGCTTATAAAACCTCATTCATGTACATATGGCCATATAAGATGATGTTAAGTGAAATGGAACCCAAGATAGGGACACAACTTGCTTTTACTTTCTTGCTATATTTTTAATGTATCTAACATGTGATATGCGATTTTTTTGTTTCTCTTCTATTTTCTTCTTCCATGGTGTATAACCCCTGTTTTCACTATATTTATTGTCAGTGACCTGCATCTTGCATATACATTTTTCTAATGTGGGGAGGGGAAGGGAAATAACAAAATGCTTAAACAATTATACAGTATGACCTATTGTAACAATGATTTCTATAAGGCACTATGTAGAAAATTAGCTTTACAACTTGAGGAGGGGAGAAGGGAGTTGGGTTAGTGGGGAGGAAAAGGATTGAAGGAGAAATACAAAAGAGGAGGTAACAATGCTTGATAGATAATATATGCATTAACTTTCTTATATAACTCTAACCCCTCTTTAAACCATTTTTACAATTTAAAAAACATGAAAAAAACATCCTGGACTACTTTAAGTTCAAAATTTCCTAAGTGCTCTGTAATTAAGACCAATTTTATGTAGGAAGAATGTTCTCAGAAACAGTTTTTGTGTGTGTGTTGTGCATTATTTCCCAAGTGTACATAAGTTAGAAGTAGGAGAAACAATAGCAATAATAAGAGAAAAAGAAGTTTT
Organism: Dipodomys merriami; assembly: GCF_024711535.1. Lineage (NCBI taxonomy): Eukaryota > Metazoa > Chordata > Mammalia > Rodentia > Heteromyidae > Dipodomys > Dipodomys merriami. Next base: position 59,768 of record NW_027202926.1, on the reverse strand, counting down.
GTGCTTAAGTATAATGGTTCAATACACTATAGAAGACACTTCAATAAGACAACTTTGAAACAGTAAATCCAAGGCCAGTATGTAGATCTATGGGGGTGATATAGTGAAAGCTTTACTACTAAGTGGAACATGAAGGATGAGGCCTCTCTTCTTGTCTACTAGATCTAAATCATGGTAGCTAATCATGCAAATTTGTAAAAAGTAGAACAGAAGAGTAATTCTGGTTCCAAAACAAGTCAGATATAAGAGCATAGACAACTGGAAAAAAAGGCCATGTTGAGAGAGCAGGAAATATAGCAGCAATGAACTCGTGGACAAGATCACATTTCTTTTTGTTTTTTTGGTTTTTTTATTGTTGTGGGTCTTGAACTCTGGGCCTAGGCAATGTCCTTCTCCTCTTCAGCTCAAGGCTAAAGCTCTACAATTTGAGCCAAAGTTCCAATTCGTTTTCTGGTGGTTAATTGGAGATAAGTGCCTCAGAAAACTTTCTTACTGTTGCTTGATCTGAACTGCAATCCTCAGATCTCAACCTCCTGAGTAACTAGGATTATAGGTTTGAGCCACCAGTACCAGGCTTAAGATCACATTTCTAGCAGTGTACACTCAGGATATGTAATGGGTATGTTCATCTATCTTTGTATGAATTCTTGAGTTAAAATCTAGTCTATAGGTTAGACTTTACATCCACAAAAATGTTTGTAGCTTAAAACCATACTCCTGGAAAAAATAAAAACTAAGAATGTAAAAGAGTCTGAAAAGTTCAGTTTGCATCCAGCCTCGGCAGAACAGTCTTTGCAACACTACCTATAATTAACCAGCCAAAAGCTGCATTTGACGAATGGGTCAAGTGATGGGATATTAGTTATGAGCAAGAGTACTGAATAATAGCCTGAGTTTTTTGCATACATACATACAAACATTTACATACGCAGAGAAGCACTTATATGTGCAAACACACATATGAAACAACTCTCACAATGTGTAGAAAAGTTAGAAAATAATAGAAAATATGTCTTGAGTAAGACTAGAATCAAGTGATAATTTTTATATTAGAAAGTCCTCAAGTGAACTTTCCCCCCAAAAGATTGAGACTTTTACATAGGTACTGACCAGAGATAGTAAAAGAGCCAAGTAATAATTATTAAAGGGATTGGATCCATGGAAGAATGAATCAGAGACCCCTGCAATTTTCAAACATCTTTGAAAATTGCACAGAAATAGTTTGAGCAGTCAGTCATGAATAAGATCATCGGAGAACTTCAGAATTACTAGTATATTTGTCGATTAAATAAACCAAGAAACTATGGCAGGGCAATGTGATACAAGTCTGGAATTCTAGCACTCAGACTAATACAGGAGATTAGAGAGTGGATTAAGTAGTAATACTTTCCCTGGACTAAGTAGTATAATTTTGCCTCCATAAAACAAACCAAAGAACAAGAAAGGCATACACAGTTGGAAGTTTGGGCAAATTTTGTCATTATGTTTTGAGAAATCAAGTTTCCTATTGAAATGCAACTCATATATCATCCTCAGTCATGTTTTAAATGCCCTCTTCATTACAGAATACTTCTAGATACAAAATACATCAGTATTCCGAACCAAAAATTTGAAAAATTTAGCATCATTCTGTTGGATTCCAAAGAAATAATGAAGGATTACAAAAGCTTAAGCCTGGAGAAACAGCAAAGTTATCTAGTGTAGGACTTTGTAGACCTTACTAAATTAGAATTTAGATTTGAAATAAATATCTTTTGCTTGTAATTTCATATTCTATAGGATACTACAAAATACTTTTTAAGTAGAAGTTTTACTTTACAAATTCACAAATGATTCTGACATATTATTTGTCTAGAATATTCTTTCAAGAGAGTTGTAATTAGGACTTAGTTAATAGTTAATTCCAGCAGTTCATGTATAACATGATAATGTGAATAATCTAGAAGAGTTGAGTATAAATAGAAGCTATTAATTTATAAATTTAGAAAAAGAACAATGTTTTGAGAGTTTGGTGTAACATGGTATGAAGAGAGTTACTGTTTGAAATCTTTTTTCTTCTACCCGTACATAACATAGGAAGAAATTTCCTTATTTATATACCTATGTATACAATGAGAAAAATGCTAGGTTTGGGGTATGTTTTCATTTTGTTTTTGTTGTTTTGTTTGTCCTAGGGCTTGATGTCTGTGCCTGGGCACTGTCCCTGAGCCTGTTTTTGCTCAAGGATACTGCTCTACCAGTTGAACCTCAGTGCTACTTGTGTCTGGCTTTTCCTGAGCAGTTTATTGGAGATAAGAATCTAAGGAACCTTCCTGACTGGGTGGGCTTTGAACCATAATATACAGATCATTGCGTCATGAATATCTATGGTAGAAAAAAAGATATGTATAAATAATATTTTTAAGTTTTCTGATCTGAAAGATACCACTTGAGGGAAAATGATGCAGCAAAGTTTAGTGTAGTGTTTTTTCAACAATAGAAAGGGCATAATATTAGCAGAAGTGTAGAATTTTTTCACAATAGTGATAAGCTAGTCATGATGTGAATTTAGGGAATTTTAAGGTGCGGCTTACAAAGTGTAAACTGTTGGGCTAGAATGACTTTACTGCATAAAATGTTGGGATTGATTGTCATTGAAATAATAGCTTACTATGATGAAAAAATGTTTACTCTAGAGGAATTAATTCTTATAGATACTTCATAGTTTTATCTTCTACCATAATGTGGCTAGTTTCTCTGTTGACCTTTTTTTTTTTTTTTTTTTTTTTTTGGTCGGCTGTTGGGCTTGAACTCTGGGCCTGGGCGCTGTCCCTCAGCTCTTCAGCTCAAGGCGAGCGCTCTACCACTTGAGCTATAGCGCCACTTCTGTTGACCTTTAAATATGTAATGCCCCATTGGAAACTGTATCTATTGAAGAATTAAATAAAATGCATACAGGCACTGTTTTAAATGTCTCTGGTATGGCATGCTCAGAATTTGAAAATGAGTAGTTAGTAGAACACATATATTCTGTCCTCTTGACAAATAGTTTTAAAAATTAGGAGTTTTCAGAGAATTGAACTGTTTTCTATTTAGTATGAGACAATACTAAAATAATTTTTTTTTTAAATAATGGCAGTATATTCTGAAAATTTTGTATAGTTTGATAGGATTCAAGTTGATGACCCTCTGAAAAAGAAAGGGGCAATTAATTCAAATGAGAAGCCAAATATTGTTCATTTTTAAAAAATGAAATACATATAGAATATCATTTACTATAGAAATACAGTGAAATTATATTTTATGTAGCTTATTTTTAAATTTAATTTTATTGTCTAGGTGATATATGGAAGGGGTTGCAGTAATTGTAAGGTAGTGAATAGCTATAAAGTCGAACTTATTATGCCCTCCCTCATTTTTCTCACACTTTTACTTTACCCCAATACCCCTCACAAGTTGTAATGTGAATATCCTACATGTTGTCTTGTGAGTATTGCTATTGCATTGGTTTGTCATTTGTCCTTTGTCTCGCCATTTTGTTGTTCCTCTTCCCTTGCCAAATTAAGATACATGTGTATATAATACACAGGATACTGAAATCAAATACAGCAGGGAATAAACCTTAGGGGAAAACACAAAAGAAAAAAGAAATCACATAGTACAATAAAAACAAAAACCACAAAGAAAAACCTCTGTTTCCATGTCTAGGAGTTCATTTTGCTTAGCATCCTCTTACATGTATATTTATACATAGCTATTGAGCCATCCTGCTCATCCGCTATGACTATCTTAGACATTACCTAATTATTACACATGAGGAAAAGCATGGAATCTCTTTATTTGTGTCTTGCTTATTTTTCTTAGTAGGATTTTTGCAAGTCTTTCCATTTTCTTATGAATTGGAAGCTTAGAATTCCACCGTGTGTGTTTTTAATGGATTTGTTCATATTCTGAGTGGCATATTGGATTAAATCATGATTGCATGTAAGTATCATTAGGGTCATTCAAAGATGACAGATGCCACCTCCCCAGATATACTAAAATCACGATTTCTAAGTTAGTTTTTTATGGTGGTACAAGTGTTGAGATACCTGGATAACTCTAATGTATTTCTTGCAGAGTTAGGCAGGAAGATATCATATAGGATAGAAATGGAAGTGACAAAATATTCCCTTGAAAAAGATATAGGAGGCTTCCAGAAATATGAAGAAATTCAGACAATTTTGAAGAATTTAGAAATGCAAGCTCAAGTAAGTCTCTTTAAATAAAAATTATGTAAGTGGAAGGGCAAAAGAAGAGGAAGAGAAGAAATAACTGACAACAGATCATTGTTCTAAGTTAGAGTATAAAAAGACATAATCTATAGCTTCCCAGTTAAAAAGACACCAATATAATGCGTCCCACTTAATTTAGGTACATGCCAAATATTAACTTGGCTTTTTCCTACTTTAAAGCTCCAAAAAAAAAATGAAGACTTATAAGAAAAGTTATGTGATTACTTCAACCAGAACACTAACTGTGATGAGCCCTCTTTTTTGTACTTTGCACGTGGAAAATAGTCCCTAAGTTGATGATGTTGTGATGTGATTAGAGTCAGAGTTAGGGGCTTCTACTGGTAGTTATCCCAAAGTAGTTTAAAGCAGTTTTCCGCCCAAGATATCCAACTGCATTGTCTGAAGCTGTACTTTGAACACACCCTCAAACGTGAGTACATAATTTGAAATTATACTTCTGCATTTCCTTGACACATTGTACTTTGTGCCTTTGTCTTTTTTGCACATTCCTTTTGAGTTCATAGTTGCTCTATTTCAATTTCATCTTTATAAACTAATAAGAAAATTGTTTAACTATCACTTGTTTTCACACACCCAGTGTCTGTATCAAGGTACTTTGTCTATTTTAAACAATAGGATAGTACTCACTCTCTGAGGAGAAACGTTCCACAGTATAACCCTATGCCCATCTTAGAGGGTGTAGAATTTAAAACATTTTGAGACAAACAGTAATATTAGTAGTGAAAGCCTCAGAAGATGGCGGAGGAGAAGCTGGTGGCTAAACAAGCTCTTGCATAGAAAGCAGTTTTAGAGTTCCAGTGAACAGCCCTAAGCCAGAGAATCACACCAAGTGTGCCATCACAGGACAGAGAGTTAGGCCAGAGAAGGAAAATCCAGGCAAGGAGAGAAATCTGAGCTCTTGCCACCGCTGCGGTGGCTGAACCCACCATACTTGAATCACAGAGAGTGCGAGTCCAAAGAACCAGCACTGCGGGCAAGAGGATTCTACTCAAAACCAGCAAGAACCAACAAGGAGCGGACATCTTCATCCTGCAGTTCTCAGACCAGAAACAACCCAGGAACCAAGACATAGCAGGAGTAGAAGCCTTACATCCTCACTCCTTCTCAGGGAGCAGAGGAGGGAAGGCGACCCCTTTCCCCCCCCCCCCCAGTACCGGAGATCTCCATCTTGGATACCGACAAAGCTCAACGGAGCTGCTAGCTCCAACTCAGGAATTTGAATAAAATTAGAGTCATTTAGCAGGTCACAAGAACTTAAGCCGACCTGCCAGACTCAGCTACACCCAGGGAAAAGACACCCAGCTCGGGCACCAGCCCCAGGAGTGGCTTTCTTCAAAAGGTAATCAGTGCCAGAGGCTGCCCCTCCCTTTAGCAGCCTTGACAATCAATTGAAATTCAGTAAACAGAAAACCTGAGAATGGCTCCAGGCTGGGCTCTGTGAGTTTCTCACAAACTAGGCCCCAGGAAAAGTTACTGTTTGCTGAAAGTCCTCAACACTACCCAGAATCTAGCCTGAACACAGCATCTCCAAATTTGAGGAAAAAGCCATCTCCCTCTTTTTTGATATTCAAAGCAGATCCTACTCCCATTGAACTAGCCTAGGAGGAGGAACGGAAAATTCTGGGTGAAGCAGAGTATTTTTCTCCCTGTTAAACAAACTGACTTAAGAAATCAACCAAGCAACAGGACCACAAGCAGAACAGAGATTCCAACAAAAGTCTGGTTACAGACAAAAGGGAGATACAGGATTTTTCCCACCCCTCCCAAAAAAATGAAAGAATTTTTTGTCTTTTTTTTTTTTGCTACATTTCATAATTTTTATTTCTATTCTAAAACTTTTTTAAAATTTTTAACATTTTTGGAAAAAAAATTGTTTTCTAGTAACTTTTTTTCCTCTTATAATTTTTATTTTAGGGAACCATGTGTGTGTGCATTTTTCTTTCTTTTTTTTTCTCTTTCTTTTTTTTAAAAAAATTTTCTTTTTGATTTTTGTTTAGCTCTACTGAACTTCTGATCTTTTTTCTTCCTTTCTTATCCTTTTCACCTTTACTTCTCTTTCGTTCTTCTTTATGTGACTTAATTGTCCTGCACATCCTCAGATAAACCCGAGGTTGACTATTATCCCCTACCCCAATTGTGTGCACACTTAATCCACAAATTTATTACTCAATTCAAAATCTCTAAGACTTAAATTCCTTAATAGCAGTACTACCTCTTTATACCTATATAATATTTTAAGTATTTTTAATTTTAACCTTTTTACATCTCCTTTATATCCCTCCCATAGTCTCATTATATTCATGTTCTTCTCTGAATAGTTTGTTTTTGTCCTGCATAATATTATTAATTATTATTTTCTATTTTGTCTGGTCTCTTTTCTTTTCCCTTTCTCTTTCTTCTTTTTTTCTCTCTCTCTACTTTCATCCTATCCAACCTATTTCCTGCTTTGAGATTCGGACTTAGTTAACTCTCCCTGTGCCTTCCCAGATCACTTTTTTCATATTTTTTTACCCACATCTCTCCCTAAGGCTAATAATTTCTGGTTTTCTAAATTTTACTTTGGGTTCGCAGCCCATTAATATATAGTTTTTTGATGTTGAATAGATTTATCTGTTGAACTAGAATGTATCTGCAGACTATTGACTGTGCAAATTCAGACTTTGGTTGATGCTTGCCTTAAAATAGCATTCTAGCACAAAACTGGTGTTATTTTCATCCCAAATGGGCAGAGTAAGCCAGAAAAACACAAGCAAAATGGCAAGTCCGGGTATCTCAATTCCCACTCAGGATAATCAGGAGACAGAACAGATAATGAATAATCCAGAGGAGAGTTCCAAAATAGCTCTACAAACACTGCTGGCAAACTTGATAAATGAAAAGATTGACAACACACAAAGGACTCTGTGTGAGCGTGATAGGGAGAGAGAGGAGGCAAAGAAAAGGTCAATGCAGGAAACGATTGAAAACCTACAAAGGACTCTACATGAGCCTGATAGGGAGAGAGAGGAGGCAATCTAAAGGTTTATACAGGAATATCATGAGCGTGAGGAAGCTACTCAAAAACTGATAAAGGAATTGTGTGAACAGCTTGAGAATACTCAGAGAAAGGCAGGAATGGCGTGAACAGGCTGAGAACACTCAAAGAGAACTACAGGAATGGCAAGAAAAGGAGCGGGAGGAAGTTAAGCAAAGAGTAACACAGGAATTGAGAGAGCAGGATGAGAATACACAAAGATCACTAAAGGCATTCATGGGATCCATTAACAAAGAGCTGAAGGAATTCAGGGAGACAACAAAGGGAATGCTGAATAGAAACCAAAAGAAGGAACGGAGTCCAATGAAACCATAACCAATCAATTAAATGATTTCAGAATAAACACTCAACACCAAATTAAGGAAGTAAAGAAGTTAATACCAGATCTAAAACAAAGCTTCAACAAAGAACTTGAAGCCATCAAAGCTGACCAAGTAGAAGGAAAGAAATAAAAAAACAGAAGAAAGGCTTGACAGCAGGTTAGGCTGTGTAGAAGATCGAATCTCGGGGATTGAAAACAGCCTAGATAATATAGAGAAAGAACATACAAAAATCCAAGACAAGTCCAAGAATTATGACAGAACTATCCAAAACTTGAAAGCCACCATCAAAAAGCCTAATCTAAGGACAATGGGTGTATAGGAGCATATAGAAACAGAAGTTAATGGTCTAGGAAATTTGTTTAACAGGATCCTAGCGGAGAACTTTCCAAACATACAAAAAGACAGGCATATTCAAATACATGGAGCTTTTAGAACTCCAAATAGACCAGACCAGAATAGGACATCCCACCTTCACATTATAATCCACACAGGATCAATTCAGACCATGGAAAAGATCCTTAAATCTGTCAAGGAGCAAAGATTAACGACCTATAAAGGGAAACCAATTAGAATCACCTCAAATTTCTCAACAGAGACAATCAAATAAAGAACAGCCTGGAATGATGTATGCCATGCCTTAAAAACAAACAACTATTAACCAAGAATACTGTACCCAGCTAAACTCTCATTCATAACTGAAGCCCAAATAAAAACCTTCCAAAACAAAGAAAAATTGAAACAATACATCTCCACCAAACCAGAACTACAAAAGATTTTTAAAGTTGTCCTACACATAGAAAACCAACAAGAGCACAATAAAAACCAAGAAACTGCACCCAAACTAAGAATCCAACAATCATATGAAGAACCCAGATTTCGCAGCCCCCAAAAAGGTGGATAACATGGCAGGAGCTCCCATATAACTCTCAGACCCATGTCTTAACATTAAGGACTTAACTCTCCAATTCAGCGACATAGACTGTCTAGTTGGATTAAAAAACAAGATCCTTCTATCTGCTGCCTGCAGGAGTCATATCTTGCCCATAAAAACAAACACATTTTCAATGTAAAAGGCTGGAGCAAAATCTAACAAACAAATGGTCCCCATAAACAGGCGGGAGTGCCAATCCTACTATCAGATAAAATAGACTTCAAATTAAAATTCTTGAGAAGAGATAAAGAAGGTCGCTACATACTAATTAAGGGATCTCTCCTTCAGGAGGATATTACCATTCTAAATATCTATTCGCCAAACAATGGAGCACCCAAATTTATCCAAGAAACACTACTTTCCCTCAAATCCCACATAGATCCAAAGACATTAATAGTTGGCGATTTTAACACACCACTCTCCCCACTAGAGAGATCAACTCGGCAAAAACTCAACAGAGAAACCGAAGATCTAAACAGCTGCATAGATCAACTCGATTTAACAGACATCTACCGAATATTTTATCCAGCAGCAACAGAATGCATGTTTTTCTCAGCAGCACATGGAACATTTTCTAAAATAGACCACATTTTGGGCCACAAAGCAAACTTGTCCAAATTCAGAAACATTGACGTTATACCTTGCATTCTCTCTGACCACAAGGGAATAAAATTAGAACTCAACACCAAAAGCCACCAAAGAAAATCCAGTAATACATAGAGGGTGAACAACATACTGCTGAATCATGAGTGGGTCATGGAAGAGATTGGAAAGGAAATTCAAATGTTCAATGCTATTCAACAAAAATGAGCACACAAATTTGCAGCTGCTCTGGGGCACAGTTAAGGCAGTAATCAGAGGTAAGTTTATAGTGCTGAACTCCAACATCAACAAATTGGGGAGATCTGAAACCAACAATTTAATGACACATCTAATCCCCCTTGAAAATGAACAGCAAGATAAACCCCAATCCAGTAGATGGAAAGAAATAATTAAAATTAAATCAGAATTAAAAGAATTAGAATCCAAAAAAACTATAGAAAAAAATCATCAAAACAAAGAGTTGGTTCTTCGCAAAAATTAACAAAATTGACAGACCCTTAGCAAATCTTATCAGAAAAAGAAGAGAACACACCCAAATAAATACATTCAGAGATGAGAGTTAAACCATCTTTACAGGCCCATATCAAGCATTGAAATAGCAACAACAATAAGAGACCTCGCAGCTAAGTAAAGTCCAGGACCAGATGGTTTTTCAGCGGAATTCTACAAGGCCTTCAAAGCAGAGCTCACACCAATACTCCTCCATGTCTTCAGTGAGAATGAAGCCATCATAACCCTCACCCAAAACCAGTCAGGGACTCATTAAAGAAAGAGAACTATAGACTCATTTCTTTGATGAATATTGATGCAAAACTTCTCAACAAGATTTTGGCTAATCGACTTCAACAATTCATTAAAAAGATACACACCACGATCAAACAAGATACATTTCAGGTATGGAAAGCTGGTCCAATATAGGCAAATCAATTAATATTATTCATCACATCAAAAGGAGCAAGAATAAGAACCACATGGTTATCTCAATAGATGCACAAATACTTTCAACAAGATCCAACACCACTTTATGATGAAGGTTTTGGAAAAAATAGGAATCCATGGAACATTCCTCAATACAATGAAGACTGTATATGACAAACCTACAGCCAGTATTATACTTAATGGTGCAAAAGTAAAGCCATTTCCTCTTAAATCAGGAACAAGACAAGGATGTCCACTCTCTCCACTTCTCCTCAACCTAGTATTAGAATGTCTAGCTACAGCAATAAGACAAGATGCAAACATAAAGGGGATCCAAATAGGGAAAGAAGAAATAAAACTCTCCCTCTTTGCAGATGACATCATCTTGTATGTAAAGAATCCCATAGACTGCACTCCCAAATTACTCAGACTGATTCAAAACTTTGGCAAAGTAGCAGGGTATAAAATTAACCCTCCAAAATCAATGGCTTTTCGGGACGTCAACAATGAAAAAAGTGGGGCTGAAATTAGGAAAGCAACTCCTCACAAAAAATAAAATACCTAGGAATTAACTTTACCAAAGAAGTGAAGGACCTCTATGATGAAAACTTTAAAAAATTCAAAAAGGAAATCAAAACAGAACTTAGAAAATGGCAAGAACTCCCATGCTCCTGGAATGGAAAGATTAACATCGTGAAAATGGCAATATTTCCCAAGGCTATCTACAAATTCAATGTGATACCTATCAAAATTCCACCCTCATTCTTCAAGGAAATAGAAGAGGCAATCCAAAAGTTCATATGGAACAATAAAAGACTCAGAATAGCCAAAACGCTCCTCAACGGAAAGAACACTGCTGGAGGAATAGCAATACCAAATTTCAAACTCTACTATAAAGCCATAGTAATCAAAACAGCTTGGTAGTGGCATAAGAACAGACCTCAAGACCAATGGAATAGAATTGAAAACCCAGAAATGAACCTACAGACCTATAGAGATCTAATGTTTGATAAAGGTGTTAAAATAATAGAATGGAAGAAAGACAGCCTCTTCAGTAAATGTTGCTGGCAAAATTGGTTAACTACTTCTAGAAAACTAAAGCTAGATCCTTATATATCACCTTGCACCAGAATCAACTCCAAATTGATCAAAGACCTCAGAGTCATGAAGACATACTGAAAACATTACAGGATGGAATAGGAGAAACCCTAGGTATTCTTGGCCCAGGCTGAAATTTTGTGAATAGAGACCCGGAAACACAACAAATCACAGAAAGTTTGGGCTAATGGGATTGCATAACTTGCAAAGTTTCTGCATGGCAAAGGACATAGCTAGCAAGTTCAATAGAAAGCCCACGGATTGGGAGAGGATCTTCACTAGCCATAAAACGGACAAGGGTCTCATATCTAAAATATACTTGGAACTCAAAAAAATTAATCCCCCCAACAACAAATCCTCAAAGAAAAAAATTGTCCATTAAATATTTGGGCTTAGACTTAAAGAGAAACTTCTCTGAAGAAGAAAGAAGGATGGCTAATAGACTCATGAAGAAATGCTCAACCTCCCTAGCCATAAAAGAAATGCAAATCAAAACAACATTGAGATACCACCTCACCCCAGTTAGAATGCCAAAAATCAAGAACTCTAATAACAATTGATGCTGGAGGGGATGTGGACAGAAGGGAACGTTACTTCATTGTTGGTGGGAGTGTAAACATGTTCAACCACTTTGGAAAGTAGTATGGATGTTCCTCAAAAGACTCCACATAAGAGTTCCTCTATGACCCAGCAGTCCCACTTTTGGGCATTTACCCAAATGTTTACAAACAAGACCACACTAAAGCTACCAGCACAACTATGTTTATTGCAGCATTATTTACCATAGCTAAGATCTGGAACCAACCCAGATGCCCCTCAGTAGGTTAATGGATCAAGAAAATGTGGTATATATACACAATGGAATTCTATGCCTCCATCAGAAAGAATGGCATTGCCCCATTAGTTAGGAAATGGAAAGACTTGGAAAAAATTATATTAAGTGAAGTAAGCCAAGTGCGAAGAAATATAGGTACCATGATTTCCCTTATTTGCAATATCTAGTATATGTAAGAGTCAAGCGGAAAAGATCAGATAAGGTGATGCTAGGAAAATCAACCTTAAGATATGTATTTTAAATGTTTTTTTTCTTTCATGCATTTCTTTCTAAGGCAATGGTAAAATTATTTCTTTGTTGCTTTTTAAGTCCCTCCCCCACAGTATAACCCCTGCTTTCACTGTAATTGATGTCGGTATAATTTGTGGAGGCGAAGGGGAAAAACACGTCGTTTAATTAAGAATACAGGTGGACCTGTTACAACAATGAGAAGTACAAGCTCTCATGTCAAAAACGAACTTTACAACTTGGGTGGGGGGGAGGATTGGGTGAAGGGGAAGGGAGGATGGGAAGGGATGTGAAGGGTAAACAAAGGAGGAGGCTACAATGCTTGATAACGAAAGTACACACTATCTTGCCCATGTAATTGTAACCCCTCTGTACCGCATTTTCACAATAAAAAAAGAAAATAAAAGAAAAATGAGTATACATTAGAGAGACTGCAAAAATAACACTAGCGTTTTTACTGTCTCTACCTATTAATGTAATTTTATTTATTGGTATTGAAACTCTCCTCTTGTTATTATTGTATATAATCCAATTCAGTTTATAACTGTATTCAGTGTGGGAACTCTAGCTTCAAAGAATTGTAGAGATTTTTTTTTCCTTTTCGATAACCTTATCATTGTCAGGCTACACTGTGGTCATCATTATCATCTTTATCAAAATTATTATTAGCGTCATAAGTGCTAAATAGTGAAAGTCTTATATGTCCCTATGATTTTTCTATTATTTTCTTTTGATTAGTATTTTTTTTAATTTTATTTTATTTTATTTGTGAACACACTGTACAGAGGGGTTACAATTGCATGGGCAGGATAATGCGTATATTTCTTACCAAGCATTGCAGCCTCTTCCTTTGGTTTACCCTTCACATCCCTTCCCAGCCTCCCCCCCAATCCCAATGCTTCTCCTTCCCCCCCTTCCCCCCTCCCCACACTGACGTTGTAAAGCTCATTTTGGACATGACAACTTGTACTTCTCATTGTTGCAACATGTCCACCTGTATGCTTAAACAACTGGTTTTTCCCCATCTCCTCCACCAGTTATACTGACATCAAATATAGTGAAAGCAGGGGTTATACTCTGGAGGAGGAACATAAAAAGCAACAAAGAGATAATCTTATAAATGCGTTAGAAACACGTGCATGAAAGAAAAAAAAACATTAAAATACATATCTAAGGGTTCATTTTCCTGACATCACATTATCTGACCTTTTCTGTTTGACTCATACATATACCAGATATTGCAAATAAGGGAAACCATGGGACCTATGTTTCTTTGGGCCTGGCTTAACCGTGCATGCATCCATATTAAAATTTTGAACAAATAAAGAAACAAAAAAACTAAACCATATCATGTGGCTTGACTATGAGTTTATAATAAATTTTGGAATAGATTTTTGAAGCATTGCTAATTCTTAACCAGTATGAATTATCTTCCTCTCTCCCCCTCATTATACACAAATAGTTAAGAGTTTGGACAGAAGTTTTTCAAGTAATACACTGTAAATATTATTACAATGTCATAAGTAGATCTAAAATTCCCTTGAAAGTAAAAGGTCTACTTTCTATTGAAATATTAGTCATTTTATTCTAGGAAACTTTTACAAAAATAGACTGTATATCTTTGAAATATAAAAGTTCAAAAATAGTAGCAAAATTTTTTAGAAAGAGTCTGTCTTCAGAAATATTTGTATATATAAATATTAATGTTATGTGTAGAATGACATATATTTTTAGAGATTGTCATCAGAAATATATACAATATCTAAATTTATGTGTAGAATGATGTACACTATAACGAAACAAAAATCTTAAAACATAATTAAAATAAAAAAAAATATCACACCAAGTGCCAGTGACTCACTCTTATAATTCGACTTATTCTGGGTAATGAGATCTTAGAAATGTGTTTGAAAGTGGCCCAGACAGAAAAGTACTTGTTAGATTCTTATCTATAATTAACCACTAAAAACATGAATTAGCTCTGTGCCTCAAGTTGGAGATTGCTGTCCTTGAGCATAAAAAGTCTTAGGGATAATGCCCAGGCCTTTCAAACAACAACAACAACAACAACAAAATGTATCACATTAATTTCACAAAAGCATCTTTTAACTGCTGGAACATTTCTTAGAAACATGAGTACATGCCCCTGGAAAATGTTAAGTAAAACGTATAGAATATTTACGTCTATGTTAAAGACATGACTATTTAGATCGTTTAAGATATTTAGGTAATGATAAGGTATTAAGAATAATGATGGGTAGGTAATATTTTGGGAGTGGTTTGTCATTCTATTTTATGATAGGAATAGAATGATATTTATAATGGTTATATAAAATTACTCTTGCTTCATATTTGAATTATAATAAATGATAAACATTTTTAAATGTTTCCAATGGAAAGGAATATCAATTCTTATGTAATTTCAAAGCAACTGAGAAAATTATTCCAAGGCTGGTTTGCTCAAAGACTATATTTCTTTTCTTGTTCTAGGTTTCATATGTACATAGAAATTAAAATTCCCAAAATTCAATGGATTTTGGCATTCAGGAACATCTTCATAGATACTAATATTGGAATCCCTTAAGTGGAATAGTTTATTTCATTTGTTACTTTCACAAATAAATCAAGATGATAGTGTATTTTGTTTCTTCTCACTGCTATTGGCTCTTATCTTGAGAATACTTTTTCCCTAGCAAAGTAGAGAAAAACAATTGGATTGACCAAGTAACATATGGCTTTCATAAGATGCAGATGCATAGATTTGTGTCTTCTGTCCTTTGCCAAAAGTTTCTTCCAGAAAAGGTTATCAATTATTTATAAGTGTTGCTTAATTTCTAGGTATTCCAGTTATCACATACACTTTTTGAGTGAGTTATCTCTGAATAAACTCAAAATAAACAGACAAAAAATCCTCAAAATGAACGGTAATCATATTATTGTTTTAAATGTTGCAGTTTACAAAGTTTTTAAGCAAACACAGAAAATATCTTTTTAGGTATTCTGCATTTTGTGTGAAGTATTTTAGCAATAGTTTTTTTTGCTGGCATGTAATTCACGTGAAATATATTATCTCCTTTTATTGAATGCATTTTAGTGCTTTGGACGTGAATTGTACAATCATAGGTTTTCAAAGCCTAATTTTCACAAATTTGCTTTTCTTCAAATAGAAGTGCTCCAAATTTTAGAACAGACATTAAAGTAGATATAAAATTCATTTACAGGAATTATCAGGCATACATCCTATATAGTGAGCCTTTTCAAAATTTGTTTTTTGGGATTATTTCCAGGGTCTCACACAAAGTATTCAAGTGCATTCTCAATGAACCACATTCCCTGTCCAAACAAGTTTTCTACTTCTCTTTAATACATACATAGACGTGTAATGGATAGAACCTATTCATTTCTCTTTGACCTTTTGAAAACTTGCTTCCTTTAATGATTGTAGTATTTTACAAATTCATTTGCTATGTGGAGTATATCAATTTCTCCACAAGTGTATTACTATATTTGTGTCATCTTTTTATATTATGGTCCTACTAGTGAGCTTTCTCTTTATTTATTCTTGGATACTAAAGAGGAACTTATTTCATATGCTCCTACTATTTACATATGTTCTTTAAAGAAATATCCTATTTGGGGTAAAGTTATATGGAATTAGGAGATATAAAAATATTTAGACTCAGAATGATTGTAGCATTAACATTGTAGCATTAACGAATATGTGTCCTCTATCTGTTAGATATGTTTTCACTTCTGTTATATTGTCCTTTGAATTATGAAAGATTATAAGTTGATATTATCCAGTTCATTCTTGTTTTTCTTTACACACTAATGTTTTCCATGTCATATTTTAGAAACCTTTACTGATCCAATGCCATGAATTTTTATGTTTATGTTTTATATGTTTTTATATCTCACATTTACTTTGCTAATCATTTTTTATTTAAAATTTTTAAATTTTTGTATAAGGATTGAGGTAGTAGTATAAGAACTTTTTTTTAAATCTAGGGAGACAATAGTGCCACTACACCCATTTAAGATTCTATTTTTATTTCATAAAGTCATGGCATCCTTTTCAAAATCTATTGACCATAAATCAGTGATTTTTTTATTGTGAAAATACCATACAGAGGGGTTACAATTACACAACAGTATTAACCAAAGAATACTATTTGCAGAGGAGTATTTAAAAGGTGTAATTTGTTATAAAATTGAACTTTTAATCCAACAAAATGAATACCAGGAATCTATCACTTGGAAGATGTGAGGGGAAGTCAAAGGGAAGGAATAAAGAGAGTTATGGAGGAAGAGAGTGAAGACATAATATTCAATGCAGATAGTATGAAACTAGAAAACATGAAATTAGGGTGAGGTTTGGAAGAGTATGGGAAGGTTATGTAAAGATCCATTGTACTTACAAACTGATTTGTGGAATGGAAAATTTTTTGAACAACTATTTAATAAAAATATAATTGAAAACAATGGAGACATCTGATCTTAAACTGCATTCTCTTAAACCATGAATCAATATAATAGTTTCCTCCTCAGAAATTTTCTTTGCAGGCATTTTCCTCATAATGTAAGAAAACTGACCAATGCAATGAATATCAATATATCACATTGCAAATTATAAGTAGACACAATATAAAAATCACAGTAAAAATGTTAGAATTCATCACACGATAAAATAACAGGTAGAAAGTATCAAATGCTGAATGATAGTTTTTCCAAGTACTTTACCTATGGTATCTAACTTAATCCTCACAATAATCCCATAAAGTGGAACTACTTCCATTTTTAATTCTCAGATGATGTTATTGAAATCTTCAGAATTGGAATTACTAGTACAGCGTTGCACGCATGGTAAGTGTTAGCCTGAGGCCCATCTCCCACTCTATCAAATAACCTCATTTTATTTTATGACTAAAAT
Organism: Dipodomys merriami; assembly: GCF_024711535.1. NCBI lineage: Eukaryota > Metazoa > Chordata > Mammalia > Rodentia > Heteromyidae > Dipodomys > Dipodomys merriami. Next base: position 42,594 of record NW_027202926.1, on the reverse strand, counting down.
ACCAGCACTTAGTCTACTAATTCTAGGAAAATTTCCCAGAATTATTGTGTACACTCTAATAATATTTGACTTTATTTTGTTAGAAAATAGGTAGCTGTAATATGAAAACTCTAAGCTCATAATCAATTTAAACATCCCTGGTGAAAGGAACTGCTAAAGTATAACATTCTTGATTTCTAGCTCAAAATAGTAGAAATCATATCTGTCCCTTCACTCAACACTGCACTGCCTGGGGACCCCATCTCTGTTTAACACACTCATACCGAAAGAATGTCCTGCCCAATTCTCGATGGAAACAGATTGCAGGAGTTATGGACCAATAATTTCCACAATTTAGCTCCCCTAGGTTGTTTACCATTATAAATATTTTGATTGCTTTTTATACACAACATTCTGAGGAAAATGTACTACTTTAAAATGTTATTAAGGGCTGTGAAGGTGGCTCATTGGTAGAATGCTTGCCTTCCATGCATGAGGCCCTGGGTTCGATTCCTCAGCAACACATAAACAGAAAAAGCTGGAAGTGGAGTTTATGCCCCACAACCAAAATAAAATAAAATAAAATAAAATAAAATAAAATAAAATGTTATTAAAGCAAGACTAATATAAAAATCATCTTTGACCCCAGATAAATATTTTACCTTTCATATACGCCAAAATGCAGTCTGAACTATCATTAATGTCAGGAACAAAAGGTTAAAAATCATAGACCCAAGACCTAAGCATGAATTAAAGACTCTCCACCTTGTCAATACAATTGGTTAAAAAAGTCATCAATACTATTGCATTTAAAAAATTTTCTTATGAAATGAAGATTCAATTATAAACTATTAACACTTGAAAATAACTCATTTTCTTGGGAGTAGGACACAAAGCACAAGATTAATCAGAATCATTTTAAAGGACTTTTATTTATACTACAAATTCACTCCCATAACTACAATGATATGAAAAATAACTGAAGTACAAAAACAGAAAGGAAATAATTTAATTGCATCATCTACATTCAAAGGACTCTGTTAATAGAGAACAAAGTTAAACTAATAATTAGCTAACCAAATTCACTTACATTCTTTTATTCTATTTCATTTAGTTTCATAAAAACTGGATTTTCATAAGATTATGCATAAAAAGCCTATATACCCACATACATTTTCAGATCTTTATATTTATTTCAGAAATGTCTTTAGCTCTATAGTCAATGAACTGAAATAATACTAAAATATTCAAAGGGTTTTCCGAAATTACAAGACTCACTCTCGGATGTTATTTATATTGGAAAAGATATTCAAAAAGCCTTATTTGTTAAGTTGTGATAGTTACTCCCACAAAAGAGCCATTAGCCCTTTGCATGTACAAAACAACTTCAGATACATCCACTATCTGGAGATGACTCATGCTTTTTGTTCGTTTGTTTTTGAAAGAAATATCTAACAAGCATATCAACAATACTGATTTTCAGTCAATATGATGGGATATTCAAACTTGATAAATATGAATATATATGATCTTACAAAGAAAGTTATTTTCAAAAGAAAGCCAGAAAAATTTTATCCACTTTGTGTTTCACGGGTATAACCAGAGAGCAATACCTATTTAGTCCAGTTGGTCAAACTCACTCCATGAGCATATGTTAAATGTATAACAAATTTAAGAGGTCAAATACATATTTTGAACCGACAGTCATCATACAGCACTAATTTACTACCTAAATATGTCTGATTCTTCTCACCTAACATATAATAAGAGCGGAAAGCAGTCTCTTTTATCTAACTTAATATGGTAAATCCTTTGATTCTGATGATATTATTTGACAAATAAAATGTACAGAAGAGTGGTCCAACTGAAATGACATGAGAGAATACTGATAAATAAAAACATTGCAACAAAGTTAGCTCTTTTCAGCCTCACCCTGTCCACATTGGCAAGCAACATTGCAAAAGCACATGCACACATAAACACATACACACATATGCACACATGTAACACACCTATACATACATGCTAAATTCAGGATTTATTGTACCAAAAAAGTTCAAACAAAAAATTAATGATTAGTACAAATAATAATTTGTCTTACTACAAAAAAATACACAATCCACTCACCACAGATGTTACATTTTACCTGCCTATCCACATGTTACCACTTAATTTATATTTAATTACTTAATTAACGAATTAATTCAATTATTTGTTTGGTGCTAATACTAAGACTGGAACTCAGGGCCTGTCTCTATCCCAGAATTTGTTATTTTTTTGTTTTAGTTTTCTCAAGGATATCATTTTACTGCTTGTACCACAGCTCCAGTTCTAGCTTTTGTTGGTTTATTTCAAAGCAGAATCTAATGGACTTTTATTTTTGGTCTGGTTTCAAAGCACAATCCTCAGATTTCATCTTTCTGATTAGCTAGGATTAATGACATGAGCCACCAGTGTGGCTTCTGCTTTTTCCTCTATAGTTATCTAATGCACATACTTAGTAATTTAAAAATGAGAGTATAGAAGCAAGATGTACATGATGATTTTGTCCTGTCAGAAATTCAAGTTAGTAATGTAAATTTCTTCTTAAGAACATACACAAAAAATAACATGATATAGTATAAGAGAACTCACAATTGGACATATGAGTTTTAAGAGCTTTCTAATAGATCCATTATTTATTGGTACCCAACATTAGAAAAAAAAATGTATAATGTAGTACTAAAATAGAAGTCCTTTACATGAATGACTAGTTACATTCCATGTTTTTTTAAAGACACTTGTTTTCATCTAAAAAAATAGGCCTGTCTATTTTCTTCATGTGGTTTCAATGATTGAAGGTGCTTAATGAAAATAAAAATATATTAGTAGTTCTTTGCTATCAATTAAATCTCACTTTTTCTTTTTGGAGAATATAATGATCAAAGCAATAGTTGAGAATCAGCAAGCAATTGTTCAGCATCATGCTTCCAGTGCAAGTGGATCAATACCATTTTCCACAAAGTTTTGTCACAGATACAATCGGCCTGCCTTCTTTTGCTGCTTTCCTAGACTGGATCTATTCCTTCATTGTAAGTGAAAAGTGTGATTCAACTGATTTCATAGAGATCTGTTCCTAGAATTAGCAAGGATTTAGATTCTTGTCTGCAATAAGATTAAACCTACGTCTCTTCATGTAGGCTGCTAAAAATGTATTTACCAAATTCAAGTAAATACATAAACTCTATTTCCATCTTTTTTAAAACATAAATTCTGTTTGCTCTATAAATTGATCAGAGGCATGCATTTGTGGCTATCTAGGTCATTGCACATCTGTCTCTCTTCCTCTCTCTTTAATGTTTCTCATAGATAATAGGATTGCTCTATAATTATTGTAATTTATTTTGCTTTTATATTTTTGGTTGCATCATTTTACTTTCTGCTCTGCCATTTCCCAAATCATTTATATAGAAGGCATTATTTCATCTTTTCTCATTCATAGAATAAGCTGCACATGAAGACACTACTGGTCCTTATTTTCAGTCTGTATCTTTGAATATGGAGGAAAATCTTTCCTCTGCTATCCATCAATTCCCTACTCTCCAATTAGAATAATTTCAAATAGTAAAAATGGAAAAAGGGAAAATAAATCATGTTGAAAAAACAGCTGCAGAAAAGTCACAGGATTTTTCTGAACAGTTCAACTAATGTGAACTATTAGGGAAATACATGGACGCCTCATTCCCACTGTCACTCAAAGTCTCTAGTTAGGCAATTCTTAGGAATATGAGGAACTTGATGAAAAAGTGAGGAATGATATCAATTGCAAAAAAAATGGAGTAAGATCCATGCAAATTTCTTCTTTGGGCTGCTGAAAATAATCAGGTTATTACAGTGCGGAGACTACTTTCCAAAAAGGCCACTCATGTGAATACTAGGGATGACGATGAGTATACCCATATTCATCAGGAAGCCTACAGTGGACACATAGACAATGTCCATGAGTTGTTGGCTCAAGCGGCAGATATTCATGCAATAACTGTAGATGGTTGGATAACCCTGTGCAGTGCTTATATGTGGAATAATACTAGAGTGGCTTTTTTCTTACTTCATCATGATGCAGATACCAATGACTCCATTGCATCTTGCTGCTGGGAATAGAGATAGCAAAGATATTTTGGATCTGCTTCTGTTGAACCATTATGTCAAATCAGGTCTGAAAAACAACTTGGAAGAAACTGTATTTGATATTGCCAAAAGGATAAGTATGTATCACTATCTCTTTGAAGTTTTGCAAGGCTGCACAAATTGCTCTCCTAAGTCATAATGGTTTGGTTAAGTTTATTAAATTTCAAAAATGCCATTGCATTCTTTGTTTCCATACAAAATATTTTCACAATCTAAATAACAACAATAGCTTATTGTAACAATTAATGGATTCCATGGAAGTCTTCCAAGTGAATTGCCTGACTTTGATTTCAAAATGTATTCAAGAGTTAGTTGTATATATCTATAATGATTTCTGGAGAGTTTTGCTATTTTTATTGTAATTAAGTGGTTACATAATTTCCCTAATTTCACAGTATTGTGGAATAGTGATGCTCAGTTAAAGTCACAAACACATTCTAACATTTCTGGAGCAAATTGTTTATCACAGTCTATAACATTTATGAGTTCTATGAGCTTTGCGATACAGTTATACCTTCCACATTGGTTGGTATGTACATTTCTTTTGTTTTGCATAACATCAGCTGTTCCTGTTTTCCCACTTGTTTCCTCCCTCCCATCCCTGCCATTAACTTGCTTAGTTCATTTTGGTCAATGTCCAGTGCAGCTGATGGGTTTTTCCCTGATTCCTTCTAGTTCTATGTCGTCTTCCTGGTTCCCCTCCATTGTACACATATACAACATACATGTGATAAGCAGCATGGGGTTATTTAGTAGAGATTCGATCAGATTGTTTCTTAAGTCCTGTTAATTTTGTCGTATTACCTAACATTTTGGTTTTAACATCTACTTATCAGGGAGACCATGTACCGTTTGTCTCTTTGCTCTTGGCTTACCTTGGTCAACATAATCACATTCTAGCTCCATCCATTTCCCTGCAAATACCATTATTTTGTCATTTCTAATGGCTGCATAATATTACATTGTGTACAGATACCACAATTTTGGGATCCATTCATCTGTGGTGGGACATCTGGGTCGTTTCCATACCCTGGTTATTACGAGCAGTATGGCAATAAACATGGAGGTGCATGTGTCCTTGTATACTGGTTCCTGTTGTTCAGGATGGATGCCTAGAAGTGGTATGACTGGGTCATAAGGGAGGACAATATTTAGCTTTCTTAGGACCCTCCAGACTGTTTTCCAAATTGGTTGTATAAGTGTACATTCCCAACAGCAGTGTAGTAGGGTTCCTTTTTCTCTGCATACCCTCCAGCATTTGTCATTGGCTGACTTGAGGATGTGGGACATTCTGACTGGGGTAAGGTGGTATCGCATGGTTGTGTTTATTTACATTTCCTTCAAAACCAGGGATGGTGAACATTTCCTAATGTGTTTCTTTGCCATTTTTATCTCTTCTTCTGAGAAGTCTCTCTTTAGTTCCCTTGTCCATTTAGTAATTGGTTTGTTAGCTCTGGGAGGGATTAGTTTCTTGAGTTACCTGTATATACTGGATATTAACCCCTTGTTGGATATACTGCTGGTAAATATTTTTCCCAATTAATTGGTTGTCTTTCTTGCTTGGTTGTGATAGGTTTAGCTTTGCAGAAGCTTTTTATTTTAAGGTAGTCCCATTTGTCGTGTCTCACTCCAATTTGTTGTGACCCTGGGACTCTGTTCATGAAATTCTTTCCTGGGCCTATAAGTTCAAGTGTCTCTCCTACTCTGCCTGCAGAGATTTCAGAGATTCAGGTTTAATACTAAGGTCTTTAATCCATTTTGAGCTGATGTTGGTGTATGGTGATATGCTGGGGTCCACTTTTTTCTTCTGCATGTGGCCACCCAGTTTTCCCAGCACTAGTGGTTGAAGAGGCTGTGTTTCTTCCATCGTCTGTCTTTGGTTCCTTTGTCAAATATCAGCTGACTGTAGGCATGTGGATTTATTTCTGTATCTTCTATTCTATTCTATTGGTCTTCGGTTCTGTGTTTGTGCCAGTACCATGCTGTCTTTGTTATTAGGGCTCTATAGTAGAGTTTGAAGTGCGACATGGATATAACTCCCATGTTGTCTTTATTTGCTAGAATTCTTTTGGATATTCTAGGTTTTTGTGGTTCCATATGAATTTTAGGACTGTTTTCTGTATTTCAGAGAAATACATCATTGGGATTTTAATAGGAATTGCATTGAATTTGTATAATAATTTGGGCGGAATTGCCATTTTCACTATATTGTCTGCCTATCCAAGAGCATGGGAGGTCTTTCCATTTCCTAGTATCTTCTGTAATTTTTTTCTTTAACTTTTTATAGTTTTCATTGAATAGTTCTTTTACATCTTTGGTTAGGTTAATTTCTGAATATTTTATTTTGGGGGATGTTATTGTGAATGGGCTTGCTTTCCTTTATTTCTCTCTCTGCTTTTACATTGTCAGTGTACAGGAAGGCAACTGATTTTTGTGGGTTTATTTTGTATCATACTACTTTGCTGAAGTGATTTATGATTTCTAAGAATTTGGGGATGGAATTTTTGGAATCGTGAAGGTATAGTATGATGTCACCTGCAAAAAGGGATAGTTTAATTTCTTCTTTCCATATACAGATCTTTTATGTCTTTTTCTTGCCTTATTGACCTGGCTAAGAGTTCCAGGGCTATATTGAACAGGAGAAGAGACAGTGGGCATCCTTGCCTTGTTCCTGATTTTAAGAGAATTGGTTGTAGCTTTTCCCCATTAAGTATAGTACTAGCAATTGGTCTGTCGTAAATGGCTTTTAATGTTTTAAGAAATGTTCCTTCTATTCCTATTGCCTCCAGAGCTTTTAGCATGAATGAATGTTGAATTTTATCAAAAACCTTTTCTGCATTTGTGGAGATAATCATGTGATTCTTGACCTTGGCTCTGTTGATGTGTTGGATTATATTTATTGACTTATGTATGTTAAACCATCCCTGAATCTCTGGGATGAAGCCTACTTGGTTTTAGTGTATGGTTTTTTTAAGGGGTTTCTGGATTCTGTTAGCTAGAATCTTGTTAATGACCTTTGCACCTGTGTTCATCAAGGAAATTGGCCTGTAATTCTCCTTTTTGGTTGGGTCTTTGCCTGGTTTGGGGATGAATGTGATATTGGCTTCGTAGAATGTGTTTGGGACAGCTCCCTCCTTCTCTGTTTCTCTGAAGAGCTTGAAGAGTATAGGTGTTAGTTCTTCTTTAATGGTCATATAGAATTCTGTTGCGAATCCATCTGGTCCTGGGCTTTTTTTGTTGTTGGAAGACCTCGGATTGCTTCATATATCTCCTTGTAGGATATTGGCTTATTTAATTGATTTACTTCTTCCTTGCTCAATTTGGGAAACTTGTATTTCTCTGAAAATGCATCCATTTCTGCCAGGTTTTCTTTTTTTAGAGGGTATAACTTTTCACAGTAGTCTGTTAAAATTGTTTGGGCATCTTGGGTACATGTTGTGATTTTTCCCGTGGCATCCCTAATCCTGTTAAAATGGGTTTCCTCTCTTCTTTTTTAAATTAATCTTGCCAAATATCTATCAATTTTATTTATGTTTTCAACCAGCTTTTTGTTTGGTTAATTTTGGCTATGATTCTCCAATTCTCTATTTCAATAATCTCCGCTCTTAGTTTGGTTATCTGGCTCTGTTTAGTAACTTTAGGTTCCATTTTTTCATGTTTTTCTACCTGTTTTAATTGCAACATGAGATTATTTTCTTGGTCTGTCTCTATTTTCTTGATGTGGGCACTGATGGCAATAAATTTGTCCATCAGGACTGCTTTTGCTGTGTCCCAAAAGGTTTTTGAGAGGTATTTTCATTTTCATTGAGTTGTAGGAATTTTTTAATTTCTTCTTTAATCACTTCCATTACCCAGGCATCGCTTTGAAGTGAGCTGTTCAATTTCCATGTATTTGAGTAATTTCTGCAGTATGTTTTGTTATTGAGAACTAGCTTGATTCCACTATGGTCAGATAGGATACAGGGGATTATGTCAATCTCCTTGAATTTGCTTAAGTTTATTGCATGAACTATTATATGGTCTATTTTGGAGAAAGTACCATGAGGTTCTGAGAAGAATGTGTACTGTGTTGTTTTTAGGGTGAAATACTTGGTAAATGTCAGTTCTGCTTGAAGTATGGCCTCATTAATTCGATAGCTTCTTTGCCAATACTCTGGTTGGTAGACCTGTCCTTTGGTGAGAGTGGGGTGTTAAAAGTCTCCTAGTATTATCATATTGGATCTATTTTATTCTGTAAGTTTGAGAGTATTTGCTTAACATATTTGGGTGCACCGATGTTTGGGGAATGATAGGTAGATGATGGTAATATCCTCCTCTTGTATTGTTCCCTGTATTAATATGTAGTGTCCATCCTTGTCTTTTTGTATTGATTTTAGTTTATTTTTTTACTGTTGATTGGATCTTTTTTTAATTTTTTATTGTACAGATACTATACAGAGGGTTACAGTTACATGAGCAAGGTAATGAGTACACTTCCTATTGAACATTGTAACCCCCTCTATTGTTTTCCCCATACCATCCCTTCCTTCCTTACTTCCCTGAGGTTCTTTTTTTTTAATTGTGATTAAGTGATTACATAACTTCCCAAATTTCACAGTATTGTGAAATAATGATGCTCATTTAAAGTCATAAGTTAATTCTAACTTTCCTGGAGTAAATTGTCTATCACATTCTATAACATATAACGGTGTACACAATACAACATACATGTGATCAGCAGTATGGGGATATTTAGTAGTGTTTCGACCAGATGTGTGGGAGTTCTTTCTTTCTTAAGCCTGTTAATTTTGTCGTATCACCTAACATTTTGGATTTAGCATCCACTTATAAGGAAGACCATGTACCGTTTGTCTCTTTGCTCTTGGCTTACCTTGCTCAACATGATCACCTTCTAGCTCCATCCATTTCCCTGCAAATGCCATTATTTTGTCATTTCTAATGGCTGCATAATATTCCATTGTTTGTAGATACCATAATTTTTGGATACATTCATCTGTGGTGCTGCATCTGGGTTGTTTCCATATACTAGCTATTGTGAACAGTGCTGCAATAAACATTGAGGTGCACGTGTCATTGTATATTGGTTCCTGTTGTTCAGGGTAGATGCCTAAAAGTGGTATGACTGGGTTATAAGGGAGATCAATCTTTATCTTTCTAAGGACCCTCCAGAGTGCTTTCCAAAGTGGTTGTATAAGTGTACATTCCCACCAAAGTGTAATAGTGTTCCTCTTTCTCCACATCCCCTCCAGCAATTGTCGTTGGCTGACTTGAGGATGTCAGACATTCTGACTGGGGTAAGGTGGTATCTCATGGTTGTCTTTATTTGCATTTCCTTCATCACCAGGGATGATGAACATTTCCTCATGTGTTTCTTTGCCATTTTTATTTCTTCCTCTGCAAAGTCCCTCTTTACTTCCCTTGCCCATTTAGTAATTGATTTGTTAGGTTTAGGAGGGTTAGTTTCTTGAGTTCCCTGTATATACTGGATGTTAACCCCTTGTCTGATATGTTGCTGGTAAATATTTTTTCCCAATTAGTTATTTGTCTTTTTAGCTTGGTTGCAATAGATTTAGCTGTGCAGAAGCTTTTTATTTTAAAGTAGTCGCATGTGTTGAGTCTCTCCCCAATTTGTTGTGATCCTGGGACTCTGTTCAGGAAGTACCTTCCTGTGCCTATTAGTTCAAGTGTCTCTCCTACTCTGTCCTGCAGTAGTTTCAGAGATTCAGTTTTAATGTTAAGATCTTTAATCTATTTTGAGTTGATGTTGCTTCATGGTGATAGGCTGGGGTCCACTTTTAGTTTTCTGCATGTGGCAGCCCAGTTTTTCCAGCACTAGTGGTTGAAGAGGCTGTGTTTCTTCCATTGTATGTCTTTGGCTCCTTTGTCTAATATCATCTGGCTCTAGGCCTGTGGATTTATTTCTGGATCTTCTATTCTGTTCCATTGGTCTTCGGGTCTGTTTTTGTGCCAGTACCATGCTGTCTTTGTTATTATAGCTCTGTAGTATAGTTTGAAGTGCAGCATGGATATCCCTCCCATTTTGTCTTTATTCCCTAGAATTGGTTTGGCTATTCTAGGTCTTTTGTTGTTCCATATGAATTTTTGGACTGTTTTCTGTATTTCAGTGATGTACATCATTAGGATTTTAATAGGAATTGCATTGAATTTGTATATTAATTTTGGCAGTATTGCCATCTTCACTATATTAAATTGACCTATCCAAGAGCGTGGGAGGTCTTTCCATTTCCTAGTGTCTTCTGAAATTTCTTTCTTTATCTTTTTATAATTTTCATTAAATAGTTCTTTTACATCTTTGGTTAGGTTAATTCCTAAATATTTTATTTTGGGGGAGGTTATTGTGAATAGGGTTATTCCCTTTATTTCCCTCTCTTCTTGTACATTGTCAGTGTACAGGAAGGCAGCTGATTTTTGTGGGTTTATTTTGTATCCTGCTACTTTGCCGAAGTGATTTATGATTTCTAAGAGTTTGGGGATGGAGTTTTTGGGATCATGAAAGTATAGTATCATGTTGACTGCAAAAAGGAATAGTTTAACCTCTTCTTTCCCTATGCGGATCCCTTTCATGTATTTTTTTTTTTTGCCTTATTGACCTGGCTAAGGGTTCCAGGACTATATTGAAGAGCAGTGGAGACAGTGGGCATCCTTGCCTTCTTCATGATTTTAGGAGAATTGGTTGTAGCTTTTCCCCATTAAATATAATATTGGCTATTGGTCTGTCATAAATGGTTTTATTGTTTTAAGAAATGTTCCTTCTATTTCTGTTTTCTCCAGAGCCTTTAGCATGAATGAATGTTGAATTTTATCAAAGGCCTTTTCTGCATCTGTGGCAAAAATCATGTGATTCTTTTTTTTTTAATTTAATTTAATTTTATTTGTGAACATACTGTACAGAGGAGTTACAATTACATGGGCAGGGTAATGCTAAATCATGTGATTCTTGACCTTGGCTCTGTTGATGTGTTGGATTACATTTATTGACTTACAGAATAAAATAGATCCCAATACGATAATACTAGGAGACTTCAACACACTGCTCTCACCAAAGGACAGGCTTACCAACCAGAGGATTGGCAAAGAAGCTACCAAATTAAGTGAGGCCATACTTCAAGCGGAAGTAACTGACATATACCGAGTATTTCACCGTAAAACAACATAGTACACATTCTTCTCAGCAGCTCATGGAACTTTCTCCAAAATAGACCATATCATACTTCATGCAAGAAACTTAAGCAAATACAAAGGGATGACATAATCCCCTGTATCCTATCTGACCATGGTGGAATCAAGCCAGTAAAGCATACCGCAGAAATTTCTCTAATACATGCAAATTGAACAGCACACTCCTTAGCAATGCCTGGGTAATGGAAGAGATCAGAGAAGAAATAAAACATTTCCTACAACTCAATGAAAATGAAAAAAATCTCTCAAAGAAACTTGTGGGACACAACAAAAGCAGTCCTGATGGACAAATTTATTGCCATCAGTGCCCACATCAAGAAAATGGAGACAGACCAAGTAAATAATCTCATGTTGCAATTAAAACAGCTAGAAAAACATGAAAAAATGGAAACTAAAGTTCCTAGACGGAGCCAGATAACCAAATTAAGAGCAGAGATTAACCAATTAGAAAATAAAAAAATTACAGCCAAAATTAACCTAACAAAAAGCTGGTTCGTTGAAAAAATAAACAAAATTGATGGATCGTTTGCAAGATTAATTAAAAAAGGAAGAGAGGAAATCCATTTTAACAGGATTCGGGATACCACGGGAAAAATCATAACACTACCCAAGATATCCAAACAATCTTAATGGACTATTTTCAAAAGTTATAATCTCTAAAGGAAGAAAACCTGGCAGATATTGATTCCTTTTTAGAGAAATCCAAGTTGCCCAAACTGAGCAAAGAAGAAACCAATTAAATAAACCAATATCCTACAACAAGATACAAGAAGCTATCAAAAGTCTTCCAACCAAAAAAGCCCAGGACCAGATGGATTCATAGCAGAATTCTATAAGACCTTTAAAGAAGAACTAATACCCACACTCCTCAAGCTCTTCAGAGAAACAGAGAAGGAGAGAGCTATCCCAAACTCATTCTACGAAGCCAATATCACACTCATCCCCAAACCAGGCAAAGACCCAACCAAAAAGGAGAATTACAGGCCAATTTCCTTGATGAACACAGGTGCAAAGATCCTTAACAAGATTCTAGCTAAAAGAATCCAGAAACACATTAAAAAAATCATACACTATGAGCAGGCAGGCTTCATCCCAGAGATGCAGGGATGGTTTGACATTGTAATGAATTTAATGACAAGTTTATTTTGTCAGATATAAGGATTGCTACGCCTGCATTCTTACTAGGTGCATTTGAATGGTAGATCTTTTTCCAACCCTTCTCTCTGAGTTTGTTTGCATGTTTGGCTTAGAGGTGGGTCTCCTGGAGGCAACAGATGGATGGGTCATGTTTTAGGATCCAAACTGCAGTTATTTTTCTTTTGATTGGTGAAGTAAGCCCGTTAATCTTTTTTTTTAATTTAATTTTATTTTATTTGTGAACATACTGTACAGAGAGGTTACAATTACATGGGCAGGATAATGCGTACATTTCTTACCAAGCATTGCAGCCTCCTCCTTTGTTTACCCTTCACATCCCTTCCCAGCCTCCCCCCTCCCCCCCAATCCCAATCCTTCTCCTTCCCCCCCCTTTCACCCCCCCACCCACACCGACGTTGTAAAGCTCATTTTGGACATGACAACTTGTATTTCTCATTGTTGCAACAGGTCCACCTGTATGCTTAAACAACTGGTTTTTCCCCTTCTCCTCCACAAGTTATACTGACATCAAATATAGTGAAAGCAGGTGTTATACTGTGGGGGAGGGACATACAAAGCCACAAAGAGATAATCTTATAAATGCATTAGTAACACATGCATGAAAGAAAAAAAAACATTAAAATACATATCTAAGGGTTCATTTTCCTGCCATCACGTTATCTGACCTTTTCCGCTTAACTCATACATCTACTAGATATTACCAATAAGGGAAACCATGGGACCTACATTTCTTTGGGCCTGGCTTACTTCACTTAATATAATTTTTTCCAAGTTTTTCCATTTCCTAACAAATGGGGCAATGTCATTCTTTCTGATGGAGGCATAGAATTCCATTGTGTATATATACCGCATTTTCTTGATCCATTCATCTACTGAGGGGCATCTGGGTTGGTTCCATATCTTAGCTATGGTAAATAACGCTGCAAAAGTGATAGTATAGAGAGATGCATTATGTTCACTGTTTTTCATCTTTCCTTTCCTCTGTCCTTGCTCAGATAGACTTCTATTAATGCCTGTCTGGGTGCAGGTCCCTGTTCCTGGTTGCTTTTCTCAGGTTGTGTTCAACCTCTTAGTAGTCTTTGTAATGCTGGCTTAATGTTTATGTATTAATTTAGTTTTTCTTTGCTATTAAAAATTTTCAGTTCTCCATCGAATGTGAATGCTAGCTTTTCTGATTATATCAGTCTGGGTTGGCAGTTATTGGCTCTCAGGGCTCATGGGGTACTTTCCCAGGCCTTTCTTGCGTTCAGTGTTTGTGTGGAGAGATCTGTAGTGATTCTAATATTTTTCCTATAGTAGTATGGCTCCTTCTTCATTTTTGCTGCATGCAAGATTGTTTCCTTATCATTCAGATCTATCATTTATTCTATAATGTGTCTATAAGTGTTTCTCCTGGGATCCTGCTTGTTAGGTGTTCTATATGCTTCTGTTATGTGGGTAAGATGTTCTTTTTTCAGATGGGGAAAATTTCCACCGATTATCTTGTGAAATAGGTGTTGCAATCCCTTGCTTTGATATTCCTTACCTTCGTATATGAAGGTTAAATTTCTTGGCACTATCTGCTTGCCCTTGAATTTCCCTTTGGTATAATTTAAGTGATTTTTCCATATCTGTCATTTTTTGTTCCAGTTGATGTATTCTGTCTTCTGTATTACATTTTGTTCACTCTGTTAACTGTGTCTTCCATTGTGGTTTGCATGGAGGAAATGGACTCATTTTGATTTCAATGGATTCAATGTTGGTTTTCAAAATACTAACCTCACCTCTTAATGAGGTGTGTACTGCCTCTATTTTGTCACTTATCTCATGGCTTAGTGAGGTGTGTGCTACCTCTATTTTTGCATACATCTCCTGTTTGATGTCCTGCACCTCTTTTGGTATTTCGACCTGGTGTTCTTTCAACTTCTGGTCTATTTCTCACTTTATTTCTTGAGTCATTGCCTCCAGCATGTCTTGGATGTAGTGTTTGTCTTCCATTCCTGCTTCGCTCCCTGTGGGGCTCTCCCCTGGGTTGCTGCTGGCTTTTAGAGATAGCTTGCTATCCTAGGTGTTGATAAACCTTGTAATATTTCTCTGTGATTTTCTAATGGTTATTCAGGGATTATTGCAGACTAATCTGAAATTTTGTTTTGGTCAATAGGTGTCTGTCTTTGCTTGGTTACTGTTTCTGTGCTGGTAGAGAGACTCTGTACCTGATCTCGGTTCTGTTGGGGGCCGACCTCCAGCTGCTGGTCTGACCCTCAGGATTCTCAGCTCTCTGCTGTAGATCACTGGCAGTTCCCGCCTTTAGAAGGGTTGAGCAGCCTAGACTGCTCCTGTTTGTTCCTAAAGGTGCTCTTGGCAAGTTCGGATGTGCTGGATGTACTCTCCCAGATGCTGGAGTCTGCTATGGTCTCCTGATGTTTTGTTTTGGTTTACTTTTTTGGCTATTTGTGGGCTTGATCTCTGGTCTTGGGTGCTGTCCCTCAGCACTTCAGCTCAGGGCTGGCACCCTACCATTTGACCCAAAGCACCACATCTGGCCCTTTCTGCTTATGTTTTGCTGAGGAATCAGATCCAGGGCCTCTTGCAAGCACTGTACTGCTGAGCACCTTACCAGCCTGAGCTCCTGACTATTATCGGTTGCTAGAGGCCTGTGTTGTTCAATTCCTAGCCTAGAATACATGGGTCAGGTTCTTGTGAAGTTTGGGCTTCTCTTGTCCTGAACCCCCCGCATCTTTTGCTGTCACAGGCATGATTACCAGGAGTGCAGTTCCCTGTTTTTCTCCCTTCTGCTGAGGTGTATGCTCAGCTTCTGATTTCAGTTGGGAGGAGTTGGTTATGTTGCACAGGCACCAGATACCCAGGCCTGGTCCCAGACCCCAGCCTGGGCACACTTGTTGGACCTGTGCTGCTGTGTATCCCACCTAGATTACACAGCTTTGAGTACACAGTTCAAATTTCTTCCACCGTTGGGTGTCTTGACCCAGTGGCGCTGTTCCAGGCTTGGGCATTTAAGCTTCCTTCCAGGGTCTCTCTTGTTCTAGCCTGGCCAGCTGAGTGTGATCCATGGGCGGGTGGAACTCTTGAAAAGTTTCTAGTTTTAGTGGGTCCTGTGGTGCAGGTTTTGGGGTAGGGGGTCTGGGGATTCCCACCAGCTCTGGTCTCCCTTGAGGAATACAGTGTCCCCTGCGGGGTACTCACCCTGGAGCTAGTTGTTTCTGTGTGATGTAGGTTGTTGGTTGCCATTGCAGTCAGAGTTCAATTGAGGTGGTTGTGGGCTAGGCTGAGAGGTGGTGGCTCTGTGTGTTTCTATTCTGTCACTGCCTCCTTTGACACTGTTTGGGTCCACTCCACGGGATGGGCCTCCGGCGTCCACCAGAGGGGTGGGGAGGGGCCTCTGTGCAGGTTCTGATTGCTGGGGTTTGTCTCTGTTTGCGATCTCTGGATCAGCACCAGTTCCTCTCAGTTCTGCTCTGGTCTTCTGTGGGCATCTCATGTATCTCTGAAGTTCCTGCCATGGGGCTGAGTGGCTTTGGTGGGATGGACCCTCTCTGCTCCAATGGAGAGTGAGGGGAAGAGGTGGGATCTTTGTGTAAGTTCCCTGCTCAGAGGTTTCTTCATTCATCAGGATCAGCCAGTCTGACACTGATACCCCAGGGGTCTTTGGTACGGGTGATCTGCAGACAACTCCCTGTGTCTCTGGGCCACCGGCAGCTCCCACCAGGCTGGGCTGGCCATGGCTTGGCACGCTGCTTTGTGACCAATAGATGTTGGAGGAGACGTCTTCAAGCTTCTCTGTTGTGAAATTCTTCTTTTCAACTCCTGTTTTTCTCTGGATGTTGATTTTTTTTGTTGTCGGTCTCTTGGGGAGATTAAACGTTGGAACTCAAACTCTCTTTTTGGTTGGGGAGAGCTGTGGCATTCCCCTACTTCCCCATCACCATCTTTGACCCCCTCGAGTTTTTGCTTTTTTTATTCAGAAATAATTTTAATTTATCTGTTGAAATGAGTACTAAAGAAACTAAAGATATTTCTGGTGCTTATGAGAAAAATTATACTTTAAAATATTCTGTATTCTGTTTGTATAATGCCCATAATCTATTTTCTTCTTTCCTAGATAAAAGACTTCGAATTCTACATTGTTTTATAATATATAGGTTCATTAATAAATGTGTCCTTTCAAATTGCATATCATACCAAAACAGTTTAAGATTCCTTTTTTACTAGGTACTTATAGTATATTTCATTGGAATAAAATGACAATGTTGTCTAATTTTAAAAGTTTTATAACGATTATGCTATGTAAAGGCCTTTCTAATGTGAAGATTTAATACACTGATGTCAAACTTTTATTTATATGAATTACATTTATTGTTACATTTCTAATTTTGTAATCAACTTTTTAATAATTGTTTTTCATTTCTTGCATCTGAAGAATGAAAAATCTGGAATAATTCACAGATTTTCATATCATCCTTTGCAATTGCCATGTTAATCTCTGTATTGGTGTAATTTGGGTACATGTGCTGCTAAAGCATGTAATGTCTTCTAAATTTAGGTAGTTAATGATGCAATATTTATACAGGATTATATCCTTGGGTGCCTGTTTGTAACAAGGAAACCTTATTGTTCCTAACAATTTTACTGATCTTATTTCCCTAAAATTCTGTGTATAATGGAAAATAATTATATTGTTCAGTTGATTGCTCACGTTTGTATTTTTTTTGTCAATGACTATTTTAAATCGTTTTCATTTTAGTTTAATCATACTTTGAAGCATTTTTAGCTAGGTCCAAAGGGGATGGCTTTTTCAAGTACTTATTTATTCAACTGAGTTTGCTCTGTGTAGCTAATGGATTCAAAGAGCTACTTGTAAACTTCTGCAGCTGAAATTTTCCCAAATGAGGTCTCATTGGCACAAATGTCTACCTGACACTTTACCCTTCTTCCATGTAGGATCAGACCAACCAGAATGTCTTACCCTGATTGCGTAAATTGTCTTACTTGAACAAAATAAATGTTAGTTCCAAGGGATCATATGTATATCCCTCCCCCACAGTATAACCTCTGCTTTCACTATATTTGATGTCAGTATAACTTGTGGAGGAGATGGGGAAAACCAGTTGTTTAATGACACAGGTGGACCTGTTGCAACAATGAGAAGTACAAGTTGTCATGTCCAAAACTAGCTTTACAACGTTGGTGCGGGGGGGGGTGGAAGGGGGGGAGGAGAAAGATTGGGATTGGGGGGGTATGGGGGAGGCTGGGAAGGGATGTGAAGGGTAAACAAAGGAGGAGGCTGCAATGCTTGGTAAGAAATGTACGCATTATCCTGCCCATGTAATTGTAACTCCTCTGTACAGTATGTTCACAAATAAAATAAAATTAAATTAAAAAAAAATAAAAAGTTTCTCTCAAAAAAAATAAAAATGAATATTTCAGACAGAACTTTTCAGACTGGAAGGTTTTTATCAAAATATAATTGTTTATTATCCCTACCATTTCAAAAGTAGCTAAAGCCAAGAAAGTGAAAAAATTGTTCATATGCATGATTACCTAATGTCCTGGCCTGTCTACCTACCAACCAGGCAGGAACTTAGACTACTGCCTTTCTATCACCAAATATTTTCATAGCTCCAGGAGAAATCCATATGTTTCTCCTTGTTATTAGGCCTTAAATTTGTAATGTTTCCTCTTGCCTCCAGTCTGTAAATCTACAAAAGTTAAAGGTTTAAGTCTAACTCTATCAAACACTGAGGTAGAGATAATGGAAAAATACTTTAAAACAGAGTTGCTTTTGATTCCCTAACCAAAACAGAGCAATGCAAAACATGTGCCATTTTATTATATTATATTTAGTTATATATTTTATATTTATATGTGCTGAATTTATATTTCACACAGTGAAACTTACTAGAATCAATTGATAATTTGATAAATAAATTGATATTTATTTATTCCAATAAATAGAATTGGAATATAAAAAATTAGGTTTATAATATATATTAGAATATAAAAAGTATCAATGCAATGTCTTCGGTATAAACTTGTGATGCCTTCTAAGTGTTCATGGTCTTCTGAATTCACATTTTTAAAAATCAATGTTGTTTTCCTCTAATCTCTAAGAGATTTTACTCTGATGCTCTATTTATTGTTTTAACTCACTGGTCCCAAACTGTTTTTCTACATATTTCTGATGCATTCCTACATATTATACTCCAATTGTGCTACTATGATATCTAAAAGACATTATTCTTCTATAGACCCATGGGTCCTAATATCTTATGGCTGGGTTACCTGCATCATCAGATAACAGGGGCAAGACTTCTCACCTAGGCCTACGCAACATGCCAGCAGACAGTAACTGAAAATCCATCTCAATTTCTCATTTCTTATATTTCAGGGCTTCAATTCCTCGAGAAACAAGAATTAGCAGCAAGCAACTGTGTAATGTAAGGCAACTTAAAATGAAAGATGAAGTCACAAAATCGAGAGAAATTACTGTATTTCAAACTGAATTTACAGATGACCAGCCCATATGAGTGAACAAGATCAGAAAGTGTCACAAGATTATTTTTAATACCCCTCCCCTAATGACTAATGTAATATTTCAGTCCAGCATAAGTGGGCCCAAAAAATAGTTCCTGGAAGGATAGATCTGTGATTGATCTACCATGGTCAGGAAAACGACTTAGAGGTTAAATGTAATTCAGCAAAACATTAATTGAGAAGATCGTTTGTGCTTCAAAACACTGGTACTTTAGTACAACTTGGTTCTGTGGTATAAAAATGTTGTCATTCTCAAACCAACCTACATTTAATCTCCTGAAAGTGTATTCCTTTTCAAAGAAACTTTTTGAAATCACACTTACCAAAACAACATTTGATAAGTAGATGACACTTAGTGACATTACAAGTTTTTCAAGTGTAGGGAGTAAGTTATAATAGAGTTGATTCATTTACCCAGCACTATTGTCAGACAGGTTCAACCATTCATTAAAGTCTAGAAATAGTACCACGCACCATTTGTGTTGCTCAGTAGGTGCCTTCCAGAAATGTGTTAAATAGGTCAGCCTCCCATATTTCAACCCTAAACATTAGCTAATAAAGTAAATTTCATCACTTAATAAGGGGCATTTTAAAAAGTCACAAATACTTGCCTTATCATATGCTGTTTTGTTTTCCCTCTGTCTAACACAGTAAGAAATATGTCTTTAATTCTTGAATATGGGTACTCATCTGAGATGTGACAAAATCTATCTTCTATTTCTATCATATTCTTCTATAGTAGTATATGTTACTTTTCTTCTTTTTCCAAAACTTATAGGTAGTAGAAAGTTTTATTCCATGTAAAATAAAATAATCACACATCATTGTACAAAACCATTTATAAAAACTGGTAGTTAAGAATATATTCAAAGCCATTTTTAAACTTTCTTGTTGACTAATGATTAATCTTCAAATGGATGAGAATATAATCATGTCTAAGTGTTTCAAGTCTCCAGTCTTGCAAATTGTTATTGCAGATGAATGAATTATGGAAATATAAGATGACATTAGTTCAAGTATGTGCAGGACTGAAACTCCATGGAATGTATATAAACCTTTCAAATATTAACAGACAGTTTAAAAGAATGACTATCAGGAAGTTGAAACCAGAGAGCCATAATAGTAAAGACATAGAATGAATGAAAAATGGAACAAGTGGCAAGTACAGCTAGAATACTCAATGTACATATTTGAGAAAGAAGTGGTAAATCAGAAATAAATCTTGGAGAAGGGGGTGGTTGAGAATGATAGATGGTGTCACTGTGATCCAGGAGCAATGGATAATTAGTTGGACAAATTTAATTGTAAGACACCTGCTCAAACTTTGGAAATTCAGTTAAAAACACAAAAACACATAAAAATCACAACCAAACAGCAATCTGTAGGGAGTATGAATATGACCTCTCAAAAATTTTAAGCAGTTAATGGAGGTAAGTCTTAGTAAAAGCAAACAAAGATGTTCAAAGAGGGTAGTTTGGCATAGGGGAGGATTCTGAACAGATTTAAATAGATTATCTAAGGTTATAAATCACCTATATCTGCTGCAAATATTATCTTTCTTCTATGAGTTCTCTTTGTCTGAACTTGATACTCCAGTCCTGAGCCACAATTGATAGCTTGGAAAAATGTAATGGAAGAAACAAGATGAAGAACCCATTACTCCACTGTAGAGAAAACAATCCTCTATTTTTTCTCTCATCTCTCTTCACTACATTTTATTCATACTTTTAGGTCAATTCATTTTGAATTACATTTTCCTTCTTTATTCTGGCAAAGTATTTGGTCAAATAATTCACTAAAAGTTATTTGCCATTTTTTTTGATTATGCTGTTTAATTGACTAAGTGAGTCCATTAAACTTTCCTCTTGCATTTGGTTGCCATGAAACAACATCTATGTTAATGAGGACAAATCTAATGTAAAAATTGTCTCCAGAAAACCAATCCAAGAAACTGTGATTACAAATACTTTGCTAACTTTTTTTTTCCTTTACCTTGAAAGTCTCCTTGTGTCTAAATTGCCCAGAAAAATAGGTACTCCATCACTTTTTGTTTCAATCAATTCTAAACTCAAGGATATATTTTGCTAACAAGATGTTTAGAGGAAGCCAAAAAATACTCCATTTTTATCTTCTCACTTAAGACTCTCCTTAGATACCATATCAGGAACAGTGAAGTTTTTCTTTGCAAAATTATTTCAACATATTATTTTTCTCTTGTTCTTGCATTTGCTCACCAAGATGTATGGAGAAGAATAGAGGTAAATCACCCATCCCTTAGAAGACAGGTCTGTTACAAAAGGACAACGCTTCTGTGTCCTACTTCTATGTCCTCCTCTAAGCAATTTCCTGATTTCCAATTAAACACAGCTTCTTGGCTATTGAAGCCTCACCCACTGGTTCATCTTCATCGTTTCTCTTTTAAAACTCTTTTAAGGGTAGAGACCCAGCTATATACACCAATCTGAAAAAGATCCCAAACCTCAAAATCTAAAGGAGTTTTATGACTCTTCAGGAGGACGATTGGGAGACCTAGGACCCCCCATGCCAATCGTTTGATCATCACATTCCTGCCTCGGTTTGTCCCCTTTCCTACTGGCCAATATTCGTCGGTGTAACTGATCTGGATATGACCCGGTGTCAGGAATGGTAGTGGTTAGAGCCCCATTATTTTTTTTGTCTAGGAGACAACTCCTCCGCTACTTGCACTCTCAGCAATCACTGGCAACCCAATGACTCATATCCTTTTGCAGGTTTGGTACGTGTTCCCCCATTTATTGTTCTGGCTACTAATGACTCTCAGTTTTCCCAGGTTCAATTGATTCATCCGTGCACTAAAAGAGCAGTAGGATTGATCCTTGCAATCGGGTCGGCAATCACCGCTACTGTGGCTTCAGCTACCACCGCCATTATATTGCTGTCCCAAAGCGTGTCCACCGTGCAACAGATAAACCAGCTCATCCCTCAACTGTCATCCATAGAATTATAACATTTACAAGTTGCCAATCATCTTAAGGGATGCCTCATTGTGCTCCAACAACAAATAGACTTGCTCAAAGAACAGAGTACGTTTCTTTGATTACAACAAGGAGGACTATGTAATGCTATGACTAATTCTGTCTGTCAGCTTTCCACTCCCGTACCCAATTTCACTGAACTTAGTAACTACATCAAAGGCCCTAAGTCCCTTAAGTACTTAAACTTCAACCAAAACCTGCTGCATGATGTTACCCACCTAAACCAGACCACCATTCAGCTTATTCCCTCTGTCTCCTTTTTAGAAGATGTGCTTAAAAAGTTACAACAATGGTTTTCGCCATCCTCTCTGGTCATCTGGGGAGGCCGTGCCCTTGTAGGGCTTACTCTCCTAGGAATTATTAAATGCTTGCACTCCCGGCAAAAATGCCTCCAATGACGGATCACCATAATGACGGTCCTTTTAAAAGAAAAGGGAAAATTTGTGGGTAGAGTCGGTCAGATCTGTTTGAGTCAGCTAGAGTAGCAGTTGAAGCACACTTCCTGCTCATAGAGACGTGACCCACAGGCACGTGTGCCTAGCTTTCCAGCCATGAGCTGTCCGTGCTCCCTACATGCCCCCGGGGGACCAATCAGTGCCTGTCACCAAGCAGCGCCCATCATCAACTCCCTGCTAAGTAATTGGCTGGGAAGGACTCAGGAGGTTGGGAAAGCTGGGGCTATAAAATCCCAACCCTTGTGCAGAAATAAACCAGACCTGCTTAAGCCTGTTCTCCCAACGTGTGTTCCTTGAGTGCGTCGTTCACACTTACATCCTGCTGGAGATCTAGCCCTACAATGTAGCAATGGGGGAGGCCTTATAGTCCTTCACCTTCATTAGACTTGAAGCTAAGAATCTGTGATTAGTTGGAAATCAGGCAATAGCTAAGAGGAGGACAGAGAAATAGGACATAGGAGCATTGTCCTTTTGTAAAAGACAGTCATCCATAGGATGGGTGATTCCACTCTATTCTTCTCCATAGATCTTGTTGAGCAAATGCAAGATGAAGAGAAAAAATAATCTATTGAAATAATTTTGCAAAGAATAACTTCACTGTTCCTGATATGGTATCTAAGGAGATTCTTAAGAGAGAAGATAAAAGTGCAGTATTCTTCGGTTTCCTCTAAGCATCTTGTTAGCAAAATATCTTTGAGGTTGTAAGTGATTGATCCAAAAATTGGCAGAGTACTTATTTTTGAGGGCACTTTAGACACAAGAAGACTTTCAAAGTAAAAGAAAAAAGAAAAATGTATAGCTAAATATTTGTGATCACAGCTTCTTGGACTGGTATTTTGGAGACAAAGTTTTGCATTAGTGATTGTCCTCATTAACATTGATGCTGGGTTTCCGTGGCAACCAAATGCAAGGGGGAAGTTTAATGGACTCGCTTGGACAAGAAAACAGCATGATAGAAAAAAATGGCTAATAATATTTAGTGAATTATTTTGACCAATTACTTTGCCAGAACAAAGAAGGAAATATTTAATTCAAATCACTTGACTTAAACTTATGAATAAAAGTAGTCAATAGAAATGAGAGAAAACGTAGAAGACTGTTTCCTCTCCAATGGAGTAATGGGTTCTTGATCTTGTTTCTTCCATTCTATCTTCACAAGCTATCAAGTGTGGCTCAGGACTGGAATATCCAGTTCAGACCAAGAGAACTCGCAGAAGAAAATATTTGGAGCAGATGTAGGTGATTTATAACCTTAAACAATCTATTTAAATCTGTTAAAAATTCTCCTCTACCCCAAATTGCTCACTTCGAACAGCTTTGTATGCTTTTCCCAAGATTGTCCTTCATTAACTATTTAAAATTTTAAGAGGTCATAATCGTACTCTATAGAGATTTCTGTTTGGTTGTGATTTTTGTGTGTTTTTGTTTTTTGTTGTGTTTTTTCACTGAATTTCAAAAAGTTGTGAAAGTGTGTTACAAATATGTCCATCTAATTGTCCAATGTTCCGGGATCAGAGTCACTCCTTCTATCATTCTCAACCAACCCCGTCTACAAGATTTATTTCCGATTTACCACTTCCTTTCTCACATGTGTATATTAAGTATTCTAGCTGTACTTGCCCCTTGTTCCATTCTTCGTTCATTCTATGGCTTTATTATTATTCACTATTATTTATTTTCTCTTTTTTCATTTTTACTATTCTAAATTATTCTAACTGGAGAGTAGGGAATTGGTAGAGAGCAGAGGAAAGATTTTCCTCCATATTTAAAGGTAGAGACTGAAAATGAGGACCAGTGTTGTCTTCTTGTGCAGCTTATTCTAAGAATGAGAAAACAGGAAATAATGTCTTCTATGTAAATGGATTGGGATATGGCAGAGCAGAAAGTGAAATGATGCAACCAAAAATATAAAAGCAAAATAAATTAGGATAATTATGGAGCAATCATATTACCTATGAGAACAATGAAAGGGAGAGAAGAAGAAAGAGACAGATGTGCAATGATCTAGCTAGCCACAAAATCCATCCCTATCATCAAATTATAGAGCAAATAAATTTATTTTTTAAAAGAGATGGAAATAGAATTTAAGATAAGATGTCTCCATTGTTTTTAATTATATTCTTATTATCTTAAATACTTGTACAAAGGAATTTTCATTCAACATATCAGTTTTTTTTAAGAAAAACGGTTCTTTATATAACTTTTCCACACCCTTCCAAACCTCACCCCACTTCAATTTTTTCTAGTTTCATACTATCTGCATTGAATATTACACCTTCACTCTCTTCCTCCATATTTCTCTTTATTCCTTCCTTTGGACTTCCACTCACATATTCCAAGTGATAGTTTCCTGGTATTCATTTTGTTGAAGTAAAGTTCAATTTTATAAGAAATTACACCTTTGAAATACTCCTCTGCAAATAGCATGCTTTGGTTAATAATTTTGTGTAAACTTGTATAAATTTCTAGCTTCCAAATATGGCTCTGACTTAGTTCCATTAATATATTTTTAGATCTATCCATTTTGTTGCAAATAATGTAACAGTCTTCAAAATGGATGGGTTCAATCCAATTGTGTATATGTGCCACACTTTCTCTAATCATCACTCTGCCAAAGGGCATCTGGGCTGTTTCCGTAACTTGGCTACAGTTAATAGTGCAGCAGTGAACATGATTTTGAAAGTGATTTTACTGTTACGCTATGGAATAATTCATCACTTCCTTTGTGGGAGCAATACTCTATCCAGTTTTCCAGAATAAGAACATCCTTCCCTTCATCTTCATCACAATGTATTGCAAGTCCTCAAAAAAACACTTACCCCTACACTTACCCCTACAGGTCTCAATAAGCTAAAACACCACTGTGCCCATATTCTTTCAAAACATTTTTTTCATAATTGTACATATAATTTAGTGAGAACCTTCTATGTACTTTCCTAATGTGGGAATGAGGGACATGACAGAGTAAACGTAAGAAATATGCAACTTAATTAGTTATTATCATATTTATAATCATGTTCAGCTCTAATTCATAGCCTCACATAATATTATTTTAATCTTTATTTGATTACTTCATCTAACCCGTAAATTATATCAGGTGAGTTAAAAGCAAAGGCAAAAAGTGTGGTTTGGTTTTGACACCCTTGTTTGAGGTTGCACAACATGGGCAAATAGATGGATTGGAATTAATAGCTCTTATCCATTTTGTTAACGTAGAGATGATTTTCCCAACCTGATTCTTGAATTCATATTCCATTCAACAACAAGAAACATGTGATAATTTCCTTTGTTTTGCTCCTTATTAACTTTTTTCCATTTTATTTTACAATGGATGATTTCATGAATGTACTGTAGATACAAAAATATGTTAAAATATTTCTATCCGTATTTCATTGATATATACATACACACATATATTATGCAGGTTATAATGATAATGTATAATTTCAGTAACTGTACAATTTACTAAATTATTAAAACTATCGTTGGCTCATGCCTGGCATCCTGGTTACTCGGGAGGCTGAGATCTTACAATCATAGTTTGAAGCCATCCTGGGCAAGAATGTCCAGGAGCCTCTTATCACCAAACAACCAACAGAAAATCAGAATTGGAACTGTGGTTCAAATAGTAGAGTGGTAGCCTTGAGAGAAAAATCTCAGGGACATCATCCAGGTTCTTAGTTTAAGAAGTACAATCTACCCAAATAAAATCTATTTAATTTACACCTGTGTAATTAAAGTATTTCCATCACCCAAATGCACAACCATGATCATTTGCAAGGTAACTCTATTTTGTCTGAAGTACCATAAAATATTTTCACTTAAGTTAAAAGCATTGGAACATGGGTTCATTCTATCTCTCTCATGCATTTTTCTACTCAAATATTCAAATCTTACAATTATTCCAATTATTTAAAATCATAGCTTTTTACTTTAATACCCAAATATTAGAGTTTGAATTGAGTGTCTTGTGCCCCCTAAATGGATGTTCTTACCACTTTGTCATGTCCCCAGCGCTAACTTATCCTGATTATTTTTCAGATCCTTGTGTATGACCTTGGGCTCAGTCCATGTTATGTTATTCTTCCTGGAATTTAGAATAACAGGTGCATGGCATTGTGTACTGATTTTTCTGTCCAGTCTGGGCTTTAACCTCTATCCTCTCAAGAGTAGACTCCCATGTAGTCAGGATTTTCATAAGTTTGTGATAGCTGATGTTTTTTTTAAGTCTTTGCATTTCCTGCAGGTTCTTGACTACTGAATTAATTTGTTTTCTTGGGTTGTGCTGTTTCATTTGAATGTATGTGTTGAGTTGTTCCTCACGTGTCCTTTTGTTTCTTTCAATCAAGTTCTTACTTAAAGTGCTGAGAAACCAATTCTTCTTTTTCATGATAGTCAAGGTGAACATGATTTATTACAAAGCAATTTCAGTAATATTTAAACATCTTCATATCTATGGATGGCACATAAATGATAAGTTCTGCAACGGGTTTTTTTTATTTTCACAGCAGTCTTTGCCATGCACAGACAGATCATCATGAAATCTATGAAGATAAGAAAACTACAGATGCAAGCAAAGAGAAGAAAAACCTATTATTAATTGTTTGACAGAGGCTTGCGTTCTAGTGAAAGAAATACGTTGCTTGATGCAAGATTTAACAAAATTGTATTGCTAGGGGGAAGCTAAACAATCATCTAATTCTACAGAATTGAGGGAGAAGAATCAAACTCCTGAATAGTTTACATATGGTTCAAATAAAAGCATGCTTCTAAAAAGAGAGTTGACTTTAGAGAAACATGATGAGTTCTAAGTTAATAGGTGCTTAGCTGATTTTGTTAGTTTGTAAACTAATACAGGGAAATAGGGTACAGCAAGGTAAAAAAAGAACTTCGCATTGAAATACTCGTGTGTGTGTGTGTGTGTGTGTGTGTACATGCACATGTATACACGCATGCACATGTGCAAGTGCTCATTTATTCATTCATCATCCCTAAGCTTCTGTGTCCAAGGATAGTGGTTTACCACTTGAGCCATTGTTCCACTTCTGGAGATAATCGCATGTATTTTCATGATTGGACTCACATTGAATAGTGGTCTTCATATCTCAGCCTCCAGAGTAGCTAGCTAAGCTTACTCAGCCTCCAAGTAGCTAGTTAAAATTGGGCCTGTCCTCTATACTTCACTGCTTTTTTATTCTTGTCCTGAGGTGTTCACATGCCTAAGTCATATATATGTCTAGTTGCTTTAAGAAATATTCTTATTGCTTGGCACCAGGGGCTCCCATCTGAACTCTTAACTACTGAGGAGGCTTGAGAACAGAACCCAGGCCAAAAGTTTAGTGGACTTCCTTCTCAATCTATAGTTGGGTGCATTGGATCATTTCCACCATCCTGCACTATCTACAGGTTAAGATTGGAAGGGCTGCCGAATCCAGGCCAGCCAAGTTAGGAAGCAAGACAATTTGGTGTGCAACTCTTATGCCCTTGATAATGGGAAGGCTAAAAAGTCAGATCAGATGCATGTTCTTTTGAAAGGGAACCCCTATCCTAAAATTAACCACGGTTATGACACCACTCTACAAAAACAATACCCAAGTTGAACATAATTTCCCACAACCAAAATAAGCATATACTTTAACATGCAAAAACTTAGTACAATCTGCTGTTTGCTCTAATATCAGCTTCATCTAATTATCATATGATGTGACAGAATAATTTCTTCATTAAACTGATTATATATTTTAAGAAACCTAGAAAATTCTTTCTCACATATTAAATCCAACAAATGGCAAATTGCCTCATTTCTTACCTATTTGACTACCACTATAAATTCATCTTATGATTATTATTAATAGTAATATATTCAGATTTATTAATTTACTTTGTAACAGTTTTTAAACTTTTGGCTTCTCTGCTGAAGTTGAAGTATTTAAATAGTATCATCAAATTATATTACTTGGGTACTTAGGGCAGTTTTTTAAAAAGTTTTAAGCCAATGGTTTCTAGTAATTCTGTTTTTTTTTTTTTTGGCGGGGGGGGTGTCGGATCGTGGGACCTGAATTCTGGGCTTGGGCGCTGTTCCTCAAGGCTAGTTCAAGACTAGCACTCGACCACTTGATCCACAGCGCCACTTCCAGTTTTTTTTTTTCTGTTTATGTGATGCTGAGGAATTGAACTCAGGGCCTCAAACATGCAAAGCAAGAGTTCTACCACTGAGCCAACTTCCTAGCTCTCTATGAATTCTTAATTGTTATATTATTTAGTTTATTTTTAATTTCAATTTAATTTTATTGTAAAGGTAATTTACAGAGGGGATAAAGTTACCTAAATAAAGTAATGAGTACATTTATTATGGAAGGAAAATATTTATCCCTTCCATTGATTTTTTTGCACACTCAATAAAAAAACTACTGATGCTTTTCCTGTCGATATTGACCAATGGGTACTTTTCTTTCTTCATGCATTTTTTATTATAAAATTGATATACAGAGGGCTTACAGTTATTTAAGTCAACTAAAGAGTACACTTCATTTTATTTTCTAAATTTTGAACTTAATTATTTTCTTTTGTTTCTTTAGGGTAATTCTTTTTTCAGAGTTATAGGATTAGTTAATTTAGTTTTGTATAATTTTAACACATGTAAATTATTCAGAGATATATTTTTTGCTTTCAAAATAGTTAACATGTGAATATTTAAAAACTATTTTCTTAAATTTTATATGGTTGATGAATTCAAATAAATTTAATTTCTTAAAGTTCTAAACATATTTGTTCAGGTAATGAATACTGTGTTTTCAAGAAGCACATACTTTGTTAAAAAAGGCTGCATTACATGGTCACTTTTTGAAATATTTATACTTCAATTTAAAAAAACTGAGCTTGGCATAATGATTTGTGGTTTCCATTTTCTAACTCTGGTGGGAAATGTAAATAGGGTTTGTAATTCGGGATAGACTGGGAAACTATGAGACCTTATCATAAAATTTCCAGAGTGAAATGATTAGAGATATAGCCATGCCTAGCAAGATATGGAGCACCTGGATATCATATACTAAATCTTGAGTTAAAACACCAGTAACATCAATCTTTTATCAAAATAAAAGTATACATGCTTCAAAATATTTATTATTTAAAACTTGTTTGCAAATTTCTCATGTCTTTTATTTCTTAATTTTCAATTTACTTAATCTATAAGAATCCAAGTATCTTGTGACTTTTATTTCTACTAAACTTTTAAATAGTATGAGCAATATTATGATTTCATATATTAAAATACTTTTACTGTTTGTGATCATTTCCTCTGTTTAATATGATAATAACAATATTCCAAATGTGTGTATGTGCTATGTGTGTGTGTGTGTTTATGTGGGTGTTGTGTGTGGGTGCTTTGTGTGTTCTTTGTAATGCTTGGGAGATCACACAATTGCTTCACATATGTTAGGCCAAAGTTTTATCACTGAACTATACTGTCTACTTATAATACAAATTGTGTTTTAAGTTATGACTTTTTAAAATTTTCATTCCTAGTATGCTTTTTCAAAATTATATATGATAAAATGTGATCCATCTTCTATCCATATTAGCAATTGTTAGTTTTATTTTTTCTCTTATTTCTTTGGAAATGAATAATATTCCTATTACAACTTTTTTACATTGTAACAGCTCTATACAATGCTTTGTTTTCTATTTTATTTTTTCCATGTTATCTGACTTTCAGTCCAAACTATCAGGTGGATTAAAAAGAAACTTGATTCAGGACACTTTATTTTTCTCCTTCTCTTCTCTGAAGTTTTTTCTGTTTTTTGAAACAATACCAATGACATACAGCTCCTATGTGATCCACCATTCTTCCCCATCTCTCTCTCTTCTGCAGTACAGCTCAAGTCGTTATCATTCAGCTTTATTATGCTATAATGTTATCTAAATCTTAACTCATTCCTAAATTAATTTTAGTTGCTTTGAGCAATCTCTAAAGACATTTATCTATATATAATATCAGGGGTTTGTGTTTTCACAAGGTGCAAAATATGAGTGACTATCAAACATCCAGAAATCTCTGGAGAATATTGGTCCACCTGCTCAATAATCCCGTATGTAAATTTAAGGAATTCATAACAATCTTGTAAAATGGTGTAGCTTGAGCCTTCATACAAGCTTTGAATCTTATTACCATGTTTAGTGAAGATAACCTAGTTCTATTATAAGAACAGACGCATAGAAGAAGTTAACAGATTTTTCAAAAATAAATTCTTAGTTTTCTGTTCGACAGATTTTGGAAAGGATGCTATGAGACTTTATGAAATAAAAATAGAATCTTAAATGGTTGTATTGGCACTATTGCCTCTCTAGATTTAAAGAATGATCTTAGAATATTACCTCAATCCTTTGTTTGTGTGTATGTATGTCGGTCATGGGGTTTGAACTCTGGGCTTGGGAGTTGTCCATGTGCTCTTCAGCTCAAGGTGAGCACTCTACCTCTTGAGCAACAGCAAAACTTCCAGTTTTCTAGAGGTTTATTGGAGATAAGAGTCTCATGGACTTTCCTGCCCAGGATAGCTTTAAACCACCATCCTCAGATCTCAGCCTCCTCAGTAGCTAGGATTACAGGCGTGAGCCACCGGCACCAGGCCTACCTCAAACCGTATAAAGAATGATTATCAAACTAAATGTGAGATGTAAAAACCTGTAAAACATAAATGTAAAAATTCATGACATCGGATTAGGAAAGGTTTCTAAAAATTTGACATGGAAAACATTAGTAGCCAAAGAGAAGCAAGAACTGGATTATATCAAGTGATAACCTTTCATAATTCAAAGGACACTATAACAGAAACGAAACCATATCCAACAGATAGAGGGCATATATTTGTTAATACTACAATGTTAATGCTACAATGATTCTGAAACTTAAGTGTTTTTTGGGATGGGTCCGGATGTGGGGCCAGAAATCTGGGCCTGGGCGCTGTCCTTCAGCTCTTCAGCTCAAGGCTACTGCTCTACCACTTGAGCCACAGAGCAACTTCCGGTTTTTTTTTTTTTGCTTATGTAATGCTAAGGAATCGAACCCAGGGCCTCAGGCATGCAAGGCATCACTCTACCACTAAGCCACGTTCCCAGCCCCTGAAACTTAAGTATTTTTATATCTTCTAATTCTATATAAATTTTTTTCCTGAATAGTATATTTCGTTAAATAACATATGCAAATTAATAGTCAATAGGAGGAGCATATGAAATAAGCTCTAGTGTCTAAGAAATAATAAAAACTCACTAATAAGTCCATAATATAAAAAGAGGACACAAAATATAGTAATGCATTTGTGGAGAAATTGATACTTCTGATAGTGATCGATTTGTATAATTCTACAATCATTTTAGCAAATAAGATTTCAAGTCTTCAAAAGGTGAAAGAGAATTTTATAGGATCCAGGCATAACACTTCTATGAATGTATTAAACAGAATTTAAAAAAAAATTTGAGATAGAGAATGTAGCTAATTGACAGTGAACTTGAATAGTATGTGTGAGACCCTGGAAATGATCCGCAAAATCAAATTTTGAAAACACACACTATAGAGGATGTATGCTGGGCAAATTCCTGTAACTGAATTTTATATCTATTTTTAATGTCTGTTCTAAAATTTACAGCATTTCTATTTGAAGGAATGCAAGTTTGTGAAAATCGGGCTTTGAAAACCTATGAAGGCACTATTCACTACCAAAGCACTAAAATGTACACAATAAAAGGAGATAATATATTGTAAGTGAATTGCATGTCAGGAAAAAAAACTATTGTTAAAACTTCTTCACACAAAATGCAGAATAGCTAAAAAGATGTTTTGGTGTTGGCTAAAAACAAAGATGTGTTTTCTGTTTATTATGAGGGTATTTTGTCCGTTTGGGTTTAAACAGAGATAACTCAATCCAAAAGTATATGTGATAACTGGAATAGAATTATGCATCAATTCTAAGTATTTTTTATTATTTTTTATTGTGAAAATACTGTACAGATGGGTTACAATTACATGGGCAAGATAATGAGTACATTTCTTATCAAGCATTGTAGCCTGCTCCTTTGTTTCCCCTTCCCATCCCTTCCCATCCTCCCCCTGTCCCCCACCCAATCCTCCCTGCTCCCCCCCAAAGTTGTAAAGTTCATTTTTCGACATAACGACTTGTACATCTCATTGTTGAAATGAGTCCACCTGTATCCCTATTGTTTTCCCATGGTTTCCCTTTTTTGCAATATCTAGTATATGTCTGAGTCAAGCAGAAAGGTCAGATAAGGTGATGTTAGGGAAATGAACCTTAAGGTAGGTATTCAAATGTTTTCTTTTCTTTCGTGCGATTTTTTCTAACACATTTATGATTATTTCTTTGTTAGTTTGTATGTCCCTCCCCCACAGTATAACCCCTGCTTTCACTGTATTTGATGTCAGTATAATTGTGGAGGGGAAGGGGTAAACCTTCTAAGTAATTGAGAAACTTTTCTGGAAGAAACTTTTAGCAAATGACAAAAGACACAAATCTATGCATCTGCATTTTATGAAAGTCATATGTTACATGCTCAATCCAATTGCTTATCTCTAGTTTTCTAGGAAAAACGTATTCTCAAGATAAGAGCCAAAAGCAGTAAAAATAACAAAATACAGAATCATCTTGATTTATTTGTGAAAGTAACAAATGAAATAAAATAATTCAACTGAAGGGACTCCAATATTAGTGTATGTGAAGATGTTCCTAAATGCCAATATCCATGAAATTTTTGGAATTTTAATTTCTACTAACATAGGAAAACTAGAACAAGAAAACAAATATAGACTTAGAGTGAACCAGCCTTGAAATCATTTTCTTAATTGTTTTGAAATTACAAAAGAATTGATACTCCTTTGCTTTGGAAATCATTTGAAAATATTTATCACTTATGATCATTCAAATACCAAGCAAGAGTAATTTTATATAATCATTATAAATATCATTTTATTACTATTGTAAAATAGAATAAAATTCAGTCCCAATATATGACATACCTATCATTATTCTTAACTTTAATCATTACCTAAATATCTTAAACAATCTAAATAATCATGTCTTTAACATGGACGTAAATGTTCTATATTTTTTACTTAACATTTTCCAGGGGCATGTATTCATGTTTCTAAGAAATGTTCACAGCAGTTAAAAGATGCTTTTGTGAAATTAATGTGCTACATTTTTTGTTGTGGGGGTTGTTTTTAGTGATTAATTGGAGATAAGAATCTAACAAGTACTTTTCTGTCTGGGCTAGTTTCGGAAACAATTCTAAGATCTCAGCACCCAGAATAGCTCTTATTATAAGGGTGAGTTACCGGCACTTGATTTCATGAAGTTTTTTTTTAAATTTTAATTATATTTTAAGATACTTGTTTCACTATAATGTATATCATTCTACACATAAATTTAGATATATGTATATATTTCTGAGGACAAATAATCTGTAAAAATATACTATTCTACACATAACATTTATATATATAGAGAGAAGACAGATATTGAGATACAGAAAGAGAGAGAAGACAGACTCGCTCTAAAAATTTTATGCTACTATTTTTGACCTTTTACATTTCAAAGATATACAGTCTATTTTTCTAAACTTTTCCTAGAATAAAATAACTAATGTTTCAATAGAAAGTAGAGCTTATTATTTTCAAGGGAATTTTAGATATACACATGATATTATAGTAATATTTACAGTATATTACTTGAAAAGGTTCTGCCCAAACTCTTAAATATTTGATTGTAGTTAGGGGAAGAGAGGAAGTCAATTCATACTGATTAGGAAATTGCAATGCTCCAAAAAATCTATTCCATAATTTGTTATAAGCACATAGTCAAACTACCTGATATGGTTTAGGTTTTTTGTTTATTTGTTCAAAATTTCAATATGGATTCATGCACAGTGGTAACATTAAAAAATTATTAATCGAAAGACAAATAATAAAATCATAGACACATATCCAACGTTCAATAATTAGCACTTATGTTGCTAATAATAATTTTGATGGGGAGGATGATGACCACAGTGTAGCCTGATAATGACGATGTTGTGATTGAAAAGGAAAAAAAAATACGTAAATATCTTTGAAGCTGGATTTCCCACATTGAATGCATAGTTATAAACAGTGTGGGATTACATACAATAAGAATAAGAGGATGAGGGCTGGGAAATTGGCTCAGTGGCAGAGTGCTGGCCTTGTCTACATGAGGCTCTGGGTTTGATTCCTCAAGCACCACATAAGCAGAAAAAGCGGGAAGTGGCACTGTGGCTCAAGTGGTAGAGTGCATTGAGCTGAAGAGCTGAGGGACAGTGCCAGGCTAAGAGTCCAGGCCTCATGACGAACCAAACCAAACCAAACCAAACAAAACAAAACAGAATAACAAAAGGAGAGTTTGAATATCAAGAATTACAATCACATAAACAGGTACAGACAGTAAAAACCCTAATGTTATTCCAGCAGTCTTTCTAATGTATATACACTCACTGTTCTTGATGGTTTTATTTTCTTATAAATAAAATCGTTTATTTCCACATTTTGATGGACTAAGATGTAGGGTTCAACTTAGTGTGATTAGTTCAAATAACATTCTCATATAGATACCATTCAATAACCAATGTTTTCAAATGATATATTAAGAGTATGTTCTTCATTACAGCTGTAAATGCATGACACAATTTACATAAGATTACTTACATATCTGCAGTTACCATAAAAGGACACAAGCTGCAGAGCCAGGTGTTAAAATTTATTTTTATTTCTGCATGAAACTATTTCTGACTTTATACCAACAAACTGAATTTGACTCTTTCCTTATTTGTAAGCTAAGGTAGAAAATGTAAGGACTGTTTACTTTCTTTTTCCTTGCTCTAGAATTCAACAAATATATTCTTCAACATTTCTGGCAGATTACATCCATTAAATGTAAGACCAACATTCAATATTCTGAGTAATTAATTGTACTAGAATTTTTGTCTGAGTTCTTCACTCTGTTTGCTTACAAGGTGACTCATTGAGTGATGGAGAGGATCAATATGAAAAGACTGGGGAGAAATGCATACTTCGTAAAAAGTTGTTTTAGGACTGAGTGACTGGTGATGAGTATTTGCAATAGGCTGGTGTGTCAGGGTCATAAAAAGAAGTACATAGAAATTGCATTTATGACAGAAACTGAGAAAATCTTGATCATTCATCTTATCTAATGGATGGAGGTAGGGTAAGAGGAAATCTAAAGTTTTTCCACATCTCTGTCTCCTAACTGTGTTAGTTACATTCTTGGTGATAAGGATGGATTTAGATGGATTTATCTTGCTGATAAAGATGGATTTAGAGGAAAAAACCTCTCTGATAGTTCTAAGATTTATGTTAAACAGATGTAAAGATAGGTCTGTTTGGACATCATCAAAATATTCATAACCATGAATATGAAAAATAATAAAATCAGGGACATTATTAAAGGGAAGAGGAAAAGGAATATTCTGACGAAAGTGTGAAAAATGTGAGTACCAGAGTGGACAAGATTGGAGGAAAGTGTTAAATAAGGAAACAAAAAAGGAATAAACACAGATTTACAGAAGAAAAGGAAGGAAAGAGTTTTCAGGAAGATATTGAAGGAAACCTACTATTTGGATTTGAAAAGTAAAAGGACATAGACAAGTTCAATAAGAACAGTGTTTTGGTGAAAGTTATATTGATAAAATGTTGAGATGTGAATGTGAGGATAAAATTCTGGATCGATTAATTCAACAGATCCTCTTGATTCTAAATGTTGGGAACAAATGCTTTAATCCTGACCTTAGAAATATTATACAGAAATAACTGTCATGAACTTTTCTTATTGGTATTCTGTGAATATTTTTGAAAACTTTATTTAGCTAGGAGATTATAGATTGAACTACAGCACAAAAAAGCCTAATTTGTCGTACAGTTCCAATTAGTGACCCATCTATGCATATCAGTTTAGGATTTTATTGAAATATATTTAGATATGTTTGGATATCTTATCAGCCTACTCATTATAAATGTAGGACAAGTAACACCAAGTATTAGGTTGAACATACAGCTTTAATGATGTGTCTGAAGACTCCTGGAATTGATTCCTCTTTAGAATAGAAAATGCCTCAATAGCAATTGACACATCATAACTGCCATATACACTATTGAAATCTAAATCTTGTTAGGTATATCTCCATGCTAAAATAACACTGTCAACCAACCTGACACAAATTCTTATATGTAGGAAAATGTTCTTATAAACTTCAAGCTTTTATTGAATGGAAAAATTCAGACATTACTCTCACCCCAAGATTAAATGCCTGACAAGATAAGACCTTTTGCTTTAATGCTTTTCTTTCACTTTCTCATACACATTGTCAAGTAGTGAAGGATTCTGATTTAAAAATAAGACAATCGTGACTTTTATTAACACAACATCTAGGATCTAATGTTAATTTGGATACTTACTAATTAGCTCCAAATTTTGTGGATATTTATATTTCCCCTGGGTAAACTAATGAACTCCATGAAAATGTCCCTAAGGAGCCTTTCAATTCTAATATCACTGTCTCAAAATGCTTTAAATTCTACATCCTTTAATGTGCGCATAGGGTTATATTGTGGAACTTTTCTCCTCAGAGAGTGAGTATTACCCTATTGCTTAACATGGACAAAGTACCTTCATACATAGACTGGGCGTGTACAAACAAGAAGTGGTAGTTGAACAATGTTCTTAGCAGTTTGTACAGATGAAATGGAAATAGAGCAACTATGAACTCAAAAGGAATGTGCAAAGAAGACAAAGGCAAAAAGTGTGCCAAGAAAAGCTAAATTATAATTTCAAATAATGTGCTCAGGTGTGAGGGTGTGTTCAAAGTACAGGTTCAGACAATGTAGTTGGATATCTTGGGCGGGAAAACTGCTTTAAACTGTTCTGGGATAATTGTACAAGTAGAAGCCCCTAATTCTGACTCTAATCAGGGACAACATCATCAATTTACCAAGTGCAAAGTGAGAAAAAGCGGGCTGATCACAGTTAGTGTTGAAACAATGGCAATAACATAACTTTTCTTGTAAGTGTTCATTTATTTTGGAGCATTTAAGTAGGGAAAAGCCAAGTAAATATTTTGCATGTACCTAAATTAAGTGGGACGTATTATATTGGTATCTCTTTAACTTGGAAGTTACAGATTATGTCTTTTTGTACTCTAACTTGGGATAATGATCTGCTGTCAGTTATTTTCTTCTCTTACCATTTTTTTGGTCTTCCACTGACATAATTATTATTTAAAGAGATATAATTGAGCTTGCATTTCTAAATTCTTCAAATTTATCTGAACTACTTCATATTTCTGGCAGCCTCCTATATCTTTCTCAAGGGAAACATTTTGTCACTACCATTTTTATCCTACATGATATTGGATTTCTTCCTGGCTAATTCGTGCAAGATATACATTAGACTCATCCTATATCTCAACATTTGTACCACCATAAAATACTATCTTACATAGAAATCATGATATTAGTATATCTGGTGAGGCGGCATCTGTCATTTTTGAATGGCCTTAAGTGATACTTACATGCAATCATGTTTTAAAACAATATGCCACTCAGTAGATGAATGAATTGACAAAATGTGGTTTATATATGTACGGAGTACTTCTATGCTTCCTATTCATAAGGAAATGGAAAAACTTGGAAAAATCCTACTTAAAAAATAAGCAAGACACAAAGAAACAGATTTCATGGTTTCCCTCATTTGTAATAACTAGGAAATATCTGATAGTCTTAGCAGATGAGCAGAATGAATCAATAGCTATGTATAAATTACCATATAAAATGATGCTGAGCAAAATAAACTCCTAGATATGGAAAGAGAGGTTTTTCTTTGTGGTTGTTGTTTTTAATGTACTATGTGATTTCTTTTTTCTTTTATGTTTTCCCCTATGGTTTGTCCATTGTTGTATTTGGATTCAGCCTGTGTATTGTATATACATTTATCTTCATTTGGCAAGGGAAGCAGAACAATAAAATGGCGAGACAAAGGACAAAAGGCAAACCAATGCAATAGCAATAGTCACAGGACAACATGTTGGAAATTAACATTACAATTTGTGAGTGGTATTGGGGTGAAGGAAAAGTGTGAGAAAAATGAGGGAGGGGGTAAAAATTTTGACATGTTATGTATTCAATACATTACAATTACTGCAACCCCTTCTATATATAACCTTTACAATAAAATTAAGTTAAAAAATGAGCTACATAAAATATAATTTTACTGTATTGGTATAGTAAATATTATTCTATGTGTATTACCTTTAAAAAATGAACATTTTGGTTGTTAATTTGAATTACCTCTTTCTTTATCAGACATCAACTGGAATGTTATCAAACTATACAATATTTTCAGAATATACTTGACATTATTTGCAAATAAACACTAGTTTTAGTGTTGTCTCATACTAAAACAGAAAACCGTTCAATTCTATGGAAACTCCTAACTTTGAAAACTTACTAATTGTTAAGAGGAGAGAATATATCTGTTCCTCAACATTCCTATGACTACTAACTACTCATTTTCAAATTCTGAACATGCCAAACTAGAGACATTCAAAAGAGTACCTGATTGTATTTTATTTAATTCTGCAATAGATGCAGTTTTCAATGAGGCATTACTTATTTAAAAGTCAACAGAAAAAATAGACACGTTCTTGTAGAGGATAAAACTATGAAGTAACTATAATAATTAATTTCTTTTTTTTTGGTAAGTTGTGGGGCTTGAAATCTGGGCTTGGGCACTGTCCCTGCACTCTGCAGCTCAAGGTGAACGCTCTACCACTTGAGCCACAGTGCCACTTCCAATAAAAATTCCATAAGAGTAAACTTTTGTTCATCAGATTAACTATTATTTCTATGACAGTCAATCCCAAGTTTTTATGCCGTAAAGTCATCCTAGCCCAACAGTTTCCAACTTGTAAGGTGCACGTTGAAATTCCCTAAATTCACATCATGACTAGTTTATCAATATTGTGAAAAAATACTACACTTATGTTAATGTGATGCCCTTCCTATTGTGGAAAGAATTATACACTTAACTTTGCTACATCATTTTCCCAACAGTGGTATTCTTGAGATCAGAACACTTGCAAATAGAATTTATTTTTATTTTTATTTTATATTATATATATATATATATATATATATATATATATATATATAAAATCTATCATAGATATTCAGGAGATCTGTATATCTTAATATTAAGATTTGAAGATTATGGTTGAAAGCCCACTCAGGCAGGAAAGTTCCTTGGATTCTTATCTCCAATAAACTCATACGGAAAAGCCAGACCAAAGTGGCATTGAGGTTCAAGTGGTAGAGCAGTAGCCTTGAGCAAAAACAGGATCAGGGACAGTGCCCAAGCCCAGGGGTTAAGCCCTAGGACAAACCGAACAACAAAAACAAAATTTAAAAACCCCTCAAACCTAGCATTTTTCTCATTGTATACAGAGGTACATAATTAAGAAATTACTTCCTGTGTTATGTAAAGGTAGAAAAAAATGTTGTCACACAATTACTCTCTTCATACCATGTTACACCAAAGTCTCAAAAGATTGCTCTTTTCCTATATTTATAAATTAATATCATCAATTTGTTGACAATTTGTCTAGATTATTCACATTATCATTTTACACATGAACTGTTGGAATTATCTACTAACTAAGTTCTTATTATACCTCACTTGAAAGACTACTCTAGTCAATTAAAATGCTAGAATCATTTGTGAATTTGTAAATTAAATCTTTTATTTGAAAAGAATTTTGCAGTATCCTATAGAATATTAAATTACAAACAAAAATTATCTATTTTAAATCTAATTTTAATTTAGGCAAGTCTACAAAGTCCTATATTAAATGAACTTTCCTATTTCTCCAGGCTTAAACTTTTGTAATTCTTCATCATTTCTTTGGAATCTAACAGATTGATGTTTACTTTTTCAAATTTTTGGTTGGGAATCATGAGCTCTTTTGTATCTAGAAATGTTATGTAATTAAGACAACATTTAAAACACAACTGAGGATTATATATGAGTTGCATTTCTATAGGAAACTTGAATTCTCAAAACATAATGACAAAATTAGCCCAAATTTCCAACTGTGTCTTCCTTTGTTGTTTATTTTTTATTCCTTTCTTGGTTGGTTTTATTGAGGCAAAATTATATTCTGCTACTTAGCCAAAGTTTCATATCAGCTCAAGTAACGTGGGAGTGGAGTCCAGGGAGTCCATTAAATACAAGATCATGTCATCTTCATGATTTTTTTCTTCTGTTTTTTTCTTTTTTAAAATTTATTATTTTTTCTTGTGAAAATACCGTACAGAGGGGTTAAAATTACCTGTGCAAGACAATGAGTACATTTCTTGTCAAGCATTGTAGGCTCCTACTTTGTTTCTCCTATCCATCCCTTCCCATCCTCCCTCTGTGCCTCCACCCAATCCTCCTCCCCCCACCAAAGTTGCAAAGTTCGATTTCGACATAATGATTTGTACATCTTATTGTTGCAATGAGTACACCTGTATCCCTATTTAAACGATTTGTTTTTGCCCTTCCCCTCCAGAAATTATACCGACATCAATACAGTTAAAGCAGGGGTTATACCATGGGGGAGGGACATACAAAGCAACAAAGAAATAATCTTATAAATGTATTAGAAACAAGCCCATGAAAGAAAAATAAACATTTGAAAACATATCTTAGGGTTCATTTCCCTAACATCAACTTCTCTGACCTATTCTGCTTGACTCAGACATATTCTAGTTAGTGCAAATAAAGGAGACCAGGGGAGCTATGTCTCTTTGAGTCTGGCTTATTTCACTTACTATATTTTTTCCAAGTCTTTCCATTTCCGAACAAATGGGGCAATGTCATTCTTTCTGATGGAGGAATAGAATTCCATTATGTATATATACCACATTTTCTTGATCTATTCATCTACTGAGGGGCATCTGGGTTGGTTCCATATCTTAGCTATGGTAAATAATGATGCAATAAACAAAGGCGTGCTGGGAGCTTTAGTATGGTTTTGTTTGTATTTCTTACAGGGACACAATAATTTCAGGACATTGATTTAATTAATAGTTTATTAAGGATGAAAATAATAATATTAATTATATGGAAGCATAATAAATACCCAAGAATTGTTAGGAATGTAGTCTATATTACTGAATAATGGATAGACATCTCTGGCACACTATAAATATATATATTTTTATTAGCATACTACGATGTGCGTGCCAATCTGTTCTTATTTTGTTAACCCAAGGGGCTCAATCTCAGGTCCTGAGAAATGCCTGTCAGTTCAGTTTGTCCCAGGATGGCATGTTGACACTCAATCATTCATGGATTTGGCACTGT
Organism: Dipodomys merriami; assembly: GCF_024711535.1. NCBI lineage: Eukaryota > Metazoa > Chordata > Mammalia > Rodentia > Heteromyidae > Dipodomys > Dipodomys merriami. The sequence continues at coordinate 651 of NW_027202926.1, read as the reverse complement.
AGGCCATGAGTTCATATGCCTGCACTCCCAAAGAATGAATCGTGGAGTAAAAAACAGATGGTGACACATGTTTTCCTTTTCTGTGAACATTCTGCGTGTCAGGTATGAAGTGGAATACATATGCAGACCTATATCCTATGTAATCAAGGTAATCAATATTCTATGTGCCATAATAGTCAATAAAATAACTGGTTACTACATGAACAAAACAAAAGGTAAAATGAATAACTACACTGAATGCAATATGGATTCAATATATGTATGTAAATATAAATCATATATTTAAATAGGATGTTTGCTAGTGGTGAGGATCGATTTCAGGCGTAAGGACCAGACTTATATTTCTTGACTTCAAGAAAGCAAGCTTCCCCTTCCTACACAGTGCAACACAGTTACCCAGACCATGAGTTGTAATCCCAGTCCTGGCAGAAAAAAATGGCATCTCTATGCTATGTGACAACCAATTCTTATGTATTTCATTGTTTCTCCTTTTAATGAATGTAAGTTTTTAAACGGTTAATAGAGTATTGATTAATATCAATCAGTATCCTATATAATTTTATCGTAGAATAATTCAAGAATTGCCCATTCAATCATGACATACATCACATTCCATTGTTATTCATATGGATAAAAATGAGTTCCTTGGGA